>NC_141136.1:167272510-168485010 GCF_053477565.2 Lygodium microphyllum | reverse complement strand
CATTACCAAGCAAGGACCATTAGACATACAAGACATGGTGGTGGTGGTGCACAAAAGGAAAACAACCTATTGAAAGTTTTCCAGTGGTTTTATAGATTAATTTGGCACAGAATGAGGTTAAAAGAAGTAAAAATAATGTCTCAAGACGTAAACATTTCCCTTGCATTAAAAAGATTGAAACAAAAGAGAAAAGAAGCATACAATAACTCATGTGAAAATGAACAATTTTTACAATGGCTAGCCTCTAGGGAGAGATAAGACTAGAGATGGGACTCAAGGAGTGGATATGCAGGCATTCATTCTTCACTACGTGGGATTGAAGGGGATAGTTTCATCTTCTTTGTCGACATTTCATTATACTCATCTCCTCATCACTTGAGATTGGCACCTGTATAAGTGGTGTTGGCTCTGTTGGAGGCAGTGAATCTATAGCTACGACTACTAGAGGGGCAGGCTCCATAGGAACCCTGCACTTTGTCCACCTCAAGAATTCTCATTTTGTGTAAGAACGCAAGTTGCCCAATTCTTGGACCCCCACTGTTTTTCTTCAAGACAACTCAAAATTGTGTAACAATCAGTAATATGATCAGCCACAAATCTTCTACATCCATTCTCATTCAACTCTTCATTTTTCTCATAGATATCACATCCTTTGATTGGCACATCATCAAGAAAGGGTAAGGTCAACTGAAGAATATACTCCCTCAAAACTTTATGCATACCATTCATCATATGTGCCACTAAATTGGTTGCTCCTTGTGGAAGCATATACATCCTAACCAATCCAAGCAGTGTCTTCATGGTAGTGATATCCTGGCTTTCCAATGCAAGATGGAACTGATCAATCCTAAATATAAATCACCCATAGAGTAAATTGTCTTGCTTGCAAATGCTTCTATAAATTCATCCACTATCAGGCATGATCCAACATTCCTTATGGTGACTTTATTAACTACTTGTAAATCCAGTATAAACCTCAAAGCACCATTCTTCTTTAGAATAGTAAACTATTGATTTGAATATGGAGCTAAAGAAGGCTCCGAAATCCGCATTCTGATCTTCTCATTTACTAGCTGTAGCAGCTTAGGCAAATATGCCCAAGGCATTAAAATAGGCTTTAAGTTCCATGGCACATGAGGTACTGTAAATTAGATCACCATAAGTGCAACTATGCTCGGGATCAACACATCCAATTTCATCTGGATGAAACACAAAGGCTTTCCGATGCCTTGCCAACATCTGCAAGAAACAGGCTCTTTCTATAGGCAAAAGGAAGCTTGCATCACCAATTTTTAGCTCTTGTAAAGTTTCAACTGTAAATTTATGTAATATTCCATGTGGATCCCATAAACTAGGTTGTTAAGTCACTTTTTCAGCCAACACATCACTTTCAAGTGGTAAAGGCAAAGTCACAGGCTTAACCTTCTTTGTAACTATTTTGTACTTTGTATCCACCCTTGCTTTAGCCTTGTTTTGCAGCCCATATTGCAACCCATAACATTCATGCTTAGCAAACTCTTGAATGAATTTATACATATCTAAAGTGTAAATATAAATAACCTCTCTTTTTTTCCCTATTTTCACTATTAATTACTGTAAAAATTTCAACCACCACTGTATCAACATCAACTAGCCCTAAAATACCTTCATTTGTAGCCATCAAATCATATGTCTTCAGCTTTTTTTCAGCCCATCCTACATATTTCCTTTCAGCCCTGCACATGACTTAAATATTCCCAAAACTACCAAGACTACGTGTTGTCCATTCCTATAATCCAAACACAAACATAGTTTCCCCCTTTCTTGGAGGCATAATTATCTTCCTAGAGGCACTGCCATAGCCTCCAATTATGGGAGTGCTATCTAAAAACTCTTAAACTCTCATGCATTAGATAGCATGGGATTATCTCCTATCCTATCCCAATTGTGGGGATGATTCACACAAACACTGAGAAATTGTATTGCCTTTGTATTGTCTTTACTCTGAACCTGAGCATATGAAGAACCATCATTCAAGGTTTTGTTTCCAACCTTGATTTCAAAATATAGGGCTCCCCTAAAATCACTAGATAACTACATGAATCCTGCACAAAAAAATGATATTCATCCCTAAAATCTCCAATAGTCATGGGTACATTCGGACAAGCCGCATAAAGATCCACCGATGAATTGTTTACTGCCCTCATGGGCCATCCCGGATCTACATCAATCAGCCAACCTCAATTCTCATACAAGCTGTGTGCCATAACATTGATTTTAAAACCATGATCCAAGAGAGCTATGCAAGGCGTCTCTCTTTCTCCCACTTTAACAATTGGCTCTATTGTACCATAAGCCCAATGCGTTTTTGAATAATCGCTACTTGGAATAAAATGAGCATCTTCTTCTTCATGTACTTGTTGATGGACATCCCCATCATACATATCCTTCTCTCTATGCTTACTGCTATCCATAAGACCAATTTCAGCCACAAGCTTGCTGTTTACACTCCCATTTAACCCATTTTCAACATCAGTCTGCTCCAAATTAGCATTACATGCATCATCATATTCCCTCTGAAGTTTTTTCTCTATGTCTTTGTCAACCTGCATCAATGCTTGCAAAAATTCACCATCAAATTTTGTTTTTTGTTTCATCATATCAATGATTGCATCATGAAATTCACGTTTCGTAATTCCAATAACTTTGCCAAGTGTGAATTCCACTCTACTGCCAAGTATGCAATCTTCCAGGATCTTTTTAAGGTTTGTCGCAGTCTCAAGATCCGATTGTAACCTGTAACTGGGATGCTTGACCCTTTTCTTTCCTTCTTGTTTCTTCTCTTGAGATGCATCCTCCATAGCATGCTCAGGTATGGCTTTTTCAGCCTCTTTCTGTTGCTCCATTTTACTTTGTGTTATGTGTTTAGATGGGCGTGAAGAGCAAGGACCAATAGTGTTCTCATCTATTATTCTCCTTTCTTCCACAAGAGCTTCTTGATTATAAACCTCAGCCAACCTCAACCAAATAAGCATAGACTAAAAATGAATCCACTAGTGTACTCCATCCTCTTCTCCCTCATATACTCTAACTTGCATCTGCTAATTCAGACTTTGCTATTTTACCTTTTTCCATGCAATCTAATGCATGCATCCAAATGCAATCTAATGCCTCATTTACAAGCTTCTTTGATCTTTTCAATTCTCAACCCATATGTGGCTGCATCTATGGCAACAAATGGTGTCTTTGCTGCCATCTCTTCCAACCTCTTCTACATGCCACCATTTACAAAAGTTGGCTCTATTGGAAGACCATTTTCTATTGCATGTATTTTGCCATCTTTCCAAAAGACTAACCTTTTCACTTCCACTTTATGGTAGGCTATAAAGTCTCGCCTTTCATGATGTAAACTGTCACACAAAATGCATCTCCTCTTGTATCCTTCTTTGTACAATCTTTGGGCTATTGCCCGACCCTTCTCTTCTACCTTAACATCCAAATTTTTGACATTTGCATAGATTTTTGTCAAATTCAACCTCAAATCATGCATGCCTTTGATTAGTTCATCCATAGCGTCACTTTAAGAGCTAGACCAACAGGTATAGCTAGTTGTTTTGAAATAGCCATAGGCACCTTGGTTGCAGTTTTAGCCCTCTTTTGAGCACTGGTAGGTGTGCGGCTTGTATCCCATCTTAATTTCATCCACTCTCTCTTTACCAACATATGCATTGATTCAGTTACATTAGCCCAATCTGATTTTACCCCCATTTCAAAAGAGACATCTTCTAAAGGATCAGTTAGCTTCTCCTGCAAGACAGAATTTGCACCCTTTAGAAAAACAAATCAATTTTCTAACTCTCCAATGATTGCTACTCATCGGCATCCAACTATGCATTCCGACTTTCAAATTCATGGAGTAAAGCTGTAGTAGCCAACCCTTTATTGGGCTTTTCAATCCAATTTGTATGTAATGAACATGGATCATGGGAATATGGCATGGGAACATACCAGTCACACTAATGGTATATAAGGTGTAAGAGGGTATTTTGAGGCATCACAGAAATTATCAAGAAACTCTCTTTTCACCTTCTCAAGCTTCCATGGCTTCTTCTTCTTCTTCCTCTTCTTCTTCCTTTTTCCCTCTTTCTCTCTCTTCTTCTTGCCTTTCTCTCTCCTCTCCCTCTTCTCCTGCAGTCCTTCTCTCTCTCCTTCCCCTTAGTTAGGACAGTTAGGTCTCTTTCATTACAAGTGGTATCAGAGCTTTGTCCTTGATCCTTCTCTTTTCCCATAGATTTAGGGCTCTCACAGTTTCCCACAGTTAGAAAACTCCAGTTACATCTCTCTCACAGGTTCACAGGAGTACTCAGGCAGGTTGTCAGCCCTCTTGAAGACTATGGCAACCTTTCTTGGAGCTTTCCCAAGAACCATGGACACATCTGGAGGCGGGTAGACAAATTTGACAGGTCGTCACTAATTTTCATGTAAGTTTCTTGAGGGTTTTGGGCAAAAAGGAGGGTAGCATAGTTAGAGAAGGCCAAAAGCTCAGTTATTTTTCAAGAAGACCTTCTCTTTCCTCCTTCCACAAGCTGCCTGCAAGCTCCCATGGAGGAAACCAGCCCCAAATCTTGCTCTCCCCCTTCATCCATGAAGCATCAGCCTTGCCCCTTCATCTTCTAAAGCTCAAGAGCCACTGATCAAGCAGGGCTGAGCTGGGTGGTCATCCCCAACCCTCCAGAAGCAGCCCCGAAATTTGTGGCGCAAAAAACGGGTTGCTTCCTGGCCTGTTGGACAGCCCCCCAGCCCTCCTCTCCTCCCTGATCTCACTCCTGGCTCTTGGCAAGTCTCTTGGGCAGCATTGAAGGCTTCCTCCTCAGCTCTTGGACTCCTCTTTCCACTTCAAGAAACTTTGATCTTGTGCAGTCCATGGCAGCCATGGAACCTTGGCATCAAGCTCAAAAATCTTGAAGATTTTGGTCTTTTGTTGGTCCCCGGGAGTCCCTCTTCAAGCCTAGCTCAAGATTTCAGCCATCAAGAAGCACAGGAAGAGGATTAGCAGCAAGATTTGAAGACATGCACTTGTGGGCAGCCATGGTTATGGGAGTAGAGCTTCAATTTCAACAAGATCTCTTCATGGAAAGGTCCTGAGCCATCCTTCCCCAAGCTTGACTTCACCCTTTCTTGACGGAGCACAACCATTTTGGAGCTATGGAGCATGCGGGATCAAATTGGAGCTCTCATGAAGGACTGAAGTGGCATTAGTGGGTGGCAGCCTTCTTCTCCAAAAGACTCAAGGTAACCAATTCTTGGCTCTCATTCTCTCCGTTTAAGCCTCTTGTTGAATCCTATCCACTTGTTTGAGAGAATGTACGAGTCCAAGTAGATAATAGGAGTCCCAGACATTGTATGCATGCTGAATATTAATCCCAGTCATTTCCCTTTGATTTTATGGCATTGGAATGGATTTTACTCATGATGAAGCTTCATTGAGATTATATTTTTGCTTACCCATAACCCGTTTGGCTTCTTGTGAATTGGCTGAGCCAAGAATTGATAAAAAAAATCCATTGTATAAGGGTGAGTAGGCAGTGAGTCACTGCCGGTAAGCTCTCTATCCCTATTCCCCATTCCAATTCCATGCACTTCATGAAAATCCCAAAATTTTGATTCCTGAAATGCATCTCATGTTGGGTGTTTAATTAATAAATGTCTGCCATGTATATTCTGGGTGAGGAAAAGCCTGATGCTAGGCGAGGTGGCAAGACAAAAGAGGGGTGACCCCCCCTTGCCATCAAAGACCCTGAAGGGGTGCATAACCCAGCCCGGGGGGGGAACTTTGCCCACTTCCCGGTGATATAGAGCCCAAAGAATTATTGCAGGTGCAATAACATTTGATGGAATAGCCCGAGCCCTGATCATTTGAGTCTACAAACCCTACATGCTTTGGTAATGTCATGAACCACTTGGTAATGTATGGTGGATGCATGCAAGAAGGGCAGGGTATGCAGTTATGAAAATGGTCTCAGCAATGAACTACTGATGCAAAGGATGTATGGATCTATGTGGCATTGAGAGCCACTGTTGAGACCTGGATGTTTGGGATAAGACCCTCATCATTGGGATAAGGTATGCTCCTTGAGGGAGTCTTTGCAGGGTATTGTAGACAGCCAATCCTACACAGTCAGCCCGCAAAAGTTGATTACAGCAAAGCCTTCTTGTGTGATTGAGCATGGACTCTATAGCTTGATTCGAAGAGGGAATTCTCCCTTCAATATGAACTAAAAACCTCCCCATTCCGCCTTACGGTTTGGGAGATACACTCAGTTTTGTGCTCAGAGGTACTGTGGGATAGGCAGCAGTCCTACACAGTCAGCCTGCAAAAGTTTATTACAGCAAAGCCTTCTTGTGTGATTGAGTGCAGGTTCTATAGCTTGATTCGAAGAGGGCATTCTCCCCCTTCGATATGAACTAAAAACCTCCCCATTCTGCCTTTCAGTTTTGTGCTCAGAGGTACTCTGGGACAGGCAGCAGTCCTACATAGTCAGCCCGCAAAAGTTGATTACAACAAAGCCTTCTTGTGTGACTAAGTGCAGCTTCTATAGCTTGATTTGAAGAGGGCATCCTCCCCTTCGATTTGAACTAAAAACCTCCCCATTCCGCCCTATGGTTTGGAAGATACACTCAGTTCTGTGCCGAGAGGTACTGTGGGACAGGCAATAGTCCTACATAGTCAGTCCACAAAAAGTGATTGCAGCAAAGCCTTGATCATTTAGTGTCAAAGATATTTTTATATAGCCTCGTAGAGGGGATTGAGAGATTTCATTTGAATCAAAAATTTTGGCGATCGGAGCTTTTTAGCTCAAGATATTGTCATTTCTGTAACAAGGGGTCTGGTGGACTACACTTGGGATGGCAGGCCACAAGGGTAAAACAAAGGCCCAGGAGGACTTTCAGCATGAAATAAGGGACTCCCGTGCCTCAATGAACGATCCTAGCTCAGCCTAGAAGGATTGTGAAGATATGTTTGAAGAGGGTGCCTCTGAGATAGACCACTTATCTATGGTCAACCAAACCTTATGCCAACATGAGACCTGTCATGCTGAACTACATCAAGAGATGGAGCAACGCCACAGGGAGATGGAAACCCGCCAAGATCACCGCCATTCTGAGATGATGGCCAAGATGGACTTACTCATAGAGCTAATGGGCGCCCTCATCCCCGCCATTTCCCCCCCCCCCCTCGGATCAACCCAAGGAGTATGTCCCTCCCTGTGAGGCTAACCGCCCTTCCCCCTTGGAGACCGGGCATAGCCCACAAGGTCTTGATGGTACCCATGGCATTCCCCATAGCACTTATGAGACGGGTGAGCCTTCCACTTGACATGATAAACCCCTCCTTCCCTCCCTCGTTACGAATCCTTCAAGCCCATCCTTGGCACCCCAACTCCCCCGTAATGGAAGCTATTTGCAAACTCAGGGGAATGGCTCCAATGCAAATCTTAGGCAGCATGGAATGCAGGGAGTACATGGGCAGCATGCACATGGCAATGGGCAGCATGCATATGGTAATGGGCAGCATGCATATGGCAATGGGAAACATGCATATGGCAATGGGCAACATGCATATGGTAATGGGCAGCATGGACATTTTGGACAGCAAGGTCCTAATGGGCAATTTGGTCCTCATGTAATGCAAGGGCAGCATGGCCCCCATGGAAATTTTGGACAGCCGGGGATTGGATAGCAAGGCATGTATGGGCAACATATAGCACACGGCATTCATGGGCAGCAAGACCCAAATGAGCTGTGTGACAAGATTGTGTTTACTAAATTCAATGGGTAGTCCTCATCCCCAGCTGAACTAGAGGAATGGATCTCTAAATTGGAAGCCTATTTTCTCATCTACCCCGTACCGATGAGGCAAAGATTATTTTTGCCTCCCTTCATTTAGAAGGTTTTTCCCACACATGGTGGGGATTCGTTCAAAGAGAAAATTAGCAGTTTCATGATTGGGAAGAGTGCAAGATGCATATGATACCAGTTTTTGTCTCCCCGGTGGAAAAAGAACATTTGGCTAGGCAATGGTATCAGTTTGATCAATGAAATCTCACCGTGAGGGAGTACACCAACTAATTTATGAACCTACATCTTCCAATCCTACATCTTTTTAGTTACCAATCCTACATCTTCCAAGAAAAACTCTTCTCTCAAAGCTTTCTTAAAACGGGCCCAATCAACATCTCTTCTATGTAACTCATCAATCCGATCATGCAATGCATGCATGAACAAATGGGAGAAATACCAACTCCATGCATACTACGGTACCCCATGAAACAACATCTTTTCTTCATACAACCGGATGAAGGCCGAAACATTTTGACCCTTAAATTGCTTCAATTGTTGTCCCACTGCATACAATGCATTTACAGCTAAGGAATCAATTCTTTTTGCTTCTTGCCAAGTTTGCATCTGTTATTGTAACAACAATTGTTGTTATTATTTTTGCTGCAACAAAGCAATCATTTGTTGTAAAGCATCACTACTACTTGAACCTGCAGAATTCTCCATCTTTACACACCTGCTGGCAACTTTCACATCGGGTTCACTATTGTCAGAGTGTTTGGGGTCAAAAGTCTACCATGGGGGTAAGAGACAATAGAGTGAAGGGAGATTCAAGGAGAGCAATTGATGAAAGAGAAGGGGTTCAAAGAAATAGAAGATGTAGAAGAATTCTCATAGAGATGAAGCCTATCAATTGATTTTTGCATCTTGAGAAGATAAATCCCTTGTAGACCAAAAACGTGCATAAAAAAGTAGCTTCTTCTTTGTTGCCCAAACTGCTAATCCAATGCTTCCATTGGCTCCAAAAGGGGGGGTAAACTACTTGGATACTTAGTCAGAATTCTCCCAGATCACTCCTTCTTCTCCCAGTTCCGAGTGTTGTTTGCTGCCTGTAAACTGCGATTGTGCGTCGCACAATTTTTCCAATCCTTCTTTTTGCATAAAATCCCCCAAAAATGACTGAAAGCCACTTGCTTTTCTTAGATGTCATCCTATTCTAGAAGTTTTCTATGGCTTTTGGATATTTACAAGAAATAATATCCAAAAGATCAAAAATAGTCTAAACTTGTCCTAAAATCTAGCGACCTTAGACTCCTGCTAATGAGGCATGGTATGCTTGACAATATGGGATGCATAAAATAGATCCATGGATGCTATCCAATATACATTAGTAGACTTGCAACCATGATATTACATCAATTCAACCTTTCTAAACTTCATATGAAGGGCAAGGAATCATCGATTTGGTCTTGCTATGATTAGTGTTGTTTAGTGAGTGGTGATCAAAGGCTAGCCTCTCTCACAACCCAAAAACGAAATGCTGAGTGTTGGTCAAGGAATTAACTTTGTCAAAGAATGCCTCAAAACAAAAATTTTCATTTTTTCATGACCACATCACACCCAACACACGAATACAAATGACCAAATATGCCTCTTGTAGCCTCAAGTACTCCCAAAACATTTAAACTCAAGGAAGCTAAAATAATAAGCACTTCATACCTCTTTGGGGTTTGATACACAAAACTTCAACTTCTCAACATCCAAATCTTTGCAAGGTTTGACCAACACACAAAAATATCCATACAATTGTATGGGACCCTCCACTCTCTTCGAGTCACAAAAGAACAATTTAGACTATCAAGAGAAGGGCAAGGGCCACTTCTTCATCGCTCTACCCTCTTTTATATGTTTATACACATGTTATGATGTTTCTTTGGAAACTTTTAGGCTTTTTATTGTTTAAAGCTTAAAATATTTTTCATTAAAACACCAAAGCCTTAAGGCTTAAAGCTTAAAGCTTTCTTAGAAAGCTTTTTTAGCTTTTCATGTTTCTTCCATCACCTTCACTTCCTTTTTTATAACATTGGCTTTTGTTCTCCATTACGCCCCCACAATATAATCAAAGCTTTCTCAAATCTCATAGCCACTCACCCAAAATCTCATAGCCACTTAAGAAAATAATGGTCCTTGATAAGTTGACCAAAAAAACCACCCATCTCACAATTGGCAGCATCCTTCATGACCCTCAAACTCACCCAACAACCTTTTCCACTCAACCTAAGGTTCGTAACTTGGTGATGAAAATCCCAATTTTCATGGGTTCAAGAAAACTATGTGTGCTCATTGAAAGGAGCTCTTTCAAGTACGTATGTGACTAAGCTTTATTATACATAGCTACAACAGGCCTCATGTTGTGCTAGTGCTCAACGATGGTGCAAAACGTGCATAAATCCAACCCATGGCATAGAAATAATTGATATGATTAGGAGACAACCCTCGAGTGCATGCATCAAACAAGTGTAGCGTGAAGTGCTCATAAATACACAATCGGCATGATGTGCAAGAGTCTTGACAAAAAATCATATGTGTTGTAAGATCCGTATCTTCCAAAACAAACTTTAGCTCCAACCTGACCAGACAACTCCAAGGTTATCAAGTTTCCACTCTCAAAAAATCCAAAATAACGACAAAACCAGTTTCTAAACTAGACAAATACAGAAAATTCGACTACAAAACAACAAAACAAATAGTCATGCTGGAGCCCCAAGAGGAACACCAAGGAAAAGGGAATTCTCTTGCAAGAAAATCTATCTTGTAACATCAACAAGCTTGTTTATTAGGTTTCATATGATCACAATGAAGAAAAGAACACCAGGCACAACAAATCTTCATGCAGCATCATGTAGATCTCCCACGGATTTGATAGAATCAACCATATTCTTCAATATCTTCACAAAATCCATCAATAGAACAAAGAAAGCAAAGGAATACACCATCTTTGAATGGAAATACATCACATAGTATTCATCTTCAATATCTTCATAGTCTTCTTTCTCAATCTCTCACATACAATCACTCTGTTTTTGTAGAATTGACTATCTCTGACTCTCTCTCTCTCTCTCCATCAATAATACATCATCTCCTCACTACAATCTCTCAAAAATCACTCTCAATAATCCTTCTTAGGTCGTGGATACCCCTCCCAAGAGGTATGTCTGATATGAAGAGTCACCAGAGCCACTACAGTGTCCTTTCATAGCTCACTACTGTCACTTCACTCCAGTCTTCACTTGAGTCTTCAGCGGCTACTTCTTTTACTTCTTTCAGCTCTTTTGCACGTGTATTCACCTCTTTCCAAGGCTAGAAAACTTTCCCAAGCTACACTCTCATCCATCAAAACACATACAGAAGCATACAGAACAATCTACAGAACAGTACCAGAACAGCTATAGTACAGAATAGAACAGAGACAGAAGCTCTACAGAAGACTTTACAGAAGGTTACAGAAGGTCATCAAAACCTCATAACTCATACTCAAACCATTCCAAACTCTCACAAACCATTCAATAAGCTTTCACAATATCTCAATCTTCATCAATCAATACTCCATCCCTCCTTATAGAAGACAATCAGAACAAAACAGAAGCTATACAGAAGGTATACAGAACCAATCAAAACCTATCAGAACATCACAGAACCTCATATCTCCACTAATAAACATCATGAACTTCCAAAACACAATCAATATCATCCAAAACACTCTCAAACCACTTCCAAACCAATCAATCATATCATAAAATCAACCATTTAGCTCTCAAAAACAACAAAAATCAGCCAAAAAACAAGTCATTTCAACACTCAACATATCCCCACACTTAATAAGGAAGCGTCCTCGCAACCCAGGAAAAAGGGAATACAAGTTCAGGTAAAAACTCAACATTGATCTTCAATATCTCTTTAAAAACAATCCATACAACCATGACCCCAACTTATCACCTGTATCTAATATAAAAATACAAAGAAAGGAAAACCCTTTATACATTAACATTGCTTATCAAACTAAAAATCACAACAAACTTGTAAATGATATAAGAGGTTTCTTCTACTTCTTCTTCTGCATCAGCATCTTCAACTCTCCAACCACGACCCCATCACCACAATTCTCCAAAATGTAGCTCGCACGAAATCCAATACATTCTTTTTACATAAACTCACAACACAAACACTACACACAACACAACCATCTGAATGACTTCTCCAAAAAAAAGAGATTTTATCATTAAAAATCATCCACCATACATCGGAAAAGGTATCAATGAAGATGACCCCTCTTGAAAGATTGATGATTTCGGAAACGATCCATAGACAAGGATTCATCTACAAATGTTTTGGGAGGATTCTGGAAAAACTGAAGACAGCACATCCGTTCCAACAGGACAAGGTATCTGCTAGGCAAACAAAGGGCATGAAAATACAATATATCCAGCTGGTGGGAATCAATGCTCACATTGACATTCATGCACAACTTTGGAATAGGCTTGGAATCATTATGAGAGTGCCTATGCATATACGCCAAGTACCAAGCAAAGTGAGCAGTTAATCTCACTGAAGGATCTGCAGACTGTGAATACTGCTCAGCAAAATGAATATAGTTTTGATAAGATTTACTGGCAGCTGTCCATTCTCCTGGAATTACTGGCCAGTTTATCTGAGGTCCTGTAAGGGAATCATTCGAGCTCTATCCCCTTCTTCTGGAAATCTGATGATCAAACCCGTCATACTCACTAACCAACTGAGGTGGTTGAGATATAGAAGTGTTAGGAGAGGGAAGTGGAATAAGGAAAAGTGGATGAAGTGAGGGATATGCAAAATCATAAAAGGAAGAATGATTTAAAGAAGAAGTGGCAAAAATTTGTAGGGAATCACTAAGGAAGGGTGTTAACTGATAAATAGGAAAGGTGGAAGTTACATGAATGGATGGAGAAGGACATGGTGGAGAAGGGGAAAATACTCTATCCTCAATAAAGGAACAGTATGTAAAAATGGGAATTTGAGGGAAAGAGGAAGGTTGGAAAAGAAGGGGTAAAATAGTTGTGGAATTAGATTGACAAAGGGAGAGATATATATCATATCGGTGAGCCATTTGTTGGTAATACAGAAGGGTAGGAACAAAAGGTCCTAAGAGAGATCTTCTATGATAGGCATCAAAGAAGGTAGAATCAAACGGATTATGTTTTGAAAGATAAGCTAAGAGATCCACCCTCAGTTGATTAGTACTCTAGGCATAGGTAGGGGCTGTGTTCTGTCTTTGATTCAGGACCACAGAATCAATCATGGTATGCTAGGAATTATCATGACAATTAACCACTTTGGAGGAGTAACTCTGGAACATGTCAGCTATGCGCAACTCCAAATGGTTGACATACAAAACAGCTTGTAGAACCACGTCTCCCACATACCATGCCATATCCACCTCGTTTGGAATTAACAAGTCCCCTCGTAGATACATGTATGACATCAACATGGTATCTGTCATGACAAAATCTTCAAACACCATCCTTACCACCTCTGTCAGCAACTCAGCAGACCAAGCCCCACTCCATCCATCCTCTGGAAGAGGTAAATCCATCGTGGAAAGCTTCATGTAGAAGACCAACTTCTGTAATTGGTAGTGGACAAAGAAAGAATGGTCTGGTGGAATATATTCTTGAAACTGCTCAAATGTAGACCATAACAAATCCATTCTGGACTGCAATCTTTCCACTTTATCTTGGAATAGAGGACACAAGGTAGCCTGTCTCTGAAGAGCAGCCAAGTCCTACTGTGAAAGAGAAGGAATCAAGGGAACATTAGGGCTTGGAGGAATAGACCGTGACTTTGGCAGTTGATCTTGCAACTGCTTGATTTGGGAGGCTTGGGATTCCACTGTGTCATTAGCAGTCTGTAAGGCTGAAAGTTTGTCATCTAAGAGAGTTTGGAACTCCTGCGCTTCTCTAGACATCCTCTCCTTCTCCTCTGAAAGGTTAGTAACCTCTGAGTGAGCCTCTAGTAACTGGATCTTCAAAGAAGAGATCTCATCTCTTTGGGTTGCAACCAGTTGGGTTTGTTGTTCCATCTGCTTAAACAAATCTGCTAGGGTATCCTTAGCAGAGGCTAACTCGGATGTTGCCTTATGAAACTGGTCCTTAGACTGCATGAGCTCTTCATAAAAGGAAGCATATAGCTGTTGAACACAAGCTGTCACTGACAATTCAATGGAACTCTGAATGTCTTTACAGAGGAAAGGAATTGCATCTCCTGAGACTAGACTGTTCAGTGAGGGAACTGATATATCCAACGAACCTTCTCGATGTGCTCTGAACAGGTTATTACAAGTGAGATACCCAGGGAGATCATTGCTAGAGGTAGCAGGAATGGGCACTGAAGGAAGAACCAAAGGAGCTTTATCCGCTACCCGCTTCAAGCGTTTGCACTGTATGACCAGGGGAGGTGGAGAATCATCATCCTCTATATCAATGGGGTCTGACTCATCTGAAGGTGGAGGAGGTATTGGATCTGATGGAGGAGGTGGAGGCACACTCTTCTGTAAACCTGAATAGGTCAAGAAGGTAGACAAATACGATCCATAGGTGACATTGGTAACATTACCCCTGGTGACTTTGACGAAATGTTGATCCATTTTAGTGAGGAGGTAAGTGCTCCAATCAATAGTGACTCCTTTCAACACCATCCTTGAAGCTGTGAAAAGCTCTTTGGACAAGTACTAGGATGGCGTTTTTGCAGGCATAAACCTGTCCTGGAGAAACTGACAGACCATCTTCCATACGGGATCAATGATCATGGAAAAGGAAACTCCTGAGGAGTTGATCACCTTCTTAACATCCAGCATTTCCCTTGTTTGCTTTTGTAACAGCTTCAAAATCTCTTCATTAGAGAAAAGCTGACAAGTGGTAACAAAAGGTTCACCTTTGAAGGGAAGAGACAGAGGCTTCCCTAGGCCTCGAGGTGTCAAAGTCATAGAAATTCCTTGGACCAGTCCCGACTTCTTGCTGTAGGAGGCCAGAAACTCGTCACACAACGATGGATCCTCTGGAAGCAATGGAAAGGAGGTAGCCACAAAAGCAGCGAGTCCCGCCTTCGTGAGAGGCTCAAAAGTGAGTAGGGAAGAGTAATCCCTACTGACTAGTGGGATGTACTGGATAGGGGGAGGAGCGTGAGAAGGCGCCATTCAGATGGTTACACACACACCACAAACACTGACAATCAAGGAGAATGCATGCAAAGCAACAGACAAAAAACCAAGAATAAGAGAACAACCAAAACAATAAAACGTGACTCGACCAACTATCCCCAAGCAAACCACAACCTAGAAAAAATTCGACATGACCTCTAGACATATGCGACCGAAAGCTTCATGCTATGCATCATACAAACACCCAAATCCCCGTATCAGGCAATAAAGAAAAAAAAAAACTACACACCGTACCCTTAACCGTAACAAAGACACTAAACCAAAACATCACCACACTACCCATACATATCAAGACCACATCTTGGATAAACCAGTGTTTGACCATGGAAATAACTCCAATGACTGCGCATACCCATCCCATGAAACGTGTTCGTTAAAAGGGGAATTAAGTGCAGTGAGGGGAAAATTAATTTAATGAAAAGTTTATTTTAATAAATTATTAAAAAATGGGTGAATTTTTATTAAGTGATAAACCTTAGTAAGAAAATGACGGTTCCTTCTTTAAAAATTTAATTACCAATTATTAGGTGAAAATGGTGCTTTAATTCGAATCCCGCACTTCGATACCTAGACTGGGTCTCTAAATGCAAGTTCATTTATTACAAATTAAGGTGATGTGGAACGCTTTTTTTGCCAGCGCGTGCTCTTGTGAGGGCTGGTTCATTTTAATTAAAAATATTAAAGTGCCTCTTTAGCACACTTAGCACGTGATAAGTGAACGATGGGTTTATTTTTATTAAAAAAAATGGTGTGCGCGAATGCACATGCCATGGTGGTGTGTAGGTTTCATTTTTGTTTTTTTGTTTTTACTATGTGTTTGTTTGGTTGTTTAGTTTTGTTTTTTCTTGTTTGTTTTTTATTTTTATAATAACCGTGGGTTTTGGGGTAGCTGAAAAAAAAACAAATAAAAAGGAAAATACATGGTAGTGGGTGTATGGAAATGCAAAGAATGCGCTCTCCTCAATCCAAAAATATCTGGATTTTTTTTTCTAGATGTTTAGTTTGTGTTTGGATGAAAAAGAATGTTTATTTTTTTTTTGTATTTTTAAGGAATTTAGGTGTGAAATGAAATAGTGTGACAGCTTAGAAAAATATATCAAAAATAAATAAAAATATTAAGGGAAGTGTTAGGAAGTTTTCAGAACTAAATTTGGAAATTTTTAGCATTTTTAATGAATTTTTTCATATTTTTGGGTATTTTTTTAAAAGAATATGGAATTTTAAAATGGGTAGAAATGTTTTTTCTGAAATTTACAGGTGTAGAAAAATATGGCCATGGGTTGCAGAAATAATAGGAATTTTTCTAGAATTTTTTTCAGAATTTTAAGTGTTTTTAAATGATTTTTTTGGAAATTTTCAATGTTTTTTTTTGTTTTTTTTTTAAAATTTAAAAGGGTGTGCGGGTGTGTGAATTAAAAATCTGGAAAAATACCCGGAAATAAGCTGCGAGGCAGCTGCGTGTCAGCAACCGACGATCAAAGTCCCGCACCCGCGCACGAGCAATCACGAACAATCACACTCGCACGAACAGCCACCTGCGTACACACCCGCGCGTGTGTCAAAGGACGTAAAATTTTATTTGCGAGTTCTGCGTGGGACGGCTGGTTGTTGGCAGATGAAAGGGGGCGTAAATAGGGGTTGCTGCGGGTGACAGGGGGCTTACGGGGAGTGTTCTGCGGTTCAGCGATTCTGCGGGTTTCTGGGGGGGAAAGGGGGCTTGTGTGGAGGTAGGGTGGGTTGGTGGTGGGACTGGGGGACTTGTGTGAGGCGGGTGTGCTTAGTGGGGGTGTGAAGGGGGATTAGTGTGGGGGTGGGGGGTAGTGGGTTTTCGGGGGGAAAAAGGGCTTGGTTGGGGGTAGGTAGGGAGTGTGTGGTTATGGGGTGTGAAGGGGGGGTTGTATGGAGTGGGGGAGTGGGTGTGTTAGCTGGGGGGGAATGGGGGTTAGTGTGGAGGTGGTGGGAGGGTAGTGTGTGTGCTGGGGGAATGGGGATTAGTGGTGGGAAATGGGGGGGTTGCACGTGGCACAGGGTGGTTGGCGGCGGAGGACTGACGGCCGAGGACGGAGGGCAGCGGGGCTTGGCGGGCGACCTGGGGGCGGCCCATGACGCTGCAGAGCGGGGAGGCAGGGCGTCGGACTGGCGCTGCAGAGCAGGGCCTGGCGGGCGACCTGGGGGCGAAGGCGGGCTGGAGCACGAGGCCGAGCCACAGAGGCGACGCTGACAACGTGGCCGCGGGCGGCCTGGGGGCGGGCAGACGGCGTTGCAGGGGGCGGCGCTGCACTGCAGAGGACGGGGAGGGGAAGAGGGAGGGGAAGGAGGGGAGGATGAGAGGGAGAAGAAGGAGGGGAGGGAGGAGAAAGGAGTAGAAGGGGAGGAGGGGAAGGTGCAGGGAGGAGGGAAGGAGGAGAGGAGGAGGAGGGAAGGAGGAGAGGGAGGAGAAGGAGAGGGAGCAGGGAGATGGAGATGGAGGGAGGGAGGGGGGACACGCAGAGGGAGGGAAAGGTAGTTGGGGTGGGGAGGGTCGGGGAGAGAGAAGGGTGGGGGGGATAGGGAAGGGTATGGGGGGGGTGGAAAGGGTGGGAGGGTATGGGCAAGGGCCCATGGGATGGGGGGGCCAAGGGGGTGGGGCGCCCAAGGGGTGGGGAAGGGGTTAGTGGGCGGGATGCCCACAAAGGAGGCGTACCCCCCGTCCCGCCCCGCGTGCGCGGGGCGGGGATAAAAAAATTAGCCGGAACGGGATTGAAAGAGCGCCAGAACGTCGGGACGGGGCACATGAATGCGACCGGGGCGCGTTAAGACGCGTAAAATCGAAAACGGGCGCGTTCACGCACGGGACGGGTGCGTAAAAACACATAAAAATAAAGAAAAATTAATAACTCCCAATCCGATCATCCAAACGAAATGGCGTAAAAACAAAAAGTGGGCAAGACGGCAGGAGGAAGACAGGGAAAATGTGCAACGGGAGTTCCGGGGGAAAGACAGGGCATTCACGTGCAAAAAACACAAAAAAGGGACAAAAAACGCAATTAAAAATTAATATCGGAAGATCCGTGCATCGGAACAAGGTGCAAGAAAAATGAAAAATGTGCCGAAGGACGTGCCCGAGAATCCTATCACATCAAAACATGGTTCCGACTGAGATAGGATGCATTCACGTGGGAAAAACCCAAAAAACGAACCCGAAAATGGGATCAGAAATTAATATGGGACGAACTGTTCACCGGAATGACATGCAGTAAGAAGGAAAAATGTCCGCAGGAAGGGGTGGTACAAGGTTGTCATGTTAAAACGCAGTTCCGATGGAAGTAGGAGGGGTTCACATGCAAAAAACTCCAAAAATACGCCAGAAAACTCATTGAAAAATTAATAATAGAAAATCCAGAAGGCAAAAGAGGGTGGAGGAAAAAGGAAAAAGGTGGGGGAAGGCACAGGGGACATGGAAAATCAAATTGGAATTCTGATGCAAACGAGGCAGGTTCACATGGAAAAATATCAAAAAGACGCACGAAAAAGTCTCGAAAAACCGGAAAATTAATATTGGACAAACCGTGCATCAAAATGACACGAAGTAAAAATGAAAAATGTCAGGGGAAAAGTGGTTGTCAAGGCTATGACATCAGATCACGGTTCCGAAGCAAGAAAAGCACATTCATATGGAAAACCAGCTAATTTGCGTAAAATGCTTCAAAAATTAATAACTTGAAAACTGTGTACCGAAACAAGGGTAGGTAAAAAGGAAAAATGGTGAGTTCAGAGGGAGGAACAGGGCTATAAGGTTGGATTTGGATTGCGGTGAACTTAGGGTGCATTCACATGGCAGGATAGCAAAATTAGGGAATGAAGGAAAACTGCAAGGGAATAGCCCCAAGGGTGGGTGGGAAGGGACCCCATTAGGGTAAAAGCAAGGCATGGCATAAAGGCATTAGCAGGTTGAGGCATATGCAGAAGGGTATGCAATATAGATGCGCAGGGACACGTCCCCACACTTAAGACCTTAACGGATAGGGTTAACCAAGCAACAGGGACCTAGAACCATATAACAGACCATCCACTAACGCCCCCATACTTAAAACATGAACATCACTGAGAAACAGAAGGTGTAGGGTTAGAAAAACTTGGCCCATTTTGTTGAGGATCACGGTTGATTGTCAATGACACTTCCACCGTCTTTGTCGGCTGCAGAAGGTACCAAGGCATCTTCACAACACACATCCGTCATGGCAGGGACCACGCGGTAGCACCGAGGGAGGTAATTGATTGAAGGAATTGCAGGAAATTTGTCGATGATGAGGGATACTACACTCAACTCACAGTCACTCGCCCCATGACTAATATCACTTGAGGAAGAATGATCAAAACCCATATCTCGTACCCGGTTTAGAAATCAACAGGGAAATGGTGTAGAGGGAGTATGCCAGGGTGCACAGTTGATGGTGCATTATTGCGTCGAACCCATCTGGCATAAGTGCAAGGAGGAAGGCAAGGGAGCCTTACAGTGCAGTGTACAGAACAGGGTGATGTGTCTTGTGTTGATGGTAGAGACCCATCCTGTGGGTGCATAGGGAAATATGGAACATACCTGACTCCAAATGTCGTAACATCCCTCAATCTCACCTCTCGGTAATTGATTGAAGAAACTCCAGTCACACTCAATCCACCCTCTGTCTCATGCTCTGTTGATAGATACAGGAGGGCAACCATGTCCTATAAAACCCATTGATGTAATCCTCACGATCACTTGTGCAACGGTTGTATGCCTTGTGCGCATTGAATGGTGCAACTGTGCATCCTGCCCTGTGCCGGCATACGGTGCGAGAAGGAAGGTCAGGGAGCCTTATAGTGCAGTGCACAGAAAAAAATTGTGCTTTGTGCATTGAGAGGCCCAGCCCGTGCGTGCAACACTTCATTCATACTCCTCACCTCTCATTTGATTTGAAGGGAAAAGAGTGGTCACTCGCCCCACCCTCGGTCTCACTCGTGGTTGATAGTTACAGAGGGCAACCCATACTCACGTCCCCATCCGGTTAGGATGAAAGCTCACATCACTTGATTGTTTGTCGATGAAGATCACGTCGTTAGTTGTTGAAGAGGCGTACCCAGGGAGGTAGCCACAAATCGAATATTGTGTGGGATAGGACATGTCGTCTGCTAGAGGTCAGTTAGACACTCTGTAGAGAGACCCAGGACACAGCGTACCAAGGGAGGCAGCTTCGGAATTCGATCCTAGAAATTTCAAGTGATGATTCCACTTTCTGGACTGCTGGGTGTTGCCACCTTTTCCACAGTCATCTTCTCGTCCAAGGGTGTGGGCCACCTTTTCTTGGAACGAGGCCTGCTATGACAGGGAATTGCTTCCTTTTCTCCCATAACAGATTTGTTTTTTTTCTTTTTTTTTTCTTTTTCTCCTACTCCCGAGGGTGTTTCCACCTTTTCTCGAAGAATAGGTCGGCATGACAGGGACCGAAGTCCTTTTCTCCCATAACTGATATGTATATTTTTTCTTTTTCATTTTTTTTTTCGATTTAAGCAAGGGAATGATGGAAATACTATTTGTCAGAACCCACCACGCCACTGTCGCTGGTGGAAAATAGAGAATAAGAGATCAAGGCTGGAAGGTGGGATTGAGGGGACAGAGGGTTGCGTCCACCTTATGAGGAGTGGCTGAAGAACGGCTATCAGAAGTAACATCATAAGAAGTACAGTGTCGCGCCAATGAGGGAAAGGATCAGGTGACCGTGATTGTCAGGATCCCCAAGGAGGGAAGTACTTCTTTAGGTGATATCCATTGATCAGAAAGGGATCATCAGAGGCATCAATGGTCTGCACTTGGACAGAGCCATTAGGGTTGACGGCAAGTACCTTATATGGGCCCATCCACCGCTGTTGGAGCTTACCAGGAAACTTGCCAAATCATGAATCATAGGCTAGGACCAAATCACCTTCTTTGAACTCCTTGTGCTTGATGAAGCTGTCATGGTAAGCCTTGCGTCGAGCTTGTGTGGCTTCCATGCACTATAGAGCCATCCTACGAGTTTTGTCCAAACATTCTAGGTGCAGGAGACGGCGTTGTAGTGAATCATCGTTCCCCAAACGCTCTTTGATAGCCACTCTCAAAGAGGGTAATTCCAGTTCAACAGGGAAAACAACTTCTGTACCATACACCAGCTGGAAGGGTGTTTGTCATGTTGCTGCTTTATGGGAGGTTTTGTACGCCCAGAGGGCCTCTGTAAGTCGATCGTCCCAATTATAACGATGTGCGGCAATTGTTCTTGTCAGGATCGAGCAGAGGATGCGATTGGTGACTTCGACTTGGCCATTAGCTCTGCGGTAATAAGGAGTGGACTTGCTATGGCAGATCTTATATAGCTCTGTCAACTCTTCCATGACTTTATTAATGAAATGAGTGCCTCTGTCACTTACCATCTCTAAGGGACTGCCAAAACGGGTGATGATATTCTCATACATGAACATGGCCACGCTGTTACCATCGTCCCGCTTTAGGGCTTTAGCTTCACACCACTTTGTGACATAATCCATACATACGAGGATGTATCGGTTCTGCTTCCTTCTGGTGGGAGGATCGATCGGACCTACGAAGTCGATGCCCCACTTCTCGAAAGGCTTCAAGGGAAGAATAGGCTGCAGTGGCATGGCACTTGTCTTCGTGGGTTTCCCCATTCTCTGACAAGCATCACATCTTTTATAGTAATCATAGGCATCCTTATGAATGGTAAGCCACCAATATCCTGCTATAGCAGAGCCTTCCTGGCTGTAGCTTCTCCTGCAAAGTGACCTCCACATGGCTCGTCATGGCAAGCATTCAGAACAATCCCAATCTCATCTCCTGCAACACATCTTTTGAGCACTTCATCTTTGACTTTCTTGTACAGTGCACCGCCTAGCAGGGTGTAGGGGGCTGATTCTAGCATAAGCTTCTTCCTTTCCCAACTAGAAATACCAGGAGGGTACTGTTGGGTTGCCAGCAGATTGGCAATGTCTGCATACCAGGGATTTACAGTTTCTACCAAGAATAGAGAAGCATCAGGGAGGTCTGGATCATCTTGCTCCTCGTCTGCAATTTGTGGGATACGCGACAGATGATCAGCCAGAACATGGGAACGACCAGGTTTGGTCATTACCTCAAAGTCGAACTCTTGGAATAGAAGGAGCCATCTCATCATTCGTCCTTTCACGTTTGCTTTGTTCATTAGGAAGGACAGGGCCTCATGATCCACATAAAACTTAAAGTGGGTGGATAGGAGGTAGTGGCAAAACTTCTCTAGTGCAAACACCATTGCCAAGCACTCCAGCTCTGTCACTGTATAGTTCCGTTCCCTATCAGTGACTTTCCGGCTTGTGTAATAGATCGGTTGATCCAGCTTCGAGGAGCCCTTCTGGCATAGAACTGCGCCTAGCCCTTCAATAGATGCATCAGTGTGTACATGAAACTCCTTCGTCCAATCAGGAGGGTGAAGAATGGATGCCTCAATCAGACACTGCTTCAGAGTGTTGAAGGCTTTGTCACATTCTTCCGTCCAAGTAAACTCTGCATCTTTCCTCAGAAGCTTGTGCAAGGAGGTTGCCTTTATTGCAAAATGGGCTATGAACCTTCTGTAGTAACCCACATGGCCTAGGAATCCCCTCAACTGTTTGAGGTTGGTGGGTGCTGTCAGAGCTGCGATCTTTTCGATCTTTGTAGGGTCTGTTGATATCCCTTGTGCAGAGACAATGTGGCCCAACAGAACTCCAGAAGAGACCCCAAAAATGCATTTGTCGGGGTTGAGGAAAATCCGATACTCCCGGCATCGGTCAAAGCATTGTTCCAAATGTCCCCAGTGTTCACGGATCAAACTATAGACACAGAAGTCATCCAAATATACCTTAATAAAATCGTGCAGATGATTTTGAAATGCGGCCATCATGACTTGCTGGAAAGTAGCAGGGGCATTGCAAAGCCCAAATGGCATCACTCGGTAAGCGTAGGTCCCCCATTCTGTGGTGAAGGTTGTTTTGGATTGGTCTTCTTCTGCGATTTGGACTTGGTTGTATCCGCTGAATCCATCCAGAAGGGAGTAAAGCTCATGTCCTGCCACTGTGTCCAATAGTTGGTCTATGAAAGGGATAGGAAAGTGATCCTTCTTCGTCTTGGAATTGAGATTTCGGAAGTCAACATATATTCGCAATTTGCCATTCTTCTTGGGTACGACCACGATGGGTGAAATCCATTCACACTGGATAGATGAACTCGGCTTCCAGAAGCTTCAGCAGCTCTGCTTTCACCAATGTGGAATAATTTGGGTTCATTCACCTCTGTCGTTGCCGTACTGGCTTGGCATCAGGCTCCAAGTCAATATGATGCTGACATATTGTGGGATCAATCCCCTTTAGGTCTTTGTAAGACCACACAAACACGTCCAAATTTTCTTTCAACAAGTTGTACAAGGTTGACAACTCCTCTTCTGGGAGGCTGCTACCCACCTTCAAGTGGCGTTCAGTGCCTTCTGCATCCACAAAGGTTAACTTCCTTTCACCTTCTACTTCACGGATGAAGGTCCCGCGGACTGCTTCTGGGTACAGATCCGACTCCTTCAAAGGAGTGATGTCCTCTTCGGATGTCCCACTAGAACCAACTTCGTCTTTTGATGGAGACTTAAGGTGCTCCTTGAGATGTTGAAATGGGATTAGAGCCGTTTCGGGTTTGGTTTCACGATTAGTTACCTCCTGGCTTGAAGACTCATCTTCTGATGACACGTCTAGGAACGTCACATAACAGGGACCCTCTGATGCTTGTTGGGTTTGTAGGACTGATGCTTGTTGGCACGGTGCATCATCATCATCTTTCTTTGGCAAGGATGGGTTAGGACGGCAAGAGCCACTACTGAAAGACAGCTTGGTCTTTTTTAACCATCTCTTATAAAGATTTTGCATATGAGAAGATCCATTTACCAGACCAAATGGTACCATCGCCATTCTGTCCCATAGCATGAGCTCGTCTGCTTCTGATGCTTCTGGAACTTCTTCTTCAAATGTATCCTCTGCAGGTGGGATAGACTCTTCTGGCTCACTTTCATAACCTTCTTCGTCCATATCATATCCATCCGCTTCTGTCTCTGCCTCTGTCTCTGCTTCTGTCTCTGTCTGTGTCTCTGCTTCTGTCTCTAACTCTGCTATGGTCATATAACAGGGAGAGCAATACATCCATGCTTCTATCTCACTGTCGGAAGTGAATTCGGAAATCGTTCCTGGTTTAGGCAGGAAGTATTCACCCATTGATAATGGCTTTGCATCTTTTGGAAGTTGGCTTACAGTATCCACTGTTAAGGAACGTGCCATTGTTTTCTTGGGAAGGATCTGTTTGACAGCATCTTCGTCTGCTGATGTTCCATCTGTAGCCTCATTAGGCGAGTCAGAAGATAATTCCAAGGAGGTGGATCCATGTCCATTTTGAGAACCATATAGCTTCAGCACCGCTTTATTGGGTCCTCTACCCAAGGTCAAGGTTCCTTTGAACCAATCCGTCCTTTCTCGGGCTTCAAAAAGCCATGGTCTGCCCAATAATAGGGGGTAGGATGTACCATAAGAGTTTGGCTTCACCACCAGATAGGTTAGCCAATAATCTTTTCCAGCCACTGTAGTCTTCACATACGGGAGAATGCCCAAAGGCTTGATTCTGCTCTGATCTGCCAATCTGATGAGCCATTGGGTTGATTGCACACCTTGTAGGCCTAGATCTTTCATTGTCACATCCGTCATAATGTTCACTAATGAACCTCCATCAATCAGTGCATTTTCAATGAAGCAGCCTTCTATCCACACGCCAGTCTTTGGGGTACCCGGATCTAGGAAGGTATTAGCCACGTCCACTTCTTTTACAAGCTCTGGAGCTTTGTTGGACTTTGTTGCTGTTGAGGGAGCAATTCTTAAGCCACGTCTTCTTGTCAGTATACTTTTGAACCTTTTTCGGCAACTGGGAGACAACATCACTAATTGTCGGAATGTGAGGTTTGGTTTAAAGGTATCTAGATCTCTGACCAGATCGTATTTCTTAATAGGATCCACTGGCTTCTCTAATCGGTTGGGAAATGGAGCAACACCCATTTTCATTTTCCCTCTTTCTTGCAACAGAGGAATCATGGGAACTTCTTCTACCACTTGTGGCACTTCCTCCTCTTCTATCTCCTGGACCTCTGGTCCTGTCTCTGGAACTGTCTCTGTAACCCTCTGTGGCACTGTAATGCTCTGTATGGCACTGTCAGGCTCTGTTCTGTTCTGTTCTTCTGGTGGAAGATTGAACTTCACTGTTCTGGCAGGAGGATTGTTTTCTTTCTGGATAGGTGTTTCCTTCTTCTTTGCACGTGTGATGGCAGCAACTTCCAATTCCACTAAATTGGAGGTAGGCTCTTGGGCCTTGGCCGGACTATCAGTAGCACTGTTTTTCACTGGGGCTGGGCTTGGACAGTCTTTTGCAGTGTGGCCTTCTCCTTTGCATCGACTGCATAAGGGCTTATAATCCACTGACCTTCTGGGATTTGGATAATTTGGTGAAATATGTCACTTTTCTCCACATCTGTAACACTCCACTTCTGATCTCTGACCACCGCCAGACTGTCTTCCTCTGTAACTTTGGGATGGAAACCTTCTAGGTCCGAAATTAGGACCAAACTCTCTAGCTTGGGTCCAATATCTTGTGTTGTCATTTTGGATTCCAGCAAGTTGAATCTTGCATCTTCTTCCTTCCTTCTCCTATCATGCATCTCTTTCAGAGAGCAAATGTCCTCTGCATGGTTCTTCTGCAAACAGTAGGAACAGAAAGCTCTAGGAATGGTTGGTTTTCGTGTACATTCAGTGGCTAAATAACCTACTTGATGACACTTACCACACCAAGTATTTGACCACATCACATCTCTTCCTGCTCCTGCAACATTGGATATGCTAGCGGTATTCACTTTCAGCATCTGTAGCTGTTCTGTAATCACATCCATCAACTCCTTTTTGATATTTGCAACTGAGTTGGATAAGTAATCCTTCAAGCTTTCTCCTCCTGAGGTACTGGCAGTAGGGTTTGGAGGAGTCTCTATAATCACTGCATAAACAGATTGGGCTGGTGCAGAGGGATCTCTGTTCTGGTTCTGATTCAGAGCTCCTGTTTGAACTGTTGGCTATTGGCTCCAGTTGGTAGGGTTCCACTGTTGCTGCTGATTTAGCATTGGGGAAATTGGTTGGGACCATTGTTGTTGTGGTTGAACCATCATTTGAGGCATTGATTGTGGCCACTGTGGATTTGGTGCACTGTACTGTGATACTGGGGGCATCTGTTGGTAGGGGTAGGGGACTGTCCTTGGGATTGCATTTGTTGGGTACATCATTCCTGGCATCAGAGGAGGTAGGACTCCTCTTCCTGGATTCATTGCCAATCTAGCTTCCACTTCATCGTACAGTCTTGCACCTTCTGTTGCAGCTTGCAGTGTGGCTGGTCTTTGCAGCTCCACAAACTTACAGACTTCTGGTTGTAATCCTTGGAGAAACACCCCCTTCTGAATGCCATCATCTAGATTATGGTTAGTCCATCTCTTCAGGATGGATTCCATTCGTGAGACATAAGCTTCTACTCTTTCTCCAGAGGACTGACTTAGGTTCATAAATTCCTCTCACATCCGCTCTTCAAAACCTTCACGCCTGAATTTAGTGAGGAAGGCCAACTTTAGGTCATCCCACGTGCCAAAAGTTCCTGCTGCTTGTCTCTCATACCACTGAAACGCCGCGCCCTTGAAAGTGGCGGGGAATATTGCTAACCAATGCTCAGGGGTTCTGGCATTGTTAGCCACACATGCTACCATAAACTTTGCTACATGAAGATCGAGGTCTTCATTGTACTCTCCCTTAAAAACTGGCAATGGAACTACATTCACTGGCCTGTCATCAATATTTCCATGACGGATCTGGCTTGGAAGTGGACCTCCAGCAGGAGGAAGGGCTTGATGTGCCATTGGGACTTTGGTAAAGAGTTCCGCAAGGGTGTCAAAGGCGGCTTCTGCTGCGAGCTCGTTCTCGGCTCTGATTTTTGCTTTCTCTCTTCTCATGTACCTCTAGACTCGTTCTAACACTTGCCTCTTTATTGCGTCATTCATCAGGTGGTTGGCTCCACTATGTGGTTAGTGCTCCACAGAGGGTTAACAGAAGGCTTCAGTCTCTGGAGGACTGTCTTGCCAACATTTCTTCTACTTCTTCCTTTTCAACGTCTCTGAATTCCGCTTTCATGCCACTGCACAGAGGAAGGTATTCGGTTCTGAAGGTGTCAAAATGCATCCGTCTAAGCATTGTGGTGGTGCCATCATCATAGTAATGCCATCTTCTGATGGTTTCAACAGTGTATGTTGTAAAGAACACTCTGTCTACCAACTTCCAGTAGGTTGCTAATTGAACAAACAGAAGATTATCAGTGCACCAAGCATCCCATATATCTTGTTGTTGAGCATCCACGAACAAATTCCAACTCTTTTCCTTCTTGTCCTTGTGAACCTCTACAGACCAAGACTCCTGAAGCTTCTTCACAATCTCCCACTTGATGATGTCTGGAAACTTATCAATGAATGCCAAATCTTCCATGGATGGTCATTCTCTCTGTTTCTGCTCTTCAGTTTATTCCCAAACAGTTTGCCACCAAGATGCAAGTTTCTGCTGCTTCAACAGGAAGAGGAAACTGTCCACCACATAGAGCATGCATCATGATAGTGATGTGTTTCCGCCATTGTGGGATGAACTTCTTGTGGAAAGTGGCTTTGATTATGAGAAATTCCAACTCTTCAGTGGAAGAAGGAACTTTACAAACATCCATTGAATTCTTCTCTTCTTGGCCATGCCATTTCCTTCATTTTCAGCCTCTTCTGGTGCTTGTTGATGGCAAGTTTCCCCGGCTGCGCACCAAAAACTGGGAGCCCCAAGAGGAACACCAAGGAAAAGGGAATTCTCTTGCAAGAAAATCTATCTTGTAACATCAACAAGCTTGTTTATTAGGTTTCATATGATCACAATGAAGAAAAGAACACCAGGCACAACGAATCTTCATGCAGCATCATGTAGATCTCCCACGGATTTGATAGAATCAACCATATTCTTTAATATCTTCACAAAATACATCAATAGAACAAAGAAAGCAAAGGAATACACCATCTTTGAATGGAAATACATCACATATTATTCATCTTTAATATCTTCATAGTCTTCTCTCTCAATCTCTCACATACAATCACTCTGTTTTTGTAGAATTGACTATCTCTGACTCTCTCTCTCTCTCTCCATCAATAATACATCATCTCCTCACTACAATCTCTCAAAAATCACTCTCAATAATCCTTCTTAGGTCGTGGATACCCCTCCCAAGAGGTATGTCTGATATGAAGAGTCACCAGAGCCACTACAGTGTCCTTTCATAGCTCACTACTGTCACTTCACTCCAGTCTTCACTTGAGTCTTCAGCAGCTACTTCTTTCACTTCTTTCAGCTCTTTTGCACTTGTATTCACCTCTTTCCAAGGCTAGAAAACTTTCCCAAGCTACACTCTCATCCATCAGAACACATACAGAAGCATACAGAAAGCCTACAGAACAGTACCAGAACAGCTATAGTACAGAATAGAACAGAGACAGAAGCTCTACAGAAGACTTTACAGAAGGTTACAGAAGGTCATCAAAACCTTATAACTCATACTTAAACCATTCCAAACTCTCACAAACCATTCAATAAGCTTTCACAATATCTCAATCTTCATCAATCAATACTCCATCCCTCCTTATAGAAGACAATCAGAACAAAATAGAAGCTATACAGAAGGTATACAGAACCAATCAAAACCTATCAGAACATCACAGAACCTCATATCTCCACTAATAAACATCATGAACTTCCAAAACACAATCAATATCATCCAAAACTCTCTCAAACCACTTCCAAACCAATCAATCATCTCATAAAATCAACCATTTAGCTCTCAAAAACAACAAAAATCAGCCAAAAAACAAGTCATTTCAACACTCAACACATGCAAACCTGTAAGCTAACAAAAATCAAACCTATCTACAATTTTTCTAGGGGTTTTCAAAAAAACCTATCTACAAATTTTCTAGGGGTTTTCAGTTTTCAAAAAAAATGCTTGACATATTTAGCCCTCCCCTTAGTGCGCAAACATTCATGTGCAGTAGTTTCTTTCATAAAATGATGCTACATTTATGAGCCAATAAAAAATCGAATCCAACAATCTATTCGTGAATTCTTCAAACTCATAAATAAGAAAAATCAATGGCACATCACTCTCAAGAAATTCCTTAGTGGAGACACAAAAGTCATCCACAAATTTCTCAAAATCTACAAAGTTTCCAAATTCAAAATCCTCAAAACAACCCATACTGTCAATACAAAAAATCTCTTCCACAAAAATCCATATACCTCCTCCCATCCTCCCCAGAGGAAAACATAACAATTCTAGGGTTTTGGAACAAGGTTTTAACCCTTTCTATGTTTTCAAATTCAATTCCACTCATAAAGACATCCAACCAACCAGAAAAAACTAGTAGAACATCTTTCATCACTAAATACATCCAAACACACCATCATCCACATTAAATTGAGACATATCCTAACCAAACTCATCAAAATAAGAAACTTCTCCTTGACACCCATTCAAACTACTCATCTCTTCAAAACAACAAAATCAACTCTTCTACTCCATAAACACCATGCTCAACATTTTCCATAGCATTCTCACAAACAAATTCAAGAGATTTTTTAGAAGAATCACAAATGAAAGCACTAGGCAACATATTAGAGTTAAAATCCTTTTCCAAACACCCTATTGTCCAATCCTCTTCAACTTCAACCTCACAATATTCTTCAAGTTCTTTTCCCTTAGTTTTAGATCTCTCTTCCCTCAAATTTTCAATTCTTTTCAAAGCCTTACTCAAATTACCTCTCACATTCTCATTCTTGTCACTATCAAGGTCCTTAAAACCCCAATCAAAATCAACACAAACATCATCAAAAAATCTAAGAGGACTCAAAGAAACTGAAATACTATCATATGAAGTTTTTTCTTCGTCATTGTTGCCTAAATCACCTATAAAATCATCCACACAACTATCAAGAAGCATGAGGTCACATCTACTCAAAACCACATTAGCAACATCACAAACAAAATCTTCTGTAGGGTTACTCATACCATCATCAACCAACTCACAAGACTCACCAAAGTCAGCAACATCAAAACCACAACAACAAGAGTCATAATGGATAACCTCAAAACTCTCTTGATCAACACCTACATCTAGAAACTCACTACAAATCTCGACACGCCTATTAGGCAACAAATCTGAACCCTCAACTTCATCTATAAACCTTACAATTTTTAAGCCCTCCCCCTCATGGTCTTCTAACAAACTTAAAAAATCCTCCTCAATTCTCTCTTCTTCTCTCAAACACTCAGTTCTTTCATCAAGACTTTGTCGATTCTCTTGTTTCTCCCCATCTCTCTCAAGCTTAACTAACTCAACTGCAATAGATGACACCTCCCGATCATAATCACTTTGTGAACTCTCATGTGCACTATCATCTTCTTCAGAGAACTATCACTCTCCTCCTCCTCTTCTTCTTCACTATCATCCTCATTTACTAGTTCCTTTCTTGAATACATATCAAATTCCTTTGCTGCTCCTCTATGATCATAAATTGTTATGATTCCTTTCCCCCAATCTTGTATTGCTCTTGTTTCCTAATCCAAGGTCTACCCAATATAAGTGGAAGATCTCCCAACCCGATTGGCATAACATGATAATCAATTTTCATAGATACGCCATAAACCTTCACCTCCAAATTTGGAATAATGCCTAAGCACCTCACTTTAGCATGATTAGCAAAACTAATTTGAAACTTTGATTGTTGGACAATTTGAAGTCAAAATGGTTTTACACAAGCTTGAGTAATCACACTAGTTTGTGCTCCTCGATCAATGTATGCTTCACCTATATTGTGATTCTTATACCAAGCATCAACAATAGAACAAATATCACACAATTCTTCTATACTCAAAAGTCTCACTATTCCTTTCTTTTCTTCCTTGAACTTCATATTCACTTTTTTCTTCAAGACTGTCCTCTCATCTTAGGGCACAACTCCATCAACTGAGCAAAATATATATCAATTTTTTTACCCATCGTATCCTTTTTTAGATCATAATTATTGTCTCCTTCTCTCAATCTTTATTTTTCTTCCTCTTTCCTCACCAAATTTACTAGTCTTAGGTTCATCTTTCTGAGCATCTCTCCTTCTTTTTATTGCAGGAATTACATCAACCATTTTCTTTTCCTCATTTTGATTTTCTAGAAGAATACAATTAGCTTGAGATGTAGAATCATTTTTTATTTCTATCCCAAAATCAATTTTTCTATTCAAAAAGTTTTGAGGTAAAGGATGCATTTTCCCTCTTGATAAAGTTGGATAATGACAACTTGTGCTTATATGACCTATCTCTCCACAAGAAAAACAAGTCACCATTAGTGTTTTTGTAACTAGTTTGTCCTATAGGTCCTCCACTTCCTCTTCCCCAAGGTCTTTCTCTCAAAGCTGCTTATCTCATGTTTTGCATTTGACCAGTCAATTGATCCTCGATCTGTGGTGCTAATTGAGCATTTTGTCTCGTTAAAATCTGGAAATTTTTTCCATGCCTTTGCTAATTTTGATCTCTGGTTTCATTGTTGGATGTTCTATATGGCTCTTTCTTTTTTATTTTCTCAAATTTTCTCTCCTTTTCTATTGCAATCATTAAAACTTCCTCAAAAGTGTTTGGTTCCTTAATTTCCAATTTTTTTCTCACCTCTCCTTGCAAATTTTTAACAAAATGTTTCTCTGAATTCTGCGCGTTTAGGCGGCCACCTCTGGGAGACTCCCAAGCGAAGGCTTCCAATTCACACTTCAAACGTCACAGCAATGAAGCAACTAATTGCTTCCTCTTCCCTTCTCAGAATTCCTCCAGTACCCGATCAATCTGCAAACTTCTTTCCTGTTGCTGCAAACGATTTCCACGACTAAACCGTCATCCTAAACATATACCTTTAGAATTTGTTCTCTGCACGTGTTTCGTCACTTGTCTTTCCACACTCTATTGTAGTCGTTAAAGCAAACATTGTTCCAATCTATCCTCCCTCACGGAAAATGCAGCAACAAGCGACAACAAGAATACAGCTGAAGCATTGGTGATGGTGTCTTAATCCCTCCACTCATCGCAGCGCAAAAGCAGCATAGCTCCTCCTTGAGGCTTGCATACATGGAAGACTGCATCCCTTCTTCTGTCTTCCACTCATCATTCCCCCCCCCCTAAGATATGCTTCCTTAATCTCCGTTTCTGTCTTCCCAGCCTCTGACCCGCAGTAAAAAAAACAACGCGAGCAGGGTGCCTTCTCTTCTCTGTTTGATCTAACCCGTTCATGCTTTTCCCATTTCCACCACACAATTAGATTCCCCCCCCTTTTTGATTCAAAAAGCTCTCCCCTTTTTCCAGAAAAGCGGCTCCTGAAAATAGCCATCTAAATTTGTTCCTTTCATGATAGCCATCTAAATTTGTTTCTTTCGTGGGCCTCTTTGGCACAACCATATCTTTGTCGTTTCCTTTGATGAAGACCTCAATCAAGTTTCTTTCGACTTATCCTGTTCCTATGGTTGCACAAGCTTTCAAGCTGATAACATATGTAATAGAATTGGCATGCACCCCTTGATGTTGCATCTCCTCATAACATCGCATAGTCATATCACCTTCACGATTATGAACATAGGCATCTAGCATTATTGTCCACGATATAACATCATGGACAGTCAATTTCTCAAATGCTTCTCATCCTTCCTTGATAAAGCCACATTTTCCATACATGTCCACGAGCATGTCACCAACAACAGGGTCTCTTTCTAGGCCCCTTAGGATGATCTCAGCATGTATCTCTTGGCCCATTGGGAATGCTCCTATGCTGCCACAGGCTTTCAAACGAACCCTTGGTCACAATCAAAGTGGTCCATGAGATTGCATCTCGAGTCACCAATCTACCAAAACTCCTTGTTCTTCTCCGTCTTCATCATAGAATGAAAGAGTAAACATAACAACTAAGTATGTACAAAGTATCAAATCACACACATGACTTTTGGGTGGTTTCACACCTCGAATGTGCAGCAATACGACATCCACCCCCTCTAATCCTGCGCATCCTCCGGATGGGCCAACTACCCATGATCGTTATCATCAAGATCCACAAACAGATCAATCTCTTCATTATGTATTTCCGGTAGATCAACAAGATTATCTGTCATATCATCTGTTTCTTCCATTGAAGTTTCTTCTCGTTGCTCTTCTCTTGAAAATTCTTCCAATGCATATTCCTCATCATCTCTTTTCTTGAAAATCTTGATTCTTTTTCCAGCAATAGGCACTCTAAGCACTGTCCCATCCAATTCAGTCAGCTCATATGTTGCATTATCAAAGACATGTCTGACTATGTACGGCCCAAACCATCTTTTCACCATCTTTCGAAGTGCAGTATGCTGATTTTCAAGGCTGCTATCAGAGACCAATACCCAATCTCCCTCTTCTATTGCTCTTGGCCGCAAGCGATGCCTGCTGTCAAACCTGTCCTTATTCCTTAGTCTAGCAACCTTCAACCTGTCAATAGCTAGCTGAATATCCTTAGGTCTCCTCTCCAACTGTCGAATCCGAAGAGCTAAGAGCTCCTCTCTCGTCAAATCCTCCTGCCAAGGTAAAACTGACCAAGTCAAAGCACAAGTCTCAGTCGGCATAACCGGCTTCTGACCATACATCAACTCTGCAGGCATATATCCTGTGGTAACACTATGAGTCGTACGATCAGCCCACAAAGCAAATGGTAGAAGTCTCGGCCATTCTCCAATCCGTCCTCTGCATGCTTTGGCTAATGCTTTCACTATCGGTGGATGCCCTCTTTCACTCTTCCCATTTCCCTCCGGATTGTATGCTGTGGTTAAAGCCAACTTGATTCCTAGCTGAGAGAAAAACTCCCTAGCTTCATCTGTATCCAATTCACCACGATCCGCAGTGATCTTACCCACACAACCATACCTGCAGAAAATTTCCTCCAATAAGAACATACACACTGCACTAGTGGTCTTCGTTCTCAAAGATCTGCCCTCAACATGATTGGTAAGATCCTCTCTAGCCAAAACAATGTACCTCATCTGCCATAGACCCATAGGCATGGTAACCAAATCAACTACCCACTTATAATGAATGCATAGCGGATAGGTTGGATGAAGCTCATCTCGATGACGCACTACTGAATACATCTGGCAGTCTCTGCAAGTCTCAACAAAGTGAGAAACATCTCTATACATTCCTTTCCACCAATATTTCTCCTTGATTTTCTCATAAGTAGCCCACACTCCTCTATGACCAGCCGAGGGACTCTCATGAAACTCCCTCATCACCTGTAAATGTGTCTCTCTATCACAGACAACCCGCAAAGGTAATCCGCTTCTTTTCTTCGGATGCTTCCAAAGAAATCCGTCCTTGAGAAAATAACCATAGGCTTTCCTTCTGATCTTCTTGAACTCTTCATCTGTCCATTCATCTCTTTTGCTTAGTGTACTAAGGTACCTACCAATCTGCAACCAATCTCCAACATAGAGTTCTTCTATGAAAGCCACAATATCATAGACATGACAAACATGATCAACCATAGTGGCTGAAATTTCTGCATCATCCTCTTCTGCAAGTAGAGTCTCCTCATCATCATATCTGGCTCTAGACAACATATCTGCCACTGGATTATCCTTCCCTGCTATGTGTTTAAATTCCAGATTTAATGACTTGATGTATGCAATCCATCTCAGCATGGCTATATCTGGAGTAGAGCAACTTGTGATCATACCAATCAATGGCAAGCAATCTGTCTCTACCACAACTGAAGCTCCAATAAAGTACTCCTTGTCACATTTGAGAGCCGTGACAATCCCCAATAACTCCCTCTTGATTTGCGGATATCTCCTCTGTCTCTCGTTTAGGACTTTCGCCCCAAACCGAATAGCATACCTATTTCCATTTGCATCATCTTGACCCACAGCCCAACCTATGCTAATTAGACTAGTGTCAACTGTCAATACAATAGGCCTTTCACAATTATAATTCGCTTTCCTGAGAGTAGGAGCATTCTGCAATAACTTCTTCAATTTCCGCATGGCTCTAGTGTGACTCTCATCCCAATAAAATTTCTGCCCCTTTCGAAGCAGCTGATACAAACAATCTGCTATGTGTGCAAAATGAGGTATCCAAATCATATAAAACACACAAGCACCAATGAATCTCCGTACCTCTGAAGTGGTAGAACAATACTCCGCAATCTTGCCTATAGCATTCACCTTATCAGGTGAGGGTTTCCTGCCATAATATCCACACATATGCCCAACAATGACAACCTCATTTACTCCAAAAACAGATTTTTGCCCTGAAAGTGTCAAGTTCACTTATTCTAACCTGGCCAAAATCTTCTCACATTCTGAAATATGATCAGCCACAAAGTATCTACATCCCTGCTCATTTAGGCTCTCATTCTTCTCTTCTTCTGCACACCCCTTAATGGGCACATAATCCAAGAAAGGCATGGTAAGCTGAGGTATGTAATCACGAAGGACCTTATGCATGGCATTCATCATATGCGCAACAGAATTGGTGGCACCTTGAGGCAAGGTACACATCCTGACAAGCCCAATAGGAGTTCTCATGGTGGTTATGTCCTTGCTTTCCAAAGCCAGCTGAAACTGATCATATCCTGAATATAAATCACCTAAAGAATAGATGGCACGTCCAGAAAATGCCTCTGCAAACTCATCCACAACTGGACCTATACCAACATACTTGATAGTAACTCTGTTCACCGGCTGTATGTCCTGAATAAATCGGAGAGTACCATTCTTCTTTGGAACTGTAAACCACCTGTTTGAGTATGGTGCAGATGAAGGCTCAAGGATTCCCATCCTGATTTTCTCATTCAATAAATCAATCAGCTTTGGCAAGTGTGCTTTAGGCACTAGAATAGGTCGGAGATTCCATGGGATATGAGGAATAGTAAAAATGACCATAGGAGCAACAATATCAGGATTCACACATCCAATCTCATACGGGAAAAAAGCAAATCCCCTTCCATGACGCTTAAGCATATCCTGAAAGCATTGCTTCTCTATGGGTAGCAAGAAATCACCATTTCCAATTTTCAATTCAGCAAGAGTCTGCTGAAAATTTATGACCAATATGCTCCGGATTCCTCAAAATTTGCTGTTTAGCAGCCCTCTCTATTTGCTGATCACTGTCAGGTGGAAGCGGTACATCAACTGGCTTCACCTTCTTATCCACAGTTTTGTATTTCGTGTCAACCCTGGCTTCATTATGCTCTTCTGCATTACACAAATCTTGCTATAAATCAGCAATTCTGCACACCAATGGCTGAATATCCTCAGCCCTTTGCTCTATGGACTGCATAGGAACAACCCCAAACTCTGAATGCTGAAATATTTCAGCAGTAAACTCTGTTGGCTGAAAATTTTCAGCCCTCTGTCTCTCTGAAAGCTGATCATAACCAGCTGGAAACTCTGTTTGCTGAATTTCTTCAGCACTCAACACTCTTTGCTGAGTTACCTCAGCCTCTGACTCAATCTGTGACACAAAATCTGCAATTTCATGAAACATATCCGGGGACTGCACTAATACATTACTATGACAATTCTGCATATCAGTTTTCAGCATATCTCCCATCTCTGTCATCGTATCTGCACAAATCACACTGTCATACATCCCATCTATGTGCTCATCATCCTCCAAAATTCTTGCATTTTCAAAATTTTCTCCTTCCTGCATATATACTGCCTGGCAGCTCTAGGCAACCTAGAAGTCTTCTGATAGCTCATCGAACTATTTGCTGAAATCTCAACAAACCCGGAGGAGAAAACATTGCTGCCAGGAGGTAATAACTCCAATCTCCTCTGCTCTGTACCACCGTCGTCTCGCGAAATGGCGGTACCTAATGAAAACCCGAATCCCTCACAGTGGGCAAAGGTGCATCTCTGAGAGTATCTCTGTTTCTAACATGGTTCACACATACAGTCATAAACTAAACTGCTCTCATACCATCTTTACTATGAATCCGTGCATAAGCAGATCCATCATCCATGACCTTTGTTTCCATGCGCATCTCTGTAATGAATGGCTGACCAAGAATTATGGGATAAGAGCATGAATCCTGCATAAAGAAATGAAAATCCTCCTCTACATCACCAATAGAAACCCTGACACTAGGACAGGCAGCATACAAATCACCTGCAGTGTTATTGACGGCTCTCATACGCCACCCATGCTCTACATCCATAGGCCATCTGTTACTCTCATAAACTCCACGAACTATGAGATTAATCTCTGAACCATGATCAACCAATGCAACATAAGGCACCTGTTTCTCTCCAATCTTTACCATCGTCTCTGTAGTTGCCCTAGCCCAATGGCTCCGCGAAAAATGACTACGCGGTATCATGACAGGCTCATCAATTTCAGCATAATGCATAGGCTGAACCCTCTTCTCTACCTACGGAAAAATAGAAGAATTATCAACCATAACCTCATCCTCATCCTCATCCAACTCCCCAATCAAAACTCCCTGTGTATCAGTGGTAGACAATGCATGTCTTTTCCTCTTCAGGACCTCCTGAAACTGATCCTGAAACTCTCTTTTTGAGATGCCCAAAATCTCAGAAATAGTGAAAGTCACCTCACTGCCAAGTATCTTATCATTAAAAATTTTCCTCATGTCTGTAGATGTCTCAATATCGGACATCAATCTGAATCCTGGCTGCTTTCTCTCTCTAGGCTCTTGCCTCTTTTCTCTCTTTTGAGCATCTTCCATCTGTCGATCTGGCCCTGGTCTTGAAGACAGTCCTGCAGTAGGTGGAGTAACAAACTCACCCCCTCTAGTCTTCTTAGCTGCACTTGGATTTTCTTCATCCCTCTTACGCTTCTCCTCAACAAGTACATCTGCACCATGAGACTTAGCCAAATAAGCATAAATAGAATACCTGTCAATAGGCGAGTCCCAACCTGTCTCTGATCTGATGCTAGAGCCTGCACTAGTCAAAACAGTTTGCTGAATTTTTCCCTTGTTTGCAGTCTCCATAGCATATGTCCATAGCACTGACTGAGTCTCTGAACCCTTCTCAATCTGGACTCCATATGCAGAAGCATCACCTCTAGCTGTCACATAAAAAGTACGCGCAGCCATGTCATCCACTAACTTCTTCATTCCACCTTTACCAAAGTTGGTAGCAAGTGGAGCTCCTGTCTCAGTCAACCAAATCTTACCATCTTGCCCCCAATATACCAAATTCTTCCTCCTTGCATCCTAAAAAGACTCACAATCTCTGCAATGCTGATGGTCCGTACTATCGCACCAAATACATATCCGATCTCTCCTAGGTGCACTAGGAGCACTCCTAGGTGCAGTAGGAGCACTAGAAGAAGTAGTAGGCGCAGTTGAAGAAAACTGCTCCTTCAACTTTCCCACCAACTCCGCTTTGACTGACTCCAGTGTCAAATCTGTGATGCCTTTGATTATGTCATCAAGAGAGGTAGGCACTGATGGAGCGGATGGTTTTGGAGCAGAAGGTGTAGGCATCGGTCGTGGAACAGGAGGAATAGGTGGAGTGGAAACAGTAGGCACTGGCATAGGCCAAGAAACTAGCTGAGGAGGAGAAGAAATAATAGGGATAGAAGTAGGCATAGGAGCAGATGATGGTGTAGGTGTCATGGAACCATTCTGTAGGCGAGTCTTCCATATCCTCCTCTTGGTTAAAGTTGAGACTGCATCCTGAGCATCCTGCCAATCAGTTCTAAGACCCATAGGCTTTGTGCTATCTTCAAGAAGCTCACCCAATTATTCTTGAAGAGCAGGATCTGCAGCTTGCAAGAAAAGCTCAACTTTTTCAACATCCAATGCTCTTTGTTCAATGGCATCAAGCTGACTATACCTCTCCTCAAATTCTCGAATCAATTCCGAAGCAACTAGACCTTTGTTTGGCATGTAGACCCACTCTCGGAATGACTGCCGAGTAGCCATACCAAAGTTCTCAAGGAAGTATTCTTCTTTCAAGGCCTTCTTAAAATCTTGCCAATGTGTATTTTGAATAAAAAGATCAGTCACTTTTGTCCTCAAAGCAGGTGTGACAAGACGAAGGAAGTACTTACTCATAAGTCCACCAGGAACTCCAAAAAACCCCATCTTGATCTCATATGTCTTCAAATATGCTGAAACATTACGCCCGTCAAATAGCTTCTTCTCATTCTCAACTGCTTCAATAGCCTTAGTTGCGCTGTTTGCATTCTCCTACTTCGAATAGAGTTGCCTTTGCTGAGACAACTGCTGTTGATGCAATTGTTGTTGCTGCTGCATATACAATTGTGTTTGCTGATTTTGGAGCTGCATATACATGGACATATTCTGCAAAATCTGCTTTAGATCCTCCGTTGAAGTACTTGATGCAGCAGTCATAGATGGAGCTGAAGTAGACGCAGCTGGAATTGTAGAAGAGGCTGAAGTATCTCCCATCCTGAAATTTTCTGCGACGCTTTCACGTCGGGTTCACCAAAGATGTCGAAGGGTTTTCGAAAGCAAAGTCGCGACTGCAGAGGACCTTGACTAATTTCAGGATAGAAGATTAATCATACTAAAAAGAAAGAAGAGGGATCTGTGAGCAGTAATAGATCCGCCAAGCTTCCAACGAGACCTCGTCTATGCAGCAATGATAAGACCAAAAGCAAGTTTTTTGTTGAGCATAGAATTCATCCTTCAATATAGGAACCTTCAGTACAAATCTGGTTATCAGCTTCAGGCAGAAATTTCAACATTGTCTTTTCAGAGGTGGCTCCCTTCCAAGAACAAGAGGGTTGGGAACGGAATGATCTAGAACCATGTATTCATTTACATTCTCCATAAGCCGACAAACTGACTTGCGGCAATGTATGACACATCTTTCTCTTCCATGTTAGCAATATTAACATATGAACAGTATTACATTACCTTCATAGACATATCATCAGCAGTTGCATTCTGACTTATGAGATAATGTAACTTATCTTGGTCACATTGATATATGAGCATATTACTGCATTGTACTAATCATGGCTTTTAGAACAGCTTGTTGTTTAGCTGCAGAGTTATGACAGGGTATTTTCAAGAGTTGAGTCAACACTATACATGCGATTGGCAAGTCTCCAGTTCAAATTGCCTAATATGCTGGACAACATATTTCTCCTTAGTTGGTTTCTTGTCTCTCACTACTTCTAGCACTGTTGGATGCTCATTAACCATATTAAACAAGTGTTTCCTATCATTTTTGTCAAATCATGCTGCATAGAAGAATGCAACAGAGAGAAGCCAAACATCACTGTATACTGCTTCCAGCGAAAGCCAGTCCTCGCTCTCCAACCTATCTCTTGGGAAATTAATGCTTAGTACAGCAGGCCGTTTATCTCTATGAAGCACTTTCGAAAAGCTTCATCATCTTTATGGAAATCTCTCCCTTTTCCCTCTTGTGCAGCCTCCAGAGAGTACAGGTGTCTATTGCCATTTCCAAGAGAACTGGTAACATATCCTGACGAAAGACTGCACCTTGATGACGAGTGAAGGAAAAGTCTGACTACACGGAGATGGGCTGGCATCCATGAAAGGCTATAGCCCGCCTAATCCAATAAAGCGCCTGAAAACGAAGAAGCGCCCTTAAATGCTTGCATCATCTCTATAGTTACGCACTTCCTCCACTTGAAAATCAATCAGGATTGCTTGCATATCTTGTCGCCTCATGTCTTCAATTGCTCCTTCTCCCCAATGAAGCAGCAGAGTGGCAGAATACAGAGGGATTGATGCATTCCCCCGTTTTCATAAGGCTCTCTGTTAGCATGTGAGTATTGATGTATGTTCTTTCTCTGAATTCTGCGCGTTCAGGCGGCCACCTCTGGGAGACTCCCAAGCGAAGGCTTCCAATTCACACATCAAACGTCACAGCAACGAAGCAACTAATTGCTTCCTCTTCCCTTCTCAGAATTCCTCCAGTACCCGATCAATCTGCAAACTTCTTTCCTGTTGCTGCAAACGATTTCCACGACTAAACCGTCATCCTAAACATATACCTTTAGAATTTGTTCTCTGCACATGTTTCATCACTTGTCTTTCCACACTCTATTGTAGTCATTAAAGCAAACATTGTTCCAATCTATCCTCCCTCACGGAAAATGCAGCAACAAGCGACAACAAGAATACAGCTGAAGCATTGGTGATGGTGTCTTAATCCCTCCACTCATCGCAGCGCAAAAGCAGCATAGCTCCTCCTTGAGGCTTGCATACATGGAAGACTGCATCCCTTCTTCTGTCTTCCACTCATCATTCCCCCCCCCCCCCCCAAGATATGCTTCCTTAATATCCGTTTCTGTCTTCCCAGCCTCTGAGCCGCAGTAAAAAAACAACGCGTGCAGGGTGCCTTCTCTTCTCTGTTTGATCTAACCCGTTCATGCTTTTCCCATTTCCACCACACAATTAGATTCCCCCCCCTTTTTGATTCAAAAAGCTCTCCCCTTTTTCCAGAAAAGCGGCTCCTGAAAATAGCCATCTAAATTTGTTCCTTTCGTGATAGCCATCTAAATTTGTTTCTTTCGTGGGCCTCTTTGGCACAACCATATCTTTGTCGTTTCCTTTGATGAAGACCTCAATCAAGTTTCTGTCGACTTATCTTGTTCCTATGGTTGCACAAGCTTTCAAGCTGATAACATATGTAATAGAATTGGCATGCACCCCTTGATGTTGCAACTCCTCATAACATCGCATAGCCATATCACCTTCACGATTATGAACATAGGCATCTAGCATTATTGTCCACGATATAACATCATGGACAGTCAATTTCTCAAATGCTTCTCGTCCTTCCTTGATAAAGCCACATTTTCCATACATGTCCACGAGCATGTCACCAACAACAGGGTCTCTTTCTAGGCCCCTTAGGATGATCTCAGCATGTATCTCTTGGCCAATTGGGAATGCTCCTATGCTGCCACAGGCTTTCAAACGAACCCTTGGTCACAATCAAAGTGGTCCATGAGATTGCATCTCGAGTCACCAATCTACCAAAACTCCTTGTTCTTCTCCGTCTTCATCATAGAATGAAAGAGAAAACATAACAACTAAGTATGTACAAAGTATCAAATCACACACATGACTTTTGGGTGGTTTCACACCTCGAATGCGCAGCAATACGACATCCACCCCCTCTAATCCTGCGCATCCTCCGGATGGGCCAACTACCCATGATCGTTATCATCAAGATCCACAAACAGATCAATCTCTTCATTATGCATTTCCGGTAGATCAACAAGATTATCTGTCATATCATCTATTTCTTCCATTGAAGTTTCTTCTCGTTGCTCTTCTCTTGAAAATTCTTCCAATGCATATTCCTCATCATAAGTATGCGCTCCTTAAAAGGGCAACTCTCAACTTGTCAATGTGGAGATAGAAATGCACAAGTCTTAGAATTGATATGATATTGTAATGTAGAAACACTTTCAAAGCATATTGGAAATACTCCATTAGCTTAAGAATTATATTAAATGTTATTCCACAAAATTTCATATCAATGTAGAATGCTATCATACTCTTACTTCATCTATAAAATTAAAGAGTTCATGAATCAAAATGTCCACAATGTTATATATATTCTCCAATGTACCTCTTAAAGTCTCAATTTTATACATTTTGTAGTATCCAAATGTGTGTTTTACTTAAAGTTAGTAAGAATATTACACATGAGCAAATCATTACATTAACATTAACTATAAATTACACCTTAAAATAAACTGTATAGTTCTTTAATAATGATAAATATCATAACAAAAAGTAGTATTTCAAGATCCTTGAGTGGAAAAACCAAGTAAAGTCCCTATTTCCAAGCCAGATATGGATTATTATACAAAAAGCCAGCTTTTCCTATATAAAGCATAGGTCACTAACAAAGATCATGAAACATGTATCAGAGCCTTCTTTGACACAAAGTCTACAACAAGAAAATAAAGAGATGACTTGATTCTAGGATAAAAACCAAAGAAAACCCCTTTATTTTTATAGAGAATCCATTGGAAGACTTGGAAACACATGGTTTTTCCCTAAGTCAGAGAAAATTATAGTCATGATGATTTGAACATACTTTTATTGGAGAGGGCCTTTCTTTCATAATGCCTACCAAGTTTATTATGGTTTAACTAGTGTTTTGAATAATCTCATAAAGCAAGAAACCAACAAAGCTCACAAATGGCCTTGAGATGCATAAAGAGTTGTGCATGTCCTAATCAAGGTCTCGAGCTTTCCAAATTGGTCTAACAATAAAAAATTAGATACAAACCCATTGGCATGATTGGAACCTAGGTTCACTCTATTTGCAAGAGATTGAGATGGTAGATTATTGCCTAATGAACCAAGTGTGGAGTTGGTTGCTCTTGATTGTTGTGGGTTGCCAAGTGATCTAGCATGATGAACAACTAGGTCGCAATAGTGCTTGACCCACCACATTTCCTACAAGGAGTAGAGTCAACTAAGTCCACTATGCTCTTGGAAAGGGACGTAACAATATAAGTTATTAAAAATATCTCCCATTTCTTAATAAGAGGACACCCTCTTTGGACAAGGAGGAAGTGATATTTCAAATAGTATATTAACAAGCATGCATGAAGATCAAAGAGCTTAACATTGAGCATTATGTGTTTACATAAATAATTTGGATGAAACATAGCATTTACGACTTGAGAACTTGAATAACCACAATATAAATGCAGTCAAGATGATTGCCAGCACTTATTTTGATACTATACAAAGATTGCAATGATGTAAATGCTTCCAATGGACCCAAATATCATAGGTAACTTACTATATGAACATATACACGACATTGAAACTGCTGCAAATTTATAGACAAACCATTTCAAATGTGCAACGTATTACATATCAAATGAATTATCAAATTGCATCTAAGTATACTTGTTTCTGAACATATGCAGAGAAAGTTTCATTAGCAAAACTTGTTTTAAATGCTCAATAGGGTAGATATGGCTCCAACAATGACCGCAAATACTAGCTTAATGAGGCCACGATCGACTCTATGAATCTATATATGAGTAGCTTTAGCCAATCAATATATTACCATTCATTGACTAGAATAGTATCAAGAGAAGAAGTGAATTGAGAGAAACGTATAATCAATAGTAGGCCTTATGATGATAAAACACATGCAATGACACATCAAGGTTTATCCATGCACGTAGCAATTTGAAACAAGCCACTATTTGCATTCGATGACAAGGTGATTCGATGAAAGGGAGCAGCTAACTACAAGAATATCTATGCAAACTATCGTTCAATACACCGGCCAAATCACTGTAACTGCTTAATTTACAAAAATAAACCGGCACGAACCAAATGTAGTGTGGACTATGGTTCTTTACAGCCACTGAAGGCATCCAAAATCCCCTGAATCTATATGTAACTCTAGCAGAACATAAGCATGATAGCCTAGAACAATGAGCTGGCACTAGAACGTCTTGTCAGACCAGCTTCGACTGCCTGGCTCGAGGTCAAGCTTCTCTTCCAAAGCTCGAAGGGCCAACTCCAGCTCGTCACGGGCGATCGGGACAGTACTGCATGTAAGAAAGACATCGATCCGCAGAGAGTCAGAGGCACAGAGAGAGAGAGAGAGAGAGAGAGAGAGAGAGAGAGAGAGAGAGAGAGAGAGAGAGAGAAAGAGAGAGAAGGGGGGTGGGTGCGGCTTGACCTCTGAGACGTAGCTTGTGATAAGGTCGATAAGTACTGCGGGTCGCCATGGATGATCCAGGAGGCTGCGCTACGAGCTCGGGCAGCGTCATCGGGAGTGTCAAAGGGGCCTAGCCATAGCCTCTTAGAGCCGCCTGTCGCCCGCGCCCACTTGGGCAACTGCACCCGCGCGCTCCACTTGCTCCCAGGCGATCGCTGGTACACTCCTGTATGTATGCCATTGTCCTTCTTCCGCTTCTGGCAGGAGCGCTCCCTCTCCTGAATACCATTTGCCTCACCTTGCGCCTGCGTTCGCCCTTCATCATCCTCCGCCATCGGCCACCTTCTGCATGCCATGCATGGAGCGCTTCCTTCTTCGACACGGCAATTGTTTGTTTGTATTCTTATTGGTCGGCCCGCAAAGCTTCTCATCCACGACTTCTCTTGGTTCTCTTCTCTCAATATGTTTATTGTTTCTTTAACCCCCATTTCAACCCTTCATCTCTTATTGGTTACTCCATTACGAGTAATAAGAAGAGAGAGAGAGAATCATTCTGCAACTCTTTCCATCTTATTCAAATCAAGACTTCGAATAGCTTGGTCCGTTTCAACACTCCCGAGTCCCCAGCCACTAGAAGTCTTGGAGGTCTCCAAGTCTATCCACCTCAGATACTTGCCTCAAGATCGATGTTGGCATCCATGAAGACATGATCAGCAAAGACGGCCTTTTCACTTGCAGATCTTCAATTCTTTCCAACCATATACATTGTGGTGGAATGGAACTACCTTGAAGATTTTATTGTTCTCGTTGTTAGTCCACATTGCATAAAGATATGAGCAATGTTTGTTTATTCAAGCAAGTAGTGATTCTTATTGCGATAGAAGGGCAGCCGATGATTTGTGCTTCTTGCGTCATACATTATGCATGAAATTTGCTCGACTTCCAGCTTGTCTTTAGGTCTTCGGCTGGCAAGAGGTATGATATGACAAGCAACCATTGCATTACCATATGTCTCGGACGCAAGTTATATTGGACACCACTAGTGAGCTCCATGATTGAAGGGCATTAAGCCCTTCCTCCCTTATTGCATGCCTCACGACACATACAAATGGATTTACCTCTAGCTTTGTTGATCACATTCATGAACCCATTCTAGGCCTTTACATGTTCCGGAGTGGCAAGTTTGGAGAAATAAGGGACCTCAAGAGTAAGTGTGGAATGCCAAAATAAATAAGGTAATCACATCAAACAAGCTTGATCATGGTTATTTGGATAAATTTTAACTTCCAATATGGTTTGAATGTATAGCCTCCAAAAAAGCATATTCTCATTTGAATAAGGGTTTGATGGAGACTTATTCGAAATAAATAAGGTAATCACATCAAATTGAGTAAGGATTCGATGGAGACTCTAAAATACCCATTTGAATCTTCTCATTCGGTAATTCCATGAGCTTAGGTAAATAAGATTTTGCAACTAGTATCTATTGGAAGTTCAATGTTATGTGTGGGACCATATTCCATCACTACAAGGGAATGGGGCAATAGCGACGCCGATTAGCGACGGCGGATATCGGCATCGCTATAGGCGTCGCTATTGGCGTCGCAATTGGCATCGCTATATGCGTCACTATTTGCGTCGCAAATTGCGACGCCGCAGGGAAAAAAAGCGCGGCCGAAACCAGAGCGCCATTTTCATTTTCTTTTCTTCGCCTTTTGAGAGCAAGAGCGAGGGAGAGAGCGAGGGAGAGAGCCAAGGCTTTGTGAGAGAAGAGGAGGAAGAGACTTGCTGCCGCCGCCGCCACCGCCATCGCCACCGCCACTGTCGTTGTTCGCGAAGGAGAGGAGGAGCCCTCGTTGCAAAGAGAAGCCGCCCACGCTCGCCATATCTCATTGGTGAGTCTCCCTTTCTCTTTCTTTTACTTGTTGAAGGTTTAAATCGTTCTCTTTTGTTTGTTTAGGAGAGGAAATGAAAGAGAAGGAGAGGGAGAGGGAGAGAGAGGGAGAGAAAGAGAGGGAGAGGGAGAGAAAGAGAGGGAGAGTGCATTCTCTCTCTCTCTCTCCCTTTTGCTTGTTTAATGTTTAAATTACTTTCTTCTTTGCTTGTTTAGGAGAGGAAACGAGAGAGTAAGAGAGAAAGAGAGGGAGAGGGAGAGGGAGAGGGAGAGGGAAAGAAAGAGAAAGAGAAATAGAGGGAGAGGGAGAGGGAGGGGGAGGAAATAGGAGAGGGAGAGAAAGAGAAAGAGAGGGAGAAGGAGGGAGAGTGCATTCTCTCTCTCCCTCCCTCTCCCTTTTGCTTGTTTAATGTTTGAATCACTTTATTTTTTGCTTGTTTAGGAGAGGAAATGAGAGAGAAAGAGAGTAAGAGGGAGAGGAAGGGGAAGGAAATGAGAGAGGGATAGAAAGAGAAAGAGAGGGAGAGTGCAATGTATCTCTCCCTCTCCCTTTTGCTTGGAGGATGTTTAAATCACTTTATTTTTTGCTTGTTTAGGAAATGAGAGAGATAGAGAGGGAGAGGGAGAAAAAGAGAAAGAGAGGGAGAGGGAGAGGGAGAGGGAGGGGGAGGGGAAGGAAATGAGAGAGGGAGAGAAAGAGGGAGGGGGAGGGAGAGGGAGCGAGGGAGAGGGAGAGGGAGAGGGAGAAAGAGGGAGGGAGAGGGAGAGAGAGGGGGAGGGAGGAAATGAGAGAGGGAGAGAAAGAGAACGAGAGGGAGAGGGAGAGGGTGAGAGAAAGAGAGGAAGAGAGGGAGAGGGAGAGAAAGAGAGGGAGAGGGAAGGGAAGAAAATTTAAGATAATATACGTATTGATAATGGTATGCAATGTGCTTTGCATACGGCCACGTACTTCATCAAAATGAACCCAAAATTATTGTTATAGAAGAAGAAACCCTTAAATTGAGTATAGGAAAATTTCTCTCAGGTCTTATGACTATGAGTAGAATTGATTGAAATAAATTTTATTACTATAGTTATAAAATTTCATAGATGGCGCGCATTAATTTTAAAATGGATTACTTATACTCAAAGCCGAGATATAACAAAAAATTATCTACCGTGACAAACAAATCGTTGAGCATGATACAAGGCCGAGATATAACATCGGAAAATCTCTCGACTACTATATACAATGCAAGGTTTATGGTCAACTTGCAACTTGACGTACATCTCCATAAAGTTATCCATTTAAGCCTCGTTTGCTGTAATGTAGATAAGATGACAAATGAAGAAGGTCCTATTGTTCAAGACCGCGAGTCGTATCTTAATCAGCGTGTCCCATGTCCTTGCTCTCAATGCAAGTTGGCAATTAGACGAAAACGCTGATTGTCTATAGAACACGTACGAAGATTTGGCGAGTTTCAATCTGAGATCATTGATCAGGCGATTGCAGACTTTCAGCAAACGGTAATTTGAAGTTAGCATTTTTCATGCATTGTACTCTCAAGCTAATTGAAAACCATACACAATAAGATTAGGTCTTGTTGGCAAATTTTGTATCCAGGGGGGTGATGTCTCGACCCAAGGGGGAGTGCACCCTTTGCGGCCAATTAGAAGAGTTCGTGGACGTGTGATGGATGGATTGCAGGAGCCAATCGACCACTCGCAAGGCCCATCTATACCGTCAATGCCAGAGGAGACAGACAACCTTCCCGACTTGCCTACAATCTTGGAGCCTGAGATGGAGGCAATGATCGATGCATTGATTCCCATGTATGTTGAGACATCTGACCCGCTTAGAGAGGAAGCATCTATACCATTATATGATGGGTGCCGAGTATCTCGGTTGAAGACATTGCTTGCACTCTTAAGTGTGCAAGCAAAATATGGTTGGAGCGATACGAGTGTGACTGAGTTATTCAGGTACCTTGCACACAGACTTCATTGTTTTTTTTAAAAAACAGTATTATTGCAAACATGGATGGATTTTTCAAGGTGTTTTATGATTTTTTTAGGTTATTGAAATATCATATATTGCCACCTGCAAACACCATGCCTGAGTCTCGTGATGATGCACGACATGTTTTACGAAAGCTTGGCATGGACTACAATAACATCCATGCATGTATCAACGACTGCATATTGTTTCGAGATGAATACGAGACTATGGAGACATGTCCAAAGTGTGGTGCTCACAGGTATTGACAGGACTTGCAAGGGCAGACCATCCCTCAAAAAGTCCTCAGACACTTTCCGCTCATCCCCCGCATAAACCACATGTTTCGCACGTCTGCCATGGCAAGCTTGACAACGTGGCATGTGCAGAATAGGTCCACGGATGGAGTGCAACGAATATCAGCAGATTTGCGCGCATGGAGCCACATTGACTCTACCTTCCCAAGCTTTGCGCGAGAGCCAAGGAATCTTCGGCTCGGTCTCGCCATGGATGGTGTGAACCCATTCGGTCTGCGCTCGACTTCTTACAGTGTGTGGCCTATAGTGCTTGTCAACTACAACATTCCTCCATGGCTTTCTACGAAGAAAGGACATCTCATCCTTAGCTTGCTCGTCCCGGGCCGCTACAAAGTAAAAAATATGGACGTGTATCTTCGTCCATTAGTCGATGAGCTTAAGATTTTGTGGGAGGAGGGGGTCACGGTGCAAGATATGAGTAGGCGCGATGGTCGGCGGTCAGGGGGGACTGCGACTGCAGGAGGATCAGGGGGGTGCTGCTGTGGAGACACGCACGCGGTGTCTCCGTCTCGTCGTTCAGCTGGAGCTCGGTCACCTCCAGGATTTGTCACACCTGTGGGGACGTCCACTCCAGTTACTCCGGCTTTTGCGCAGCCGTCGGCAGATGTCACGCCTTTTGGTGGCACTCCTTTTGGTGGCACCCCCTCTGGTGGCACTCCTTTTGGTGGCATACCCTCTGGTGGCACCCCTTTGAGTGGCACTCCGGGAGAGGGTACCCCCGTCGGTACACCGGATGTTCAGGGGTCTCCTGGATATGCCCAGGAGCGTGGACGGAGATGGGAGAGGGCCCATACAAGGCACACTCCTAGGGATTATGGATACCTAGTGGATGGCAGGTCAGGAGCCATCATCATGAATGATGAGGGGAGGAGGGTGATGGCTCGCATGAGGGAGTTGTGCCAACAAGTTTTTCGGCACAATGTCCTGGATCATTGGAGGAACATACCGGAGGGGAGCAAGGAGTACATAGTAGCATCCTTGCACGAGGAGTTCCCGGTGCCAGCCGCAGTGGATAGATTCTCTATGGGCTGGATGATGGATTGCATGCGTGCATACATGTCACATAGACGATCCGACGCATGCAAGGCAATCAAGAGTGGGGCTCCAAAGCCCGAGTGGTTAGATGCAGACGACTGGCACCGAATGAGGGAGGAGGCTATAAATTCGCCAGGACGTTGGAGTCAGCAGCGGGAGGTGGCGAGGGCACGAATCGAGGCCGGATCGGTACATCATCTTGGGAGTGGCGGCCACAGGACATATTTGGAGGACTTTGTAAGTTTCTCTTTTGTTTTGCTTATTTGTTTTTTTGAGATATTCTTTGTACTGACAATCATGTTTCTAACAGTTAGCATTTTGTTTTCTTTGCAGCACTCCATTACAAATCGTGATCCGCAAGGCCTTGAGACTCGATATGCGGAGAGGCACGGTCTCAGATCATTGATCGACCGATTGTATAGACACGGCGGCCTAGTAAGTCACTCATCTTTCTTGTCCGTAGTTACCATGAGATATTTGAATGCATTATTGTATGGTGGATTGATATGTTGTTTCTTTTTCTGTAGAATCCGTTTGATGCTCCTTTACAGCGGGAAGAGCTTTCGGGGGACGACGATTTGTAGCTCGCCCTTGGATCCTTAGAGCTCACATACCTTTAGTTTTTAGTCGCCCAATCTATGTAGACATTTTCTATGTATTAGTGATATTGTTTTATGATTGTACCAATCGCATTTTATGCGATATCATGTATTTATTTCATCCATCAGTTTTATGATTTCAGTATACATTCTTTTTGTTTGCAAACGCTTTGTATGCAGCAGTGCAGAAACTATTTTGTATGGCTCTCATGCAGTACACAGTGCTATATGTGGCAGGGCAGCTTGCTGCCCTGCCACAAATTTTTTTCTCTGTTATCGTCGCTATTTGCGTTGCAAATTTACTGCAGCGTCGCTATTGTCGTCGCTATCAGCGTCGCAAATATTCTGCAACCGTCGCTATATGCGTCGCTATATGCGACGCATATAGCGACGGTGATAGTGACGATTCTATGGCGTCGTCAATATCGACGCTTTTTGCAACGACGGGGGCAAATTTTGTTGTTTGTATTTTCGTCGCTTTAAACGTCGCTATAAGGTCTATATCTTATAGTGCATAAGGGTTCATATAGATGGTAATTTATATGACTTTCATTCAGTAGACCTATAATCTTATTAAGTCTAACTAAACAATATCCTTGTAAGAAGCTACAAAGTCATATTTTAGTGAGAGAATGATTAATAATACATTGTCATTCTAACATAGGTATAAATGGTGTGAGACATGACATCATTTTTTATATCTTTTTACCATAATATAATTACCGTCTCTCATCTCACGTGCTTATACTCAGCTTTCATTTCTTCTCTCTCTTCTTTCATACCTTTCTAGTTTTTCTCTCTCCAATGCATATTCTGTGTGTGTGTGTGTGTGTGTGTGTGTGTGTGTGTGTGTGTGTGTGTGTGTGTGTGGACCTACACACACACAATCCCTACTTCATGCCTTCATCAAGTGTCTATAGGCTTGCCAAAAGAGGGGAGAGGAAACTCTTTTATATAGTAGGCACTAGAATACATAATAATTATTTTTAATACATGGGTAGGGGAGATGTAAAGTCATGGGAGCATGTGCAAGATGAGTATGTATTTTGGGGGCACATGGGGGGGAGGGGATGGTGGGTAGTAGTACACAATAAGAATGGTACATTTTGGGATGGATGAGGTGATGGGGGAAATGTAGACATGATGTGGAGTAAGGGGGTTTCCATCAATTTGCCCCTAGTTGGCAATCAATCTAATAACAGGGAGGACAGAAGCATATTAGAAATAGGGAAGAATGCTTCTAAGAGTAAGTGGTGGTGATGAAAGTACTACTAACAAAAAAATGGGGGAGCAAGTACATGTGGAGAAGCTAGAGTAGGGCAGCTATTGTAGATGAAAAGTGGTGGTGAGGTGGCACACCCCCACCTTGATATTTGACCCCCCATCTACTAACTAATGTTATCCTTTATTTAGATTTTTAAATAAACTAACTTACAAAATCAATTACTACCCTACTAAATTCAAACCAGTCAACTAATTTATGTAATTACCCTTATATTTGCTAGCTTAGTAAAGTAACTAACTCAATAATCTCTCTCTTTTAAAAAAAGTCTATGTGTATCTTTTTGAACTTTTCTCAATCCCACTGACAAAAATTTGAAATTAAAATGTGAAATCATGCACCCTATCTACACTTGTAAGAGCCTTGACTGTTGTGCTACATGAGCTCAATGTAGTGGAACTTTGGACACACTCTTATTCCTTCAAGATCTTCGTTGTACGAGAATTGAATGACTATCTCACACTTTGCATACTCCATGATCTAAGTGAGTGCTCCTTTGACTCTTAAATGTCTACAACCTCCACATTCAAAAGATAAGCATGAGCATGGTAAGAGAGAGTACATAGAGAGAAGATGAGTAGACCTTCACTAACTTGGTCCCTCACCCTCACCCTCTCAATCTCTTGCTCTCAATCTCTCACTCTCACTCTCACTCACTCTCTTACAATGAAAGCAAGAAGGGAAGTGTACAACGTTTGCACACACATGAATAGCTTGTTCTATTCATTCTTATCCTTTTTATACATGATTTCTAGAGTTAGGGTTCTCCCATCCCTCTTGGAAATGTAGACCACTTTAGGGCCTCAAGATTGGTTATCTTTTATCACATTATATTTGTATGGTCAGAATGAGCTAGAACCTTTGCGGTTTTTCCACAGGAGCCTAGTTATCATTACAACTTGCACGGGATATCTTGTAGATTTACTTGATTAATCAATACAATTATTGCAATCATTTGGCAAATCGAATGTGCATGTGCTTCATGCGCATTATATTATGGTTAATAATTCAAAAACTATTTTCTAGAATTTAGGCTCCTTCTCATACTTGCTTGCACCTTGCATGCCACATACTTCTTGTTGTTAACATTATCTCCCTCTAGACAAGTGCTAGTCCCATGATACTTTGCATCATAGGTGGCGTGTTTCAACTTGCTTCAAAGACATGAATACTAGGGACCATCATGTATTGGCATTGGAGGATTGCTTTAGACAGCTGATAGCATAGAAGCTTTTGGTTGTAAGGTATGATGATGTAGATGTGTTGGCCTCAAAGGAGCACTTCAAATAGTTGATAGCATATAAGATTTTGGTTGTAAGGTATGATGTGGATGTGTTGGCCTTTTGAGGAGTGCTTTAGACTATTGATGGCATAGGAGATTTTGGTTAGAACATAAGTTGTTGGAGTGGTGTCCTAGTTGTTATGGTTGGTGGGATTCTCTTGGTGGGTGTGATGGTATTTGTTCTCTTGATAGGCTTGCATGGTGATCAAAGATCCAAAGTATTGGAATGGAAGGCCTTCAAGAACAATTGATCTTGCATTGATACTTGGAATCTTTAGTACCTACAATTGAAAACCTTTCGTGTAGTCTCTCCCTAGGGAACAATGGTAATATTATTTTTGTACACATTACACATTGTATTGATTTGGGAGATGGGTTGAGCTCCAAGCAAATTGAAGTGTTGCACACACTTGATGACCCAAACCATGCATAGGATATGGTGCAATTATTACATAAGTACACATGAGTACTTAGGTATTACTTATAAGCTAGAAGATAGCCATTTTCATTCCTCATAGTTGTGTTGTTGACAAAGGGATGGAAAAGTGTTGTGGCTAGCTCAAAATTTTACTTTAAGAGATTTCTAAATATGTCATTATTCGTTGGATAATATACATTGTAGTTGAATGGCATAAGGGTCTTTAGTAGTAAGATTGAAGAGAATGGTCTCTCCTTGCAGAGCTCTCCCACCTTGCTTTGTTAGGGCATCGATGTCATCTAAGAAACGAAATGTGAGTGACCCAGGGTGATAGGTCTAACCATTGGCAAGGTATGCTTCCTAGGTATATCCTATCTGTAATATATTAAAAATATATATATATTTCCACCTTCGCAGCGGCACATGAGTTGGAGCATCGAGGGAGGATAGAGGAGCCAGCAAGCTCCTCACTGGAGCTTCCTCGGCTCCTTCAACATGCATGAAGACACGTCGAGGGGGGGAGGATTCCCTCCCCTCCCCTATTTAAAGAGGGAGGGCCGCAGGGGTTTAAGGGGGAAAGGAAGGATGGAGTACTGCCCCACCTGTCATAAGAGAGAGAGAGAGAGAGGTTTGATTCGCTGTGCTGCGCCGTAGCAGGAAGGGAGATATTGGTTTAGAGCGCCGCCACCTGATGTTAGGGAGTTTTCAACCACCATCACGCCTCCAAGTCCCGTTTCCATGCTGCCACGTGTTACTCAGAAGCTTCTCTAGGAAGCTTCTTAAGGGGGGGACTAAATAAGCCCCCTTTCACACCCTCATATCCCTTTTTACATTAACCCCCCCTACGGGTTTCTTTTTTTTAACCCTTAACCCCTTCCCGTAGAACCACTAAACCCCAACCCGTGTCTAAGCCACCATAGCCCCCACTCCCCTCGGCTTCAAAAACCATTAACCCCCCCTTCATATACCCATCACCCTTCTACTCCTTCATTTTTCCTCGGGTTTTTAAAACCCTGAACCCCCCTATACTCATATTCCTTTTACCCTTCACCCCCCTCATAATCTTTTTTTCCCTTCCACCCCCCATACTCCTTTTAACACACCCCCTAAGCCCTTACCCCCGTGTACCCTTTTTCCTTCACACCTTCTCCCCATGCTGTAATCCCTTGTGTTACCATTCAAATTTTCCCCCTTAGGGTTGAAAACCCTAAGTCCTCTCTCTCCCATGCCCAAAAATCTCTCAAGATGCGTATGTTGCAAAGCCACATTCACGCACAACCTTTTTTTGTCATGTATATACCCTATAGGGCCTTTTTAGGATTTATAAACCTTTCCCTCTCCGAAGAAGCTAAGAACCTAAAGGTCTTATTATTTCTTCTCATGATCAATCATTTAAACGGTTCCTTCCCTCGAAAGAGAGGCGGTGGAAATCCGGAAGAAAGAGTAAAAGCTGCCTTCACGTTCGAATTGCGATGCCGCCTAAGAAAGTCCAAGGAGTACCTGCGGGAGGGTCATCTCCCAGTATCCATGTGGATATCTCACCCCAAAACCAGGTTTACCTTCTTGGTTTTATATCGGTTTTAAGTCAATCATGCAAACATGAATTGTTAGGGATAAGATATATTTTATCGAGTTTATTTACGATGAAGGACTTTAGTTTATTTGAACAAATGATAATGTATAGAACATAGTTTCCTTCGAATAGCATCATGCATTATAACAAATTACGAACAAGATTATCTACTTACTATAGTAGTATATTTCAGTTAAATCCTGAAGGTATAAAAATTGCATCTTGTACCATTAACCCTATTCTTCTTGCAACGAATCATCATGAAATTCATGAAAGGTTTTTTTTACGTTGCTCGAATTACTAGGAAGTTATCATTGCTAATTGCATATCTTAACAAGGAAAAGATTGTTATTTGGCATGAGTTTCATTTGCAAGGAAAAATGAAGATTAAATTGAATTTACCTACCTCAAATCAATAAAGTTTAGGACTGAAAAATCAATTGTCACAAGGATAACAAATCGTGCCGAGGTGGTCTCAATATTACCTTCCAAAAGATAACCAAATCAATCTAAACTTAGAAATACCATGCTGCAAAATATGCCTTGGGAATGATTTAAAGACCAAAGAAATGTTTATACCTTAAGCACTTGACTACCTTCCCTGATTGTAGGGTCAATTAATTTCGTAAAGGTAAAAGAACTAGGGTTGTCCCTGAGGTTCTTAAAAAGAGACCCTAGGTCCAACATACGTCAGCTTAAAGAAACTAAAACGGATTATTTCATCGCAGGACTTGCGCAACAAGTACAAAGTCATTTAGTCTTGTGATTGATTCACAAGAAGAAAGGGTAAAAACCCTCAACAAGGATGGCAGACCCTTACGCAAGTTATCTTGCAAAAGGATGTATTCTTGGATATCCTTCTAAATAAGGAAAGTTATAAACCGGAAACTAAAGTATCCAATGAAATTTAGGGTTGACCAAGTTGGGTTAATAAGGTACGCCCTAACCCGGAATATAAAGGATCTTGCCAAGTTGCAAGACACATTGGAATGAGTGCTGATGCATTCGAAAGGAAAGAATCATTCCTTAGCAGTTTGCCAAACAACAAGGTCGATTAATGGAAATGTTTGTGCTTGCTAGAGATTTTAGAGCACTGTTTGATTTATGAATTACAAATTAAATGAATAACTATACTTCAGATTGAAGGCATGAAGGGAGATTTAGCTTCAGTTACCCCCGACTGCCTGCTTGGCCCTAACTAAGGGGGTTGTTGACCGCACCGGGAATGTGGACCGAACCCGCTGCGAGAGGTCTCTCCATTGAGCTCTACTTGGAGCAAGAGGACGCTTGGGTGCAAGGGGGGCTCTTGCCGTAAATCCCTCGCCTTCGGGGTCCTGCACAAGAGGCTAATGTGACTCGGGATTGGATCTTGAGGCCCACATACTAGTTTACGGGTGGAAGCTTGGAATAGTGATCCCTGTGGATTACTGGATAGCCTTCGAGCGGATTATGGACAAGCCTACGGGCGGAAACTCCTTGTATTCCAAAGATAAAAATGATGATATGTTAATAAAGAACTTGTTTGATATTTTTTTTCTATTTCACGTGATAAGATTACGTAAAGGAACCAGTGCTTAATGGATTAATTAAAGAAGCTGATTGCTACATGTCAAATTAATGTGTTAGATAATTACATAACTAAAACAAACCGAGGAAAGTGCGGAGGATGGACCATGGGTCCGCCGTCCTACGGATGGGTGGTCCCGATTAGCCGAGAACTTTTCTCAAAATCTCGAAGAACAGTGGGATGATCGTCAAAGAAAACGAATAATGAAAGCGATGACCTAGAGTTATGTCTTAACCGATTTACGCTATTTTAGGTATGGCAGAGAGGTTGAGCTTTGCATCCCTCTCATTTCCCATTCTCCTTGAACCAAGTGCAGCGTGAATCCGCTTCGGACCTAGCGTTTCTGCATAAAGTAGTTCGCTTAGGTCCTATGCTAGTTGCTGATAGATAATGACCAATCAAGAAAACCCTAACTCCGGTCGATCCCAAGTGGGAACGGCCAGGATACTTCCGCTACGTGGCAGACGCAGAAAGACCTACATCGCAAATCCCGTAACATTCCATGGGAGTGCCAGGCGGAGCTTTCTAGACATTCTTTCCGATGGACTGCTAAAACGTGTCCTGGATGATACTAGTGGACAGTTACAGTTGGTATCAGAGCCGACCAACAATGGAATTGTTTTTATGAGATCTCAATAAAATGAAGTAAAGAAATTGTTGCTGTCTAAACATTTCCTTACCTTCAACACTGTCTTGCAGAATTATGAAGCGTGGAATAAGTTTTTGGTATTTCGGGTCATGTTTATGACTGCAATGCATTCTCTGCTTTATAGACAAAGAATTGGAATGATGAAAATCCTGGAGTAGATCTATAATCCATCACCTTTGTACATGGAACGAAGATGGACGGGTGCTTCAGGAATCTACTATATAGCCGCCCACCGGTTTGCTTATCTACAAACCAACCTAAAGAGGATCAAGTGGTTGGAAGACTTGAAAGTCGTGAAGCTGTTCGTTTTTGTGGAAGCTCATGTAAATTCGACTTTACATATCCGAGGTCGGAGGGTTGAGATGAACTCATATGTATATGAGGAAGTAACCCGTGTAATCCCAACCAACAGGATTAAAGTGTTGGGCCGCCATGAGAAGTATGGATTCCAATGGAAAGGATATCCTGAACTTTCAATGACTTATCGATTCTTGAAGATCCATGACCCAAAACCCTATTATTACACAGTTCCTGTAGATAAATGCAATACAATGTTGTTCTCCCCAAACTAAATGTAACAATTGACTTATCATTACAGGGAACGTTGTATTCGAAAGGGCTATGCCCATGTAAATACAAATAAAGACTTCTTTTTATCAATGTCTGGCTATGCATAAGAGTTGATAAAAAGTTAAGTAGCTACATTGTTTACGAGTTAGCTAAGCTAACGTCGATTATCGTATAATAACGTTAAGAAAACCTTTATTCAGGCACAACCCCAGGTATAGGTTCCAAATTCGCCTCCTACATCAAGTACTGCTGTGATCCAGGAGAAGAAGTTCCTTCTCAAGCAGATAAAGCCACCTGAGTTTGACGGGAGAGGCAGATTCGTCTAGGCTGATACTGAAATTTGGATTGAATCCATGGAGGATTACTTCAAAGCAGCCGGTACTGCACCCACCAATCAGGCTATGCTCGCCAAGTTAAAGCTCACCAGCGAAGCCAGACTTTGGTGGAAGCAATGGTGCAGGGATCAAGGGATTGCAGAGGGATCCATTACCTGGGAGAAGCTGAAGAAGGCCGTGCAGGGAAGATATACCACCTGCATATCGCACACAGAAAATGAATGAGTTCTATGAGCTAAAACAGCTAGGACTCACTCTTGATGCATACTACTCTAAATTCGTTTCATTTTAAAGTATGCGCCACAGATGGACATGACGCAGCAGGTGTCCAAATTCTGTGCGGGCTTATATCCACCAATAAATACCCGTCTCGAATCTATGCATCCATCAGATCTTCAGGATGCACTCATTCGAGCGGCACCTATAATTCAGGAGGTGCAAGCTAGACCAAGGAGTAACAAAACTTGGTCTTATAATGACCCGAACAGAGTAGCATTCAGACCTCAAATGAAGAGAGTTCAAGGTCATAATCAGGGACAAAGAAAGAAAGCAAGGACGAATAACGTCAACAACTTTGCTTCTACTCAGAGTAATGGCCGAAACCTCCATTGTTTCCACTGCAACGAACCCGGTCACTTCAAGAGGCAATGTCCCAAGCTTCGTGGAGGACATCGCCAAACGCCTTTCCAAGGAGCAGGCCGTGGTCAAGGAGCCGCTACCCATGGAAGAGGAAGAACCGCCTGCATTGCCAATAGGCAAAGATGCGAAGAAGAAAAAGAGGAAGATCCAACCATGGAAGCAGAATTCGAAAGAGCGACAATCCATGCCGCTTTACACAAGAAAGGGCCGAATCGTCAGTTCTCAGTGATTCAGACAACGTCCGATTATCAAGGTAAAGGTTTCAAAACCTTGATTGATTGTGGCAGTACACATTCCTTTATCTCACCAGCATGTGCAAAAAGATTAGGAATAGCCACAGTAGAAGCACCTACCCTGCTTGTGGAATTGGCAAATGGTCGTGAGGTAACTTGTACCAGGCAAACTGCTAAGGTGGAATTCTTTCTGGGAGAAAAGAAGACTTTAGTTAAATTCAGAGTTATGAATTTAGGTATCCATGAGTGTCTACTTGGAATGGATTGGCTTAAGCCCAACGACGCCCACATTCACTGTGAAAAGGGTCAAGTTTCCTTTTGAAACTCTGAAAGGGAATTAGTCACAACTCAAGGTGAGGTAGCAGTGCCAATAATCCAATTGGCCAAAGTATCTCGGATCATAAAAGGAGTCAGAAAAGGATTACCCGTTTACTTGATCAAAATCAACAAGTTAGATCAAAAGCAAGAGTCTCATGAAGGGCCTTCTTGGCTAAAGGAATACACGGATGTATTCCCTGATGAGTTGACCGAACCTCCGCCTCAAAGGGAAGTGGATCATGAGATTAGGTTAGTACCTGGAGCTGCACCAATTGCAAAGAGACCTTATAGAATGTCCATACCAAAAGCAATAGAGTTGAAGGAATAACTCAAGCAACTGTTAGATCGGGGCTACATCCAGCCTAGCAATTCACCGTGGGGAGCTCCAGTACTATTCCAGAAAAAGAAAGATTGGACACTTTGACTATGTATTGATTACCGAGGGTTGAATCAATCAACAATCAAGAACAAGTATCCTATTCCTAGAATAGATGAGCTTCTTGATCGTCTTCAAGGTGCAAAGATCTTCTCCAAGATTGATCTCAGGTCAGGTTACTATCAGATAAGGATCAAGGAAGAAGATATCCCAAAGACGACCTTCAATACAAGATATGGACACTTTGAGTTCCTGGTTATGTCATTCGGGCTTAGGAATGCACTTGCTACCTTCAATAGATTAATGCAGGATATTTTTAGGCCATATCTTGATGATTTCATGCTTGTCTTCTTCGATAACACTTTAGTCTATTCTAAACAGGAAGAAGATCATGAACCTCAACTTCGGATTGTCCTTGGGACAATGAGGTCACATAAGCTGTATGCAAAAATGAAAAAGTGTGCATTCTTTAAGCGTCAGATTGAATATCTGGGATTCATAGTATCATCAACAGGAATATCAATAGACCTAGCCAAGGTCAGAGATGTGCTTGAATGGCCAACACCAGTATCTGTCAAAGAAATACACAGCTTTCTTGGATTGGCAGGATGGTATAGGGTCTTCATCAAAAACTATGCTTTGATTGCAGCACCTCTAACGGATTTACTAAAGAAGCAGACTTCCATTACATGGTCAACTCCCGCACAGAATAGCTTCGACAAATTGAAGAAAACTTTGGTATCAGCATCTATTCTAAAAGGAGTTTGAGGTAGTAACTGATGCTAGCATTCTTGCCTTGGGGTGTGTACTTATGCAGGAAGGTCATCCAGTAACGTACTCTTCAAGGAAATTGAAGAGTCATGAAAAGAATTATACCACGCATGATCTGGAATTACTAGCTAACATCCATGCTCTAAAGCTTTGGAGACACTACCTGCTGGGTAACAAGTTTACTCTAGTAACCGACCATAAGAGTCCCAAATGGATCTTTACCTAGAACGAGCTCAACATGAGGCAACGTCGGTGGATTGAAGTATTGGAGGAATATGATTTTGAAATCAAGTACCGACCAGGGAAAGAGAATGTAGTTGCCGATGCACTTAGTCGCAAGGCATTCCTAAATTCCTTAATCCTACAGAATCCATCAACGGCCAGATCTCTGGCTACAAAAGTGTCTATGCCAAATAACCCTATACTTGAATTAGCTAGAGAGGGAGCATGCCATGATTTGGCCTACCAAACAATGCTAAAGGAAATATCTACCAAGGAGTAGAATCAAAAGTTGCAAGCTAAGTATCAGGAATTTTCCATTGATAATGGACTTATCTACTACAGAACAAGGCTGTGTATACCAGCAAGCCAGTCACTTAAGTAGAAGATAATGTGGGAAGCTCATGATTCCCCTTTCGTAGGATATTCTGGCTATGCTAAGACTCTTAATGCAGTTAGGAAGAGCTACCATTGGGAGAGGCTCAAAGGTGGTGTTCTCAAATATGTCACTGAGTGTTTGTCTTGCCAACGTATCAAAGCCGAACATGTCATGATGCCAGGGAAACTGCAACCGCTTGACATCCCCCAAATGAAATGGGAATTTATCAATATGGATTTTGTTGTAGGCTTACCCCAAGTCCAGGGAGGATACAACTCCATCATGGTTGTGGTTGACATGCTTACCAAGGTTGCACACCTGATTCCAGTAAAGACAAACTATAAAGCCTCCGACATTGGAAGATTGTTTATCAAGGAGATATTCAAGCTACATGGTTTACCTAGAAGAATCATTAGTGATCGAGATTCTCTCTTCACATCACACTTCTGGAGAGCTATCTTTGAAGCTATTGGGACTCAACTCTGTTTTAGCACCGCCTACCATCCCCAAACGGATCGCCAAACAAAGCGAGTAAATCAAGTCATCGAGGATATGCTTAGGGCATACTGCTGTCGAGAGCTGAAAAGGTGGATTCAATACTTGCCGTTGGTTGAATTTGCCTACAATGCTTCTTACCAACAGAGCATTTAGATGACTCCTTTCCAAGCATTGTATGGTTATGATTGTCGAAGTTCTCTAAACTTTTCTGATCCAACCCTAAGGGTTGAAGCGTCAAGGCAGATGTTGGAAGACATGGATGATCAAATAAAGTCAATAAGACAAGACATACAAGCGGCCAAGGATAGACAAAAGGCATATGTAGATTTGAAGCGTCAAGAAAGAGTCTTCGAAGAAGGAGACATGGTCTTCATTCGCGTATGCCCTAAAAAGAGTTCTCTATCCCTAGGAGATTGCAAGAAGCTAAGCCCAAGGTATTGTGGGCCGTACAAAATCCTCAAATGCCTAGGACCCAATGCTTATAGATTGCAACTCCCTGAGAACCTAAAAGTTCACAATGTATTCCATATCAGCCTATTGAAAAAATATGTACCCAACGCTAATCATGTACTTGATGACCAACAAATTGTAATGCCTAGTCAAGGAGTCCTTGTACTAAGGCCGGATAGGATCTTAGATGTTAGGGAGAGACAGTTAAGATCCAGAATCTTGAGAGAATACCTCGTCCAGTGGAAAGATTATCCCGAAGAGGATGCCACCTGGATAGAAGAAGACACTCTCAACCATCAATATCCCTAGTTTATCTCGAGATGAGGACATCTTGATTCTTCCAAGGGGGAGAGAATGTAATATATTAAATATATATATATTTCCGCCTTCGCAGCGGCGCATGAGCTGGAGCGTCGAGGGAGGATAGAGGAGCTAGCAAGCTCCTCGCTGGAGCTTGCTCAGCTCCTTCAACATGCATGAAGACACGTCGAGGGGGGGAGGATTCCCTCCCCTCCCCTATTTAAAGAGGGAGGGCCACAGGGGTTCAAGGGGGAAAGGAAGGACAGAGTGCTGCCCTGCCTGTCATAAGAGAGAGAGAGAGAGAGGTTTGATTCGCCGTGCTGCGCCGTAGCAGGAAGGGAGATATTGGTTTAGAGCGCCGCCACCTGCTGTCAGGGAGTTTTCAGCTGCCATCACGCCTCGAAGTCCAGTTTCCACGCTGCCATGTGTTACTCAGAAGCTTCTCTAGGAAGCTTCTTAAGGGGGGGCTAATTAAGCCCCCTTTCACACCCTCATATCCCTTTTTACATTAAACCCCCCTACGGGTTTCTTTTTTTTAAACCCTTAACCCCTTCCCGTGGAACCACTAAACCCCAACCCGTGTCTAAGCCACCATAGCCCCCACTCCCCTCGGCCTCAAAAACCATTAACCCCCCCTTCCTATACCCATCACCCTTCTACTCCTTCATTTTTCCTCGGGTTTTTAAAACCCTCAACCCCCCTATACTCATATTCCTTTTACCCTTCACCCCCCTCATAATCTTTTTTTCCCTCCACCCCCCATACTCCTTTTAACACACCCCCTAAGCCCTTACCCCCATGTACCCTTTTTCCTTCATACCTTCTCCCCATGCTATAATCCCTTGTGTTACCCTTCAAATTTTCCCCCTTAGGGTTGAAAACCCTAAGTCCTCTCTCTCCCATGCCCAAAAATCTCTCAAGATGCGTATGTTGCAAAGCCACATTCACGCACAACTTTTTTTGCCATGTATATACCCTATAGGGCCTTTTTAGGATTTATAAGCCTTTCCCTCTCCGAAGAAGCTAAGAACCTAAAGGTCTTATTATTCCATCTCCTAATCAATCATTTAAACTGTTCCTTGCCTCGAAAGAGAGGCGGTGGAGATCCGGAAGAAAGAGTAAAAGCTGCCTTCACGTTCGAACTGCGATGCTGCCTAAGAAAGTCCAAGGACTAGCTGCGGGAGGGTCATCTCCCGGTATCCATGTGGATATCTCACCCCAAAACTAGGTTTTTCCTTCTTGGTTTTATATAGGTTTTAAGTCAATCATGCAAAGATGAATTGTTAGGGATAATATATATTTTTCAGAGTTTATTTACGATGAAGGAGTTTAGTTTAATTGAACAAATGATAATGTATAGAACATAGTTTCCTTCGAATAGCATCATGCATTATAACGAATTACGAACAAGATTATCTACTTACTATAGTAGTATATTTCAGTTAAATCTTGAAGGTATAAAAATTGCATCTTGCACCATTAACCCTATTCTTCTTGCAACGAATCATCATGAAATTCATGAAAGGTTTTTTTTACGTTGCTCAAATTACTAGGAAGTTATCATTGCTAATTACATATCTTAACAAGGAAAAGATTGCTATTTGGCATGAGTTTCGTTTGCAAGGAAAAAGGAAGATTAAATTGAATTTACCTACCTCAAAGCAATAAAGTTTAGGACTAAAAAATCAACTGTCACAAGGATAACAAATCGTGCTGAGGTGGTCTCAATATTACCTTCCAAAAGATAACCAAATCAATCTAAACTTAGAAATACCATGCTGCAAAATATGCCTTGGGAATGATTTAAAGACCAAACAAACGTTTATACCTTAAGCACTTGACTACCTTCCCTGATTATAGGGTCAATTAATTTCGTAAAGGTAAAAGAACTAGGGTTGTCCCTGAGGTTCTTAAAAAGAGACCCTAGGTCTGACATACATCAGCTTAAAGAAACTAAAACGGATTATTTCATCGCAGGACTTGTGCAGCAAGTATGAAATCATTTAGTCTTGTGATTGATTCACAAGAAGAAAGGTTAAAAACCCTCACAAGGATGGCAGATCCTTACGGAAGTTATCTTGCAAAAGGATGTATTCTTGGATATCCTTCTAAATAAGGAAAGTTATAAACCGAAAACTAAAGTATCCAATGAACTTTAGGGTTGACCAAGTTTGGTTAATAAGGTACGCCCTAACCCAGAATATAAAGGATCTTGCCAAGTTGCAAGACACCTTGGAACGAGTGCTCATGCATTGGAAAGGAAAGAATCATTCCTTAGCAGTTTGCCAAACAACAAGGTCGATTAATGGAAATGTTTGTGCTTGCTAGAGATTTTAGAGCACTGTTTGATTTATGAATTACAAATTAAATGAATAACTATACTTCAGGTTTTGCCACATCCATCATAATGTTCACTAATGAGCCACCATCAATCAGTGCATTTGCAATAAAGCAGCCTTCGATCCACACGCCAGTCTCTGGGGTACCAGGATCTAGGAAGGCATTAGCCACATCCACTTCTTTTACAGGCTCTAGAGCTTTATTCGATTTTGTTGCTGTTGAGGGAGCAATCCTTAAGCCACGTCTTCTTGTCAATATACTTTTGAACCTTTTTTGGTAACTAGGAGACAACATCATTAATTGTCAGAATGTGAGGTTTGGTTTAAAGGTATCTAGATCTCTAACCAGATCGTATTCCTTAATAGGATCCATTGGCTTCTCCAACTGGTTAGGGAATGGTGCGACACCCATTTTCATTTTCCTTTTTTCTTCCAATAGGGGCATGATGGGGACTTCTTTTGCAACTTGTGGCACTTCCTCCTCTTCTATCTCCTGGACCTCTGGTCCTGTCTCTGGAACTGTCTCTGTGACTCTTTGTGGCACCGTACTACTCTCTACGGCACTGTCAGGCTCTGTTCTTTTCTGTTCTTCTGTTGGAAGATTGAACTTCACTGTTCTGGCAGGAGGACTATTTTCTTATTGGACAGGTGGTTCCTTCTTCTTTGCACGCGTGATGGCAGCAACTTCCAATTCCACTAAATTGGAGGTAGGCTCTTGGGCCTTGGGCAGATTATCAGTAACACTGTTTTTCACTGGGGCTGGGCTTGGACAGTCTTTTGCAGTGTAGCCTTCTCCTTTGCATCGACTGCGTAAGGGCTTGTAATCCACTGACCTTTTGGGATTTGGAAAATTTGGGGAGATATGTCCCTTTTCTCCGCATCTGTAGCACTCCACTTCTGATCTCTGACCACCGCCAGACTATCATCCTCTGTAACTTTGAGAGGGAAACCTCCTTGGACCGAAATTAGGACCAAACTCTCTAGGCTTGGGTCCAATATCCTGTGTTGTCATTTTGGACTCTAGCAAGTTGAATCTTGCGTCTTCTTCCTTCCTTCTCCTATCATGCATCTCCTTCAGAGAGAAATATCCTCTGTATGGTTCTTCCTAAGATAGTAGGAGCAGAAAGCTCTAGGGATTGTTGGCTTTCATGTACATTCAATGGTGGCTAAATGGCCTGCTTGATGACACTTACCACACCAAGTATTTGACCGCATCACATCTCTTCCTGCTCCTGCAACGTTGGATATGCTAGCGGTATTCACTTTCAATGTCTGTAAGTGCTCTGTAATCACATCCATCAACTCCTTTTTTATATTTGCAACCGAGTTGGATAAATAATCCTTCAAGCTTTCTCCTCCGGAGGCACTGGCAGTAGGGTTTTGAGGAGTCTCTGTAATCACTGCATAAACAAGTTGGGCTGGCGCAGAGGGGTCTCTATTCTGATTCTGATTCAGAGCTCTTGCTTGAACTGTTGGTTGTTGGCTCCAATTGGTAGGGTTCCACTGTTGCTGTTGATTTGGCATTGGGGGAATTGTTTGGGACCATTGTTGTTGTGGTTGAGCCATCATTTGAGGCATTGATTGTGGCCACTGTGGATTTGGTGCACTGTACTGTGATACTGGGGGCATCTATTAGTAGGGGTACGGGACAGTCCCTGGGATTGCATTTGGTGGGTACATCATTCCTGGCATCAGAGGAGGTGGGACTCCTCTTCCTAGATTCATCGCCAATCTAGTTTCCACTTCATCGTACAGTGTTGCATTGCAGCTTGCAGTGTGGCTGGTCTTTGCAGCTCCACAAACTTACGGACTTCAAGTTGTAATCCTCTGAGAAACACTCCCTTCTGAATGTCATCATCTAGATTATGGTTGGATCATCTCTTCAGGGTGGATTCCATTCGCGAAACATAAGATTCTACTCTTTCTCCAGAGGACTGACTTAAATTCATGAACTCCTCTCGCATCCCCTCTTCAAAACCTTCACGCCTGAATTTAGTGAGAAAGGCCAACTTCAGGTCGTCCCATGTGCCAAAAGTTCCTACTGCTTGTCTCTCATATCACTGAAATGCCACGCCCTTGAAAGTGGCAGGGAATATCGCTAACCAATGCTCAGGGGTTCTGGCATTGTTAGCCACATATGCTACCATAAACTCTGCTACATGAAGATCGGGGGCTTCATTGTAATCTCCCTTAAAATTGGAAACGGGACTACATACGCTGGCCTGTCATCAATATTTCCAGGACGGATCTGGCTTGGAAGTGGACTTCCAGCAGGAGGAGGAAGGGCTTATTGTGCCATTGGGACTTTTGTAAAGAGTTCCGAAAGGGCGTCAAAGATGGCTTCTCCTGCTAGCTCGTTCTCAGCTTTGATTCTTGCTTTCTCTCTTCTCACGTACCTCTGAAGTCGTTCTAGTGCTTGTCTCCTGATTGCCTCATTCATGAGGGGGTTGACTCCACTATGTTGTTAGTGCTCCACAGAGGGATAACAGAAGGCTTCAGTCTTTGGAGGACTCTCTTGCCAACATTTCTTCTACTTCCTCCTTTTCAACGTCTCTGAATTCTGCTTTCATGCCACTGCACAGAGGAAGGTATTCAGTTCTGAAGGTGTCAAAATGCATACGTCTAAGCATTGTGGTGGCGCCATCATCATAGTAATGCTAGCTTCTGATGGTTTCAATACTGTATGTTGTAAAGAACACTCTGTCTACCAACTTCCAGTGGGTTTCCAATTGGACAAACAAAAGATTGTCAGAACACCAAGCATCCCACATATCTTGCTGTTGAGCATCTACGAACAAGTCCCAGCTTTGTTCCTTCTGATTTTTGTGAACCTCCACAGACCACGACTTTTGAAGCTTCTTGACTATTTCCCACTTGATGATGTTTGGAAATTCTTCAATGAAGGCCAAATCCTCCATTGATACTCATTCTCTCAGTTCTACTCTTCATTTTTGTGGGAGAAACTTTGCAACATTGATGCAACTTTCTACAGCTTTAGAGGGTAGTGAAAACAGACCGTCACAAAGGGACTTCATCAGAATGGCATTGTGCTTTCTCCATTGGGAAATGAATCTTTTGTATAATGTTGCCTTGGCAATGAAGTCTTGCAATTCTTCAACAGTGGCAGGAACTCTACTATCCATTGATTTACTTCTTTTTCCACAGTGCCACTTCTTCCATTTTCAGCCTTTGTTTGTGCTTGTTGATGGCAGTATTCCCCGGCTGCGCACCAAAAACATGGAGCCCCAAGAGAGAAACCAAGGAAATAGGGTTTCTACTGCAATAAAATCTATCCTGTCATCATCAACAAGCTTTTTTATTAGGTTTTATATGATCACAATGAAGAAAAGAACGCCAGGCACAACAAATCTTCATGCAGCATCATGCAGATCTCCCACGGATTTGATAAAATCAACCATAATCTTCATAATATTCATAATATCTATCAAAATAACAAAGAACACAAAATAATACACCATCTTTAAATGGAAATCAATCACATATTATCCATCTTCAATATCTTCATAGTTCTCTCTCTCAATCTCTCATATACAATTACAATGTTTTGATAAAATTGACTATCTCTAACTCTCTCTCTCTCTCTCCATCAATAATACATCATATCCTCACTACAATACTCAATAATCACTCTCAATAATCCTTCTTAGTTCGTGGATACACCTTCCAAAAGGTATGTCTGGTATGAAAGGGCACCAAAGACTTCATAGTGTCCTGTGAGATCTGTCTTCTGTCACTGTCTTCTATAACCTTCTGTAAAGCTTCAACAGTTACTTCTTCACTTCAATTAGCTTGGATAGAGCTTCCATTCATCCTTTCCTAAGACAAAAACACTTCCCAAAATATCCACACATCCATCATAACACTCAATAGAAACAACAGAACAGAATCACAGAACAACAGAAGTAAAGAATAACAGAGTTACAGAAGCTTACAGAACTTCACAGAAGATCAACAAAACCCATAAAAATCATAAAAACCAAAACAAAACCAATTCAATCTTTCATAAACCTCTTCACACAACTTCAATCATCTCTCAAAACATTCATTCAACCATCTCTACTACCAAAACAGAAACAAAACAGAAGAAAACAGAAGAAAATCAGACCTTACAGAACCAAACATCCTCATCAAAAACCATCAAAAACCCTTCAAACTTATCCAAACCTTTCCAAACACTTCAAAATAAACAACCATTTATCATAAAAAACAACAAAAAATCAGCCCAAAAACCAACATATTTCACACTCAACAATCATCTACAATGTATCCATACCCCTGTGGGGTATATCTAAGATGTGTCCTCTCCCACCTGTGACTGCGCTCTTGGGCATATCCAGGAGACCCTTGTACATTTGGTGTACCCATGGGGGTGGTATCTCTTAGAGTAACACCCATAAGGGTGCCACTACAAACGGTTGAGCAAAAGATGGAGTGACTAGAGTAGACATCTCCACAAGTGTGATAAATCCCATAGGTGACGCAACTCTAGCAGAATGACGAGACAGAGACATTACATCGCTACCTCCACAACAAGCACTTGAGCCACCCTCTCTTGAACCTGCACGAGAGCAAGGAGTAGCACCTGTATCTCGAGTTGATTACAAGCTCACTGCATCCATATCTCCACAGTATCCCCAGAACCACTCCCGCTAGAGCATCAACATCGTCTACTAGAAACCGAAGCAGATCTAATGGAACGGCCTGATGGTGTTCAAGACAGCTCCTAGTTCGCCATATCTCTAAATTGAGGCATCTAATCTGGAGATATACATATGAAGATCTCCTACAGTTCCTTGTCGCTCATCCCTAAACTCATCGTGCTGTCCAAATATCCACAAAGGTCACCCACATATATAAAAATTAATGTTAGCATAATCAATATAAAGATTCAATCAAAGCACAGTAATATAACTTTGAAAAAAGTGATATTACTTAAAATGCATATTCTAGAGTACCCTTATAAGCGATTCATTAACGAATTGAGTAGGTGGATGCTACAAGTATGATATAGCCTATGGTCCCATGCCAATCTCCTGACACAACTTTGTATACAATGGAGGGTTGATAGAAAGGTCACCACAAAAGGATGAGTCCACCTCATTCTCAAAGAATTCTTGGCCTCCTATCTTTTCATCATCATTACCCGATTTTGCCTCCTCTACATGCTCCAAGCTTTAGGCGACCTCCATTCCTTGCAATATCTACCCCTCTATCTGCATATTGTCCTCATCTACATTGGAAACATTGCTTTCATTGTATACTCTCACACTTCGGGGAGCTGAAGATACAACATACCACATCGAGGGTTTGGATAGAAAATTACTTGTTTAGAATCACATATAAGAGAGATTTAACATTTGTGACATATACCATGTCGTAATAAAATTTAAAAAAAGAGAGTTCACGCACCTATTCACAATGGGCTAGCAAGACAAACCTGTCACACAAATCCATCCATCTTTTTTTGGAATCTATTTCGAGAAATCTAAATGGACCTTGTCAAATAGTTGCCCTAGCTCCTTCAAGTACCACTTTGAACCACTGCACATCAAATAGGATCATGGAGAAGTTATGGTAATCCACGTGACAATACTTTGCAAGTTTCCAAAATACTCCATCTCTTCTAAAACGGTGTTTGGATCCATGGCTCTCACCATTGGCTCTCTTGCTGGAACTTTGCCATGACACCACAATCCATTGTGGAGCGCATTTTGTCGATAGCTCCATGTGGAAATGTTGTCCGTGCGACCAAGCCGCACTATATACTTTGTGTTATACATTAAAACCATTAATTATTTGTCACATATAAAATCTAGATAGGACAGCTTATAAAACATGTGGTCACCTTTTGACTACATCCCCTCGAGAATTCCCACTCCTTAGTAGAGACCTCCATCCCTTTGCGAGAGGCTATGATCAAAGCTCCATGTAACCATCACATAAACATAAACTGTAGCATCTCCTCCATGGCCTCAAGATATCAAATCGGTCAATGGCATGTACTACGTCAAAATTCAGATCGCGCTTCTTCCTGATCTTTCCTGGCTTGCTCATACCTAGCGAGCCATATCTCCATGGAGACATGGTGCAACATACAAAAATGATTCATTTTATCCTTCATTGCAACATCCATCATTTTTTCTATCCCATTTTAAACCACCACATCTTCAGTTGGTCTATCATCGTCCTTCAATAACTATAGCATACTATTGTTTGAATCCACCATTGGTAGCCACTCTGAAATATGCACTAATGCCTCAGACACCAACCAACACTACAAGATATAGACCTTATAGCGACGTTTAAAGCGACGAAAATACAAACAACAAAATTTGCCCCCGTCGTCGCAAAAAGCGTCGGTATTGACGACGCCATAGAATCGTCGCTATCACCGTCGCTATATGCGTCGCTATATGCATCGCATTTGCTATATGCGTCGCTATATGCGTCGCAAATGCGATGCATATAGCGACGCATATAGCGACGGTTGCAGAATATTTGCGACGCTGATAGCGATGACAATAGCGACGCTGCAGTAAATTTGCGACGCAAATAGCGACGGTAACAGAGAAAAAAAAAATTGTGGCAGGGGAGCAAGCTGCCCTGCCACATATAGCACTGTGTGCTGTATGAGAGCCATACAAAATAGTTTCTGCACTGCTGCATACAAAGCGTTTGCAAACAAAAAGAATGTATACTGAAATCATAAAACTGATGGATGAAATAAATACATGATATCGCATAAAATGCAATTGGTACAATCATAAAACAATATCACTAATACATAGAAAATGTCTACATAGATCGGGCGACTAAAAACTAAAGGTATGTGAGCTCTAAGGATCCAAGGGCGAGCTACAAATCGTCGTCCCCCGAAAGCTCTTCCTGCTGTAAAGGAGCATCAAACGGATTCTGCAGAAAAAGAAACAACATATCAATCCACCATACAATAATGCATTCAAATATCTCATGGTAACTACGGACAAGAAAGATGAGTGACTTACTGGGCCACCGCGTCTATACAATCGGTCGATCAATGATCTGAGACCGTGCCTCTCCGCATATCAAGTCTCAAGGCCTTGCGGATCGCGATTTGTAATGGAGTGCTGCAAAGAAAACAAAATGCTAACTGTTAGAAACATGATTGTCAGTACAAAGAATATCTAGAAAAAACAAATAAGCAAAACAAAAGAGAAACTTACAAAGTCCTCCAAATATGTTCTGTGGCCGCCACTCCCAAGATGATGTACCGATCCGGCCTCGATTCGTGCCCTCGCCGCCTCCCGCTGCTGACTCCAACGTCCTGGCGAATTTGTAGCCTCCTCCCTCAGTCGGTGCCAGTCATCTGCATCTAACCACTCGGGCTGTGGAGCCCCACTCTTAATTGCCTTGCGTGCGTTGGATCATCTATGTGACATGTATGCACGCATGCAATCCATCAACCAGCCCGTAGAGAATCTATCCACTGCGGCTGGCACCGGGAACTCCTCGTGCAAGGATGCTACTATGTACTCCTTGCTCCCCTCCGGTATGTTCCTCCAATGATCCAGGACGTTGTGCCGAAAAACTTGTTGGCACAACTCCCTCATGCGAGCCATCACCCTCCTCCCCTCATCATTCATGATGATGGCTCCTGACCTGCCATCCACTAGGTATCCATAATCCCTAGGAGTGTGCCTTGTATGGGCCCTCTCCCATCTCCGTCCACGCTCCTGGGCATATCCAGGAGACCCCTGAATATCTGGTGTATCGACGGGGGTACCCTCTCCTGGAGTGCCACTCAAAGGGCTGCCACCAGAGGGTGTGCCACCAAAAGGAGTGCCACCAAAGGGGGTGCCACCAAAAGGAGTGCCACCAAAAGGCGTGACATCTGCCGATGGCTGCACAAAAGCCGGAGTAACTGGAGTGGACGTCTCCACAGGTGTGACAAATCCTGGAGGTGACCAAGCTCCAGCTGAATGACGAGACGGAGACACCGCGTCCGTGTCTCCACAGCAGCACCCCCCTGATCCTCCTGCAGTCGCAGTCCCCCTTGACCGCCGACCATCACGCCTGCTCATATCTTGCACCGTGACCCCCTCCTCCCACAAAATCTTAAGCTCATCGACTAATGGACGAAGATACACGTCCATATTTTTTACTTTGTAGCGGCCTGGGACGAGCAAGCTAAGGATGAGATGTCCTTTCTTCGTAGAAAGTCATGGAGGAATGTTGTAGTTAACAAGCACTATAGGCCACACACTGTAAGAAGTCGAGCGCAGACCGAATGGGTTCACACCATCCATGGCGAGACCGAGCCGAAGATTCCTTGGCTCTCGCGCAAAGCCTGGGAAGGTAGAGTCAATGTGGCTCCATGCGTGCGAATCTGCTGATATTTGTTGCACTCCATCCGTGGACCTATTCTGCACATGCCACGTTGTCAAGCTTGCCATGGCAGACGTGCAAAACATGTGGTTTATGCAGGGGATGAGGGGAAAGTGTCTGAGGACTTTTTGAGTGATGGTCTGCCCTTGCAAGTCCTGTCGATACCTGTGAGCACCACACTTTGGACATGTCTCTATAGTCTCGTATTCATCTCGAAACAATATGCAGTCGTTGATACATGCATGGATGTTATTGTAGTCCATGCCAAGCTTTCGTAAAACATGTCGTGCATCATCACAAGACTTAGGCATGGTGTTTGCAGGTGGCAATATATGATATTTCAATAACCTGAAAAAATCATAAAACACCTTGAAAAATCCATCCATGTTTGCAATAATACTATTTAAAAAAAAAAACAATGAAGTCTGTGTGCAAGGTACCTGAATAACTCAGTCACACTCGTATCGCTCCAACCGTATTTTGCTTGCACACTTAAGAGTGCAAGCAATGTCTTCAACCGAGATACTCGACACCCATCATATAATGGTATGGATGCTTCCTCTCTAAGCGGGTCAGATGTCTCAACATCCATGGGAATCAATGCATCGATCATTGCCTCCATCACAGGCTCCAAGATTGTAGGCAAGTCGGGAAGGTTGTCTGTCTCCTCTGGCATTGACGGTATAGATGGGCCTTGCCAGTGGTCGATTGGCTCCTGCAATCCATCCATCGCACGTCCACAAACTCTTCTAATTGGCCGCAAAGGGTGCACTCCCCCTTGGGTCGAGACATCACCCCCCTGGATACAAAATTTGCCAACAAGACCCAATCTTATTGTGTATGGTTTTCAATTAGCTTGAGAGTACAATGCATGAAAAATGCTAACTTCAAATTACCGTTTGCTGAAAGTCTGCAATCACCTGATCAATGATCTCAGATTGAAACTCGTCAAATCGTCGTACGTGTTCTATAGACAATCGCCATTTTCGTCTAATTGCCAACTTGCATTGAGAGCAAGGACATGGGACACGCTGATTAAGATACGACTCGCGGTCTTGAACAATAGGACCTTCTTCGTTTGCCCTCTTATCTACATTACAGCAAACGAGGCTTAAATGGATAGCTTTATGGAGATGTACGTCAAGTTGCAAGTTGACCATAAACCTTGCATTGTATATAGTAGTCGAGAGATTTTCCGATGTTATATCTCGGCCTTGTATCATGCTCAACGATTTGTTTGTCACGGTAGATAATTTTTTGTTATATCTCGGCTTTGATTATAAGTAATCCATTTTAAAATTAATGCGCGCCATCTATGAAATTTTATAACTATAGTAATAAAATTTATTTCAATCAATTCTACTCATAGTCATAAGACCTGAGAGAAATTATCCTATACTCAATTTAAGGATTTCTTCTTCTATAACAATAATTTTGGGTTCATTTTGATGAAGTGCGTGGCCGTATGCAAAGCACATTGCATACCATTATCAATACGTATATTATCTTAAATTTCCTTCCCTTCCCTCTCCCTCTCTTTCTCTCCCTCTCCCTCTCTTCCTCTCTTTCTCTCACCCTCTCCCTCTCCCTCTCGTTCTCTTTCTCTTCCTCTCTCATTTCCTCCCTCCCCCTCCCTCTCCCTCTCCCTCCCTCTTTCTCCCTTTCCCTCTCCCTCGCTCCCTCTCCCTCCCCCTCCCTCTTTCTCCCTCTCCCTCTCCCTCTCCCTCTCCCTCTCCCTCTCCCTCTCCCTCGCTCCCTCTCCCTCCCCCTCCCTCTTTCTCTCCCTCTCTCATTTCCTTCCCCTCCCCCTCCCTCTCCCTCTCCCTCTCCCTCTCTTTCTCTTTTTCTCCCTCTCCCTCTCTATCTCTCTTTCTCTCTCATTTCCTAAACAAGCAAAAAATAAAGTGATTTAAACATCCTCCAAGCAAAAGGGAGAGGGAGAGATACAATGCACTCTCCCTCTCTTTCTCTTTCTATCCCTCTCTCATTTCCTTCCCCTTCCTCTCCCTCTCACTCTCTTTCTCTCTCATTTCCTCTCCTAAACAAGCAAAAAATAAAGTGATTTAAACATTAAACAAGCAAAAAGGAGAGGGAGGGAGAGAGAGAATGCACTCTCCCTCCTTCTCCCTCTCTTTCTCTTTCTCTCCCTCTCCTATTTCCTCCCCCTCCCCCTCCCTCTCCCTCTATTTCTCTTTCTCTTTCTTTCCCTCTCCCTCTCTTTCTCTCTTACTCTCTCATTTCCTCTCCTAAACAAGCAAAGAAGAAAGTAATTTAAACATTAAACAAGCAAAAGGGAGAGAGAGAGAGAGAATGCACTCTCCCTCTCTTTCTCTCCCTCTCTCTCTCCCTCTCCCTCTCCTTCTCTTTCATTTCCTCTCCTAAACAAACAAAAGAGAATGATTTAAACCTTCAACAAGTAAAAGAAAGAGAAAGGGAGACTCACCAATGAGATATGGCGAGCGTGGGCGGCTTCTCTTTGCAAGGAGGGCTCCTCCTCTCCTTTAGGATCTAGGCCTACAAGGTATGCAACCAACTCAATGGCTCATCAAACTGGCGGATCAGAGCAGAATCAAGCCGTTGGGCATTCTCCCATATGTGAAGACTACAGTGGCTGGAAAAGATTATTGGCTAACCTATCTGGTGGTGAAGCCAAACTCTTATGGTACATCCTACCCCCTGTTACTAGGTAGACCATGGCTTTTTGAAGCCAGAGCAAGAACGGATTGGTTCAAAGGAACCTTGACCTTGGGTAGAGGACCCAATAAAGTGGTGCTGAAGCTATATGGTGCTCAAAAAGGACATGGGTTCACCTCCTTGGAATTATCTTCTGACTCCCCTAATGAGGCTACAGATGGAACATCAGCAGAAGAAGATGCTGTTAAACAGATCCTTCCCAAGAAAACAATGGCACATTCCCTAACAATGGGCACTGTAAGCCAACTCCCAAAAGATGCAAAGCCATTATCAATGGGTGAATACTTCCTGCCTGAACCAGGAACAATTTCCGAAATCACTTTTGACAGTGAGATAGAAGCATGGATGTACTGCTCTCCCTGTTACATGGCCATAGCAGAGCCAGAGACCGAGGCAGAAGGCGAAGTAGAGGACATGTTCTTCTCTTACAGAGTGCCTACAGAGGCAGAGCCGAAGTCTGAAGAGGATGATGATGAATCTGAAGAAGGAGACTTTGAAAGCGAGATAGAGGAAATCACTCCACCCACAGAAGGCATAGATGAGGAGGTAGTTCCAGAAGCTTCAGAAGCAGAAGATTCCATGCTGTGGGATAGAATGGAAATGGTACCCTTTGGATTGGTAAATGGATCTCTCCATAGGCAAAGCCTATATAAGAAGTGGATCAAGAAAAATAAGCTGTCTTTTATCAATGGTTCTTGTCGCACCCATCCGCACTTGTCAAGAAAGGATGATGATGATGCTCCTTGTCAATAAGTACCAGTCCCAAGGCCACAACAGAATTCCGAGAGCCCTTGTTATGTAACATTCCTGGATGCATCCTTTGAAGAGGAGTCCTCTGTTACAACTATATATATCATCTCTCACTTGACTTGGGTCTCACCTATATATACTAACTCTACATCAATATGAATCATTCTTTGGGAGCATATCTTGTGTATCTCTCTCGTACTCTCTCTCTCTCTCAACATGGTATCAGAGCTATGGATGCGTAGCAACAACAAGGAAGATAAGTTATTTCATTGTTTATACTTGATTGAATTCTTTGCACAAGTGATGATTTGATACATGAACTTGTTCAAATTAGAAGTATTGGTTAATTTTTTTCTTTAAAAACAAAACCAGGTCCAGTGCGTAGCTCTCGTCGTGCTCTCGAATCCTGTCAAAACCGCTTGTCAATCGGAGTTCTGGATCAAAAGTTATAACAGTTCAGGATTCAAGACAGCAATTCTGCTCGAATCTGCGATTCTTTATTTAAAACTGTATTTCTAATTACCGTTTCGTTAATCCCCAATTACAATTTATTAATCACTTGTCTTCGTTAATGATGTTGATTACGACAAGCAAACATCTTGCTATTTTTAGCGATGTTTTATTATCGTTCACGTTCTTTGCTCGACCGAAATAGCACTTTTCTTATATGCATCATCTTGTCTTGCACGTTACGCCTCTCTATTTCGGGCTTTCTTTTTAGTCACTCAATACTTTTTGTCGTTCTTATGTGCATATCCCTATTTTGATTGTCATGTGTCTCAACTACGCTCGTCTTGATCATGGTTTGCAGATTCTGTGATCTCATCTTATTTGTTTTCTCTCGACATACAGGCATGGCCAATTTCATAATTGTTAATGGATATCCGTCTGGCCAACGTTCGGTTCCCTTCTTCCAAGGACAAGGCTTTCCTGGGTGGAAAGCAAAGATGATGCTAATTCTTGAAGGTGACGAATTATTTGATATTGTTTTGGGCGACCTGTCTTGCCTAGTTCAACCTATTGATGTGTTGAATAACAATTCTGTGATTACTGATGGTCCACTATTTGAACAATGGAAAATTGATCATACTGATTGGATTCGTCGTGACAAAGCGGCTCGTCATTATATATTGTCTGCACTTCCTGACTCACTTATGTTGGATGTCTTTCATCTGGAAACCTCTCATGCTATTTGGGAGTATCTTATCTCAACGTTTGAGAAGAAATCGGTCACCGAAATTTTATATCTCCAAACTTGTTTGAAGAATCTTCAATATAAGGTTGGTACTTCTATGCACTCTCATATCGAGGCTTTTAAAGACATTATCAATCAGCTTGGTGCTGCCGGCGCTCCTGTTGCTAAAAATCAGATTGTTACTCAACTTCTTCATACCATCAAAGATCCTTTATATGACAATATCATCACTATTTTGTCTAACAAGGATGATATCCACTTTGACAAAGCATGTATATCTCTTATTGAATATTCTCAATGTCATGAGCATCATTTGGAAAAATCTGATGTTGTTTTGGTCACTCGCGAACAAAGGAATTTTGATGCTGCTTTTGTTGCTCGCAAGCGTCCTGCTTCACGTTTTCAGCAGGATGGACGCCCTAATCCAGGTAGTAGATCTTCTCATCTTGCTTATCCTAACAAACATTGTTCTTATTGTGATAAGAAAGGTCATGTGGCTTCTGATTGCTGGGCACATCAATATGATGAGGAGCATGGAGTTACTACAAAGCAACCTCGCTCGTCCAAAAGTTTTCCTCCTTGTGATTATTGTGCACATACAGATCATCCATCTCACCATTGTTATAAACACAGATATGATGAAGAACGTTCTCGAGCTTATATTGTTCAACAAACTATAATTGATGATGATCATACTCATCAGGAGTTCAATTTCGTCCATTATGATATCTCTCCAGAAAAGGTACTTCATGTTCATGATGGTTCTCTATTCATCATTGATTCAGGTGCCACTGGAAACATGACATACCAATCGCAGTGGCTTCACAATTATCATTCTCTTCCTCTCAAGAAGTTTGTTTACCTTGCGGATGATACGACTTGTCAAGTCAAAGGAGTGGGTGATTTATATCTGGGGACTGTTTCATCCACTAGAATATTAAGAGGAGTTCTTCATGTTCCAAATTTGCAAAGAAATCTTCTTTCTGTTGCTCGTCTAGTTGATCTTGGTTTGTTTATTGGCTTTGATCATAATCAATGTCGTATAGAGAAAGACGGGCATACTATAGTAGTGGCTCCTCGACATGGTAATCTATTTGAGCTATCATTGAACGATACAGTTGCAAATGTTGTTACTGCCCCTGGAGATGCAGATTGCAAATTATGGCATCAATGATTTGCACACTCCGATTTTGCCAAAATTCTTGATCTTCATCGTCATGGTCTTGTGCAAGGTATGGATCTTAAATCTCATCCACGTATGGGAATATGTGAGTATTGTGCACTTGGAAAACACCATCATTCGCCTTTCCACACTTCTACTTCATCACATTCCTGTGCTCTCTTGGATTTGGTTCATACCAATATTTGCAGTCCTTTTCCTGCCTCAAAGTCTCAATATCGATATTTTATAACTTTCATTGATGATTTCTCATGGTACACACATGTCTATCTTCTTCGACATAAGTCTGAAGCTTTACCTATATTTAAACAATACAAGATAAGTGTGGAGCTTCAAACTGGATTCTCTATAAAGACGCTTCGCAGTGACAATGGCAGTGAATATGTATCCAACCTATTTGATGACTTCTGTAAGGATCAAGGTATTCATCATGAGTTTACAGTTCCTTATTCTCCTCAGCAAAATGGTATTGCTGAGTGCAAAAATCGCACGATTCTTAATGCATGCTTATACACTCTGGTTTGTCTCAAAAGTTTTGGACTGAAGCACTTCTAACAGCTATTTTTATTCAAAATCATCTTCCAACTACTGCACCTGCTGGTAAAATTCCTATAACAATTTGGACAGGGAAGACACCTTCAGTCTCTCACTTTCGCACATTTGGCTGCATTGCTTATATTCATGTGCCCAAGGACACTCGACATAAGTTGGATCCTCCAGGTTTGAAGGTTATTTTTCTTGGTTATTCAGATCATTCCAAAGGTTACAAATTTTATGATCCTTCTTCTCAAAAGGTTATCATTAGTCGTGATGCTATATTTAATGAGAAGACTATGGGTGGCACATGGTCGTCGGATGTTTCAGATGATACACAGTCTTTGCTTAGTGCATTTCCTTACTTGCTTTGTGATTCTACTAATTCTGATGATCATAAACCTCCTTCACCTCCAAAGAAGATTGATGAAAATTTGGAGATCTATGTCAATCTTCATATTGAGATAGAGCATGGATTCTATTCTATTGAATATGATGTCTTTGATGATGCTATGTCTGTCCAAGAGGATCCAATATCGTATATGGAAGCTATCAATTCGTCTCAAAGGGATCAATGACAAGAAGCTATGCAAGCTGAGTACGATTCTTTAATATCCAAAGGTACATGGATTCTTACTGAACTCCCCCCAAATCGTGTTCCTATCAAATGTAAATAGGTTTATAAAACCAAGACCAAAGCTGATGGCTCATTTGATAAGTTCAAAGCACGACTTGTTGCAAAAGGTTACTCACAGGTTGTAGGAGTAGATTATCAAGAAACATTTTCTCCCGTTGTGCGCTCCACAACTGTTGGTATGATTTTGGCTTTTGCAACACTATTTGATCTAGAAATTCAACAAATGGATGTTAAAATGGCTTTTCTCAATGGAGATCTTGAAGAAGAAATCTATATGGAGCAACCTAAAGGTTTTATGATTGCAGGAAAGGAGCATCTTGTATGTGAGCTTCATCGTGCATTATATGGATTGAAGCAAGCCTCTCATGCTTGGTATATTAAGATTGATCAGTTCCTCACATCTAAAGGTTTTGTTGCATGTTTTGCTGACCCAAATCTTTACATCAAAAGGGAGGACAAATATTTTATTATTCTTGCTCTATATGTTGATGATACTATTTTTGTGTCAAATAATATTGCTTTTTTGGATGCTATGAAGAAGCTTTTATCGACTGCATTTGAAATGGTGGATCTTGGTGAGATACATTCTTGTTTGGGTATTCAAGTTCAACGACACCGACAACAAGGTATTCTTCTTCTTCGCCAGACAAAGTTTATTAATGATATTGTTAAGAAGTTTGGGTTGACAAATGCGCACTCTGCCAACACTCCCATTCTTTCAAGCTCTACCAAGGGTACATCTACAACACGCAATGAAGAATCAGCCATTCATCAACCTTTTGCTAATCTTGTTGGTTGTCTTCAATTTATTGGTTTAAACACAAGACCAGATATTTTATTTGTAGCTAATTTTTTGGGACAGTATCTTTCTTCCCCTTCCACTATTCATTGGAGTGCTGCAAAATGTATTCTTAAGTACCTCAAGGGTACTAAGGAATTTGGTCTTATTTATCGTCGTCGAGAGGATTCTTCTTTATCTTCTTCAACTTCTCTTGACCTTATTGGATATACAGACGCTGATTGGGCAAGTTCACACTTATCCATGCGATCTACAAGTGGGAATTGTTTCTTTGTAAATGGATGTTTGGTTTCTTGGTCCAGCAAGAAACAACGATGTGTTGTGGTTTCTACAACTCAAGCCGAGTATGTTGCTGCATCATTAGCAGCTCGCGAGCTAGTTTGGCTTCGACAACTACTTGCAGATTTGGGACATCCTTCATCATCTAGTACATCTCTTCGATGCGATAACCAAAGTGCTATTAGTCTTACCAAAGACTATATACAACATAGTAAATCAAAGCATATTGCTATTCATTATCATTATGTTTGACATGAAGTCAAGAAAGGTTCCATTATGGTGGAGCATTGTCCCAGTGATCAAATGGTTGCAGACATCTTCACAAAAGCTCTTAGTGAAGCTCGCTTTAGCTCATTAAGACATGCACTTGGTATTGTTCCAAGTTCTTGTCTCACTGATTGAGGCATGTATCATTGTATTCAAGAAAACTTTATAGTAAATCCTTTTTGTATCGTAGGTATGTGTAGGGGCTCGGGTTTTTCCCTTGTTCTCCCCAAGGGTTTTTTCACTCGCAGCCAAAGACCTTTGTTTGAATGGGGATGTTATAACTATATATATCATCTCTTACTTGACTTGGGTCTCACCTATATATACTAACTCTACATCAATATGAATCATTCTTTGGGAGCATGTCTTGTGTATCTCTCTCGTACTCTCTCTCTCTCTCAACATCCTCAAGCTCTAAGGTAATTAACATTAAAACCAAAATTGAGACATCGTTGATCCCATTTCAGCATTTCAAGGAGCAACCTAAGCCCTTACTGAAAGAAGATGTTGGGTCTAGTGGAACATCAGAAGAGGACACCACCCCCTTGAAGGAGTTGGATCTGTACCCAGAAGCAATCCGTGGGACCTTCATCCGTGAAGTAGAAGGTGAAAGGCACTTAACCTTTGTGGATATAGATGGCACTGAATGCCACTTGAAGGTGGGTAGCAGCCTACCAGAAGAGGAGTTGTCAACCTTGTACAACTTGTTGAAAGAGAATTTGGACATGTTTGCATGGTCCTACAAAGACCTAAAGGGGATTGATCCCACAATATGTCAGCATCATATTGACTTGGAGCCTCATGCCAAGCCAGTACGGCAACGACAGAGGCGAATGAACCCGAATTATTCCACACTAGTGAAAGCGGAGCTGCTGAAGCTTTTGGAAGCGGAGTTCATCTATCCAGTGGCCAACAGTGAATGGGTCTCACCCATCGTGCTTGTACCCAAGAAGAATGGCAAGCTTCGTATATGTGTGGATTTCCGCAAGTTGAATTCCAAGACAAAGAAGGATCACTTTTCTATCCCTTTTACAGACCAATTGTTAGACACAATGGCAGGACATGAGCTTTACTCCTTGTTAGATAGCTTCAGTGGATACAACCAAGTGCAGATAAAAGAAGAGGACCAATCTAAAACAACCTTCACCACAGAATGGGGGACCTACGCTTACCGAGTGATGCCGTTTGGGCTTTGCAATGCCCCTGCTACCTTCCAATGAGTCATGATGGCCGCATTCCAAAATCATCTGCATGACTTTATTGAGGTATATTTGGATGACTTTTGTGTTTACAGTCTCATTCTTAAACACTAGGGACTGCCGGGAGTACGGGATCTCCCTCAACCCCGACAAATGCATCTTTGGAGTCTCTTCTAGAGTTCTGTTGGGCCACATTGTCTCTGCACAAGGGATATCAACAGATCCTACAAAGATTGAGAAGATCGTAGCTCTGATAGCACCCACCAACCTCAAACAGTTGAGGTGATTCCTAGGCCATGTGGGTTACTACAGAAGGTTCATAGCCCATTTTGCAACAAAGGAAACCCCCTTGCACAAGCTTCCGAGGAAAGATGCAGAGTTTATTTGGACGGAAGAATGTGACAAAGCCTTCAACACTTTGAAGCAGTGTCTGATTGAGGCACCCATCCTGCAACCTCCTGATTGGATGAAGGAGTTTCATGTACACACTGATGCATCAATTGAAGGCTTAGGTGCGGTTCTATGCCAGAAGGGATCCTCGAAGCTGGAGTAGCCCATCTATTACGCAAGCCGAAAAGTCACTGATAGAGAGCAGAACTATACAGTGACCGAGCTGGAGTGCTTGGTAATGGTGTTTTCCCTAGAGAAGTTTCGCCACTACCTACTATCTACCCACTTTAAATTTTATGTGGATCATGAGGCCCTGTCCTTCCTGATGAACAAAGCAGACATAAAAGGACGAATGATGAGATGGCTCCTTTTATTCTAGGAGTTCGACTTTGAGGTAATTACCAAACCTGGTCATTCCCATGTTCTGGCTGATCATCTGTCGCGTATCCCGCAGACTGCAGACGAGGAGCAGGATGATCCAGACCTCCCTGATGCTTCCCTATTTCTGGTAGAAACTATAACCCCCTGGTATGCAGACATTGCCAATCTGCTGGCAACCCAACAGTACCCTCCTAGCATTTCTAGTCGGGAAAGGAATAAGCTTATGTTAGAATCAGCCCCCTACACCCTATTAGGCGGTGCACTGTACAAGAAAGGCAAAGATAAAGTGCTCAGAAGATGTGTTGCAGGAGATGAGATTGGGATTGTTTTGAAGGCTTGCCATGACGGACGAAACTCGCAGGATGGCTCTACAGTGCATGGAAGCCACACAAACTCGACGTAAGGCCTACCATGACAGTTTCATCAAGCACAAGGAGTTCAAAGAAGGTGATTTGGTCCTAGCCTATGATTCACGATTTGGCAAGTTTCCTGGCAAGCTTCAACAGCGGTGGATGGGCCCATATAAGATACTTGCTGTCAACCCTAATGGCTCTTTCCAAGTGCAGACCGTTGATGCCTCTGATGATCCCTTCCTGATTAATGGATATTGCCAGAAGAAGTACTTCCCTCCTTGGGGATCTTGACAATCACAGTCACTTGATCCTTTCCCCCGTTGGCGTGGCACTGTAACTCTTATGATGCTACTTCTGATAGTCGTTCTTCAACCACTCTTGATGAGGTGGACGCAACCCTCTGTCCCCTCAGCCCCACCTCCCGCCCCTGATCTCTTATTCTCTATTTTCCACCAACGACACTGGCGAGAATGGTTCTAACAAATGGTATTTCTACCATTCTCTTGCTTAATTCGAAAAAGGAAAAAAATATACATATCGTTCATGGAAGAAAATGACTTCGGTCCCTGTCATACCGACCTATTCTTCGAGAAAAGGTGGAGACACCCTCGGGAATAGGAGAAAAAAAAAACAAGAAAAAACAGAAGAAAAAACAAGGAAAAAAAATTGTTATGGGAGAAAAGGAAGAAATTCCCTGTCGTAGCAGGCCTCGTTCCAAGAAAAGGTGGTCAACACCCTTGGGCGGGATGCTGGCTGTGGAAAAGGTGGCAACACCCAGCAGTCCAGAAAGTGGATTCATAAGTTGACATCCCCAGGATCCAGTTCCGAAGCTGCCTCCCTTGGTACGCTGTGTCCTGTGTCTTTCTGCAGAGCGTTTGACAGTCCTGTAGCAGACGCCATGTTCTTATTTAACACAACATTCGATCTAATGGCTACCTCAATGGGTACGCCTCTTCAACAACTAACGATGTGATCTTCATCGACAAACAATCGAGTGACGCGAGCTTTCATCCTTACCGGATGGGGAAGTGAGTATGGGTTGCCCTCTGTAACTATCAAATGAGTGTGAGATAGAGGGTGGGGCGAGTGACCAGTCTTTTCACTTCAAATCAAATGAGAGGTGCAAAGTGTGAATGGAGTGTTGCATGCTTGGGATGGGCCTCTCAATGCATAAAGCACGATTTGTTCTTGTGCATTGCACCATAAGGCTCCCTGGCCTTCCTTCTCGCACTGTATGCCGGCACTGGGTGGGATGCACAGTTGCACCATCAGATGCGCACAAGGCATACAACCTTTGCACAAGTGACCGTGACGATTACATCAACGGGTTTCAGAACATGGCTGCCCTCCTGTATCTATCAACAGAGTGTGAGACAGAGGGTGGGCTGAGTGTGACTGGAGTTTCTTCAATCGATTACCGAGAGGTGAGGATTGAGGGACGTTACGACCCTTGGAGCAAGGTATGTTCTCTTTTTCCTATGCATCCACGGGGTGGGTCTCTGCCATCAATACATGACACATCACCCTGTTCTATACACTGCACTGTAAGGCTCCTTGGCCTTCCTTCCTCCTTGCACCTATGCCAGCCGGGCGGGACGCACTAATGCACCATCAACTGTGCACCCTAGCGTACTCCTCTACACCATCCCCCTTGTCAATTCCTAAACCGGGTGTGAGATATGGGTTTCAATCATTATTCATCGAGCGATGTTCGTAATGGGTCGAGTGACTGTTCTCTCATCCCATCTGAGTGCTGTAAGCTGAGTGACTATCCTTTGTTAGCGACATCGACCCGACGAGATTCATCCATTAGCTACCTCCCTGGGTGCTGTAACATGGTCCCTGCCATGCTGGATACATTTGTTGCAGAGCGAGCTCTGGTACCTCCTGTCGCCGCCTGAGACACAGCGCGCGACATCGACAATCGATTTCAACTAAGTGCCACACGGGCCAAGTTTTCCTAACCCTATCTCCTGATTGCACGTGTATGTTAAGGTGTTCAATGTGGGGAAGTCCGTGTTCAGTCTGTCAGCGTCTAGTCGGTTGTTGAATCGTAGGTTTTCGTGATGCATTTCCCTTGCCGTTAATGTTTTAAGTGTGGGGACGCGTCCCTACGCGTCTACATTGCATACCACCCTGCATATACCTCACTTTGATCATGCATGTATGCCATGACTTTCTTTTACCCTCTTGGGGTCCCTTCCCCACCCACCCATCCACTGTCACCTCTCCCTTGGGGATGTTCCTCCTCCATTTCTCTTTCTTCCTTATTTTGATGTGTTTCCATGTGAATGTATCCTATATTCAGTGGAATCCCCATTTACCCTTGCAGCCCTGTTTGTCCCTTCAAACTGTCCACTTTTTCTTTTTATCCACCCCTGTTCCGATGTACGGTTTTTGAGTTATTAATTTTTGAAGGATTTTGCATAAATTGGATAGTTTTCCATGTGAACACACTTTTCTTGCTTCAGAACGGTGATCTGACATGGCACTCCTGTCCTCCCCTTCCTCCCTGACATTTTTCCTTTTTACTCCGTGTCATTTCGATGCACGGTTTGTTCCATATTAATTTTTACGGATTTTCAGGACCTTTTCGTGCCTCTTTTTGACATTTTTCCATGTGAACCTACCTCGTTTGCACTGGAATTCTAGTTTTACTTGACAGCCATGTCCAGCGCACCTTTCCCTACATTTTTCTTTTTTCTCCCCCTATTCTGACCTCCGAATTTTTAATTATTAAATTTTAAAAGTGTTTTCGAGTGTCTTTTTGGTATTTTTTACATGTGAACGCCTCCTAACCCTATCGAAATTGCGTTTTAACATTGCAGGCATGTGCAACCCCTTCCCTCGCACATTTGTCATCTTTTCTGCCCCCTGTTTCGGTGAACCGATCTTCTGTTATTAATTTCCGACCATATTTGCGTGTGTCCTTTTTATGTTTTATCCATGTGAACATGTCTTATCTCGGTCGAAACTGTGTTTTGACATGATAGCGTTGTCGGGCGCGTTCTTGTGCACATTTTTCCTTCTTCTCGCACTTTATTCGGATGCACGGATTTCCCGAAATTAATCCCCGTATGTGTTTTCGGGACCGTTTTTTGTGTTTTTTGCATGTACACACCTTTATTCCCCCCGGAACCCCCGTTGGCCTTTTCCCCTATCTTCCCCCTGCCGTCTTGTACACTTTTCGTTTTTACACCATTTCGTTTCGACGATCAGATTGTGAGATATTAATTTTTCTTTATTTTGACGTGTTTCACGCGACTCGTCTCATGCGCGAATGCATGTATTTTCGGTTTTACGCGTCTTGCCATGCTCGATCGCGTAAGCGCAACCCGTGCCGACGTCCTGGCGCCGTTTCAATTCCGCCACTGCAAAAATTTTTTACCTCGCTCAGCGCACGCGCGCGGGACGGTGGCACGCCTTTCTTTTAATTAATTAATTAATTATTTTTTTTTAAAAAAAATTAATGGGGATATGTTGAGTGTGAAATATGTTGGTTTTTGGGCTGATTTTTTGTTGTTTTTTGTGATAAATGGTTGTTTATTTTGAAGTGTTTGGAAAGGTTTGGATAAGTTTGAAGGGTTTTTTATGGTTTTTGATGAGGATGTTTGGTTCTGTAAGGTCTGATTTTCTTCTGTTTTCTTCTATTTTGTTTCTGTTTTGGTAGTAGAGATGGTTGAATGAATGTTTTGAGAGATGATTGAAGTTGTGTGAAGAGGTTTATGAAAGATTGAATTGGTTTTGTTTTAGTTTTTATGATCTTTATGGGTTCTGTTGATCTTCTGTGAAGTTCTATAAGCTTCTGTAGCTTTGCTGTTCTGTACTTCTGTACTTCTGTTGTTCTGTTCTGTTGTTTCTATTGAGTGTTATGATGGATGTGTGGATATTTTGGGAAGTGTTTTTGTCTTAGAAAAGGATGAATGGAAGCTCTATCCAAGATAATTGAAGTGAAGAAGTAACTCTGCTGAAGATTTACAGAAGATTACAGAAGACAGTGACAAAAGACAGATCTCACAGGACACTATGAAGTCTCTGGTGCCCTTTCATACCAGACATACCTTTTGGAAGGTGTATCCATGACCTAAGAAGGATTATTGAGAGTGATTATTGAGTATTGTAGTGAGGATATGATGTATTATTGATGGAGAGAGAGAGAGAGAGAGTCAGAGATAGTCAATTTTATCAAAACATTGTAATTGTATATGAGAGATTGAGAGAGAGAACTATGAAGATATTGAAGATGGATAATATGTGATTGATTTCCATTCAAAGATGGTGTATTCTTTTGTGTTCTTTGTTATTTTGACAGAGATTATGAAGATTATGGTTGATTTTATCAAATCCGTGGGAGATCTACATGATGCTGCATGAAGATTTGTTGTGCCTGGTGTTCTTTTCTTCATTGTGATCATATAAAACCTAATAAAAAAGCTTTTTGATGATGACAAGATAGATTTTCTTGCAGTAGAAACCCTATTTCCTTGGTGTCTCTCTTGGGGCTCCAATGATAGGACATGAGCCCTCATCATTTAGAGGGGAGAAGGGTGATGGCTCGTATGAGAGAGTTGTGCCAATAATTTTCTCGGCACAACATATTGGATCATTGGAAGAACATAGTGAAGAGGAACAAGGACTACATATAGTAGCATCATTGCATGAGGAGTTTCTGGTACCCACCAAAGTAGATAGATTATCCACAAGCTGGATGATGGAGTGCATGTGTGTGTACATGTCACACAGACAATCAGATGCATGCAACACACTTAAGAGTGGGTCCTGAAAGCCCGAGTAGCTAGACGTAGATGACTAGTGCTAACTCAAGGGGCCGACTCAAGGAGGAGGCTACAAATTCTCCAGGATGTCGGAGACAACAGCGTGAGGTAGTGAGGGCAAGATTAGAGGTAGAAATGGTCCATCATCTTGGGAGTGGCTGCCATAGGACTTATCTGGAGGACTTTATAAGTTTTTCTTTTGTTCTTCTTGCTTATTTTTTTGCAATGTTGCTTGTCTTGACAATTGTGTTTCTAATAGTTGTATTTTGTTTTCTTTGCATCACTCCATTACAACCTGCAATCCCACAAGCCTAGAGACTCAATATGCAGAGAGACATGGTCTCACTGCATTGATCGATAGATTGTATGCACATGGTGGCCCAGTAAGTCACTTATCTTTCTTGTCCATAGTTACTAATTTTAATTAAAATACATTATCATATGGTGAACTGATGTGTAGTTATTTCTTTTTTTGCAGAGTCGGTTTGATACTCCTTTGTAGCAGGACGAGCTTTCAGATGGTGAGGATCTATACCTCGTGCTTGGATCCGTGGAGCGCACATCCTCTTCTTTTTTTATCGTGTGATTTATGTAAGCATTTTCTATGCACTATGTTATTATCATTCTTTGTATCTTGCCATGATTCCATGAGCTCTTTCATTAAGCAATCTTGTATTTATTTTATGTATCAGTCTTGTGGATTCAAGTATATTTTTCCTTCATTTTGATAACCATTGTACACTTTATTGTAACCCTTTTGTATGGCTTCCTTGCCACAATTTTTTTTCTTTGTAATCGTCGCTATTAGCATCACAAATTTACGTGCACATGTTGCTATTATTGTAGCATTTTGCATCGCAAAACGTCGCTATTGGCGTTGCTATTTGCATCGTATTTGCAATGCAAATAACGACACAAATAGCGACATCAATAGCAACGGTTCTATTGCATCACTAATAACGACGTGTTTACCAACGATGGGGACAATTTTTTTGGTGAACATTTTCGTCGCTTTGAATGTCAATATAAGGCTTGTATCTTGTAGTGAACTCTCGACTATTAGGCATGAGGAATAATATTCTTGCATTCTCATATATAGAAAATTATAAGGAATGTAAGGATTCTCTATAGTGACCTATGATTTCCCACTATCAAATGTAGGGAATCATGTTCTTCTACTCTCTTGTATAGAAAATTTCAAAAAAGTGTAAGAAAGTCTCTATATTGACCAATTGTTTTGTACTGTGGTTAATGTGTGGAATATAATTTCCTAGTTATTTTTAGGAAATACCTATACATGTAATCAGGAAACATTGGAGAGTTCCCCAAATTTCACTAAATTAGGGAATGATTAAAAGTTCGTTGTGATCCCGCATTTGTGCAAATAAAATAGATCCAAACTCATGAGAATAAAAAATTAGGAACATTTGCACATAGTCCCAAATAGTTTGTTTGGATGTATCTAGCATACGCCCACATAAGTGCATATTCACACACACACACACACACACACACACACACACACACACACACACACACACACACACACACACACACACACACACACACACACACACACACACACACACACACACACACACACACACACACACACACACACACACACACACACACACACACACACACACACACACACACACACACACACACACACATGCTAGCCTATGAATCTATCCTAAGACCCATGCACCCATGCATTCACATTACACCTCCTGTTCACATGCACCAAAGACCAAGGAATGTAGGTTGGATCACATCATTGCACATGTGAAACTTAGTTGTATAGTGAACCTTGAGGTGAAGACATTATACTAAAAACACAATTGCACAAAGTCGAGTAACAAAGACCTGAGACATGAGGAGCAAAGGAATGTAGAAACAAGTTATGTGTACAGCAAATAAAAGCTAAAAGTTCAAGAGCCAACACACAAGCAACAGGTACCTCAATCCCTACAATCATTATTGAATTATGATTAGCATTTTGAGCGCTACAAGATCGAGGAGTGTTTGAAAAGAAAAGAAAGCATACTTGCACACCATGCACTTACACAAATTAAAAGCGAGAAAAGGTATTGTTCACGCTCATGGTAGTCAACACGTGATTGGGAAAATAAGAACCAACAGAGAACACAAATGCTAGGGATGCATAAAAGGAAATCCAAAAGTGCTTAACATTGAAAATGGACCTAGACCTTGTAACCTTTTTCTTGTATCCAACTTTTCACCTCCATCACACATTGAAAACTGGAGTGTGAGTTGGAAGCCTTGACGAACAATGATCATGCATATTTTCCAATACGCTACAGAGTCAAAACCTTTCAATCCAATCCCAACAGCCATTGAGTTAAATGCCCGAGGAACAAATTGTCTAACTGCCTCTACAAGAAGCAATACGACTAGGTGCCAAACACTTGCCATAGTTGAATAATATAGTGCACTTGATTTAAATAATGGAACTATTCACATTACTAGGGATCAAATCTTGAAAATAGATTATTTGCTTAGAAATGACAAACTTCTTCTTTAGCTCCAAAACACAACCAACAAAATGTAAGATAAAATGCAAATTCTATGTGCTTGAATGAGAGGAAATCCAATTGCTATGCAATCATCTCCTGATTCACCCCAAACTTCGTCTATCACATAGCCTTGTAAGCCTAGAGCTTGATTGAATTGCCATCAATTAGGCCATGTAACCTGCTACTATCCAAATCCATGAATCAATGCTAAGGACCCTCAATGCATTAGGTTTATCTCCATGTGTCAAAAAGTTCAAGAACATGCAATAACTAGTTGCAAGTTTCCTACATCTATTGGCCTTGAAATTTCCACTTGTATGGTGAAGGTTGTCTTCACTAACCTTGAAGATGATGAGCTAGTTCCACTTGCCTATCCTAGGGTAAAATTAATTTCCAAAAGAGAGCACACCACTAAATCTCTCATCAACAAAGGAGCTAATTCTAATATCCTCACCTATCATGCTTGGACTTGCATAGGAAAACTCAAACTAGTGTCGAGAAATGTTATAGTCACTCCTTATACAGGATCACCATACTCTCTTCTAGGAAAATGCAAGATCTTAATTGCCTTTATAAATCGAAAGCTCGTCAAGTATGTTTTATGTACATTCTAATTGAGAGGATGTCAAGAAGGAAATCTTACTTGATAGACTGTTCAAATGTGCAACTAAATGAGATATAGACTATAAGGCACAAGTGATATATTTAACCATATTGGGCATCAATATTATCACAATCTTTAGCAAAAGTAATCTCACTAGTTCTCAAGACAAGGTAAGCAAGCAGTTTCTATCATAGAATGAAACTCAAAGGAAGAGACTCATTAATTTATTAGAGAACTACTAGAAGCACAAGATTAGAAGCAAAAACCCCTCATAGTGCACAATTTGCTAGTCCTAAGAAGAAACCCCAATCATCTAGTGGTGATGCATTGCATGAAGATGATGACTATGATAGTTATGTGTAGAAAGAAAAGAAAGAATCATAGAGCTTTAGTAGACTAGAAACATCCTCTTGTACTACATCTACAGTTAGCTCTCTTGGTCTAGGAGACTAGTCCCACATCTTTAGGCACATCTACAAGTGTTAACGATAAAGACAGAGAAGAAGAAAGTATCGGATGGAAATGATGCATCTACTAGTCATTTGGTATTTGATGGAGATTCAACAGATTGATAGAGTTTGGATGATGAGCTTCGTGTTCCTTCAATCAGTACACTAGATGTACAAATAGCACATGGTAATGTAAAGGCTATACTAGTGATCTAGTGGTACACAAGTCTAGTAGGGTTAGATACCTTGTTAAACAATTTGTTTTTGAAGGTTATGCAACTCACCATTATACTTATATGATAAAGGTGGTTGAGGATTTTGACCCCACTTGCTTTGAGGATGTTGTTGGTCATTCCTATTGGGATGCTGCAATGGATGAGGAGATGATTACATTCGAAGCCAATAAGACTTGGGATCTAGTATCATTGGCTAAGGCCAAGAAAGCTATTGGTTGTAAGTGGGTTTATAAAATTAAGCATAATGCAGATGGTTTTATTAATAGGTATAAAGCTAGGTCAGTTTCAAAAGGCTATGCTCAAATATATGGCATAGATTATGAAGAGACATTCATTCCAGTTGCTAGAATGGAAACTCTTAGATATGTGATTACTTCGGTAGTAGCTAAAGGTTGGAGTATGTAGCAAATGGTTGTCAAGAATGCACTTTTGCATGGTGAATTGCAAAAAGAGGTATATATGGAGCAGTCATAGCAAGTTATGAGGATTTAGAGTATCCCACATATATGTGTATGTTTAAAAAAGCACTCTATGGGCTAAAGCAAGCACCCAAAGCCTGGGTTGACAAGATCATGGAGTATCTTGTCAACATTGGCTTTTATGTTTCTAATGTTGACCACTCACTTTATGCTAGAAAGGGAGATGCTGGTTTGGACATCATAGTTATCTATGTGGATGACTTGATTATTACAAGTGAGAATAATAATGGGATTACTAAAGTTAAGGAATTTTCAAAGGAGAAGTTTAAGATGAAGGGTTTGGGGTGATAAGATGTGACAATGGTATATGGCTGTCCCAAAGGCAATATGGCTTGGATATGTTATCCAAAATGTGAAGTTGAGGTGATAAGATGTGACAATAATATATGACTATCCAAAAGGCAATATGGCTAGGATATGTTATCCAAAATTTGAAGTTGCGTGCTGATATTGGGAATGAGATAGAAGTCCCTACTATGTTTAGGAGGATAGTAGGAACTTTGATTTATATGACTATTACAAAGGCTAGACTTGAGCTATACTATTAGCCTTGTTAGTCGCACTTTAAATAGATGCCTAGAAAGCCTTGCTTGAATGTAGTTAGAAGCATATTGAGGTATGGGAAGTCCACTTTGCATTATGGACTTTTTTATGAGGTAGGTAAGGGTATATAGGTGTTTGCACTTTTTTATGAGGCAGGTAAGAATATATAGGCATTTGGATACACAAATGGAAATTGGGCTGGTTGAAAACATCTCTAGAAAATAAAAAATTTCACCAACAGGTTTTTTAAAAAGTCAAAAGCTATAATATAAAATGTAATAAAATAAAAAAAATTCCCTTTAGCTTAGGAGATTTAACTTAAATGGGCTTGACTATAAAAGGCAAGAGTGTACCATTGTGAATATCTTTTAGTACATTTGTAAAATTCTTCATTTCGTGGAGCTTGAGGGTTCTTGACTTCTCCACCAACATTGAGGTGAATAATTAAGCCCACCATAGCAAGAGGTGGATTTCTTGTAGTAGCCTCTCATCCATGATTCTCATTGTACCTTTGATGTCATCTAGCTATTGCTTCATTATGTTGTAGATGTATTGCATTTTCATCTATGGCATGGCTATGGCCATTTAAATTTATCATTATTTTAATTAAGCCTAGGTTAAGGTCATTTCAATGGTATCAGAGCCTTGAATTTGATTCTTGGCAAGGTCCCTTTTAAGCCTAGATTTGGTTGCTAACACCATCCAGGGTAGCTAGAGTTCAAGATTTGGTTATAGGACTTAGTATAGTTTAAATTGCGACTAGTTGGGGTTTTCTATAATTAGTTGTCTTCACTATTTTTGGAGATCTTGGAGAATATGTAAAGAAGAAATGAAGGGATCTTGGATATTTTTGTAGCTTGTGGACAAGAAGAGGCCCATTTTGAAGGTTCTAGGATTAACCAGAGTTGATAGAGTTTAGAAAAAGTTTAAACTAAATTACTTTTTGATAATAAAAGAATTTTCTCTTCTTTCTCAACATGTCTCAAGCCTCCATAGTTGAAATATTGCAAAGATCTTTCTCCATCAGGCTGCAATATTTGGCTTCTCCCATCCTTCTCTTGTATCAATTTTTGCTCATGGCATCAAATGAAGACTCTTCTATAAGTTGGCAATGCTCTTCTTCATTTTGAAGCTTGGCTATAGTGATTTTCTCTCTCCTCCTTGCTGAGCATTCATTAGCAATAGTGAATATTCAACAAATTTCTTTAAAATTTCATGGGGCTTTCACTTTTTTAAGATCCTTCAAGCATTCTCTTCCTTTATCCTTCAAATATTGATCCATTTTCTCCTCTTCAAGCTTCTTTCAAAACCTAGCTATGGAATTTATGGATATCAAGCTGAATGTTGCTTAATCCTTATACATTTCATGAGGCTTTACTCAAATACCTTCTAGATGCCCTTCTTTACTTTTAACAAGTAATGATGAAGCAAGATTGAAGCATTTGGAGAAGATTTAGGAGATTCTTGGTCCCTAACTTGAAGAAAACAGGGCAGCCATGAAATTCTTCAAAATTTTGATCAATTTGTGGCTTATTCAATGAGATTATAATGTGTTTTACTTTTGATAATCAAGTACAAGGCCTTCCCATCAAGATTGATCCAACATTGGAGCAATAAATATTTATTCATAACATTTCTTTCTTCTTGAATACTTGGGTAGCTATGGATTGATGAAATCACTTAGACTCTTATTCTAATCAAGAATTGAGGCAACATTTGAAGCTTTGGACTGATCTTCATCAAGAATTGAAGCATCTTTTGATGCTTTGGATTTATATTATCTTTATTTGAAGGCATTGGCTTAGATTTATGGACTTGGTCATTCTTAATTGGTTAATGTAAGCAATCATAGTTCAAGACCCCATCAAACTATCTTGAAGGGATCTGATCTATTTCAACAATCTACATCATCTACAAGCATTAACAAGGTATCATCTTCAAATTTTTAATCTCTCAAATTCCAGTTGTTGAGGCTTAGCCAGTTGCTAAAGGAGGGGTTGAATTGGATATGTCCTCTTTACTTGATTGATAAATCCAATCCAATTATGCTAAACATTGAATGCATATCCATTGTTGATTGAGTCTCTACCATGAAATGATGGATAATTTAGCCCTTTAGCTTGATTCCAACATTGATCTCTTTCATGATTATAAGATGTATAACAATACATTCCAGGTTGAAAATTTTAGTGAATCATGTGATTGCCTAATCTTTGAAATTTTGATTTCTTGTGATCCTTTACATTGAAATACCCAAGAAACTATAGAAGATAAGTTTAGTAGATTAGTAAGTTAGTGATTATTAAAGGCAAAACTTTCTCAACCCTCTTCATTTCATTCAATTTTCTATTCTTGCATCTCATTGAATGCCCAAAGCTTTATTTCAGCCATGCAAAGCATCCTTATCTTCTAGAACACTAGCTCTTCCATATGTACATACCAAGTAAGGAGAAAATAAAAAAAATCGAAGCTAGAAGAGATAGCAAGGAAAAAGAGAGGTGACCCTCCTTTACTATTTAGGACTCTATAGGGGTGCACAATTTAGCCCGAAAGAAACTTTGCATACCTTTAAGAGTTTCAAAGCCCATTTAGGTGTCCCATTTGCTATTTTATCCCTCAACACAGGTGGAGGACCATGCAAGACCACTCAGGATAGAGTGAATGAAGATTGAAGATCATTGTGAAATAGGACACTAAAATAGGGTAAAATAAAACTTTGAACATAAAGAAATTATTCGTTGTTATAGGTTTACTAATATTTCAGAGGTGGATACATTGTATTTAAAGGATATACATATTATACTTCAATGGGAATAGATGTACGATGTATACCAATGGTCAAAAGTGATAAATAAGGTAATTACAAGGTCAAACAAGTTGTCATAGTCTGGACAGTCATAGAAATGTGAATTTCAAAAATATATTTTTTAGTTTCAACATATAACTCTTCTAATCATTTGGTAGATGATGAAGCAAGCTTTGATTCTAACCAAGAAGTTTGGAAATCAGAATTGTGGAGCAAAAGTTATACCCATTTTTTTGATAGGTGGTCACTAAAAACAACTCTTGGATAGCTAGGCAAGGTACATTGTTATGGTCTAAATCTATTCTTTATCCAATTGCAACTTTAAATTTCAGAAAACTAACCTTACCTATGTATAGTAGGCTTCATTTTGAGCCCATAAACATAAGATATGAAGGGATAAAACTCTTGTTATAGCCCATTTATTGGTAGACAGTCTTCTCTTACTACACCCATGCCAATGGCCAATAATAAAAAGAAAGAGAAAATGTTGGAGAGTATAAATGAAGACTTAGTAGAGTATCAACTAGAGATAAGCTCATCCATTAGAGCCACAAATCATGGACAAAAGGATGGAAATAATGGAAATATACATGAAGAATCAAAATGGCCACAAGACCTTATTGATGAGGTACATATGTCTAAAGTGATTGGATCACATGACTCAAATGAGTTCCAAAAAATTTCTCATAGGATTGAATGCATGAAAGAGATTATTATTCAATTGGACCAAAGAATTGATGAAAAGTTAGGACAAATGGTCAATCACTTTGAGAAGTTTGGACATCATAATGAATTGTTGGACACTAAGTTTGATAAGATGATCTCCATTCTCAATAACTTGCGTAATAAGTAGCAAAGTACTCCACCTTTCAATGTTAATGAGGCATCAATTTGACATGACAATGTGAAGTCAAGAATATCCCATCAGTTTATATACTCAACCTATGATCAAGGTGATCCATCAAGAGCAAATGAAATATTTCTAGCCTTCTTCTAACTCTTGGAATAGGGAAGAACAAACTTTGAATCTTCAAGGGATCATGGACAGCTTGAAAAAGCTCAGCACGCTAAAAAAGAAGAAGACATTCATGGGTGTAACTCATTCTATAAGCTATTTTATCCACAAAACTCACAAATGCCTATTGCAAGAAATATACAAGATCAATACCTTCATGAAGATTAAAGAAAGAGAACATAATTCATTATGATGATGTTCTTGAGGATATGATTTCTTCTATTCATCCCCCTCATAGTTTATCTAACAAGAAGAATAGAAGAAAACAAGAAGAATGTATGTATGTTGGGGGCCTTTCTGATTCACACAAGTTGAATAAATATATTCTTCTTGTTGCCAAAAGAGCAAAAACCCTTACTGATTCATTTGGTTTTTGCTCTTTTGGCAACAAGAAGAATGGTCAGCAATCCTTTAATAAATAACCATGGACAACCTATATTGGATAATCTTTCTCCAAGGCAATAATCAAGTGGTTCATCTAACAACAACAGTCATCATTAGTACTATGATAGAGAGTACAAAGACAAAATAAATGTACCATTCTTCAAAGGGAACAATCCCTCAGTATGGAAAAAGAAAGATTGGAAAGGAAGTGGTATGATCTTAGAAAACGAGACTCTATGGTTAGAGAGCCATTTCCTAAACCTTTCCATGTATGTTGGGGGCCTTTCTGATTCACACAAGTTGAATAAATATATTTTTGGATTAGATCCAAACCTTTTAGTAGAGGTGGCGCAGCAAAGCCTACAAATGTACATGCAGCCATACAGTATGTTGAACGCTATAGCCATAAATATAGAAGAGAAGCTCTTTTTAGCCCAAGATAGGAGCCACTTATCACTCAAATCATCCACCCAATGAGGTTTGGACAATAGTTCTCCCAACAAAGAGAAACTTATAGATACAAGAATAGGGCTTCAAACTCTTTTAACAAGATTCCTGCATATCCTACAATATATATTTCCAAGCAAGGAAACAACTTCAGGATAATGTTGATCCAAAAGGAGACTTAAAGAGAGCTAAAAGTGGAGCTAAATAGCCATCCAAAATGACAATATAAAATGACTATACTTCAAATGTGGAGAACAATGGTCACCTGATCATAATTAAAAGTGTAAAGCTAAAAATGTAAAGTTTAATATGGTGATTGTAGAAGATTTAGATGAAGATGAAGCCCATGTGAAGAAGGTCCAAATGCAAGATGAGGAAACTCTTACTTGTGATGAGGTGCATGACCATAATGATTAGTTTGTACATGAGGATTTAGAGCTGATCAATAGGTTTTCATTCGATCCAAGTGGACCATTTGATCCAAGTGGATTACCATTAGATAATTCTTCAGATCTTTCACATGACCCATGCTATGTTATGTATCCCAAGATGCTTGGATGGGTTGTAAGGAGAGAGTACATTTCAGCTCAAAGGCATGATTAAATCTAAAGTTGTGCATATTCTTATTGATACGAGAAGCACATATAGCTTTTTCAATGATGCCAAATCATTATTTGAGTGGAATTATTACCTCAAGAGATAGACATCCCAATGAAGGTACAAGTAGTAAATGGAGCTCAAGATTTGACCAAGGAGATATGCTTACAAACATCCATTGAGCTCTCATAGTCTTGTACCATTATGACATACCTAATTGTTCTAGATGTGGGTCCTATAGACATCATTATTGGCTGTGATTGGCTTAAAAAGATTAGAAAGTATTTATTAGATCCTAATACAATATTTTTAGAGTTTAGTTGGAAGGGACAACAAGTAACACTTAATGGCATATAGAGAAAACAAGTGGAAGTAATTTAAAAAAGAAGATGAAGATAGAGATCAATGTAATGTCTTGTATTTTCACACTTTTTCTCTCAAAGAAGGTGGATGACAATCAACAATCTTTAGCACCTAAAGAGCATGATCCATGTCTTTATAAACTTTTGGAAGAGCTTAAAGACATATTTCAGCCTCCTATATTACTACCATTTAAAAGACAAGTGGACCATCATATTGATATTGACACCTAATACTAAACCTATCAACAAACCCCCCTACAAGTTGTCAAAGTTTGAAAGAGAAGAAGGGGAGAAACATATAAAAGACTTGTTGGAAATGTGATTTAATAAGCCTAGTTAATCACCCTTTACTTCTCACATACTACTTGATAAGAAGAAAGATGGATCCTACAGGATGTGCATTGATTATAGGGACCTCAATAAGAACACTAAAAAGAACATGTACCCAATGCCTTGCATTAATGATTTGTTGGATGAACTCAAGGATGCAAAGGTGTTTACCAAGTTTCACTCGAGGTCAGATGATTAGGATGAAGGAAGGTGCTGATGCTAGCTGCCATGGTATTGGGACTGTTCTACGCTAAGAACATGGTGTTATTGCCTATGAGAGTAGAAAGTTGGATGAAAAGAACAAGAACTCCCCATCTATGAGGAGAAAATGTTAGCTATACTTCATACCATATAGAAGTGGCATCAATACATTTATGATAGCCATTTCAAAGTCAAAACTGATAACCGAGGTAATGAAGTATTTTTTATCACAACCTAACCTATCTCCTAAGCAAAGAAGATGGTTAGCTACATTATAGGGATATGACTTTGAGATCTCTTATATGGTAGGAAAGGATAATGTAGTGATAGATGCATTATCTAGAATGTGGGCATGTTTTATTTTTACTATTTCTAGTCTCCACAAATATTAGATCCAATATATACAAAAAGAATATTTGTTAGATGAGAAAATAGCCAACATCATGAAGAAATTATAGGAAGGTAATGAATCTAAATTTCCTAATTTCAAGTGGTAAAATGGACTCCTTTGGTTCAAAGGCAGAGTATATTTGATTCCTTAGTCATCTTTTAAGCAAAGGATCTTACACAAGAGATATTCTTCTCCTTTGGCAAGGCATACTAGTTTGTTTAAAACCTTTAATAAGATCCAAAAATGCTTTTATTAGAAAGGAATTTGGAAAGACATCAAAGAATATGTGATGTAGTGCTTGCCATGCCAATAGAATAAAGATTCCAATTTGTTGCTTAGTGTTCTACTTTAACCATTACTTATTTCACATGATAAATGGATTGATATCCGCATGACTTTATTACAAGATTAGCTGTTCCTAAGTAGTGTTGGAATAGTATTTTTGTTGTGATTCATTGTCAAATCAGACCATTTTGTACCCACCAAAGTCTACTATTCAGCCAAACAAGTGGCAAATCAATTCATGGAAGGAATTTTCAAACTTCATGATTTACCTATGAAGATTATTCCTAATACAAAGATAAAAATCATAGAATTTTTTTGGAAAATCCTTTTTACTACCATGGAAACAAAATTAACTCTAAGTGCAACTTACCACATACAAATCGATGGTAAAACTAAAAGAGTCAACAAGTGGTTGGAAGTCTACTTGCAACACTTTTTCCATGACATGCAAAATGCATGGGACCATTGGATTCATATTGTAGAGTTTTGCTACAATGGCACATACCACATGAGTATAGGCATGTTACCCTTTGAGGTTTTATATGGCTACAAGGTTCAAGTGAATCCCCCTGTTAAGAAAGGGCTAGAAAAGATGGAGGTCCTAATGAAGCAATGTAAGGAAAATATTCGAGAATTCCAACAAACTATGAGATCTTATGCTGATGATGATGGAGACAATAAGCCCGCTCATCACTATTATGGTCCATATCAAATTTCAAGAAAAGTTGGAGATCTTGCCTACCAACTTAGCTTTCAACCACTCATATTCACAATGTTTTTCATGTCTCTCAGATCAAAAATTATATTGGTCATGATATTCAAGTTTTTAAAGAGCTACCTCCCCTTGATGAGAATGAATTGGTTATCTATAAATCTGAGAGGATTGTTGGCAAGTGGGAGAAGATTCTAAAGGAACCACATTATCATAGAATATCTTACTAGATGGAAGGGATTGCTTATGAAACAATCTTCTTGGGAGCATGCTTTGTATTTGGAACATTTTTCATGGCTTGTTTAAGAGGATACTAGATCATTGAATAGTAGACAACTTGTTGTATAAAATTTTTACATTCAAAATAATTGGTCTATTGATATCAAGATTGTATTTTGAAGGCATGAATGGATATTCACTGGTGTATTTCATGTCTATACCTCATATGCACCAATTCAACATATCTATAAGTTATAGGAAATTTTCTACAACTACCCCATTTAGGACATAATTTTAGAAATTCATTGTTTAATCTTGATAATGCTTCTACAAGGGTACTCTAACATTGGGCCTTTTATCATTTCTACCATTCATTTACCTTTTTCGTCTCCAAGTTTTGAGAACAAAATTTTTGGGTAGAGATAGATTGTAATTAAAAAAAATTTGTATCCTTTAGGAGAATTAGCTTAATTGGGATTGGAATATAAAAGGCAAGAGTGTGCCATTGTAAACATCTTTTAGTACATTTGTAAACTTCTCCATTTCTTGGAGCTTGAGGGTTCTTGCCTTTTCCACTAACAAAGAGGGTGAATACTAAATGCTTACCATAACAAGAGGTGTGTTTCTTGCACTAGCCTCTCATCCAAGATTCTCATTGTACCTTTGATATTATCTTGTTGTTGCTTCATTGTGGTGTAGATTTAATAAATTTTCATCTATGGCATGGCTATAGCCATTTGATTCAATTGTTGTTTCTTGATTTTCTTGGTATTTTAATTCAATCTAGGCTAAGCTTATTTTATTAAAAAACTCCAAAATATCTTAAAAGGAACTTTCAAAAGTTTATTTTTCTTGATTTTGATTGATATATCATTTACTTCATATTTACTATTCATTTTACATTGAAAACCAAGTAACACACTCTTGTTAAATAGCCTCTATGCCTATATATACACATGGACATAATGCATATACTACACATATGCACACATATAAGTTACACATATGCATAAGTATAGGCTACACATATGCATATGCATAGATGTATGCTTAGGCTATGTGTATGCATATGCATGTGTGTATATGTATGCATATTCATGAACATATATGTGCGTATGCATAGATTTATGCACATTTGCATACCTATATGCATCAACTATGCATATCTAGTATATATATGTATAGGCTACAAAAATACACACATATATATATGAATGCATAGCCTATATGCATGCATATGAATGTGCATAGCCATATGCATATATATATATATATATATATATATATATATATATATATATATATATATATATATATATATATATATATATATATATATATATATATATATATATATATATATATATACACACACACACACACACACACACACACACATTCTATTGATACTGATCCCAATATTTGAATATTTTCAAACACATCAGTGACCTTGCCACCACATAACAAGAGTAGGCTTCCTTGCTAGCTTAACATACACCCCTAACCCTTTGAAAAGTATATCCTAAACTTTTAATTAATCTATATAATGGTTCTCAATAAAGTAATATAGAAATGCATAGAGGATGCATTCATATACCAATCTTCTAGATAAGTAATGGTTATATTCAAGGGGGGGAAGTAAAAATTTGGAGACACTACAATTGAAAGGCTATTTTCTACATTAGGGATACCAAAATTTAGCCAAACTTACCTCAAACATGGGGCTTGAGCACATATGATGCCGACAATTTTCTAAATGGTGGCTATCATGGCTTTACCCCACCTATCATGCATGTCTAATACCTCTTCCTTTGGCATGTCACTTCTCAAATGTAGACTTATTTTCTTAAATAATCACTATTAGTGTACCATTATATTTAGCAATGTAATTTTATGCATTCTAATAATCACCGTCTTTCTAATTTATCTTTTAAAAATCATCGTAAGTTTAGTTTCTTATATTATAATTTCATGATTGATATTTTATGTTTTTCTATTTAAACTAGAGATTCAAAATAGAAAAGTGGTCCAAGAAGAACACACTACTATAAATACTGAGGAGAAACACCAAGAATGATAAAGGAACCCATTGCTAGACAATCACATGATTTAGCGCTCCTAAAAAGTAAAACTTCTCAATGACGATTCTAGCACTCATCCAAAAATTTCCATAAACACAATTTTTACTACGATTTCTACCCTTGTGACCACAGTGAAACTTCTCCATCTATTCACCCATCACATGTTGGTGGCTCACATGGCCACCAATAGTGGCACTTTTAGCATTGGGGTGGCCAAAATTTTTCGACCTTAATAATGAATCTTCCTACTCCCCCTAGGATGGATGTGCTAATAATAGAGCACCCTCCCCTCCCCCCACACCCCCAATAAGGTGATCAACATGTCTCCCAATTGAAATATGTTCTTCTCCACTATTATTTCATTTTTCTTAGCAAGCTGGCTAATGGGAGCAACATTGTTGTATTATTCCCAAAAAAAGAGATAATAAAATTAAAAAATTAAAATTAAAATGCACACACACTCACTACATTGCACTTAGGGGTCCTCAAAGTAGGTACACCAAGTGACCATGGTTAGCCAAGTCTACATCCCTAGTCTCCTGGCCCTTTTCCCCACACACACTCAGGGCACATCAAGGATAGTGTAACGTGTCCACTAGTATCATCCAGGACACGTCTTAGCAGTCCATCGCAAAGAATGTCTAGAAAGCTCTGCCAAGCACTCCCATGGAATGTTACGGGATTTGCGATCTAGGTCGTAGCGGAAGTATCCTGGCTGTTCCCACTTAGGATCGACCGGAATTAGGGTTTTCTTGATTGGTCGTTATCTATCAGCAACTAGCGTCGGACCTAAGCAAACTACTTTACGCAGAAACGCCAGGTCCGAAGCGGATTCACACTGCACTTGGTTCAAGGAGAATGGGAAACGAGAGGTATGCAAAGCTCAACCTCTCTACCATAAGGCATAGTCCCATTCCGTTCCCCTAAAACAGCGTAAATCAGTTAAGACATAACTCTAGGTCATTGCTTTTGTTATTCATTTTCTTTGACGATCATCCCGCTGTTCTTCGAGATTTTGAGAAAAGTTCCCGGCTAACTGGGACCACCCATCCGTAGGACGGACCCATGGCCCATCCTCCGCACTTTCCTTAGTTTGTTTTAGTTATGTAATTATCTAACACATTAATTTGACATGTAACAATTTGCTTCTTTAATTAATCCATTAAGCACTGGTTCCTTTACGTAATCTTATCATGTGACATAGAAAAACAATATCAAACAAGTTCTTTATTAACATATCATCATTTTTATCTTTGGAATACAAGGAGTTTCCGCCCATAGGCTTGTCCATAATCCGCCCGAAGGCTATCCAGTAATCCACAGGGATCACTATTCCAAGCTTCCACCCGTAAACTAGTATGCGGGCCTCGAGATCTAGTCCCAAGTCACGTTAGCCTCTTGTGCAGGACCCGGAAGGCGAGGGATTTATGGCCAGAGCCCCCCCTTGCACCCAAGCGTCCTCCTGCTCCAAGTAGAGCTCAAAGGAGAGACCTCTCGTGGCGGGTTCGGTCCAAGTTGCACTTTGGAAAAATTACTTATGCTATATATATAAATATTTAGCCATTAAAGTTAACATTTAGTTTATTAGCATTTCCTTAAGTTGCTCACTTTTTAGACTTATGCACAATTAACTTTATTTCAAAGGTTTCTCAGTTTTAGACTCATTGAGTTATGGAGTAGTTCAATCTAGGTTACATTCACTTTTTTGCTTGAATTTTCTCTTTTCTTTTGTAAAGAAACTCAATCTCCTTCTTATGTTGCCCATTGGTGCCATAGCTATTGGGCTAGGTATGATGCTACCTTCTCCTCCTACTTTGTCATCTTTGCCACCCACATCATCTCTAGCGAGATCAACACCACCATCTACTTGGATAATTATGTCAATTTAGACTCCAATATCTAGTGTCTGCTCTCCTACTTCAACCATGCGAACATTTGCTCCCATTACTACTAAATGTTTGCACACTGCATCTTGGCAAAGCAATGGGGTGAGACACAACTCGCATTCATTAATTTTGATGTCTACCCTTATCAACCTCCCTTTTTTTTGTCATGATGCATCAATCCCATCTATTCAAAAGGCTTGAAATCTTAGATATCCTTATGACCATACTTCTCTCAATTAAAAAGGGAAACAAGTTTTCAATAGTTTAAGAAGCAGTCTCAAATCTTTATTTTGCATCTCAAAACCAGAAATCAATCCGAGACATCATCAATGTATGTAGCCCTAAAAGCTCTATTGGAGGAGTACAAAGATTTGTTTTAGATGCTTAAAACTCTCCATATAGAAAGAGAAATTGATCATCCTATTGATTTTAAAGGTTGTAAATAAAACTCCTTATATGATTTCAAAGTGTGAAAGAGAAGAAGTAGCCAAGAATGAGAGTAGATATTTTGAGCCAATTTAGAGCATAAAAGTGGCTCGAGGGCGTAAAAGAGTAAAGTTTCATGGAAAATGAATCGAGAGCTCAATGCAAGTCTCCGTTCACAAGGTATGGCATTGTGAAGTGGCTCTCAGATCCAAGAGCCAAAAAACTCTGTGAAGGCTAGGTTGAAAGATTTCAATGCCACGAAGATAGCCATCCAACCAGACTGCAATTTCAAGAAGTGTGAATATGCAGGACTAGTCAGAAATTGGGCATTTCAGAGATCAATTATACTTACATGGAGAAGTTGTGTCTTGCGATGGTCTTTGGGACTAAGAAATTCAGGCACTACATCCTCTATGAAAAGGTAGTATTCTATACGAAGGCGGAAGGGCTTAGATTGCTTATGAACAAGTTGCAGCCGCCTGATCGTTTGGCAAAGTGGTTAATCACTTTGCAGGAGTTTGATTATGAGATTAAGAGTAAGCCACCAAGGTTGCAGGGTATTGTGGAATGCCTTGTGGATTTCGGGGAGCCGAAAGAGACTTTGGCTGAAGGAAGTGATCTTAAAGAAATGTTCAAAATTGATACAGCTTCTATTCCATCTTGGTATGCTGCTATTACGCATTATCTATCAACAGGAGAGACGGGAGCTGGTCTCTCAAAAGATGAATGGAGGAAAATCAAACAACAGGCTTTGAAGTTTTCCATGATCGTAGGGACACTATATCGGCAGGGTGTTGATGATATCTACCGCCGATGTGTGATGCCCTTCCAAGATTCCTTTAAGTATGTAAAGAGATGTGATACTTGTCAAAGACATGACAGTAGAGAGAATAGGAAACGTCCACTTACGCCTATCATGGCTATCCTTCCGTTTGAGAAGTGGGGCATTGATTTTGTTGGTCCTATTACCCCGTTGTCTACTACCAAGAAGAGGTACATTATAGTAGCAACTGATTATTTTACAAAATGGTCAGAAGCGCGGGAGATGAGGCAGGACAATGCAAAAGAGACTGCAAGTTTCCTTTTAGAGCATATTATCTGCTGTTTCACTCCACCAAAGGAGTTAGTGTCAGACTGTTGAACCCATTTTTTGAACAAAGTGATTAAAATCTTGACTGAAGCTTGGCAAATCAAGCATAATAAAATGACCCCTTATAATCCGCAAGCAAATGGGCAAGTTGAAAGTACTAATAGGTAGCTTGTGCGGATCTTGTCTAAAATAGTCTCTGAGAAGAAACGAGACTGGGACAAGAAGCTGTATGTGGCAGTATGGGCGTACAATACAACGTTCAAGCGAGCTACTGGCCATACTCCATTTAAATTGGTTTATGGGGAAGAGTGTGTGTTACCGCTCGAGATTGAATTGCCAACCATACGGTTTGCAATTAACCATTCTTTGGGAGATGAGGATTCCCTTTTTGAACGTTTCACGACCATAGCCCACCTGGATGAGCTGAAGTTGCAGAGCTTATTACACCAGGAGGTAGCTAAACGTCGGATGAAGCAGTTGCATGACCTTAGAGCGAAGAAGTATACCTTTAAAAAAGGAAAATTAGTTTTGTATTATGATGCACGTAGGGAGCTGTTTCCAGGGAAGTTGGAACCTAAATGGGATGGCTCCTACAAGATTGTTAGGTTGGGGAAAAATAGGTCTACGGCCCTATTAGCTGATCTACACGGAGTAGAGTTTAAAAATAAGGTTAATCTTAATAAGATTAAACCTTATTATTTCTAAGTATGCTAATACAAAGAAAATACATTGTAAGTCCATGCTGGGGATGATTTGAGACCTGCAAAAGAGCTTTAAAGCCGGTTGATGGGGCGGTTAATTCCTTATTTAGAGCACCCATATCTGGAGCAGAGATACCATCAGGGGAAACTCATCTGGTGGAGCAAAGGATACAAAGTGATTGAGCAAGAAGACAGAACCTTTGTGTGGGAGATTAAAGTCTTCTACCATCATTGCTTACGACTATTAACGAGTATCCCTGTTGAGTTCAATGAAGAAGGTGGGATGGAGCCGTCAGTTCATCCTCTCAACATGGTAAATTTTGATTATCATAATTACGAGTAGAGGAGTTCGTGATGGCCAGCTGTGTAAACCCATTATGGACGTATACACTATATTTTGATGGAGCATCCAGGGGCCCTAATAAAAAAGGGTGTTGGAGTAGTAATCCGAGATCCCCAACGTAGAGTTACGATGAAGTTAGCTGCTTATCTCGTGGTAGGATTCACTAACAATATGGCAGAGTATAAAGCCTTGATTATGGGACTGCATATTGCCAAACAAGGTGGTATTCGTCGGTTATTAGTAAAAGGGGATTCCCAGTTGATCCTGAATCAACTAGATGGGACATACACAGTGCAGAATCCCATTCTTTGCATGTATCATCGAACTGCTATGACCCTACTTGAGGAGTTTGAGAGAGTGTCGTTTCAACTGATTCCACATTACTGGAATCAGTTTGGGGATTCACTGGCAAATCTTGCTTATGAAGAAGACCTCTTCTTCAATTGTGGTCCTAGTTTGGATATTGTTATCAATGATGAAACAGGACCCAGTCGCTTGTGGGGAATGTTATCAGAGCATGCGATATATGGCAGACGATGGTTGATATGGGTGATGCAAAGAGTAGCCAAGACCAATCTACTGTTATTATCCTGGACCCATAGGTTGATTAGCCAACATATTATGCATACGCCTCTTGCTATATATGCAGGAGGAATGGGTCATAACCTTATGCATTTAGTTTAGGGCTGCGAGCTTGTTTTTCCTCCTTGGAAAGGAGCTTATTATTGTATATCTGTGCTATTTCAGAGAAGGATGTGTAGGTGCCATTATGTTTTATTTCGTTAGGCCAAGAGGGCCGATTAAGTTTTGTGGTGAAGTGCTTTATTTCATTAGGCCAAGAGGGCTAGTTGTATGTTTAGTGCAGGTGTGGTTAATGGTTTCTTGTTTTAGTTTTGTGCTAGACAGGTTTGGAAGAAGAGCTTGAAAGGAGCCTTTGTTGCGCAGAATCTTCTCGTAGCCCTATCTAGGTGATATCTCTCCTTTATGAGTACCGTGTTTTATGTTATATGTGGCTGTGTACTTGTAGGGGATTTTTCTTTTCTTGTTGGGGACCGGCGTCCAAGACATAAAGTCCCAGGTTTAGGTTCAGTATGTTTGAGGGAGGTCTGAGTAGTTGTTGTCTCCTGTAAAGACATTGTCAGACATCAAAAGACCTGTTTTAGACGGGAGTCCTAGTGACCCTGTTCTACTAGCCTGCTAGGCAGCCGTTCTAGAAGCTCTTGTTACTTGTGAGGCAGTTAGAGAAGCCTGCCATATGAAGAAAAACTAATGATGATAAGACAACAGAAACCTTGAATATCTGAAAGAAAATAAATATATACAAAGGTGTGTAAAAAGGGGTTCTACCCCCTATAAAAATAGAAAAGAAAAGAAAGGAAAATTTATAAGCAGTTGATCATCGCCTTGCGAAGGCCTGTAGGTTCCTAGGGATGAGTTAGACCCATGGCCGATGCCTTCTCTTCCTAGGGGTGGCATCTTGCTGGAAAAGAAGAAACTCAGGAAGGTTGGAGTGAAAATAAAAGTGAGCGTCAGAAAATGATTAAGTGTCGCCTTGCGAGGGCTTGGTAGGTTCTTGGGTATTGAGACAGGACCTGAGGATGATGCCCTATTCTCCTTGGGTCACTACGCTCAGCTCCCTCCTTTTTACATGCCCGAGTATGAGACCTAAAAACCTAAAAGAAGAAATGTACTGAAAGAAAATGCTTTTTGATCAGGCTACAGGAGTCCTCGCCTAGTCGGAGCTCCTGGTTGTGTTGTTCTTAGTTAGGTAGGTAGTTCATACCACCACTTGGGGCAACCTCTTTGATAGTTCTTTTTAGTCTGGCCGTGTTGGAGCAATAGGTTAGTAACTAGCTGCGGACCTTCTATTAGATTATGCTAGGCCTACTCCTTGTGGATGTCATGCCTTGGTTTTGTCAGGGGGTAGGGTGAGTATTGTGCTGTGTTTTAATATGTATATATTTTGTATCAGCTTGGTGCTTCCTTTGGTTGTTTTTGTGCAGATCTATTGTGGGATTCGACGGGCTGAGTTGCCCTATCCCGTGGTCGCCAATGAGAGTGGAGTTTTGATGCCAAGAAGTGCTTAAAAATAGCTAAAAATTACGAATATCAAGGGAAAAATATTCAACATCGAAGGCGGCGGCTCCAGCTAGGACGATTTTAAGCGTCAAGTGCTTTAAAGGTGCCCGAGCGACACTTGTTGATTTTTGGTAATTTTTTAGACTGCCGTTTGGGTTGTCAGGAGTTACCCACCAATGCAAGATGTCAAGCCGGACGCGCATAAATTTACAGCACTTGATTTGGACACCGGACGAGGAAATGGCCAACAAATGGGTAAGATTTGAAAAGGTGGACTTGTTTTGTCCAAGTGGGGCATGACCTTTGGGGCCCAAATTTTATGCCACATGAAATGTGGATGAAAAAATCGTGATGAGGAAGAAGAAGATGTGATGTCTGAGGGCGCCGATTTTTGCGCTTGATTCTTGGGAGATGGAGGATGGAGGTTGCATGCAACCTCCCTGACCGACATTGGCCCTTGATTCTCTCCTGTATGCTAATCATATCGCCGTCTCTCGCTCGCGCAATGATGGCTTGGATGAAGATCTCTGATTTTAGTCTTTCTCTCTCCTCCCTCTCTCTCCCTTAAGGTACTGTTCTTGTGTGTAAGAAGACAATGAAGAATGGTGGAGGAAAGCTTGTCCGGGTGAGACCAGATTGCTTCCCGATGGATGAAGATATGAAGAGTGCTGTTTTTAAAGATGCTGAGCATTAAATGCATGCTGAAAATTAGTCTCGTAATCAAGAACAAGAAATCGAGACCTGAAAATAAGCGATAATGCTATTTTTATAATGTTTGCAACTTGAAAATCAGAAAATATAAGGCTACATGGTCGGAATTAATGTTAGAATACATAAAAACACACATTTTAAGGGTAAAATTGGAATTTTTGCTATATAAATGAGAAATATGATATGTCACACCAATTAAATCTGAGTTTTTGCTGTCAATGAACCTAAGGGCCATAGCCCACAATCAAATTTCATTTTCAGCCATTATTTATTAAAGAAAAATAGGGAAAATTGCCTAAAAATGGATTTAAAATTAGGAAAAAATAGGAAACAGGCTGAGGAAAATTAGGGAAAATTATATCTATGTTTGTGCAATGTATAACAATGGTGAAGCATGAGGTTGGCCTTGGTTTGTCCTCGTTTCTATATTTTGTGTGTATTTATCGGGTTTTTTTAATGGAGAAAATGCATAGAAACCCTATCTAACCGATCAATGATACAAAATGCTAAGAGTTAGATGAGGAGGGGCTGAAACGCTGAAAGATAAAGAAAAGATTGATTTATGCATTGCACTTGTCATATAGAAAACGGTTTAAATAAAGAGGATGGTAGCATGAGTATATGGCTCGGTGCCTCCTTTCAACGCAGCACGCGCTAGTAAAATTCATGGAAATAATGCTTTATGCACTATGCACGATGCTGATTTTCTTTTGTCTGAGCACATAGCCATACACAATTTTCATTAAGCATAATAATTAAGAGATATCAGAAAAACCTCCTAGATGCATGGCCCCTGTCTTCCTTAGGTTGTGACCAACGACGAGTGTGAGAGGATGTCCTAAACTATAGGTTAGCCGTTGGGTCCTAAGGGGAAATTGTAGTGAGGAATGGTACATCCTAGAACGTAAAATATTGGTACCTTGAGAGGAGTTTGTGCTCATTTGTGTTATATGTTTAGTAGCGCATCAAAGGGCCAATCCTTGCAATGTAGGAGAGCTGCAGTGGGGCTCCGACTATTAGTCGGTGGAGTGCCTCCTATGTGTGTGTGATGAGGCATTATGCCTATGTACTTTGGGTTCTCCCTTTGAGGAGTTTTAGGGAAACGTTGGACTATGAACCATAAACACATGAATTAAGCTTTAGGGCAGTTTGTCCTTCAGCATTAGATTGACGCTCTTAGTCCGCAAGGCCATGAGGGTGTTTGTGTGTCATGAGCATGAGGTTCGGCTAGTGCTATAGCCTATGCCGGCCCATTTTAGGTCCCATCAATGTGCAGGTTCAGAGGGGGTGGATGTCGTGATGTTATGAGGATACAGTGTGAAAAAGTATGGAATGTATAATCATCCGACTTCTCTATTGATCTAGAGAGTCAATGTGATCTGAGCCATTAGTACTAGTGTGAGTTGCACGGATTATCCGAAAATACTAGATTTTGGGATAATTTTAGTCTATTTTTGATATTATTTATTGTAAAAATTCAAAAAAGTTAGAAAAAGCTTCTAGATTAGGATGGCATGCAAAAAGCTAGTTGCTTTTTTAGCCAATTAGGATATTTTTCTTAAAAAAGTCAAATTGACGAAATCACGCGCGTCGCGATTACTATAAACAGGCTGAAAACTGCAAATTGAACTGAAACAAGAAGAAGGAGTAATTTGGGAGATTCGTGAGCAGGTGTCCTATGGTTTTACCCCCCTTTGAGAGCCAACAGAGCCATCAGATTTGGATTCCGAGCAGCAGAGAAAGAGCTATTTTTTTAAATCCACGTTTTTGGTCTACGAAGGAGCTCTTGGAGAGCTAATACCTGGAGATTGCTTTTGAGTAGTGCAAAGATTCCATGTTCTTTCAATACATATTGAATCAATTCATTGTGATTTGTTTTTGTCATGTTTACCACTTAGCATTCTCTATCCTCTCTTCCATCTCCTATCTCTACTTCCTTCTACTTCTGATCCCTCGTGGATTTGACCTTTCGACAAAAACCCCTCTGACAACGGCCTCACGGGCCAGGAGCTTCTAAAACTCACTTTGCACTAAATGCTTATGATGATTTTGCATTTGTATTCAATATGTAGTCCAATGTTCACCTTTCCTTCTCCTCAGAGGGAGATCCCATAACATATAGGCATAATGCCTCATAATACACACATAAGGAAGCACCTCTCGGCTGATTGTCGCGGCTCGACTGCAACTCTCCTACACCTCGGGGATTGGCCCCAAGATGCGTCGCTAACACATATAACATTCGCACAAACTCCACTCTTTCATAATTCAACATTCCAGGAGATTTTGATTTGCCTCACAAAACTTTCCCCAATAGAAGCATCCGTCTAACCCACGACTTAGGTTTCTTGTCCTCTTAGCGTTGGTCAAATTTTATCAATCAATTGCAATGCATTCTAGGAGATACCACATGACATGCTTGATGCAAGGTATATGATGATTGTGTATAACCATTTTATGATTTAAAAAAACCAGCCATGTGAGGTGCAGAAAATAGCCCTTTTATGAATTTCAACTAAGCGTTACGTGTTGCGCTACTTTAGGGACTAGCATCGGAACTTTCGTGATACTAGTCGCCTATATTTAATTATGCAACGATCCCTTAATGCTATGCACAAAGAGGGAAATCAGAATTTGTATCTTTTCAGCAATTAGATCGTCACACAAACTTCCTCCCCCCCCCCCACTGTTTAGGTGTTGCTGCGTTGCATAGGTGTAAATGGTTGTCTTGTGTCATTTTTGTATGTAAAAAATAATAAACACGTACTATAACACAAAGTACGAGACCTAACTAAGGCTTAACCTCATGCTTTAAGCTCGCCAAACATTCATGCACATAAATCTTATTTTTCCATATTTTTTGAGCGCGAAAACCCCAATTTTCTTTATTTTTCACTATTTTTTCCTATTTATTATTCATGGAAAATAGGTATTTTCTGATTTATTTGTGTTAGCTTATTATTTTGACTGAAACTTTACATTTTCTCTCATTTTATCCCATTTTCACTCTCTTTTCCCTACTCAAAATCGGAAAAAACCACTAATTTCCATTGAAAAATGACATTTTGTGGGTTTTAAAGAATTAATAACGGCTCTAAATCATTACGAGTTTTGTATTTTTATAGTTGCAACCCTCAAACATGATGCAAACAAGATTCAAACAAATATTCATCGCATATGAACAACATTTGGACCATGAAACAACAAAAACAATCAAATTTCTTCATAAAATTGGAGCATACCGCGTGTTTTGCGTGTTGCGGGTTTTTTAATAATTATTCTGGGTAGCCCACGAACTGACCAACAACCATTCTTCAGTGCTGAACCTCTTTCCTCAGCCTCCTTTTCATCTTGAAGCAATTCGATCACAATCGGACAAGCATCCTTCAGCCCCTCTTCTTCTTGATTTCTTGCATTGAAACCACCGCTTAGAGGAGAGAGATGGAGGAGAGAGAAAGAATAGATTTTGATCTCTTTGCTTAGTGCATCATTTGATGAGCGAAGGCAAGTGATAGGAAGCATGGAAAGTCTTAAGTTTGCTGCTATCTTCAGATGGTATGGGTATATGGAGGCTCTCCTATGGCTATGGAGCCCTCCCCTCATCATTTCGTCGTTCTGCACCTTCTTCTCCTCCATTTTTGCACCACGCGAAAAAAAAGCCCCCCCCCCCTTCATTTTGTAAAATTTTGGGGGGCCCTAAGGGTCACACTCTTTGGACTCTCCTAAAGTCCTTTCCCACTTGGCATTTTGGCCTTTGGCCTTTCGGGCACCCCCTCTCCCACGTCCGGTACCCGAATTGTGGTCTAAAAAATCCTTGGTGTCCATCTTGAAGTCTTCCTCTGTTGGGCATCTCTCGGGGTCTCGTCTGTCATGCCAAAAAAATAAAAAAACTCCCCGACCGTCATCCAGTGGCTCTTTTAAGCACTTTCCGGGCATTGCCGCTTAAAATCGTACTGATTGCCATTGCCGCCTTCGTCGAAGTCTATTTTTTTCCTGATATTCATAATCTTTGGCTATTTTTAAGCACTTATCGGCATAAAAAATCATGTTTCACCCTTTATTCTAGATGAATGTCATGATTTAGCATATGGATGTCATTTTGCTACATGACTTACCACCTAGAAAGCTTTATGTGTTGCTTATTGGTGGCCAATAATGTTTTAGGATGCTTTTGCATACGTTAAGCATTGTGGTATATGTGCCACAGATACACGATGCTAGGAAAAATCATAAATGACCACTTAATGCTATTCTTGTAACTTTTCCCTTGAGAAGTGGAGTATTGATTTTATTGGACCTATGCATCTTTTTACTGCAACACACCGAAGCATTATATCATTGTGATGATGGATTCTTTTAAAAAATGGTTTGAAGCTTGAGCTATGATAAAGGACAATGCCAAGGAAACAACTAGTTTTATTATGGAACAGATTATCTATCATTTTGGTCCACCTAAAGCAGTGGTGTATGACCATAGGACACACTTTCTAAATAAGTTCATAGAAGCCTTGACTGAAGCTTTGAAAATTAAGCATAATAAAACCACTCCATATAATCCACAAGTGAATGGACAAGTAGAGAGTACCAACAAGTACCTTGTAGGGATTTTATCTAAAATTGTATTTGAGGATAAGCATGACTAGGATAAGAAACTTCATGTGGATATTTTGACTTATGATACAACATTCAAGAGAGTGACAAGACACACTCCATTTAAGTTGGTATATGGGGAAGAGTTTAACTTTCCCTTTGAAATTGAGTTATCTACTATGCGGTTTGCGTTGAACCATTCTTTGTGTGAAGAGGAATCATTGCAGGAAAGGTTGATATCCCTAGCACATCTTTATGAGATTTGATTGCAAGCTTTGTTACATCAAGAGATAGGAAAATGGAGGATGAAAGAACTTCATGAACTGCGTGCTAAAAGATATAAATTTGTGAAGGGTCAGTTGGTTTTGTATTTTGATGCATGTCACAAATTATTTCTTGGCAAGTTAGAAGCCAAATGGGAAAAACTTATAAGATCATTTGGATTTAATAAAATGGCTCTACAGCCCTTTTAGCATAGTTTTAAAAATAAAGTAAACTTTGATAAGTTGAAGCCTTATTATGTGTAGGGGTCGACATCAAACTTGGTACCTTTGCAGGTTTTTTAGGATCTAGCTTAAACTTGCAGTAGGTGCCAAGGCAATTGGATAGGTAGAATCATTCCTTATCATGAACATCCGTATTTAGAGAAACTTTATCACCAAGGTCAAGTGATCTGGTAGAGTAAGGATTATCATATTATTGAGTGGTAAGATGGATCTTTCACATGGGATATTCAAGTTTACTACCACCATTATTATAGGTGAGGAAGGAGGCATTGTACCTATCATAGATCCTCTCTCTTAGCTTGACTTTGGCTATCATAAGTACAAGTAAATGGATCAGGTGTGGCATGGCCTATCAATGAAGCATGGATCTATACTTTATATCTTGATGGATCTTCTCCAGGGCTTGTTAAGCATGAGAGAGTTGGTATGGTCATTAAAGACCATTGATGTAAAATCGTTTTATGAAAATGGGTGTTTTATTTAGGTAAACTTTTACTAATAATATGGTAGAATACAAGGTCTTAATCATGGGAGTAAATGTAGTCCGATGAAATGGTGGTACTTTGTGGGCGCCCATATCAGATATGTTGGGAGTATTCTTTGCATGCTATAGGAAGTGAATTTGGCCTTGTCAAGGCTGAAGTCTATTTTTTGTGCCAGAGAGGTTTTGTCTGTTGGACATATGTGTGGTTATTATGGCAACAGGCCTTCCCTTGTGGAGGTTGATGCCATAGAGATGATTGCAAAGACTTTCCCTTCTACTTTGGAGGTTCACAAGTTTCTTGGAGCTTGTGTATTTTATCTTATTTGGATTCCTCATTTCGCTCATATTGTAAATGATCTCTACTAGCTCTTGAGGAAAGGGCAGCATTTTTTCTTTAGACATGAAACACACTGAAGCTATGCAAAAGCTGAAGAGATTGTTGAGAGTTGCTCTGATTTTTTGAAAAGCAGATTATGAGTGTGGGAGACCTATTGTACTCACTATTGATACTTGTCGTATTGGCATTGGATAGGCTGTTGGCCAGGACGATGTAGATGGAAATAGGTATGCCATTCGGTTTGGGGTGAAAGTCCTAAACGAGTGTGCAAGTATTCACAGATTAAGAGGGAGCTCTAGGGAGTTGTCACAGCTCTCAAGAATGATAAAGAGTACTTCATTGGTATTTTTCTGGTGGTCAAGATTGATTTCTTGCCTCTTCTACGTATGAACACAAGTTATACTACTCGAGACATTGCCATGCTTAGGTGGATGGATATATAGAATCCATGATTCCTGAGTTTAGGCACATAGTAGGTAAAGACAACCCAATAATAGATGATATGCTTTCACAAGTGAGGTATGATACTATGGATTCTTCTTTCACTGACGATGTTGATGATGGGGCTAATCTTTCAGTCATGCACATTGTCGTGCTACTGCGCATCCGAGCCGTAAACACCTCCATTTTTGTTGTGCATTTGCGTTATCTTTTCGTGTGTGATTCATTGTGTGTGATTGATGCATTAAGATAATCCGTCCTTTCAGTACCCGCATCCAATGTACATACTCCACTTGTGTGTTTGTGTTTATGTGTGTTTCAGTTTGTATGCATGTTGTATGTGTGATAGAAAAATATGAAAAATTGATGCCAAAGGACATTATCAAGCTGATAATCTCAATGATGATCTCCAAGAAAAGTGCAGGAAATCGTGAAATCAAATGAGGCAGATGGGGAAGATGAACCAGAGAGCTTTGTGACATCGAAGTTAATTGAAGCATTGAATCGGATCGTGCTATCGTGCTATTTTTCTGATGCTTGTGGTTCATGTCATCCATGGCTGAACTTATGGACCTTGCTTCGATTGGATCACAACAGAAATCCTTTGCTACATCTGATTCCAAAGGTTGGCTATAGATTGGTGCATTTGATTCCATGGATTCATGGGAGAAATCATTGAAGTAGTAAAAGAGAAGGCTTTCTGTTTTGAAAGTTGGAGGGAAAGATAGAAAGTTTGGTACTTTCAGAATAGCCTTACGAATGCTATGTTGAGATTGGAGAGGGAAAAAGCTAGGAAAAAGGGGGATATTTTTGAAAGGCTATGAATGGCGGGCTGGCAGAAAAGTTTGGGGGGAAAGAAGGATGACGACTAACAGGAGTTACGCATTCCGGACGGACATGAATATGGCGAGGTGAACCAAGCAGAGTAGTACTCTTTGAAGCTCAGAAGCGGCACCAGCTATGATTCGTTCGCTGATACGGATCTTGGAGGTCTATCTACTGCATCCTTTGATTTAAATGTGGAGGGAGGATCTACAGCAATATTTCCTGGTAACTTATCAGTAGAGCTTAAGGAGCATGGAATGGAAAAGATGACACGCAGTGGGTTTTCTGATATTCGCACAAGGCAGATAGACGAGGATCATGAGGAGGAGGCGATGATGGAGGGACTTCGATGAGCAGGGGAATGTAATGGCCGAAGTTCCTGAAGAACGGAAGCTGGGTTTGTGAAGATGAACCCCACCAAGCCCATGACTGTGGAGAGCTTCACTGATTACCCGCCCCTTAGGCTCTTTGCTAGTGTGCACGTAGACAAGCTTTGTGGCCCTTTCTTTGGCAGGCACGAGCTGGAGTGCAGATCGTCTCTTTGACAAACCGAGATCGCTCGTAAGATGCTGCCACGATTGCCACCATGGAGCTCTCTCAGAAGGAATCTGACATCCAGCTCATGCTCGCCGCCGATGTGCATCTCAGCACCAAGAATTGCGACTTTCAGATGGAGCGATACGTGTGGTAGAGGCGTTCTGATGGTATTTTTATCATCAATGTCGGTAAGACTTGGGAGAAGCTACAGTTAGCTGCAAGGGTTATCGTGGCTATTGAGAATCCCCAGGACTTCAAGACTGATCTCCGTTTTCAGAGCCATGCCGTTCTTGCTCTACAAGAAGCTGCTGAGGCTTATCTTGTAGGTCTGTTTGAGGACACAAACCTTTGCGCGATTCATGCTAATAGGGTTACCCTCAAGGAAATTCGTAAGTATTAGAAGAGTACAGAGTTCTTGATCCGTAAGCTTCCTTTCCAGAGATTGGTCCATGAAATTGCCCAGGACAATATTGAGCACTCAGTGATGGCCTGGTGCAGCGTCTTGTCAATTCATTACTTCAGTCTGTAAACGTTTGACCACAATGACCAGGTTACAAATGACAGAGCGACACTGTTTGAGGACTGGTTACCAGGAAGGGCAATTATCATTTCTGTGATTGACAATCTTGTCAAAGGCGTAGCAGGACAGGCATTGCAAAATATGAACTTACTTATGGGTTACCCAGAAGACACTGGGCTTCTATAATAGGCAATGTTTCCTTAAGGATGTTGGTTCGTTTATATTCAACCAAAACTGCGATGATGTTGCAGAAGTGGCTGAAACCAGTTTATATACCACCAGTGGAAGCATAGCTAATGTCCTTGGCTTGATATTAAAGACCTGCTGAAAAGTGTATGGAACAATCAAGTTTGTAGAATATAGTTATGGTCAACCATCTAGATTTGTCCGATTTGAGAATGCTGAAACCGTGTACTTTTCACTGGAGATGAAGACTGCACTGTAAGAGCATGGGATACAAGAACAACTGAGCTTATTCTAAAAATATCTGGTGCTCATTCCAATCGAATCAGAGGGCTGAGTGTATTGGATTCAAGTCATACAGCAGAAGTATTTCCATTCTCTGCTGTCCACTGCTATTGTCTTTTCCTGTGGCAATCTCTTGCTGAATTAGATCAAGAAAAAGCTCAGAATTGTTGCCCAGCAGAACTCTTCCAGCAGAACTCTTCAAGACACTTCAAGCCTATGTGCCAATGGTATAATTATCTTCAAACACTTGAATGTAAAACAGTTTATGAGATACTATAGATTTTTCTGAACATGGACCTCATGTAATTTACTTGACAAGGAATATAGTGAACTTTGGCATCAAAAATTCGATTTCTTCTTGTTAGCCTCTTTCCTTGTTGCAACTTGAACTCCGTGTTCAGTAGCCCTTACACGAAATCTACAACATTTTTGGTGAACCCAACGTGAAAGTGCTGCGTCAATTTTCAGCAAGATGGGAGACTCGCAAGAAGAGATGACAGATGACAATGTCATGAAGAACCTGTTTCAGTCATTTACAACCTATATGCAGTAGCAAGCTCACGCGAAATGTGATAGTGATGCCATGGATGCCTTGAAAGCTGTCCAACAGGAGATGAAGCAGTTCAATGGCCAACAAGTGTCAACTTACCTGCATTTATATGAAGAAAAGATGAAGTTTTTTGGGGTTTCTCAAGATGTTTGGAGCTGCTACTTCTTGCGGATCATGGTACGCGCTCTTGAAGTCCGAATTTCAAAAATTCAAGGAACACATGCTGGTTGGGTAGAGTTTAAGAAGGCATTAAAAGATGAATATTTCCTGGAGGATACAAGTCTTATGAACCGCAGGAATTTCTTAGCATGGGTTTCTATGCCTAATAAGGGACTTTCAGTTACCGTCCTTCTGCGAGAGTTTGAGAGCCGCTATGATTAGTTGGATGGAACTGAGCAGCAAGCTTTGGAGATGCAGAAAGTGGAATTATTTTTACAAGCCGCTGATGCTGATTTACAGGAAAAGTTGGATGATCTTTTGGAAGATCAAGCTACCGATTCAGGTTTAAAGACCGAGTGGAGACATGTCATTGATGTTGTGAATGCTCTTGTTAAGAAACAGCGCAAGAGAGTACGATTGCATCGTAATACAGGATCTGTTTCTAAAAAATCCTTGGAGACCTCTTCTTCTACCCCTGTTGCAAGTTCTATGCCTAAGCCTACTCCTCCTGTTGTAAATCCACCAGTTCCTGCTACTCCAATGCCCTTATCTGTAGATGATGTTATTAAAGGCTTGGCAGATTTGACGATTGAAGCAGTCAAAGCTGAAGTTGGAAAGTTAAAAGAGCAACTTATGTCAGTACCTGCTGTAGCACCTGCTCCAGCGACTGCTTTTCCAGCTGGCCAAAGAAAAGGGAGACGATATATTTGGTGCGATAGTACAGAGCACGAACATTGCAGAGATTGTGATGCTTTTCAGGAAGCGCGTAAGAAGAATGTAGTGTTCTGGGAACAAGATGGGAAGATATGGCTGACAGAGACTGGAGCTCCTCTTGACATGAACTTTGGTAAGGGAGGCATGAAGAAGCTCGTTGATGATATGGCTGCGAGATCAGCTTATGTGAGTGTTAAAGGAGATGCTTCAGCTTATGGAGTCCAGCTTGAGCAGAAATCAGATGGAGACTCTGCTTTATGGTCCTCTGCCTTGGAGATAGCGAGAAGAGGGAAAGTTCAGGCATCCACTATGACTTGTGTCGGCTCCAGCATCCGAGGAGAAACGGGATGGGATTCTCCTGTTGACAGGTATTCTATTTTTGCTTATATGGTGAAAACACAGGGTTTAGATGCCATGGTTGAGGAAAAGAGAAGAAGAGATGAGGAGGGTCTCAATACCTCCAAAAAGACTAGAGGGGGTGACTTTGTTTCACCACCTGTTACAGCTCCACGTATGACAAGTTCTCCAGCTCAATCAGGTTCTGAACAACCTATGGGAGACAAGCAGATGAAAGAGAAGAGGCAACCAAGAAAGGAGCCAGGATTCAAGCTCTTGTTAGACCTTGATATGCAGACAGATATGAGTAAGATTTTTCATGAAAGAATTTTGAATAGTGAAGTCACTTTTACTGTTGGAGAAGCTCTTGGGATTGCTAGAAGAGAAATACAGGATCTTTTGCGGAGGAAATGACATGCGATGGAAGGACCTGCTTTACAGGGATTATGGCATGGAGCTCTTGGGGAAGAGCATGATCATGCAGTGACGGTTGAGAATGCTTTTATCAATCCGCAATTGGAGAAAATAGTTCAGCTTATGCAGTATGAAGATGATGATACCCTTATCCTCATTTCTCGCAGCCATTTTTCACGTAGTCATTGGGCTAGAGCAACCACTAAGACGGTGGTAAGGATTGGAGAGAAACAGATTCCTTTGGTCGCTTTAGTCGATCATGGTTCCGAGATTAATCTTATTGCTCGAGGTGTTTATGAGAGTGGCAAGTGGCCTATGGATGCAGAGCATGGGTGGCACATGAGAGCCGCCAATAATACTTCTGGTGATATGTATGCTGCTTGTCCGAGCATCAGAATTTCTATTGGTAATGTTGAAGAGGATTATCATTGCTTTGTTCATGATTCTTGCTCTTATCCGATTATTCTTGGACAGCCTTTCATTACAGAAGCAAGAATGGAGACGAAAGTGAGGGATGACGGCTCAGCCTATGCACGGATATGCAGTAAGGATGGTATGCGAGCTGTTCAATTTATGACTGTTGGGGTAAATCATCCGAGAAACAGGGAATCCTTGCGTGAGGCACCACTACCTGCGAAGGAGTTGGATTTTCATTAGGTACCGCTGTCTTGCGAGACGCCAGTGGTACGGAGCGGAGAAAAGAGGAGATCTTGCCTCCAGGCAACTAGTCTTTCTCCACTAATTTTGTTGGTTTTTCTTCAGATAGTTTAGTGAGTTATCAGAAAATTTCAGATTTGTCTAGAGCTGCCAGGCAATACATTGGTCGTAAGGAGAAAGAGTTGAAGATTGTAGGTATTTTGCAAGCAGAAGAGCATGTAGATGGGCTGTATGAAGGGATGTCTTATGTGGATACATTGTTTGAGATGGGAACAATGCTGAAAACTGATGTGTGTAAGGGTTCAAAGATCATACCTGTGCAAACCTTGGATATGTTTCAGGAAATTTCTGATTTTATGCTGAAAACAGAGTTAGAGGCTGAGATAACTCAGCAAACTGAATCTATGGATGATCTTGATCAGCTTACAGAGTTGCAGAGGGCTGAAACCTTTCAGCCGACAGAGTTAAATGCTGGAAAAATTCAGCATATGGAGTATGAGGCTACACCCATGCAGTCCATAGAGCCAAGGGCTAAATCCATTCAGCCAACAGAGTTTAATGCTGAAAAATTTCAGCATACAGAGTTTCAGGCTGCACCCATGCAGTCCATAGAGCAAAGGGCTGAAATCTTTCAGCCAACAGAGTTGAGAGTTGCTGAAAATTTGCAGAAATTGCAGCAAAGAAAAGAGTACCTGATTGATGCCAAGGTTGACACGAAATATAAAACAGTTGATAAGAAGGTTAAGCCAGTTGCAGGGCCGCTTCCTCCTGATAGTGATGAGCAGATAGAAAAAGCTATGAAGTAGCCTATGTTGAGAAATCCTGCAAATATTGGACATAAATTTATAGCTGAAACTCTTGTAGAATTGAAGATTGGAAATGATGATTTCTTGCTTCTAGTGGAAAAAGAATGCTTTAGAGAGATGCTTGGACGTCATGGTAAGGCGTTTGCTTTCTTTCCTCATGAAATTGGCTGCATTAGTCCCGAATTGGTTGCACCTATGGTCATCTTCACTGTCCCTCATGTACCATGGAATATACGTCCTATACCTCTGCCTAGAGCACACTTGCCAAAGATGATAGAGTTGCTGAATGAGAAGATTAAGATGGGGATTTTGGAACCCTCTTCTGCGCCCTATTCTAACAGGTGGTTTACTATACCAAAGAAGAATGGTACTTTGAGATTTATTTAGGATATGCAGCCCGTGAACAAAGTGACAATCAGGAATGTGGGAACAGGTCCAGTTGTGGATGAATTTGCTGAGGCTTTTGCAGGACGAGCCATCTATTCTCTAGGTGACTTGTATTCTGGTTATGATCATTTTCAACTTGCCTTGGAAATCAGGGATATTACTACTATGCAGACACCTATTGGTCTTGTGAGGATGTGTACCTTGCCTCAAGGTGCCACCAACTTAGTTGCTCATATGATGAATGCTATGCATAGAGTTCTACGAGACTATATTCTGCAGTTTACCATGCCTTTCCTAGATGATGTGCCTATTAAGGGTTGTGCAGAAGAAGAAAAGAATGAGAGTCTTGATTTGGGAGGATGTAGACAGTTTGTGGCTGAACACTTGGTTGCTTGTGAGCAAATATTGACACGATTAGAGGAGGTAAACTTGACTCTTTCAGGGCTGAAATCTGTCTTTGGTGTTAATGAAGTCATCATAGTTGGGCATATGGTTGGTTATTATGGCAAGAAGCCTTCACCTACAAAGGTGGATGCCATAAGCAGGATTGCAGAGTATTGCTCGACTACTTCAGAGGTGCGGAGATTTATGGGAGCTTGTGTATTTTACATGATTTGGATTTCTCATTTTGCTCACATAGCAAATGTTCTCTATCAGTTTCTTCAAAAGGGGCAGAAATTTCATTGGGATGAGAAGCATTCGAAAGCCATGCGTAAACTCAAGAAGCTGTTGCAGTCAGCTCCTACTCTTCGCAAGGCGGATTATCAGTGTGGACGGCCAATCATGTTGACAGTTGATACTAGCCCTATTGGCATAGGTTGGGCAGTGGGACAGGATGATGCTGATGGAAATAGATATGCAATCCGCTTTGGAGCTAAAGTTCTTAATGAGCGACAGAGGAGATATCCGCAGATTAAAAGAGAGTTGTGGGGAGTAGTCACTGCACTGAAGTGTGATAAAGGGTATTTTATTGGTGATTCAGTTGTTGTGGAAACAGATTGTTTGCCTTTGCTTGGCATGATTACTAGCTGTTCAACTCCAGATATAGCGATGCTTCGGTGGATTGCCTATATCAAATCATTGAATCCAGAATTTCGACATATAGCAGGAAAAGATAATCTAGTTGCTGACATGCTGTCTAGAGCGAGATATGAGGATGAGGAGTCAATGCTTGCAGAAGATGATGAGATAGAGTTTGCAGCTTCTGTCCTTGTTCATGATTGTCATGTATCTACTGTTGAAGCCTTTATTGAAGAACTCTATGTTGATGAGTGGCTGCAAATTGGACAGTATCTAAGTTCATTGACTCGAAGAGCTGATTGGACAGATGATGAATTCAAGAAAATCAGAAGAAAGGCTTATGGGTATTTCTTGAAAGATGGTTTTCTTTGGAAGCATCGAAAGAAGAGAGGCGGCTTACCCTTGAGAGTAGTTTGTGAGGTAGCGATGCAGATACAGATTATCCGAGAGTTTCATAAGAGTGCATGGGCTGGTCATAGAGGTGTGTGGGCTACCTATGAGAAAATCAAAGAAAGATACTGGTGGAAAGGGATGTATAAAGATGTTTTCCACTTTGTGGAGACTTGCAGGGACTGTCAACTTTACTCTTTAGTGCGGCATCGTGATGATTTGCATCCGATCTATCCACTATATATGCATTATAAGTGGGTGGTAGACTTGGTTACTTTGCGAGTGGGACTTTGGCAGATGAGATATCTTGTCTTGGCTAGGGAGGATCTTACAAACTATGTTGAAGGCAGATCTTTGCAGATGAAGACCACCACTACAGTATGTAAATTCTTGTTGGAAGAAATATTTTGCAGGTATGGATGTATAGGCAAGATTACAGCTGATCGTGGAGAGCTAGATGCAAAAAAAGCTAGAGAATTTTTCTCACGGCTTGGGATTAAGTTGGCTCTTACTACTGCCTATAATCCAGAGGGAAATGGCAAGAGTGAAAGAGGACATCCGCCGATAGTTAAGGCATTGGCAAAAGCTTGTAGAGGTCGGATTGGAGATTGGCCGAGATTACTACCTTTTGCATTGTGGGCAGACCGCTCTACACATAGCGTGACTACTGGATATATGCTTGCATAATTGATGTATGGGCAAAAACCTGTCATGCCTACAGAAATATGTGCTCTCACGTGGAGTGCTCTTCCATGGCATGAGAATTTATCAAGGGAGGAGCTTCTAGCTCTTCAAATTCGTCAACTAGAGAGAAGTACAAAAGATGTGCAACTAGCAATTGATCGTTTGAAGGCAGCCCGACTCAGAAACAAGGACAGGTTTGATTTGAGGCATTGCTTGAGGCCTAGAGCCATAAAAGGAGATTGGGTTCTAGTCTACGATAGTAGTCTAGAGAATCAGCATAGTAGCATGAGAAAAATGGTTCAAATATGGTTTGGACCGTATGAGGTGAAACAAGTTTTTGACAATGCTACCTATGAGTTGGCTGAATTAGATGGAACAGTATTGAGGGTGCCCATTGCTGGAAAACAAGTCAAGATTTTCAAGAGAAGAGAAGATGAAGAGTATTCACTTGAAGCATTGGCAGAAGAAGAGCAGGTAAAAGAAAGTCTAGCAGAAGAAGCAGAGAATATGGATGATGAAACTGATGGAGAAACAGGTCTACTAGAAACTGATGGAGGACTGGACCTGTTTGTGGACTTGGATGATCCTGGATAGTTGGCTCATCCAGAGGATGCGCAGGTTTAGAGGGGGTGGATGTCGTGCTGCTGCGCATCCGAGCCGTAAACACCTCCATTTTTGTTGTGCATTTGCGTTATCTTTTCGCGTGTGATTCATTGTGTGTGATTGATGCATTAAGATAATCCGTCCTTTCAGTACCCGCATCCAATGTACATACTCCACTTGTGTGTTTGTGTTTATGTGTGTTTCTGTTTGAAAATATCTGGTGCTCATTCCAATCGAATCAGAGGGCTGAGTGTATTGGATTCAAGTCATACAACAGAAGTGTTTCCATTCTCTGCTGTCCACTGCTATTGTCTTTTCCTGTGGCAATCTCTTGCTGAATTAGATCAAGAAAAAGCTCAGAATTGTTGCCCAGCAGAACTCTTCCAGCAGAACTCTTCAAGACACTTCAAGCCTATGTGCCAATGGTATAATTATCTTCAAACACCTGAATGTAAAACAGTTTATGAGGTACTACAGATTTTTCTGAACATGGACCTCATGTAATTTACTTGATAAGGAATATAGTGAACTTTGGCATCAAAAATTTGATTTCTTCTTGTTAGCCTTGTTCCTTGTTGCAACTTGAACACCGTGTTCAGCAGCCCTTACACGAAATCTACGACAACGTTGATCACACTTGTCATGTATCTACTTTGGAGAGCTTTGATGAGTCTTTGTATACATGAGAGTATTTGCAGATTGGCCATTATTTGAGTACCATGTCTAGACATGATGGATGGATTGATGCGGACTTGAAGAAGATCAAGAGGAAAGCTTATGGTTTCTTCTTGTGGAGTGGGCTACTTTGGAATCATCCACAGAAGCGAGGAGGATAGCCATTGAGAGTTGTATGTCACAGAGCTTCACAGGTGTGAATTATGAGAGAGTTTCATGAAAGTCTTTCAGCAGGACATAGAGCTATTTGAGTGACCTATGAGAATATTAGAGAGCGCTACTGGTGGAGAGGCATAAACAGAGATATCTCACAGTTTGTTGAGACACGTAGTAATTGTCAATTGTTTTCTTCACAAAGACAGAGACGAGCTAATTCACCCTCCTTACCCACAATGTATTCACTACAAGTGGGTTCTTGATTTGATTACTATACATGTTGGATTGTAGCAGATGCATTACATTGTTTTGGCATGAGAGGATTTCATGAATCAAGTAGAAGGAAGAGCATTGAGGATGAAGAGTACTTCAATGCTCTATAGGTTTTTGTTGGAGGATGTTATTTGCAGGTATGACTGCATTGGGAAAATTACAGTATAAATAGAGGTGAGTTGGATAATGATGAGGGTAGAGAGTTTTTCTCTTACCTTGGCATTAAAATTTATTTGGCTTTAGTATATAATCCAGAAGGCAACAGGAAGAGTGAGAGAGGCCATCTGCCAATTGTGAAAGCTTGGCCAAAGCATGCGGTGGACGAAGTGGCCTAAATTGTTGCCTTGTGCCTTATGGGATGATCACACCACCCACAGTGTGATCACAAGTTATATGCCAACTGAGTTGATGTATGGATAGAAACTAGAGTCATGGAAATATAGAGACTTGCACACTCACTTGGAGTGCTTTACCATGGGCAGCAGGATGAGATGACTAGAGAGGATATTTTGGCTCTTTGTATTCATCAGTTGTTGTTGGAGAGGAGATCTGAGGATATTGAGAGAGCTATCCAAAAGCTCAAAGAGGCCAAAATTCATAGCAAATACTGATTTGAAGCAGACAAAGATTGAGACCTAGAGATATTGAGGAGTGAGATTGGGTATTGGTCTATGACAACGGTCTAGACAAGTAGCACAGTGCTATCTGCAAGGTTTTGAGATGATAATTTGGGCCTTATTTTGTGCAGCATGTCCATGAGAATGCTGCATATTCCTTAGCGTAGCTTGATGGTATGGCCTTGCGGATACCCATTGCAGGAAAGAGAACCAAACTGTTCAAGAGGAGAGATGATGTAGCCTATGTAGTTGAGGAGTTGGAAGATTAGTTTTATGATGGACTTGAGGCAAGAGATGACATAGATGAGGATGTGGATATTGCAGATGATTTTGTAGAAGATGAGCAGATCCCATTGACCATCAAGCTTGGTGGTGATGAGGATGGATAGATGTGGCCCATCAGGAAGATGTGTAGGTTTGGAGGGGGCGGATGTTGTGAAGTTGCGCGTCAACCACTGCAAACCTGAGGGTGGAGTTTTTCACCAGGAATTTGAACTCATTAGTCAGCGTCATTAGGTATTTGTTTTCTGTTGTGTGTGTCTTTTCGTTTGCCATTCAGTTTAAATTGTCAGTTTGAAAATTTGATTGCTTGATTTTATCCTAAATTTTTTGTATTCGTTGAGCAGTACTCAAATGAAAATAACCTGTGTGTATGTCTATGTGCATGGTAGCTCATATAAGTGCTTGTTTATTCTATTATTGAGGATCTAGTCCAATGTTTGCACATCAAGAAGACCGAGAGTCAAATCTAGTGGAAAATATGGTGGAGGAAGAAGCCTGAACACAAGGGCTAAAAGAGCAGCCTATCAACTTGATAAACAACATCAACCCATCTGATCATTCTCTTGATAATCGGCTAGTTGGTCTTGGTAGTAAAAATCCATCTTGGAGTACATCTCTGAATTCCTTGGATTCATTGGGAGAGCTGGCTGAACAAGAAAGGAATTTATTAGCATAGGTTGTAAAATTGCAGAGCAAAGTGACAACATTGGTTGATGAATTACAAGTAGTCAACAAGCTACGGAATGTCCAGCTTGAACAGCAATTGAATGCGGTATTCAACAAAAAGGAGGAAGAGAGGATACAAAGAGAAGAGGTAGCAAGAGATGGTGGATGAGTTGAAGGGCATTTGTGGCATTGAATATATATCCTATCACTGGTTACCATCTTTACTATATATTAACGGGAGGCTGGGGTTGCTGCCACGTGGCAGGCCCCAGCCTCCCCACGAAGATGGTGGGGGCGGGTGCCACGACAGCACCTGCCTGCCTCGACCTGCTCACCTCCACGTCAGTGCTTCGACCTGCACCTCCTCGAGCTACTCAACCTACGCCTTGCCGTGCTTCCGCCTGCGGCCTCGATCATGTACCTGGAAACCTCCTCGACCTGTGCCTCAACCTGCTCCCGCTTGCAGCCTCGAGCCTCGACCCTCCTCTATATAAGGATATCCGTCCTTACTATCGAGAGCATGCCTGAGTACGGAGAGCATACCAAACTAAATCAGGAGGTTCGTATTACTCTCTCTCTCTCTGAATCAGGAGGTCCGTAGTACTCTGTGTGTGTGTGTGTGTGTGCGTGTGTGCCGGCGTGCATGCATGTGTGTGTAATCCCATGGGTATAAACATATAGATTGTGATCGTCTCATGTCTGAGCAGTCGAATTGTCAATCTCCATTAAGGCACCGCAGCACAGTGCTATATGCTATAATGAATCCTCATGATCAACAAAACTGCTGCTGTGCATTGCCAAGCCCAATCTTGCAAATGAAAATGCAATTCCAATCGAGATGCTGGCAAGGCCGTCGACGACAGGCATCACCGCGGCCGTATTGAGAGACGACTCAACGTAAGGTGAAGATGCCTGGCCATGCCCCGCCGATGCAGGGCGACGCTTCATGTTCCAATGGCGGGCACTGATAGGCTCTCTCTCTCTCAATGAGGCAATCGGGTCTCTCTCTCTCTCTCTCTCTCTCTCTCTCTCTCTCTCTCTCTCTCGATCGTTGCGCCAAGTACATAAGTACTTGGCACAGCGATCGAGAGAGACGTTAATTAATTATGTTAATTAAGTTATATAATTATATCATATTTAGTGAATTACTTATTTATTTATGACTTAAAATAATTATTTGTTCTATTTTATATACTTCATTTATTTATATATATCTCTCTTAGTTAATTAGTTAATAAGTTTGTTTATTAACTTAGTCACGTGGTTAATGGTCATGAGTAAAATAGATATTGTCATCAACCTTCACAAATTGACTAAGTTGGCATGCACTTCCATGTAAAATGGTTATTGTAAGGGTGGGCTTGAATTTGTGGATTTGGACTAAACTTTACTTAGTAATGAACTCTCTTGAAACATGTTCCAACTATTTGAAACAATTGATTGTCTTTGTGGATTTTCTCATGGATTAGGAACTTGCATGGATCCAAATCCATAAGCACATCCACAAACATTAATTAAATGTACATTTGTATTTATAAAACACAAATGGGCTAAAGAACTAAAAATAAATGCTTTAAAGAGAGACAAGGGGATAGAGATTAGGAGAGTTGTGAGAAACTCTAGAGAAGGAGAGAGATGGGGAAGATAAAGTGAATTCAGAGATATAAGATTGCATATAATTGTGAAAAGGGGGTATAAGTAGTTATATGGTGTGTGTGTGTGTCTCATATATTATTATTATTATTATTATTATTAATAGAAGGTCTAGGGGGAATACATGTCTACTCTAGGGCTTCCCCCAAAGCACATTGCTACTTGCCACATGGTGCTCTCTCTCTCTCTCTCTCTCTCTCTCTCTCTCTCTCTCTCTCTCTCTCTCTCTCTCTCTCTCTCTCTCTCTCTCTCTCTCTCCAGCAACTCCCAGCGGTGCAAAGGGTGGCGGCAAATGCATCTTTCATAACTAACAATCAAATTCAAGGAATATATTTACATAAGAGGCAAAACATATAGGAGGTTGGTAGATTTGTTCCTTTCTCAATGCTTCTTTGTGATACCTTCATGCAATAAGCTACCATGAAGTGGTCTTAAATTCCTTACTAAGAAAAAAGGGAAAAGAAAACTATAATGCATGGGAAAGAAGTGAGGAAAGTAAAGTTTATTTAAGGGCAAGGGTTAGCATCTTGGGAGAGTAGCCTTAGACCTTGGTTTGAGTTTCTTAAGGTCAAGAATTAGCATCTTAGGAGAGTATCAAAATTTTCTTCTTCTAATGATATAGCATTAGCATATAAAATTTTCTTCAACTAATGCTATAACTCCCGTACATGCACACCGTTTCAGTTATTAATGTACAGGAGTTATAGCATGGGAGTTATTAATGTACGGGGGTATATGAAATGGTGGTTCTATAGTCTATATATAGCATGGGAGTTATTAATGCAAGGATATCATGTGAGTGAGTGAGTGAGTGAGTGAGTGTGTGTGTGTGTGTGTGTGTGCAAGTGCATGCGTGTGTGTTGTGTGCATGCTATTGTGAAGAATGAGAGGGGGATGTGTGTAGGCATGTTAATAATTAATGTGCATTATTACATTGCCAATGTTTATGATGCACTTAAATATATTTGACATTACTCTCTAACATCATTTCCATTTTTCCATGCAGTTTTTGTACTTTTGCTTTCGTCATCAACTCTACTCTTTCGTCATCGTCAATACTTCTCAGGTGCATCTCTCTCTCTCTCTCTCTCTCTCTCTCTCTCAAAGTTATAAAAGTTAAAATTTAAATATTTTAATTTATTGCATGTTTATTTTTTTAATGTATGCATGTCATGTCTTTTGATATGAATGTGTGTTAATATTATTTCTTAATGTGTTTATGCGTGTTATTAATTAATGTGTGTTATGTATTTTAGTATAAATGTATGATAACGTTATTATGTTTGTGTTAATAGTATGTATTCATATGTATATATGTGCTAATAATTAATGTGTATTATGTATTTAAAAATGAATGTGTGTTATTAAATAATGTGTATTATGTGTGTTATTAATATATGCATGTCATGTCGTTTGATATGAAAGTGTGTTAATATTATTTTTTAATGTGTTTATGGGTGTTATTAATTAATGTGTTATGTGTGTCATTACATTATTAAGGTGTATTACGTGTTTTAAGTGTTTGATTAATTAATGTGTGTATGTGTTTTAGTATAAATGTGTGATAACATTATTATGTTTGTGTTAATAGTATGTATTCATATGTATATATGTGCTAATAATATTTTAATTAATATTTTTTTCATTTAAGTTTTAATTAATGCTTGAATACTTTAATATTTTAATGATTTTATGATGTCCCTCATGTGTGTATGGATATTCATGCTTTGATGTGGAGAAAAATATGTGTCAAATATTTTCTCGACAGTCTCATTGTGTCTCTCTCATGTATGCATAAATATTGTAATCCTTTGGTGCACCTAGGTCATGAAAGTATTCAATTACTTTTTAAATATGATCTCTCTCTCTCTCTCTCTCTCTCTCTCTCTCTCTCTCTATGATCTCTTAATACTTTGTGTAACCATGGCAGTATGGAGCATGCTGAAACATCTGATGCAAGAAACAATGTCCATCTACCAGACATTGTTTTGTGTACTCCCAACGGACGAATGAATGTGCATAAAGCTAAAGACATGGCTAGGAGGAAGTTAGTATGGCGTGCCCTCAAACATGTCAAAGGACACAACACTTCCGTTGTATCCCTAAATCTCCTGCATCGGTTGGATGCAATTGAGAAGCAAATCAAGAGTTTAAATAAATGTCAAAGAGCTTCGAACTCCTTCTGTCAAAACTTTGGTGATCGCCTTCAAAGGATCGAAAAAATCTTGAGAGAAAAAAATGGAGGCTTGGCTGATGGGATAATGTTGCAAGACGAGATAGATGAAATAAAGGGCTATATAGGAGAAATCTATGAGTTGGTTCGCAAGCACTGGCCAGGGTGTGCTTTGGAAGACCATGCAGAAAAGTTGCGAGACCTTGCTAAGAGCAATAATCGTATAGAGGATGGAGTGTGTGAATTACTGGCTCAAAAGAATGTTCTCTGTAATGTTGAACCTATTGAATCGTCGCATGAGTTCATCATCCAATGCATAGTTCTGTTAGCATATCTAAGGATTTCAATAACTTTTTGTCGGATCCTCCGATAGGTATGTCATTCTATTTTTGGGTTTGAGAATTTTCATGTGATTTGGACTTTTGTATGCCCCATGATAATGACATAATATGCTCTTCAATTTATATTCTTGCACATGTAAGATTATATTGTTGCTTATGTGATGTTATAATCTTCAAATTTTATATTGAAATAGTGTTTAAAACAAATTTATCTTGAGGTATATCTTTGCTAAAGTCTTCCCTAAGAGATAGGAAGAAATTTTAGTACGCCTAGGTCATAAAAGTATGCAATTACTAATATCAAAGTACCTTTTTCTTTTTATCTCAGGTTTTTCTCGACAATGGTACTTCCAACACATTCTGTTCCTAGAGATTGTGTATTACGTGCACATAGGGAAATGCTCAAAATTACTAGACATAAACGTAGGCACGTTGCAAGAGTTAGGACTGAATTACATGTTCGTGACCATGCAAGAGATGTGTATGAACAACATCATGCAAATGGAAACTATATGGATGCTCAAATCCCAAATCAGCTATATCAAACCAATCAATTTCGCGCTGCATCTTGCTCTGCTGCTCATGATTTGGTATCCTTTGAGGTTCAGATGTCTACCACAACTCGACAATACAATCCTAATGGTGGCTTGAGTGTGCATAGACAAATGCTTAAATTTAGGAGAGCTAAACATATGCACATGGCAATAGTTACAACAGAATTACAACAACTGCATCATGCTACCATAGATAGAGATAGATACAATGGCATCCAAGCTACAAGTGTCCAAATGTGAGTTGCAACATTGTTGCCATTGGAAGTTCAACAACCTCCTATTCGTCAAGGAGACAATGCAACTATCCACAATATAGATGTTGAGATGTTGGATAACCATAAATTGCTACCCTTTGGAGTGGGGGTACGTAGCACAGGTCGACAAAGAAATGGAAACACAAATAATCCAGATGGTGGATTAAGAAATTGTAGGCAAATGCTTGATGCTACTAGAGCTGAACGTAGACACAAGGCAAGAGTAAGAACTCAATTACAACAATTGCATCGCACTACAACAAATACAATTGATATAAGTGCTCAAATGCCTGGTGCACCATTACTGTCCTTTGATGTTCAATTGCCTCACCTTATTCAAGAAGAGAATGAAGCTATCCATAATGCAAGTGCAAGTACTGAGATGGTACATGACCAGTACAGTATTCAAGCTCCTATATTTCAACCTCAAAATGGTGGATTTTGTTCAATTCTCCATGACATGCCACCTAATTTGGATATTCATCCATCAGTAACAATTTTGCTCTTCCAAAAACCAAATTTGCATGCAATTGGTACCCTTTGCAAGGTTTGTCACCATTGCATGGCTACGTTGTGGCACGATGAAACTAAAACAATTCGTACAACTTTGATTGGAAAACATTGCTGTAGAGAAGGGAAAGTAATTTTGCCACCTCTACAACAACCGTCACAACCTCTATGTAATTTTCTTGATGGCACACATCCACAAAGCATAGAGTTCAAAAAATATATACGTGCTTATAATAGCGCATTGGCTTTTGTTTCAATGGGTGCAAAAATTGATGAGCTTTTGCCTCAAAATGGAAATGGTTATACTTTTCGAGTTCATGGATCAATATATCACCGGATGGGTTTCCTATTGCCAAGTGAGGATGGACAACAAATACCAAAGTTTGCACAACTTTATATTTATGACAGTCATCATGAGTTATTGAATCGCATGGGGATTTTACCTGGGCTTTTGCCAGACTTACTACAAGAGCTTCAACAAATGATGCATGATCACAATGCTTACACACAGGCCTTTATAGCGGTTGGTGCAATCTTGCAACGCAATCCATCAGTAGAAATAAGAATGTCAAATTTTCAAAATCGATCCACCTCTAGAAGATATTCAGTTCCCACTGCAAGTGAGGTTGCTGCGATTATGCCTAGACAAGGTGATGATGATACACTTGATCATCGTAGCATTCAAGTTCGCACACGACAAGGCCATTTGATTTATATTTCTAACTTACACAAGGCATATATGCCACTGTTATATGTTCTTCTTTTTCCAAATGGAGAGGATGGATGACATATTAAACTTCCATATACATTTATGGATACTCATATTAATGCCAATAATCTTGCAAATAAAGATGGTGTCACTCAAATGCAATATTATGCTTTTCGACTTCAGATTCGAGATGATACTAATGCATGTCTTTTGCGTGGTGGTCCCTTGCTACAACAATACATTGTCAATGCTTATTGTAGCATTGAACAATGTAGTTGGCTTGGTGTCGTCGTAATCAAGCAACATTGCGAGTTGAAATGTATAGGGGATTGGCTGATATGGTCAATGGTTCAGATGTAGTTGATACTAATATCGCTCGGATTGGTGTGGGCAGGAGAATAGTATTGCCATCTAGCTTTACAGGTGGACCAAGATTCATGTACCAATTATATCAAGATGCTATGGCAATTGTGTGTAGCAAAGGTAAACCTGATTTGTTTATCACTATGACATGCAATCCTAAGTGGTCTGAAATTACAGATGCTTTGTTGCTTGGTCAAACTGCACATGATCAACCAGATTTAACTGCTAGAGTTTTTCATTTTAAACATAAGGACATGATGCAGTAGATAGTGAAAAAGGATTTGTTTGGTAAAGTTGCTGGATATGTGTCCATCATAGAATTCCAAAAGAGAGGCTTGCCTCATTCACATACGCTCTTGATATTAGAACCACGCTTTAAGCCACTAGAAGCATGTCATTATGATAGACTGGTGTGCGCTGAGCTACGTGATAAGGAAATGTTTTCGGATTTGTGTCGAATTATTACTAAATGTAACATACATGGTCCGTGTGGTGAGTTCAATCCAAAAAGTGCTTGCATGGTGGACGGAAAGTGTATAAAGGATTATCCAAAAAAAATTATACATACAACTACAGTTGATAAATCTGGTTATCCTTTATACAGACGTCGAGAGGATGGAAGGACTCATAATGCTAATGGTAACCTCTTGGATAACCGATGGATAGTGCCTTATAATCCTTATTTGAGTTCCAAGTATAGTGCTCACATAAATGTTAAGGTTTGCTCGACAATTGCAGCTGTCAAATATTTGTATAAATATGTATATAAGGGCCATGATCGAGCAACCATTCGGTTTACAAGTATGCGTGGTTCCGGATCCAATGATATTCACACACAAAATATTGATGAACAAAATATTGATGAGATTGAGAGGTACTTAGATGCAGGATATATTTCAGCTTCTGAAGCATGTTGGCGAATATTTGAATTCAAACTTCATGATGAGAAACCCGATATTCAATGATTGCAAATACATTTACCTGGAGATAATATTGTTTCCTTTCGTGACTCTGATAACATTTGTGATGTGGTGCAAAATGAAAATGCTCAAAAAACAACTCTCATAGAATGGTTTACATGCAATCGTTTGCACCCTGATGCTAACACAGTTCTCTATCAAGACTTTCCAATGTTTTGGGTTTGGAATGCATGCAAAAAAATGTGGACAAAGAGAAAGCAAGGAAACACATGTGGTCGAATATACTTTGTTTCACCTACGTGTGGAGAAAAATACTATTTGCGGCTACTTCTCACTGTATGCAAGGGGTGCACATCCTTTGAGGCATTGCGTACGGTTGATAATGTGGTATATTCAACTTTTAAGGAGGCTTGCATTGCAAAAGGAATGTTGGAAACAGATGATGAATGGAAAATGTGTTTGTGTGAAGCTGCATTGATGCAAACCGGTGCTCAATTAAGAAATTTGTTTGCATCCATCTTGGTATTTTGTTCGCCTGCCCGATCTGGGGCTCTATGGGAAGAGTTCTTAGGTCTGCTCATAGAGGATATAAAACATCGACTCTCCTTGGAAAATAGGTGAAATGTTGATATGCAAGCATTGATGCATATTCAAAAACTTTTAGATCAATATGGACGCAATTTGGCAGAGTATCATGGATTGCCTGAGGTGACAATGCAAGAGTACACAAATCCTTTGATCCTTGATGAAAAACTATATAATAAGGTAGAACAAGAGAATACCTTCTGAACAATGCAAGATTTGTTGAATGGTGGACAAAGAAATTGTTTTATGGAAATAATGAATGCGATTGATAGTGATTTGGGTAAACCATTATTCTTAGATGGCCCAAGTGGTTCTAGAAAAACATTCCTATACAAATGTTTGCTTGCAAAGCTTCGCAGTCAAGGTCGCATTGCAATAGCTACAACATCCTCTGGTATTGCTGCATTGCTTTTGCCACATGGTCATACTGCCCATTCAAAGTTCAAAATTCCATTGCTGGCAGATAATAATTCTACATGCAATATACCTGTTCAAAGTCACCTTGGAACACTGTTTCTTATGCTCTTTTTTAGTAGTGAGTTCTTCGTCAATGAAAAGTAAGTTTGACTTATTTTCTCTAATTTAATACTTTAATGTTTTAATCATATCTCTCATGTATGGATAGATATTCATGATTTTATGTGGAGTTAGACGTATGTTTGTTTTACTATATGAGAACATTGTGTTTAAATTATTTCTACCATAAAAAGTTTTTTGAACTTTCTATCATATTATATTTGCATAAAATTTTTGGTGCAATATCATCAAAGTTTATTTATTATTTTTTAATCATATATTTTCAAGAAATGAACTATTTTATTGTCTCCTGTTCTTTTTAAGTATTAAGGTTTTCAAAGAAAATTTCAAAGAAAAGTAAGTTTAACTTTTTTCCTTTTAACAAAAAATGAAATGTTTTAATCTCTCATGCTCTTTTGAAATATTATATTCCTTGAATAGAACCATGTTTGACTTATTTTCTATAATTTTTTTTTTTGCATTTATACAAAAGTAAGTTTTGAGAAATTATCATGTATAAAGTTCTTTTATACAATATGCATTACAAACTCTTTTTCTCTTCTAAATTGGTCTTCTAATTTTAATATTGTAAAGTCATTTTTTTTCATTTTTTAAAAATTTGATCAATATTACTAATTTTTATGTTTTCTAAATTTTATTGATAGATGGCCCAAACAGTATTTGAATATTATCATGCCTCTCCATATCAAATGAGACTTCAAGAAGCATTGCGAACTATTGCTACGGATGATATTATCCATAGAACTTTGGCTAGGGTAATCGAAAGATTACCCAATGATGGATTTACTAATGGAAACACTCCTTTATATGTAGAAAATTTATATTTTGGATGGATCCAATGCTACTATGTTAGACAAACAAATGTTGAGTACTTCATATCTCGGTCCCATACTAGACACATACCGAATGACTCGAGTAAATGGGAGTTTCAAGATTTATCATGTTTTGTAACTTTCCATCAGTTGCATCCAAATTCCGCCAACTGCTCTACTAATATTAGAGCCAATCATATCACGTCCCCGGGTAATACTTACTCACCAATTTAATTAATGTTTTGCTTTATAAATTTAATATTGTTATTTTTAAAGTCTTTTTTTTTTCGTTCTTAGATGTTGCAGCACAATCTGGGGCGGGGCATTGTCGTCGTGTTAGGGGTTGAAGGTCCACCACCAGGGCTTAGAGCAAAAGAAGGGTATGGGATTCAAGGTTTGGAGAAGGGAAAAAGAATGGAGTTTGACAAGAATCGGGTTCTAGATATGACTTAGTTGAAGAAGAAGATATCAATCTTTTTCTGTGTATTTAGCATACATGAATGGAATGAATGCCTTTAACTTGATTACATCAAATACATTTGGGAAAAATAAGCCATTACATAAAGGATATTCTCAGGTTTTAATCCAAATGCATATACCAAATGCAAGCTCAAAGGGCTTCTATCTCATGTACATAGACGAATTACAACTCCAAGAAACAAGTATTTTGATGGTAGACTCAAGTACATTCAAGACATAGATCAATAGTACATGAAATGCATTGATGGAGCATAAAATTTAACTTCAGCCTGGTTTTAAACTAGAAATTTCCAACCCATAATCAAGCTCAAAAAGTGTACATAAACTCAAGAATAAGCTTCTCTAATCATTAATGAGTAAAGCTCTGATGATAAGAGGTTTATTTCTTCTATTACAACCACATGGATCACTTGTTTGCTCAACAAAATGGACAAGAACAGTGGGCTACCCTATTTATGACTGGTTTTTTCAGCCCATAACAACCCATACACATTCAAAATCCTCCCCCTTTGCTTGCTCCAAAGTCACTCAAGTACTTGGGTAGAAGTCGGGCTTCATTCGACCATGAATAAGGTAAACAAAATGAGAGAAGACATACATAAGAGCAGGCTGAATACTTTTCTCTCAAATTTTTCCCTTTTATAGATTGTCATACCATTCATTTTTGTCAGACCAAATGGACAGGTAAGAGAAGCTCTCACCTTTCTTGTTTGTATCTTCATCTTCAGCTCCAGTTTGCCTTCAGTTTGCATGCTCCAAAGCATGCACCATAGCTCACAGTCTTCTCCAGTTGTTGCAGGTCACTTTTTGACCTACTTTGGTCACTTGCACTTTTTGACCTACTTTAGTCACTTACAGGTCACTTTAGTTCATTACTTTAGGTCCCCCATGAACCTAGTGGACTTTTGGCATTTTTCTTGAGTTCCAACCATATTTTCCACTTGAATCAATGTGATTTATCCTGCAGACTATCAATTACTTCCAGTTGATCAAGTTATAGGTTCCCATAGACTTAATTTTTTATCAATATATGTAGTACAACTGAAAATTATATGACAAATACAACTGAACTTATGTAACTAAGTGATATCTAAGTTGGTTGTTGGGTAACAATGACTGAGTTATGTATGAAAATTCCTCATATAAATCCTAGTAAAGTTCTTTTGTGTTCATAAGAATCTCATGATTTATATTATGAACAATAAACTCTTTGACATTCACCCCCTCCTAACCTGCGTATCCTCCGGCATGTGCCATTTCACAAGATTACAGGTTTAAGGAGGGTCTTCTTCTGACATATCTTCATCTTCATCCTCTAAGTCTTCTTCTTCTTGCTTGTCTTCAAGTAGATGGCTCATATCCAAGTCATCAAGCTCATAAGTTGAAGATTCTCTCCTTTTGAAGAGCTTGATATGTTTACTGGCTATTGGTACTTTTACCATGGTTCCATCCATTTTAGCCAAAGAATAAGTATAATTATAATGTACTATTTTTACTACATATGGTCCAAACCATCGCTTGGCTAGCTTTCTATGAGCACTATATTGATTGTCCAAGCTGTTATCATAGACAAGTGCCCAATCATTCTCTTGAATAGCTCTTGGACGGAGTCGATGATGCTTGTCAAACCTCTTCTTATTCTTTAATCTTGCTGTTTTCAGCCTTTCAATGGCTGTCTTGACATCTTCTGGCCTTCTTTCAAGTTGCCTTATGCACAAAGTCAGCAACTCTTCTCTATTCATGCCTTCATCCCAAGGCAAGATACTCCATGTGACAATGGACTCCTCAATAGGCATAATGGGTGGCTGTCCATATATTAGTTCAGCTGGCATATAACTTGTTACTGCACTATGGGTAGTTCTATTAGCCCATAATGCGAATGGTAGCATTCTAGGCCATTCCCTCATCTTTCCTTTGCAAGATTTTTCCAAAGCTTTAAGAATTGGTTGATGACCTCTTTCGCTCTTACCATTGCTTTCAGGGTTGTAGGCTAATGTAAGAGATAGCTTGATTCCCAATTGAGCAAAGAAATGGCGAGCCTCATCAGCATCCGATTCTCCTCTATCAGCAGTTACTTTGGCAACACAGCCATACCTGCAAAATACTTCTTTAAGTAAAAATCTACAAACTGCTTGAGTAGACTTTGTTGTCAAGGCTTTTCCTTCCACTTGATTTGTGAGATCTTCTCTAGCAAGTACTAGATATCTCATGTTCCAAATTCCTGTAGGCATGGTTACTAAATCAATAACCTATCTATAGTGAATGTATAAAGGAAAGGTAGGCTGAAGCCCATCTCTATGCTTAACCATGGAGTACATTTGACAAACATGACAAGACTCAACAAAATGCTTAATGTCTTTATACATGTTTTGCCACCAAAATTTCTCTTTTATTTTGGCAAAAGTGCCCCATATGCCTCTATGACCAGCCATTAGGCTTTCATGAAATTCTTGCATGACTTGTCTTTGAGTCTTTTTATCACCTAAGACACGAACAGGCGCCCTTCCTTTCTTTTTCGCATGCCTCCAAAGATAGCCATCTTTAAGAAAAAAGCCATAAGCTTTTCTCTTGATTCTCTTGAACTCTTCATTAGTCCAATCTTCCTTCTTTGTCATAATGCTAAAAAATTGGCCAATTTTTAGGCAATCATCTGCATAATATTCTTCTTTAAAGTGTGAACAAACCATAACAAAACATTGAGCATGCTATTTGTCAGCTGCCCATTGTCCTTCTTTGGATGTTTCTTCCTTCTTTGCTAATGTAAAATTTGTTTTAGCAGTTGAACCTGTTGTACTTGCTGTAATTAATGTTGTACCTGCATTTTTGATAGTTGAGCCATCATTAGGTACAGTTGTACTTGCTGTTTTTAGATCTGAAACTGCATTTACAGCATCATTTTTAGCAAATATAGACTTTGATTCTTCGTCACCCATCATCTCTTCTTCATCCTTATATCTGGTACGTGAAAGCATGTCAGCAACAACTGGATTATCTCTTCCTGCAATATGTTTCAAATCAGGATTTAAGGATTTAATATAGGCTAGCCATGTTGGGAGTGGAACAGTTGGCAATCATGCCCAAGATTGGAAGGCAATCTGCTTCAACTATTACATGTGCACCCATGAAGTACTCCCGGTCACATTTCAATGCAGTTACTACTTCCCAAAGTTCTCTTTTAATTTGAGCATACCTTCTTTCTCATTCATTAAGAACCTTCACTCCAAAGCGAATTGCATATCTATTGCCTTCAAGGTCGTCTTGATCGACTGCCCATCCTATCCCAATAGGACTTGTGTCCACTGTGAGTATAATAGGCTCTCCATTAGAGTAATTAGCCCTCTTTAAGGTGGGGGCTGTAATCAACAATTTCTTCAATTTTCGAATAGCTTGAGTATGTTCTTTTTCCCATATAAACCTTTGGCCTTTTCTTAGCAGTTGATAGAGATTTTCATCAACATGAGCAAAATGTGGGATCCAAATAAGGTAGAAAACACATACACCAAGAAATCTTCTCACCTCCGAAACATTTGTGCATATTTTTTGCATTTTGCTGATAGCATCAATCTTGGTTGGAGAAGGCTTTCGGCCATATGGACCACACATATGCCCTACCACAAGAAATTCTTCGACTCTAAAAACAGATTTAGCACCTGAAAGAGTAAGATGGACTTCTTCTAATTTAGACAATATTTGAGCATAATCATTAATATGATCGGAAACAAACTTGCGACATCCAAGTTCATTGAGTTCTTCATTCTTCTCATGAACTTTACATCCTTTGATTGGTACATCATCAAGGAAAGGAAGAGTTAATTGGGGAATATAATCTCTCAACACTTTATGCATGGAATTCATCATGTGAGCTACTGAATTTGTAGCTCCTTGAGGTAGAGTACACATGCATACTAAACCAAGAGGCGTCTTCATTGTGGGAATGTCTCGGCTCTCCAAAGCAAGCTGAAATTGGTCATAGCCTGAATATAAGTCTCCCATGGAATAAATTGCTCTACCTGCAAAAGCTTCAGCAAATTCATTAACAATTGGCCCTAAACCAACATTTCTAATAGTGACTTTATTGACAGGCTCTAAATCTTGAATGAATCGCAAAGATCCATTGGACTTAGGCACGGTAAACCATCAGTTGGAATATGGGGCTGAAGATCGCACCAATATTTGCATTTTTATCTTTTCATTTAGAAGCTCCAATAACTTAGGCAAATGAGCCCTTGGTACCGAAATTGGTTTAAGTTTCCAAGGAATGTGCGGGACCGGTAAAATCACCATTGTTGCCACAACACTTGGATCCACATAGCCAATTTCATGTGGCTGAAATGAAAAAGCTTTGCCATAATTCTTTAACATCTGCATGAAGATTTGCTTTTCAGCTCTGCTGGCAAGAGAAAAGAGTTGTCACCAATTTTCAGCTCTTGTAGACTTTTTGCTGTAAATTGGGGACCAATATCTTTGGGATCACAAAGGCTTGGCTGTTTGGATACCCTTTCTGCTAGTCCTTCACTTTCGGGTGGTAGAGGAGTAGCCACTAGCTTGACCTTTTTATCAACTGTCTTATACTTTGTTTCTACTCTTACCTCATCCTTGTTTGGATGTCCAAAAGCTTCATGATCTGCAAATTCTCGAATTATGTCATACATATCCAATGTGCATACCTGTATGGACTAATCTTTAGCTTGATTTTCCGCATGAATAGCTACATATATTTAAGCCATTGTATCATTATAAATCAGCCCATAGAATAGCCCTGAAATTTCTTCATCTTTAGGCAAAACATCCATTTGCTTTAGTTCTTGTTCCACATAACATAAATGCTTTCTTTTAGCCCTATTCATGGCTGAAAACTGTTTATAACAGCCCACACTATTGGCCGAAAAAACCTGCAAGTCAGCTTTTGGCCTTGCCTCCTTTATATGTGGAGGCAATTTTTTAGAACATGATGCACTGCCATAGCCTCCACTTATAGCAGTGCTACCCGAAAACCCTTAAATTCTCAAGCATTAGGAGGAACAGAATAATCTCTCAATCGATCTCTATTCCAGTGATGATTTACACATACAGTCAAGAATTGGACAGCTTTGCCATTATCCTTACTTCTTATCTGAGCATATGATGAACCATCATCAAGGGCCTTTGTCTCTAAACGAGACTCAGAAATAAAAGGTTGTCCAAGAATGATAGGATAGCTGCAGGAATCTTGAATAACCTTGTACATAAGGGCATGCTACATAAAGATCGCCAGAAGAGTTATTGGCTGCTTTCATGTGCCATCCTGGGTCCACATCAATGGTCCATTCACCATTCTCGTAGAGACTTCTTGACATGACATTAATCTTCGAGCCATGGTCTATAAGGGCAATGCATGGAGTCTCTTTTTCTCCAATCTTAACAACGGTTTCAGTGGTCGCCCTTGCCCAATGGGTACGGGAGTAGTGACTACTAGGAATAAAGTGAGCATCACTTTCTTCTTGCATGTTATGAAGATGAGATTCTTTCTTATGCATGGGCTGAACTTTGGATTGAGAAGTCCCCACCATAACATTTTTTGCAATAGCTTCTTCAGTTTCTGCTTTATAGATGTCTTCATCTTTAGCTTCTATGGCTGCTATCAATTCTTTGATTACCTCCAATCGAATCCCTTGAGTTTTCAACTTCTCTTCATCCTGCAAATACACATGAAGTGCTTGCAAAAAAGCATGCACGGATTCTTCAGTTTCCTCACCAACATATTGTCTTTTTCATTTAATTACATCAATTATTACATCATGAAATCCTTGTTTTACAATTTCGAGAATTTCACCTAATGTAAATTCAATTCTACTTCCAAGAATCCTTTCTTCTAGGATCCGCTTAAGATCCGTTGTAGTCTCTATGTTAGACTGCAACTTGTAGCTAGGATGTTTGCTTTTTCTTTTTCCTTTTGTCTTCTTTGCTTGAGGGGCATCTCCCATATCAAGCTCTGGCGGTGATGGATTTTCAGCAGCCTTCTACTGATCTGGTTTACTTCTTGTCACGCGTTTAGTTGGCCCCAAAGAAGAAGGACCCGGCAACATCTTCATCTCTTTTCTTCTATAATGGCTTCATGATTATTGATTTTTGTTAACCGAGCAAAAATCAACTGGCTCGGTCCATCCGGTTCTTCCTCGGATGCATTGACTGGTAGTAGTTAAATCATCTTTGGTTGCCTTGCCTTGCTCCATGTGATCTAAGGCCTGCATCCACACTTTAGATTTTGCATCAGTTTTACATGCTCTAACAATTTCATTAGTTGGCTCAATTTGCAACCCATAGGTTGCTGCATCAATAGCTGCATAGGCTTTCCTTGTTGCCAAATCCTCCAATCTTTTGTTCATGCCACCGTTACCGAAATTTGGCTCAAGAGGAAGCCCAGATTCGGTTGCATGAATTTTACCATCCTTCCAAAAGACTAATTTTTGTGCTTCAGCTTCACGGAATGCACCGCACTCCCTCTTATCATGCTGTAGGCTATCACACCAGATACAACGTTTTTTGAAGCCTTCTCATACAGGTCTTTGGGCAGCTGACCGTCCCCTTTCTTCCACTTTCACATCAAGCCTTTCCACTTTGGAATTAATCTCCATTAGATTAAGATGGAGATCCCGCATGCTTTTAATTAGTTCGTCCATGACATCCTTCTTTGGAGATGGAACAACAGAATTTCTTGGTTGCTCAGCCATAGAGACAGGAGGTCGAGAAAGAGGAACAGGCTCCTTCATGGATTCAGTTGGTGCAAGGATAAATCCCCATCTTAGGCGCAACCGCTCTCTTCGAGCAATCATATTAACTGCTTCAGTGACATCACTCCTGGCAGTCTTCAATCCCGTCTCAAAGTCAGGATCTTCAAGTCGATCAGTTAGTTTCTCTTGAAGGAAAGGATCTGCAGCTTTTAGAAATAATTCAATTTTCTGGCTTTCCATACCTTGCTGATCATCAGGATCCAGTTGAGCAAATTTTCTTTCAAATTCGTGATGAAGAGCAGTGGTGGTTAGACCCTTATTGGGCCTTTCGACCCATTCAGTGAAAACTTTCTTTGTCATAAGGCCAGAATCTTCAAGAAAAAATTCTTCTCGAAGAGCCTTCTTGAACGCGGACCATCCCGATTCTTTTTGGAAAAGACCATGAATTCGGTCCTGGAGACCAACGGGTAAAATATCGGCTCTAGGCATGATGAGGAACTCTGAAGAAGACCATCTTATCAGTATAGAGGCGGATAAAAGAGGACACATTTTGCCCATTAAATTTCTTGAGCTCTTGCCCAACTACTTCCAAAGCTTTAATGGCGGCGGCATCATTCTGCTCTTCTTCTTGTCTCCGTTGTTGTTGCAATTGCAACTGCTGCTAAAATTGCAATTGTTGTTGTTGTCTTTCTTGCATCAAACAAACAAACTGTTGCAAGGAATCTCCTCCCGAACTTGATGATTCTCCCATTGTACTTCCTCTTCCGCAGTGGACTTTCACGTCGGGTTCACCACTGTCGTCGTGTTAGGGGTTGAAGGTCTATCACCGGGGCTTAGAGTAGAAGAAGGGTGTGGGATTCAAGGTTTGGAGAAGGGAAGAAGAATGGAGTTTGACAAGATTCGGATTTTAGAAATGACTTAGTTGAAGAAGAAGATATCAAGCTTTTTCTATGTATTTAGCATACATGAATGGAATGAATGCATTTAACTTGATTACATCAAATATATTTGGGAAAAATAAGCTATTACATAAAGGATATTCTCAAGTTTTAATCCAAATGCATATACCAAATGCAAGCTCAAAGGGCTTCTATCTCATGTACATAGACGGATTACAACTCCAAGAAACAAGTATTTTGATGGTAGACTCAAGTACATTCAAGACATAGATCAATAGTACATGAAATGCATTGATGGAGCATAAAATTTAACTTCATCCCTATTTTAAAATAGAAATTTCCAGCCCATAATCAAGCTCAAAAAGCGTACATAAACTCAAAAATAAGCTCCTCTAATCATTAATGAGTAAAGCCCTGATGATAAGAGGTCAATTTCTTCTATTATAACCACATGGATCACTTGTTTGCTCAACAAAATGGACAAGAACAGTGGGCTGCCCTGTTTGTGACTGGTTTTTTCAGCCTATAACAGCCCATACACCTTCAAAATCCTCCCCCTTTACTTGCCCCAAAGTCACTCAAGTACTTGGGTACAAGTCGGGCTTCATTGGACCATGAATAAGGTAAATAAAATGAGAGAAGATGTACATAAGAGCAGGCTGAATACTTTTCTCTCATATGTACATAAGAGCAGACTGAATACTTTTCTCTCAGATTTCCCCCTTTTATAGACTGTCATACCATTCATTTTCGTCAGACCAAATGGACGGGTAAGATGAGCTCTCACCTTTCTTGTTTGTATCTTCATCTTCAGCTCCAGTTTGCCTTCAGTTTGCATGCTCCAAAGCATGCACCATAGCTCATAGTCTTCTCCAGTTGTTGCAAGTATGCAAGCCCGCATTTTGCACCGAAAAATGTGGGTTGCATCCTGCTCAGCTCCCACTTCACTTTTTGACCTACTTTGGTCACTTACATGTTACTTTAGTTCATTACTTCAGGTCCCCCATGAACCTAATGGAATTTTGGCATTTTTCTTGAGTTCTAACCATATTTTCCACTTGAATCAATGTGATTTATCTTGCAGTCTGTCAATTACTTCCAACTGATCAAGTTATAGGTTCCCATAGACTTAATTTTTTATCAATATACGTGGTACAACTAAAAATTGTATGACAAATACAAATGAACTTTTGTAACTAAGTGATATCTAAGTTGGTTGTTGGGTAACAATGACTGACTTATGTATGAAAATTCCTCATATAAATCCTAGTAAAGTTCTTTTGTGTTCATAAGAATCCCATGATTTATATTATGAACAATAAACTCTTTGACAGCGTGTCACAGGTTCGCCCACACATGTTCCCCGTGCTAGAACCACGGTTAATAATTCATCTAAGAAGAGAAAGCTTTCTTTTCGATAGTTGATTTTCGACAGTACAACTATCTTTTTGAAAACATTATATACTTTCTTTTCCATTTACTTGTTGTTATAGTTGGAATTCTTTCAGTGATATTTAAAAATCACTTTTTTTTCAGTTATGTTTTCCAATTATTATGGTTGAGATAATCAATGTTATTGTATTGAATTGTTAGATTTTATAATGAAGTTTACAAATTGCAAGACTATTTGATTCATTACTAAGTGAAAGAATGTGTGAACAAATTAAAACATTTGTGCTTCACATCCCGGCCCGAAGCGTCGGGAGAAAGCTGGCACGTAGCGCCGGCCCCCACGCGAAGTGCCAGGCTGAGTCTAGGCGCAGAGCACCTAGTTTATGTTACTCATTCGATGTGGCTTAAGAGTAGCAAGAGATGGCAGATGTGAAGGCAGCATTGTATGAAGAGTAGTGGCTATTAATAGACTTAAGCTTTTTTTTAAGTTGGCAAAAAGTGGATCATTTTCGGAAAGAGGATCAATATAAAAACATCGTGAAGGCAAGGAGGAAAGGGGGGTGTCAGGATCATAAGGGGAGGGCCGTTTTGACTACTCTTGGGCACCCTTATTAGAGTGGAAGAGAGTTGATACAATCCATCTTTCTCCACACCCACTATGATTGCATCATCCTCGATGAAGTTTCGTCCCGCAACTCATGGAATGCATAGCTTGAGCCTTGCTATCCTACGGTCTATTATCCTGTTCTCGAGATTATTAGCCATAGCACTGAAGAAATAGGAGAAGAATCGTGTGACGAATAGATAAGAAGGCTTCCAACAACTGAGAAGGAAGAAACAAAATGATCTCTGTGGACTTGTAGGGCTCACGATAGATTTCAAGTGGGGTTTTTTGTCCCACGTACAGCTCAGCGAGAGAAGGTAGCAGAGGAAAGAGCCACAGGGTAAAACAAAGGGAGCACTTAGCTCAGTGAGAGAAGGTAGCAGAGGCAAGACCCACAAGGTAAAACGAAAGGAACACCCAACATTCACAATGGGATGATGCGGATCATGGCTCTGCCATCACAATCACATGCTTCTGTCTGGTGGGGTCTGCGTCCGGATAGAGTTCGGCTGAAATTCAGGATGTTATGCCTTTTAATGAGTCTAAGTATTAAATAATTAGAACGAAGCGTTTTTTAAATCTACCAACCCGAAACTGAATCGTTTAAATTCCTCACCGTTCTAATGAGAGGATTCGTTCTTCAAGGTTCTTCGATCTCTTCCCCTCCTCTATTCAACAACACGCCTTCCTTCTTCATTCCTCTCCATTCTTTATGCAATCCTTTTTTCAAGTTTCCTTTTCCAAGCTCCTCCCCTTCTCCATTCAGCAACAAGCTCTTCCCCTCCCCATTTAACATTGCAAAGCTATCACTTCTGCTATTTTTTAAGTAGTCCTTTCTTGAAGTTTCCTTTTTTAAAAGTCTTAGCAAAGTCTACCTTTACACCTAAAGCTATTTTTGCATGTGTTTACACAATTTTTCATGATTCCTGTCATTATCAAACATGCCACCCCTACTATCACAAATCCAAAAATTAATGTTCGAAAACCCTCATCTGATCCATTTAATGCCTCGAATCTTCAATGGGAGGCACGTACCAATCCATCATCAAAATTTGATGTCCAAAACATTGCCTACATTCCATGGGATCGATTGGATGATTTCATATGTGGTGAATCTCAAAGAGAGGATGCACCTATTGGCTTTCGCAAGCAATGGACATCAAAGAACGCACCAGGTAAAAACGGAAATGTGTGACATGGTGCACTGTACACAAAACAATCTAGTGCAAGGATGGCCTTTGCACCATGGTTGTCGATAGGGGTGCGATCATGGATTTGTGACATGCTGCACAAAGGGTTCACACTGCAACTGGTATTGCAACATCACATACACACAGTACAAAGGGGTACTAGAGATGGTAGCTTGAAGACCACAAGAGATACTTTTCTTACATTGCGGGATATTCTGAATATTTCAAGCAAATTGGAAACCATCACCTTGCAAACAGACCAAGATGATGCACGTAGCGTGCACAATTGGGCCGTCGCAAATAAGAGCCAAACTTTTTTTAATCAAATCTTTGATGAAGCAAAAGGGCATACATTTGTGCTTGGTGTGAAAATCAATTAGCAACTAGAGATGGCAAAAACACATGGGGACAATGGGTTGCTAGCAATGGATGCCACCTTTAGCACCAATAAATATAAGGTATTATATTGTAATTATTGTGTGCATTGAAAAAATTTTAATTAATGTTGACTAGAATGGTCTTTTGCAGTTTCAACTATACACAATCTTAGTGTTTGACTCTCATCAGAATGGCATCCCTATTGCTTGGATTATTATATCTTCTTACGCCATGGTTGAAATTCAACTGTGGTTGGTGGCCTTTTGAAATCGATTGCTTGATGCCAAAAAATCATGGCAATCTAATGCATTTATGGTTGACGACGCCCTTGCAGAAATACAAGCCATTAGGTAAGCTATGCATAGATTAATTACTCTATATAATGTGTTATTTTATTGGGCTTTATGTTGCACTGTGTATGGAATTAGATGTTCACTTGGGGACTCTTTGTATTTTGTTGGCAATAGGGAGGTCTTTGGTGTGCCAATATACCTTTGCATTTGGCATGTTCAATAGGCTTGGTTAAAGAATTTGATCAAGAAGGTTTCCAATTCCTCGAAATGGGCAAACCTGTTCAAAGCACTAGGCCAAATAATGAATATGCGAAGCCAAGCTAGCATCAATCAGGTGAGTACTGAGGGAGAAGCTATGGACTTGGTGGATGATTTCTTGCATACGTATAAGGAAGAGGAGGACTTCATCAAGTACTTTAAGGACCAGTGGATGGCATCAAAAGGTAACTAGGGTTTATAGTTTAGCTAATACTTTTGGCTCTCTTATTTGACTAAATTTTACTTTTTTTTCTTTACTTTTGGCAACCTACCACACTCAAATCAGGAGACAAATGGTAGCATTGAGTCATGTCATGGTATTCTAAAATCACAATTTCTTATTGGTCGTAAGACAATCCATGGTTGGAGAGTAGATTGGCTCCTACAAAAGATTTTGGGTCCTTGTCATTCCTATTATTGGTATGAAGACATGTTGAAGGAGGCTGGGTTCAAATTCTTTTTTAATATATTGGACCTTGTTGCAAGCTTCGTGCAACATGCCCAAGAAATCTCTGATGACAATGTAAGGTTCTTAGATGTTGAGCATACGGTTGCCTTGGTCAATAGCCAAAGCAAGAGTGATCTATGGCACAAAGTGGAGAATGCAAATTGTGAGTGGGCATGTTGCTCTTGTGAATGGGCCATGCATGGCAACCTTTGCAAACATCAAGCCAAGGTGATGATGATTAATGGCATACACTTTTCCCATATCATCAAGGCATCCATGGACTTGTACAACTTGTCCAACAAAGATATACCATGTGAGTAATTATATTGCTAGTACTACCTTGCTTTGGTTTGTAAGATAAATAGAGAAGTAAGTATGCTTTGAAATTTTTTGCAGGTCATGGATTCTTATGCCAATTTGACCCTATTGTTGTTGAGGAGCCACTTCCTATGTCTCCCCATGGGGTCACTGCAAGTATAGATGACTCCAAACCATAATTGTCAATTTATTACAAGTTAACATTCATTTATGGAAAGCGGTTATTTACTAAGCGCGTCAATGATGTCACATGACAATAAGGTTGCAGAAGTATGCCAAATTGTTGATGAGACACTTTCCCAATGTGGTAGGTATTGGCTATGATCATTTTTGTCATTGATCTACAATGGATATTATTGGTATCTTGAAACAATGGGTGCTTGGCAGATGGTGATTTGGAGCTATTAGAGTTTGCTCGACATCTCGCCCTTCAAATGCAAATGTCTATCAAACAAGCAAAGGCATCAAAGTTGCAACTAGTGCATCCACTTAGTAGGTTGCACCCTATTGAGGATGGCTTTGGAAATTCTCTAGCAAGAGTGCAGCCATTCTTTGAGCTTGGTTAGTGTAAGAAAGTTTTAAACCGGAAAGAGCAATTAAGGGTTCTTCCCTCTTTCCCAAAGCCTCTTAAAAAAGTGAAGGCAACAATGCTAGACAAATTAGATAAGGCATGTGAGGATGAAGCAACAGGGCAAGCTTCAAGTTAATGGATATTTTGCTTGCATCAACACATATGGACATATCTTTACATGACATTGACTTTTGAGGATTTAAATTTGTTTGGTTTTCACAACCATTTGATATCGAATTTTTCTAGTATTTGCATAATGTTTTACATTATCCTTGGAGTGACCCTCTCTCTCTCTCTCTCTCTCTCTCTCTCTCTCTCTCTCTCTCTCTCTCTCTCTCTCTCTCTCTCTCTCTCTCTCTCTCTCTCTCTCTCTCTCTCTCTCTCTCTCTCTCTCTCTCTCTCTATGTAATTACATCTATGTCTCATCATACACTTAGGTGTTGAAGTTAAACCCCATGTCTTCTCAATGTCTTTACTTGAGCATAAGTTTATAGCACTCATAGTAGCAATAAGTTTATAGCACTCATAGTAGCAATAGCACATTTTCATTAATAAAATAGGCACAATATGCCTAGTCCATGCTGGTTTGTTGCTTGCTCTATTGGTCCTAGATAAGCTCACATTAACAAGCTCTAATGCTCACTGCTCTTTGTAAGCCTCCACAAGCTCTTCCAGTGTAAGCCTTCAAATCTCTGACACAAATCAATCCAAGTATGGCTATGGTTTCAAATGAATCTTTGCAGGTCAAATGCAACTCCTATCTTCAAACTCCAACTCCTGCAATACCAATGCTGAGCTCATAAGCTCTCAAGGTCTCATGGCTTCATGGCTCTAATACCATGTTTAAGATGCAGAGGGGGAGAGAGAGACATGGAACGAGGCAATCTCATAGAGCATACAACTCTATATGAGATACAACTCTATATCTTCTTCATTATTCATTATACTCAACACACCAAAGCCAAAGTACACTAACCATTGTGTAAATACCTAACCTAGTAACTAATTCTAGTTAGGTCCTATTGACTCATGTATTAGCATACATGAGGTACAACTAACCTACAATTGTAAGAGTTGGTTGAGCTTCATCTTGCAACATCCACCATTTCTTGAATCATTCTCTCTCCATCTCCTTTGAGTCAATGCCAATCACATCATTACTTGCATATAGCTCGTTATTATTCTATTGCCCTTGGTTTTCCAATAGAGAAGCTAGTTTGATCAACGTTTTTGAAAATGACAAAACTAGAGAGAGTAGTTGCACCATACACACATATACAAAGAGGATAGTTTGCACTTACCGTGCATATGAAGCAACCCTATTGGCATAACACACACACATCCATTTGACCTTTTTATCCTTGTTAGACCTTTGTTTCCCTATTTGACTCTATCTTTTAATGTATTTGTTTGATGTCGTTGCTTTAACTACAATCTTTCTTTATGGCTCAATAAGGCACACCTCCATTTTTTCGAGAGATTCATTTGAAATGCTCTTCCATGCTTCTTTTTTGGGATTGTTTCAAGGGAGATACAATATTGTGATCCCTCGAAGGGTATTTGGAAGAAATATTCTTAAAGTTCAAATACTTCTACTAGGTTAATCCTTTCCATCATATTGAGTTGGCATTTACATGTCACTTTAGGGTGTTTATTTTTTAGGGGGAAAAGACACACTTTTGCCTCTTTAAACTTGTTTCTTATTTGAAGTTCTTCCATGTACATAAAATAAACGGATACACATCAAAACACATCTAGCCCATACTTATTTCCTTGAATGTTCCCCTCAATGAATGTTCCCCTCAATGTTCTAGTTCTTTGTCAAACTAGAGATATATACCATATTATGTTAAGACCAATCGATGGACAAATAACTTGCTCATTTGTACACCCATGTCCCACTTTGTATCTTGGAAGAACTTATAGGTTTTGCTTATAGTTTGGCAACAAAATCTTTCATCGAAGGAAGCTCTATGATCAAATATCAACATTATCTTCCATATTGAAGACTATACTTGAGCATTGAGAGGAGATGACTTCATCTCCTTGCACTTCCTCATATAAGATGCACTTCTTTGGAGCATTGCAATGATCGGACTTTGCTTTTGGATGAGGTAACAATGTCTTTTTCCTTTATTCTAAATGATGATAAAGGCTTTGATCACATTATTTATCAAAAGGCACAACTCATCCACATGGTTGAAGAGTAGCTTGATAGCAAGCTAAGAAATAATCGATTGAACACTTGAAAGCTAAGTCACATCAACAATATGTGTTTATGGACTCCAAGTCTCATGGTTATCCGCTTGATGTTTGCATCATATGATTGCGAGGGAGTAGTGAGTTCATCTCTTCAATCATATGCATACTTTGAAGCATCCCACAACAACATTGAGTATATTTCATATGAAGAGATAAGAATCTGAACTTGTTTAAGATGAATATATGATTCAAAGATGCTTGGAATGATCACCGATCAGTAACTTCTATACACTTGTATGCACTGATGAAGCGATACAATTGCATAGTCAGAATATCCCACAGGCTACAACTCTCCTCCGATTAAAATGAAGTAGGCATGTTGTATTGACAGTATTCACATGCAACACAATTATAGTCTAGAGGCCTTGGCTGGACTAGTAGGGTGCTTGCTAGGAGGCGAGATGGCCAGTGTCGAGGGTGGAGTCACAACCCAGGCCGAGCTGGCGACTCTGCGTGGCCGGGACGGCTGTGAGCTCTCCCACCGTGCCCAGTAAAGTGTCTGGGTGGAAGACGGGCAAGCCATGGTTGCCACCCTTGACAAAGACCTCGGCGAGGGCCTGATGGAAGGCCTCTGTGTGGTGGACAGCCTGATGGAAGGCCCAGCGACGAGATGAGTGCCAGAACTGTAAGAGACAGCAGCTGCTAAAAGTCCTTAGGGATAGTGCTAGCCAGGGGTGTCTCGTTCAGGACAAGAACCTGCAACTGCATACATTGGCTCAGGGATGTTAATATGAGGCTGCGTGTGATGAAGGATATTGCCTCAAGCTAGAGGTGGGTTAGGGTAGCGTAGAAGGGACGGATGTTTGGGACGTGTGGTGCCTGCATGGGGGGTTTCTGGCCACCGGTGTGGGAGAGCAGGTAGAGGGTGCGCAAGGCACGGAGGTGCCATATCTGCGGGGGGTAGGGGACCGGAGAAGGCTTCTCCGGTCGGCTGAGGATAAATATCAGTATGGGCCCCGCCACGGGCCCATACTTTTCCATCGGTATGACCGGAAGCGCCGGTTTTAGGCGCGTGTGCCTCTTTTTTCACTATCAAAGGATTTAATAAATTTAAAACCTTGTACTTCCAAAAAAAGTACGCGCGCCCAGAGTGATAGAGCTCATGAGTGCTTGCGTGAGGGTGGGAGTTCAAAGCCCGCTGTGTGCAGCGGGCGATCAGACCAAACCCCCTTTTAGGGGCCTTTTTTATTTTAATTAATTTCCACCGAGTGACCGGGTGAACCCTTTCGCAGTGGTGGGGGCCATGCCGAAATCTATCCTCAGCCCTCCAGAGATGCAAAGCAGATCTCCTTCTCCACTATGCGAGAGAGAGAGAGAGAGAGAGAGAGAGAGAGAGAGAGAGAGAGAGAGAGAGAGAGAGAGAGAGAGGGGGTTTGGGGGACCCCTATCATGGAACGCATGGCCATGGGGCATGCATACACGCGGAGCCTCTTTTTACCATAATTATTTTTTACCAGCATGTCCCATGTCCACGTCAGCCTGTTGACTGCAAACGTGTACATAGGACAAAAAACCCCGCTTGATATCTAGCCTGAGCCGACTTGCAGTCATAGAGTGAAGTTGCAAGCCTGGAAAGAGAACATAAAAACCCCACATCCTGTCGAGAAGAGCAACACGAGAACTTTGGCCAACTGACATGCAATATGTAAGCAGGCAATACGCGACTATGCTAATGTTATTGGTTGCACTTATGCTACTCAGAGATAAGAAGGGAATCATACAGAGAAGGAAGGATGAAGTGATGGGCAATCAGTTCAATAACAAGCCCAAAGCTTTACTAGTTTTCATGCAGTGTAGGGATAGTGGAGATCCTGCAGTGCATCCCGCACTGTAAGTACTAGACGAGGAAGGAGGCATTCTTGTCTCTTTGAATAAAGATCAGCAATCGCGAAATAATATGGAGCCGTCAAAGTAGCATAAGAAGGTGACAAACCGGCAGCATTAATCTTCAAATCGGAGTAGGCAAGTTTGCTAAAGCTTCTCAGTGTATACTACAATCCTCGTGAGCTAAAGATGGCCCAGAGAGAATGGAAGCTTCCAGAAGAGCATAGTATTAAGTCCTTAATTACAAAGCTGTCTGAAAGCTGTATTATTAAATATGTCAAAGTTGTTTTATTCAGTGATCTGATTATTAAATAGGACAAGGCTAATGGGAAACTTGGTGGAGTATCAAGTAAGCCTATGGAGTTGATGAATATGCAACAACATACTGAGAGTTAAAGCTCATCATTCCATTAGCCACTTGCCTCATGGCTGGTACAAACACATCAACATGAGAGAATTAGAGCTAATTTCTAGTCAAAGGAGCATACAAAGTTCAAAGGATCCATGCAAGGGTTACCTTCATCCACTAACTCCACTTCTTATTTGGAGCATTGCTAATCCTAATATCTCCTTTGTTTCTCTTATTAACATAGTCTTGAACTCTTCATACATAAACATGATCAAGCTCATCTAAGCTGAAATGACGTATTGTGTTACCTTACCCATTTGATTGAATGTGTATCCTAACCATTCTTCTTACTCCATGTATTTTCCTTGAGTTGAGTATTGTTCATATTCCTTTGCTCCCATCTTGCATAGCGTTCCTACGATGAGCGACTTTTCGCAAACTCCCGCACATATTCCGTGCGACACTGTGGCATGTAAGACAACTGTGTTGGGGCCACAACAATCATCTAGAGGATGCTTCCTGTGTGTATGATTCCTAGTGCTAGACACCTATATGTTTGGATACTCCAATTTCTCGGAGTTAAGAACGGCAACGCCTTGGACTATGATTTAGAAATAGTATCTACAAACACATTCTTTGGTTAAATTAGTTCATATTATTTATACGCTCCTGGCCATGAGGCCGTGGGGTTGTTTAGGCGAGTTTAGGAGGCCCCGCTTGAGTCCTAGACCCAGGGTCGAGCCCAGGTTTGGTTCCGACAAGTAGACCAAAGAATTCTTAGAGATGGGATTCATAGAGCTTAGCTCATCACCATATGTCTCTTTGATATTCTTGGTTACGAAGATAAATCATAATTTCCACATGTGTATATAGTATAGGGATTTAAGTAAGATTATTATTAAGTACATGTGTATATAGTATAGGGATTTAAATAAGTTTACTATCAACAAGTACGTGTGGCCTATCGCATGAGTTGATGATCTATTGGTAGATGAGCCTAAGGAGATTAAGTTGTTCAAAAAGATAGACTAAATGTTAAGTTATCACCAAATTAAGATGAGAGAGGGTGATGAGATGAAGACACTTTTTGAACTAATAGAGGGAGTTACCACTTATTATGTCATTTAAGTTAACAAATGCTCCAGCCGCTTTTTAGAGTCTTGCAAAACAGATACATTAGCACTTCCTTTTTAAGTTTTTGTTAGTATTCTTTGATTATCCTCATCTACACCATATCATTGGAGAATAATCTATCTCACATAAGTAAGGCTTTTGTTGTTTTAAGAGAGCATACAATCTTTGGCAAGGAGATGAAATGTACATTCATCCAAACTAAAGTAGATTACTTGGGATATATTTTGAGGGAAGAAGATATTAAGACTATTCCAAAGAAAGTGCAATGTATTAGACATTGTCCAACACCTACCAATACCACTTTCCTTCATGGACTTCTTGGTTTATCTTATTTCCAGCAAAGATTTCTTAGACAGTACATGACTATTATGGCATCCTTGATATATATTCTAAAGAAAGAAGCATTGTTTTGATATACCATAGCTGATAGTAACTTTCATCAATTGAAGGAATTGTTATCTTTAGTCCCTATTTTGATATACCCTAGTCTATCAAAGAAATCCACCATTCAATGTGATACCACTAGATGGGGCATAGGTGTAGTTATACTTCGAGAGCATGAAGCCATTTCTTTTGAAAGTTTCAAGTTGAGTGACAAAGAGATGAAAATAAATATATATGACTAGGATATATTGGCTATTCTTCATGTAATAAATAAATGATATCACTATCTTTCTGGCACTTGGTTCAAAGTTAAGAGTAACAATAAAGTTCTCAAGTACTTTCTTACACAATCCAATCTTACTTCAAAGCAAAGAAGATGGGTAGCTACTCTCCATAGAACTATGATTTTGATATTACTAATACTTTGGGCAAAGGTAACATTGTGGTTGATTCTCTCTTAAGTGTGCGGGCTTGTAAAGTATCTTCCATGACTGGAGTTCATAATGATTGAAGTGAAAAGTTATAGAATTCCTATCTTTTGGATGAAGAATTGAGACATATATTTTAAAAATTACAACAAGGCTTAATAGAGAAAAATTGGTATTTTCAGCTTAAAAATAGTCTCCTATGGTTTTGTGTTAAGATTGCTATTCCCTACACTTCCTCATTCAAGAAAAAGATTATGGAGGAAATAAATTATTTGCCTATAAATTGTGGTCTATTAGGGGTCTTTAAAACCTATGATAAAGTTTCTAAAACTTTTCATTAGAAAGGCTTATGGATGAATGTCCAAGAATTTGTTTCATGGTGTATTCCATGCCAACAAAATAAAGACAACATTCATAAGCTAAGAGGTTTAATGTAGCCATTGTCTATCCCTATGTGTAAATGGACACACATATTATGGGCTCATTTGAGAATTGATAGGTACACTATACTATGGAGATTTTTTTGCATGTTAAGGTTTGTTATCTCAAAAAAGTCCTATAATTACTATATGGCGGACTTTGCCATGCACCTCAATCAGAATAATATATTGATTACATTTTCTCACAACCTTATCTTTACCAATGTCACATTACTTCAATAGAACCTTGTTTGTACTAATTTTAGAAGCACAAGAGAAATGTATAAAGTTGCACAATTGTTGATTGACTATTCTTTTTTCTCAAATCTAAAGTACAGATCGATCTACATAATATAATTTAAAACATGTTTCCCTTTTTAATCTAGAGAAGTATGGTCAGAATGATTTCTAAGATTTCAAGCCTTTTGACATAGATGGGATTGATGCATCATGACAAAAGAAAAGGGAGGTTGATAAGGGTAGACATCAAAATTGATGAATGTGAGTTGTGTCTCACCCTATTGCATTGCCAGGATGTAGTATGCAAAGATTTAGTAGTAATGAGAGCAAATGTTGGCATGGTTTAAGTAGTAGAGTAGACACTAGATATTGGAGATGATGTGGGTGGCAAAGATGGCAAAGTAGCAAGAGAAGGTAGCATCGTACCTAGCCCAATAGCTATGGCACCAATGGGAAATATAAGAAGATGTAACCTAAATTGAACTACCTCATAACTTAATGAGTCTAAAATGTGAGCCATCTTTGAAATTAGTTAAGTGTGCATAAGTCTAAAAAGTGAGCCACTTAATTGAGGTTAAGCGTGGGTAATTTCTAGGGGGTAGGCACCACCTTATCACCACAGCATGTAATAGCATATGCTCTAACAAGAAATGCTAATAAACTCAGTGTTAACCTAAATGGCTAAATCTTTATATATATAGCCTAAGTAAATTTTCCAAAGTGCAACCAAAGGTGTAGTAATTTATTTTTTTTCATGGAAAGAGAAGGATTTATGCTAGCCAAAAAATTGTGAAGTTACTTAGTCACAACCTCATGAGCTTCATGATGATAGATGTTTGCATAAAGTTCAAGTAACAATAAGACATCAATAGAGTGACAGTAAAGGGTGTACTATTTTAAGGGTGCATGGATTGTTTCACTCACATAAAACCTACCATCAATATCTAAAAATGTGTGTTATAACTTCAAGTAGCTAGAAAACCCACATTGTTTGCTATGTGTGAAATATAAGTTTTCTTTTATTTTTTGTGAGAAAAGGGAAAAAATCCTAAATTCTTACAAAAATGAATAGTGAGCCTTGCGAGCTTTACATTGATCCCAAGTTAGCATGCCTAGGTGACAGTGCCGAGCAAACCAACTAACTAGTAGATTATAAATTATATTGAAGAAGATTCTTATGCCTCTCTAGCTTGAATGAGTTATATACAAAGGGACCTTTACATTCACACTCCATGCAATCATCCTCATTTATAGTACATAGTAGCTAACAAAATACTATTAGGCCACTCTTAGGTAAAGAACCCCAACTAAGAGTTTTAATATCTAAATTATGTTTTTAAACCTATGGTCCTACCAAAATGAATCTTTTTTATGTAGAAATTTCATGAATTAGATAATTAATAGTTGCATTTATGAGTTCCATTATTGAGCATCAATATTATCTAGAATATATTCAATTTATAATTGTTTGGCTTTGGGTAGTAAAAGCAATTCCCTATGTCCCTTTAGATTTCTTCTACTAGATAGAAAGCTTGATATGAAAGAATTTTCTTATCTTATTTAGTCTTTTTTGGAATAGAGTTTCACTCCTTGGTGTTTTGAAAAAGCAATAAAAATTCCTTCAAATACGAACTTTTCTAACAATGTGTTGCTTTATTAAAGCCCTTACACTGTCATACAAACTTGGTTACTCATGTGATATGGTTACAATGTGTGTATTATGCAAGCTTGTAAGGTGCATATCCTCACAATGTTTAGTGTCCAATGTGCTTTTTGCACTTTCAAATGAGATTGATAGATGAATTTAAAAATAAGTATAGAGATGTAAGGATGATTTTTAATGGATTATGGGAATTTATTGATAATCAACTTATAGTATAAGGCAAATACTTAATATTGGGCGGTAGCTAATTATTAGATATGATAGAGGGTACAAGTTGAAGCTACTTGTACATAGAGAGCCATATTGGACCTAAATATCTAAGAGAGAACACACAGTGCATAGTTAGGTTATACTAATCCTAAACATTTATGTAAGAGCAAGAGAACGCTACTTATGCATTCCAATCACATCATGCATTTAGTGGCGAACCTAGAGTTCTTTATGTTTTCTAGCTCATGATTGTTGTTTATTAAGTTTTGTCCTTTGGAAGTTTTAATAATTTAGTTGTCTTTCCACTTTTTACACCATTTAAACCAACCTCCTAGTTCCCATTAAATGCCTTAATCACATTTGTTATTTGAAGATCAACTAAATCTTTATTAGTTTGATGTCCTTTAAGTCAAAAAATTAAGAAGCTGAGGATTAATTCATATTAATCCTTTACTAAGAACTAAACTAGCCAACTTAGTTAAATAAAATGTTTTCTTTGATATAAAAAGAAATAAATTTCAACTAAGTAATATATATTATGTAGCCAATCCTTATTAGAATTTGATGATTCCCTTCCATAAATAGTCGAACTATCATTTCACCTAATTTATATGTGTACTGAGCTATGTCATATGGTGGTTTACTTTTTAATTATAGGGGCTTGGTATGCTATTGTAATACATTTTTGGAGTAAAGAGAAGAAAATTGCATAAAATCACAAGAAAAATGAGACGCAACATTGCATCAAATAGGCATGAAATAAATAAAATGCGCCCATGTAATTATCATGTGATTGAGTGACTACTTAGTTTAATACCTCCCATTTTGTAAAATATCATGGCCATTTTCAAAATTTCATGCTAAGGAAAACAAAGTCCACAAGTATATAAAGATAGGCCCATCAACTAGGAGTAGAGAGGGTGTGTGCATATATATGTATGTCTGCACACATGTGTATTGGGGTCGGGTGGGTTCTTAAGCAATTTGAGTTCAATTCCATATGATTAATTTTAATTTTACCAAAATGAGATTATATTTGCAACCTAGATCTTAAGAACCTAGATCAAAGCTTCAATTTATTATATCTTTATATATAGAGAATTTTGATAGAACATAGGTAATAATTTATATATATTTACAACTCTCGACTATTAGACGTGAGGAATAATATTCTTACATTCTCATATATAGAAAATTATAAGGAATGTAGGGATTCTCTATAGAGACCTATAATTTCCTACTATCAAATGTAGGGAATCATGTTATTCTACTCTCTTATATAGAAAATTTTGAAAAAGTGTAAGAAAGTCTATATATTGACCAATAATTTCCTACTAGTTAATGTGGGGAATATAATTCCCTTGTTATATTTAGGGAATACCTATACATGTAACTAGGAAATATTGGAGAGTTACCCACATTTCACTAAGTTTCCTATCTAGGGAATGATTAAAAGTTCATTGTGATCCCACATTAGTGCAAATAAAATAGTTTCAAACTCATGAGTATCAGAAATTAGAAACATTTGCACATAGTCCCACATAGTTCGGATGCATCTATGGTATGCCCACATAAGTACATGTTCACACACACACACACACACACACACATGCTAACCCATGAATCTACCCTAGGAACCATGCACACATGCATTCACATTACACCTTTTGTTCACATGCACCAAAGACCAAGGCATGCAGGTTAGATCGCATCATTGCACATATAAAACTTAGTTGTGTAGTGAACCTTGAGGCGCATACATTACACTAAAAGCACAATTGCATGAAGTCAAGTAATCAAGACTTGAGACACGAGGAGCCAAGGATTGCAGAAATAAGTTATGTGTAGAGCCAATGAAAGCTGAAAGTTCAAGAGCCAACAGAAGTAACAAGTACCTCAATCCCTACAATCATTATTGAATTATGATTATCATTTTGAGTGCTACAAGATCCACGAGTGTTTGAAAAGAAAAGAAAGTGTTGTCGGAGGGGGTTTTTGTCGAAATGTCAAATCCACTAGGGATCAAAGATAGAAGGAAGTAGAGGTAGGAGATGGAAGAGAAGAAAAACAATAGACAAGAGGTAAACACAAAAAAGACAAAGCACAATGAATTGAATCAATATGTATTGACAGAACCTGAATTCTTTTGTTTGGCACTAGTTAGAAACAATCTCCATGTATTAGATCTCCTGGAGCCTCTTCATAGTAGAACAAAAATGTGCATCAAAATAATAGCTCCTTCTCTATTGCTCAGAACCCAAATCTGATGGCTTCGTTGGCTTCGAAGGGGGGGTAAAACCTCATGACACCTCCCAAGACACCTGGTCAACGATCTCCTAGATCAATACTTCTTCTTCTTCCAGTTCAAAGTGTAGTTTTTAGCCTGTTCAACACTGACTCAGATCACATTGACTCTCTACATCAATAAGAAAGTCGGATGATGATGCACTCTAGAGTTTTTCACAAAGTGTCAGCGTAGTGACATGATATCCATGTCGGAGGGGTTTTTGTCGAAAGGTCGAATCCACCGAGGATTAGAGGTAGAAGGAAGTAGAGATAGGAGATGGAAGAGAAGAAAAAGAATAGACAAGACGTAAACATGACAAAGACAAATCACAATGAATTGAATCAATATGTATTGACAAAACTTGGAATCCCTTATCTGGCACTACTCAGAAAGCAATCTCCAAGCATTAGATCTCTTGGAGCTCCCTTGTAGACCAAAAACGTGGATCAAAATAATAGCTTCCTCTCTGCTACTCAGAACCCAAATCTGATGGCTTCATTGGCTTCAAAAGGGAGGTAAAACTATTGGACACCTACTCAGGGATCTCCCATATCACTTCTTCTTCTTCTTTTAGTTCAAAGTGTAGTTTTCAGCCTGTCAACAGTGATCACGACACACGCGATTTTTTCCAACTTTCTTTTTTTTTTTCAAAAATATAATAAGTGATTGAAAAAGAAACTTGATTTTTGCATGCCATCCTAATATAGACTAAAATTATCCAAAATTATCCTAATATAAACTTTATTTTTTAGATATTTATAATAAATAATATCCAACATATCAAAAATAGACTAAAATTATCCAAAATCTAGTATTTTTGGACCATTCATGCCACTCACACGAGTACTGATGACTTAGATCACATTGACTCTCTTGATCAATAAGAAATTTAGATGATGATACACTCCAGAGTTTTTCACACCGTGTCCACGTAGTGGCACGATAGCGTGCTTGCACAGCATACACTTACACAAATTAAAATCAAGAAAATGTATTGTTTGCACTCATGGTAGTCAACACCTGATTGGAAAAATAAGAACCAAGAGGACACAAATACTACGGATGCATAAAAGAAAATCCAAAAGTTCTTAACATCGAAAATGGACCTAGACCTTGTAACCTTTTTCTTCTATCCAACTTTTCACCTCCATCACACATTGAAAACCCTAGTGTGAGTTGGAAGACTTGGACGAACAATGATCATGCATTTTCTCCAACACACTATAGAGTCAAAACCTCTCAATCCAATCCCAACAGCCATTGAGTTAAATGCCCAAGGAATAGATTGTCTACCTGCCTTTGCAAGAAGCAATAGGACTAGATGCCAAACATGTCCCATAGTTGAATCTTATAGTGCTCTTGATTTAGATCATCAAATTATTCACCTTTCTAGGAATCAAAACTTGAAAAGAGATCATTTGCTTAGAAATGACAACCTTCTTCTTTAGCTCCATAACACGACCAACAAAATCTAAGATAAAATGCAAATTCTATGTGCTTGAATGAGATAAAATCCAATCACCTTGCAGTCATCTCATGATCCACCCCAAACTTCATCTATCACATTGCCTTGCAAGCCTAGAGCTTGTTTGGATTGCCATCAACCACGCTATGTAACTTGCTACTATCCAAAGCCATGAATCAATGCTAAAGACCCTCAATGCATTGGTTTTATCTCCATGTGTCACAAGGGTCCAGAACACGCAATAATTAGTAGCAATTTTCCTACACCTATTGGCCCTAAAATTTCCACTTATGTGGCAAAGGTTGTCATCACTGACCTTGAAGATCATGAGCTAATTCCACCTGCCTATCCTAGGGTCAAATTAATTGCCAAAAGAGAGGACATCACTAAAGCTCTCATTAACAAAGGAGCTGATTATAATATCCTCACGTATCATGCTTGGACTTGCATAGGAAAACTCAAACTAGTGCCCAAAAATGCTATAGTCACTCCTTATAGAGGATCACCATACTCTCTTCTAGGAAAATGCAAGATCTTAATTGCCTTTTAAAAATTGAAAGCTCGCCAACTATGTTTTATGTACATTCTAATTGAGAGGATATCAAGAAGAAAATCTTACTAGACCTTTCAAATGCACAACTAAATGAGATATAGACTATAAGGCAGAGTGGATATACTTAACCCTATTGGGCATCAATATTATCACAATCTTTAGCAAAAGCAATCTCACTATAGCTCAAGACAAGGTAAGCAATCAGTTTCTATCATAGAATGAAACTCAAATGAAGAGATTCATTAATATATTAGAGAACTACTAGAAGCACAAGATTAGAAGCAAGAACCTCTCACAGTGCACAATTCGCTAGTCCTAACTAGAAAACCCAAGCATCTAGTCGTGATGCATTGGATGAACATGATGACTATGATAGTTATGTGTAGAAAGAAAAGAAAGAATCATAGAGCTTTAATGAACTAAAAACATCCTCTGGTACTACATCTACAGTTAGCTCTTGATCTTGGAGACTAACCCCACATCTTTAGGTACATCTACAAGTGTTCAAGATAAAGATAGAGAAGAAGAAAGTGTCGGATGGAAATGATGCATAAGCAAAGGACCAACCAATAATTTGGAGCAACTTATTTACTATTAATAGAACTTAAGGTATTGGTTAAGTTGGGTTAATAGGGTAATGGCCCTAACCCAAGGACATAAGGGTTAACAAACAAACCCTTGGGGATCTTGCTGAGTCGCAATTGATCCCGGATCGAATGTTGGATGCATTCGGAGAGAAGGATTCACTCCTGAGCAGTTGGCCAAATAACGACCACTGGAATTGATTGTGCTTGTAATAGTTTAAAGAGCACTGTTTGCTTTGTTTGCTCAAGGAACTAAAGGATGAAAATATATGTAATGCTTCAGGTTAAAGGCCTGAAGGGAGAGGTAGCCTCAGTTACCCCCGACTGTCTGCCTGACCCTAACCAAGGGGGTTGTTAGCCGCGCCGGAAAGGTGGACCGAACCCGCTGCGTGAGGTCTTTCCATTGAGCGCTACTTGGAGAAGGAGGACGCTTGGTGCCAGGGGGGGCTCTGGCCATAAATCCCTCGCCTTCCAAGCCCTGCTGCACAAGAGGCCAACGTGACTCGGGATTGGATCTCAAGGCCCGCATACTAGTCTACAGGAGGAATCTTGAATTAGTAATCCCTATGGATTGTTGGATAGCCTTTGGGTGGATTATGGATAAGCCTACGGGCTGGACTTTATGAATGTATTCCAAAGATAAATATGATAAACCTGTTGAAAAGGAACTTGTTTGATATTGTTTTTCTATGTCAAGTGCTAAGATTACGTGAAGGAACCGGTGTCTAACGGGCTAATTAAGGAAACTGGTTTATGCATGTCCAACTAAATGTGGTAGGTAATTAGACAGCTAAAACAATTGAGGAAAGTGCGGTGGATGTGACCATGAGTCCGTCCTACGGATGGGTGGTCTTGGTTGATCGGGAACTTTTCTCAATCATAAAGGACATCAAGGAGATCTTCTTAAAGGAAACAAATAGCAAGGGCGCTGACCTAGAGTCTAGGTTATAATAATCTCGGTTTATGCTATTTTAGGAAAACCGAATGGGACTATGCCTTATGGCAGAGAGGTCGAGCCTTGCATCCCTCTCGTTTCCCATTCTCCTTGAACCAAGTGCAGTGTAAATTTGCTTCGGCCCTGGCGTTTCTGCGTAAAGTAGTTTGCTTGGGGCTCGACACTAGTTGCCGTTTAGGAAATGACCATTAGGGGAAACCCTAATTGAGGTCAATCCTAAGTGGGAATGGCCAGAATACTTCCACTACGTGGCAGACGCAGAAAGTCCTAGACTGCAAACCCCGTAACATTCCATGGGAGTGCCAAGCGGAGCTTTCTAGTCCTCCTTTCCGATGGACTCCTAAGACGTGTCCTGAAGGGAACAGGTGGACACGTTACAACATGGCTAGAAGGTTAAAGTGAATCCCCTTGCTAAGGAAGGGCTAGAAAAGATGGAGGTCCTAATGAAACAATATAAGGAAAATATTCGAGAAGTCCAAGAGACTATGAAATCTTATGATGATGATAAGAAAAAGCATGTGGATTTTAAAGAGGGAGAATGGGTCTTCTTAAAAGTACATAAGTCCCGTTATACTTCTCTCCTAAGGATGGAGATAATAAGCTTGCTCATCACTATTATGATCCATATCAAATTTTAAGAAAAGTTGGAGATCTTGCCTACCAACTTGAATTGCCTTCAACCACTCATATTCACAATGTTTTTCATGTCTCTCAGCTCAAAAAGTATATTGGTCATGATATTCAAGTTTTTGAGGAACTACCTCCCCTTGATGAGGATTAATTAGTTATCTATGAATCTTAGAGGATTGTTGGCAAGTGGGAGAACATTTTAAAGAACCACATTATAATAGAATATCTTACTAGATGGAATGGATTGCCTATGGAAGAATCTTCTTGGGAGCATGCTTTATATTTGGAACGATTTCCATGGCTTCTCTAAGAGGATACTATCTCATTGAATAGTAGACACCTTGTTGTATAAAAATTTTACATTCAAAATAATTGGCCAATTGATGTCAAGATTGTATTTTGAAGGCATGGATGGATATTTGCTAAAGTATACATCATGTTTATACCTCATATGCACCAAGGCAACATATTATCCAAAGCTACAAGAAATTTTCTACATGTACCCCATTTAGGACATAATTTTAGAAATTCATTGTTTCATCTTGATGAGGCTTCTACAAGGGTACTCTAGCATTGGGCCTTTTGTTAATTTCTACCACTGATTTACCTTTTTTGTCTTCAAGTTTTGAGGATAAAACTTTTGGGTAGGGATAGATCGTAATAATTTTTTTATGTCCTTTAGCTTAGGAGATCTAGCTTAATTGGTATTGGAATATAAAAGGCAAGTGTGTGCTATTGTTAACATATTTTAGTACATTTGTAAACTTCTCCATTTCTTCGAGCGTGAGGGTTCTTGCCTTCCCCACTAACATTGAGGGTGAATACTGAATGGCCACCATAACAAGAGGTGAGTTTCTTTGCACGAGCCTCTCATCCATGATTCTCATTGTATCTTTGATATTATCTAGCTGTGGCTTCATTGTGTTGTAGATTTAATACATTTTCATCTATGGCATGGCTATGGCCATTTGATTCAATTGCTGTTTCTTGAATTTCTTGGTATTTTAATTCAATCTAGGTTAAGTTAATTTTATTAAAAATATCCAAAATATCTTTAAATAAACTTTTAAATTTTTATTTTTCTTAATTTTGATTGATATATAATTTACATCATATCTACTAATCATTTTGCATGGAAACCCAAGTACCACACTCTTGTAACTAACTCCTTTTTTAACGTAAATTTTGGTCGAAAAAGTGTTCTTGAAGAAGGAGAGAGAAGGAATATGAGCAAATCCTTTGTGGAGAATTTAAAAAAATTAAAATGAGATTGCAAAAGTGGAGAGAGAAGAGCAATATCTTACTATCCTTCATTCTCTTTTTCTTATTTTAACGAAGGGAGGGGACTAAAAGCCCATTTCTGAGTTCAAAATTTTCTTAATGTGAAAAGTGTTTAATGAACCTCATGTAACATGCAATTTAAAAATATCTTTTTAACACTTGCAAACTATTTAGGTAAAAAGTTCAAAGTGCTAATACAATGGAAGCACTCATTCTTTCATTTCACCAAAATGTGTGAAAACGCTAGGGATAAAGATTGCACCTACATCCAAACTTTTAATAGAAGTAGCCCAATGTAAGAGAAATACTTTTTGCATAACAATCTAAAAAGGTGGACTTTTATGAGTGGTGAATTTACTAGCATTCATTAGGAGATTGTGCCCAAAATCATGTTTATCTTGCAACTTATAAACGTGATTTTTAGTGTTTTTAATACACAAAAAAATTTATAATTATCATGTTAATTTAAACACATTTTTAAATTTTCTTTGATATAAAATTTTCATATATATTTCTACTCTACTATAAATACACTTTGTGCAAAAACAAACTAAGGAGCTATTGGCTACAAAGTTGTGCCCTGTAGCCATAGTTTTGCAACTAGCAATCCCTTGGTTTTTTTTTTAAAGGCCCTTCTTGCATACTCATTGGACTATGTGTTAACTTAAAAATTGTATATGCATATTAAGAAAATATCACACACATTAATAAATATTGAAACAATGAAATATCTACAAAAACAATGACCAAGAGTAGTTGGTATTGCGTAAATTATACAAAAGTTGTATACATGATTGTAAAGCTAGCTAGTATGGCCTCTAGTATCCTATTCTGATATACATCACCCCTTACTATGCTTTCTCCCTTTCCAACCATCTCATTAGGCTATTGTCCTTGTAGATACAAAAGATTTAAGATTAGAATAACTTAGAACTTTCAATGAATTTAACAAAATAGACAACTTAACAAACTCTTTGTGCTATGATTTCACACCATTGATACTTTGTGATGACACCTTGCTACCACAAGAGTGTCTATGTGTCAAGCCTATTATGACAGTGCTTATTAGTTGTCTCATGGCTAGTGGAAATTTAGCCCAATAGTACACAACCACAAAATGAAAAAAATTCCAAGTATTCTATACAATTAGTACTAAATATTAAAAAATTTAAAAAAATACTTATAAATTCTTCTTCCCATGTTTCAACAACTCCTAATTGAAAATGGAACGAACCAAATTGGTCCATTTAGATTTGTCATGTCTCCCTATGATATGCGGGCTAAAGATACTCTACTCCACCCTTCTGTGGGCTTCTATCCACTCTTGACCATGTGTGGTCATTGGCACTGGCTTGGGATCTAAGGCTTACTCTAACCTCCTTTTATTTTCCAATGCCCTATGTCTGATCATGGCTCTCTTTTTGGAAAGCGCCTTTCTCATCCTTTCTTGAGCCCAATGGTCTATAAATCTCATATGTGAGAATTAGGATACTTTTGATGTATTGGAAAAATGGTTTCTTGCAATGCATTCGGTTCTTTATTTTTGAAGGTGGAAAAGAAATCTCTATAGTTTGCCCATGCTATAGTGCACAAGTAGCTCAAGACCTCCCTTCCTACTACAGAATGTTGGAGGATCTCACTTGAAAGATTTAGCCAATACTACACATATAGTTGGGGTTTTGGCTCCCCCTCTTCATGTTGCTAGGATCTCCCTCTATTTTGCTATGGATAGGGGCCTTGATCACCAATTAAATAACCTCTACCGAAGAAACCTCTACCTTGACACTTATACTCATGACTGCTACTACTAGTACCACTTTCACAGGATGGCTCATTCTTAGGGTTTTGTTGAGGGTTTGGACCTTCATAAGGAAAACCTAATACCAGTGGAGTGATTGGCAAGACTGAGAACATTTCTGGTCAAGATAGTAGAAGTGTGGTCATCTAGTCATATAGCTTAGTTGGGGTAGGAGAGTTTCTAAAGAAGGCCACTAGCTCAACCATCATTCCCTATTTCCCATCTTAAAGATTGGGATCTTGTGTTGATGATTACCACCACATCAAGAATTTTATGAAGAGGAAAAAAAAAATCTAGAAAAACACAGTATAACAGAATTAGTTTCATAATATGGCATACAAACATACAAATAGATATATGTATAAATATATGTATATATATGTGTAGATACATATGTAACCTATGTGTATATGTGTCCTTACAATGTAGATATCATCACAAAGTAAAATAAGATCAATAACACAACATGGCTATGCATACATGTGCTTATGTGTATGCATATGTATATTTGTACATACACAAACATACATAGATATAAGTATAGGCACTTGCATAGGCACATGTATATATATAAATATGTGCATAGCCTATGCCTATATCTATAAGTAGCCTATGTGCTTATATATACACATGGACATAATGCATATACTACACATATGCACACATATAAGTTACACATATGTATAAGTATAGGATACACATATGCATATGTATAGATGTATGCATAGTCTATATGTATGCATGTGCATGTGTGCATATATATGCATATTCATGAATATATACATGCACATTTGCATACCTTTATGCATCAACTATGCATATCTAGTACAAGCTATGCATAAGAAGACACAAAGGCCATGAATATACATATGTATAAGCTATGCACATATATATACATATATGCAGAGGATTACATTATGAACAAGCACATATATATGAATGCGTAGCCTATGTACATGCAAATGTATGTGCATAGCATATGCATATATGCATAAGCATGACCTAATCACTTTCTATTGAATATTTTGATTTTTCCAAACACATTAGTGACCATGCCACCACATCACAAGAGTAGGCTTCCCTGGTAGCTTAACTAGCACGACCTCTAAAAGGAGCATACTATATGGCTTAGGGATCAAATACCTGGCCACCCTTCCAAACAATCCTCCAAACATATTTAATTTCACACACATTAATTCCACATACCTTCCCAAGCAACAGATTGGATACCCTCACCCACTCAACTATATTTTTAATAAACTATACGTATGAAAAAACTAAACCAAATATCAAATGGAATATAGATGTACACCTTTGATAGCCTAATGATGAGCTGCATCCTACAAACATAAAAAATCTTTTAAAAAATGCAAAAAAGATAATTTATAATCTCAATTAAAAAAATAAAAAACATGCTAAGTATAATGAAAACACATGCTATAGTTATCATGTTAATAATCCCATCAAACTACGCATTCACTAAGTACGTAATGCATTTACACAAATATCAAATAGTATGCGAGTAGAAATGTGAAGCAGCTCTATACACTATGACACTTTACCATTAGAAATGTTGGGGAAAATTGCATTTAAAACCATATTAAGAACACAATAATACTACAAAAATATGCATATTCAAGTGCCCATTAAGTTCAGCATACGACAAATTCATTTGGAAAAGAAAGTAGAAAAAGGCTGCATGTTTAAACATAAAATCCTAAAGCTTAGTAGCATGAATCTTGTTTGCATGTTATAGGATGATCAATTGGAATTATGCTATAACTCAACCTTTGCTTTGATCTTAAACCGAAAAGTTAGGGTTTTGTAAATCAACATTACATGTAGGCAATGAATCATGTGGTTACAGAAATGGTAGCGTAATTATCTTCGAAAATAGATAAGTTAAATTGGTTTAAACCTAAACACCTAAAAACCGCGAGAGATTCGTTTAAGAAGGGTTAATTCAATGCAACATAACCCAAAGAGTTGACCAGGATTTAACACGTTGAGGATGTGACCTAATTGCTGTTACTGCTAAAACTGAAACTTTTAAACCAAAAGACTTGGCCTTATTCACGGAATGTAGGGATAGTAGGACGTATTTGCGAGAGACGATCTAGGGTTTCTACCCTAAGAATCTCTCACTAAAAAGATGAAACTCGATTTGAACTTGGAACCCTAGGACTGACAATGTCGGCCTAATGCAATCAGGAACGGATTGTTATATCTAATCACGATTTCGTGACTCCATTCGATGGGTAAATAGTCCCATAGTTGATGGGACACTTGTGCATCAAGTTGTAGAGTTGCATGATCTTGTGATTTGATCACAAGGGAATGGCCAATTCCTCGGAATGAGATTGGCAGATTTGTATGCAAGTTTATCTTGCGAGAGGATGAATAATTGTCATGATATAGTACCTTTCTTGGGGTAAAGTGACCAAGATACGGGGATTATATATTTTCTTGGAAGCAAAAGACCAATCAGTGAATTGGAATAACATATTCACTGCTAATAGAACTTAAAGATTTTGATTAAGTCGGGTTAATAGGGTATGGCCCTAACCCAAGGGTATAGGGTTAACAAACAAACCCTTGGGGATCTTGTCAAGTCACAATTGATCCCGAATCGAGTGCTAGATGCATTCGGAAAGAAGGATTCACTCCTTAGCAGTTGGCCAAAAATTAATGACCAATGGGAATGATTGTGCTTGTAACAATTTTAAGAGCATTGTTTTGCTTGTTTGCTCAAAGAATTAAAGGATAAAAAGATATCTAATGCTTCAGGTTGAAGGCTTGAAGGGAGAGGCAGCTTTAGTTACCCCCGACTACTTGCCTAACCCTAACCAAGGGGGTTGTTAACTGCGCCATGAAGGTGGACCAAACCCACCATGAGAGGTCTCTACGTTGAGCACTGCTTGGAGCAGGAGGACGCTTGGGTGCCAGAGGGGGCTCTAGCCATAAATCCCTCGCCTTCCGGGCCCTGCACAAGAGGCCAACGTGACTCGGGATTGGATCTCGAGGCCCGCATACTAGTCTACGGGCGGAATCTTGGATTAGTAATCCCTGTGGATTGCTAGATAGCCTTCGAGCGGATTATGAATAAGCCTACGGGTTGGACTTTATGTATTTCAAAGTTAAATATGATAACCTGTTGAAAAGGAACTTGTTTGACATTGCTTTTCTATGTCAAGTGCTATGATTACGTGAAGGAACCAGTGCCTAACGGGCTAATTAAGGAAGTTGATTGATACATGTCCAACTAAATATGTTAGGTAATTAAATAACTAAAATAACCTGAGGAAAGTGCGGAGGATGTGGCCATAGGTCCATCCTACAGATGGGTGGTCCCGGTTGACTGCGAACTTTTCTCAATCATGATGGACAATGAGAAGATCATTTAAAGGATACGAACAGAAAAAGGACGCTGACCTAGAGTCTAAGTTATAAATGATCCCGATTTACGCTGTTTTAGGGGAATGGAATGGGACTATGCTCTATGGCAAAGAGGTTGAGCTTTGCATCCCTCTCGTTTCCCATTCTCCTTGAACCAAGTGCAACGTGAATCCGCTTCGGACTTGGCATTTCTGCGTAAAGTAGTTCGCTCGGGTTCAACGCTAATTGCCATTAGGAAATGACTAATAGGGAAAACCCTAATTCAGGTCGGTGCTAAGTGGGAACGGCCGGAATACTTCCGCTATGTGGCAGATGTGGAAATTCCTAGATCGCAAACCCCGTAACATTCCATGGGAGTGTCGGGCGGAGCTTTATAGACATCCTTTCCGATGGACTACTAAGACATGTCCTGAAGATAACAAGTGGACACATTACAAGGGGGGGGGGGAAGTCCCAACTTCCTTAAGATCTATTTCCGCGTGGCCACCCCAGGATTTTAAAAGAAGAAGAAAAAGCTCATAAAGCCTCCATTCTGGCAAGCCCCATTCACAAAAGCCCCTTTCTGTAAACATGCTTCAAATCCCACAAGCCTACTCATGAAAACCCCAATTCTCACAAGCCCCAAGCAAGCTTCAAATCCCACAAGCCTGCTCGTGAAAACCCCAAATCCTGCAAGCCCTCATAAAGTTCCATTCCCGTAGCTCTCTCATAAAAGGCCCAAGCTCCAACCCCACAAGGCCTCCCATAAGCCCAAATCCCGCAAGCTAGTATTCTCAAGGATCCGCTGTAACGTGTCCACTAGAATCATTCCGGACACGTCTTAGCAGTCCATCGGGAAGGATGTCTAGAAAGCTCCGCCCGGCACTCCCATGGAATGTTACGGGACTTGCAATCTAGGTCTTCCCGCGTCTGCCACGTAGCGGAAGTATCCTGGCCGTTCCCACTTAGGATCAACCTGAATTTGGGTTTTCCTGTTTGGTCATTAGCTAGCAACAACTAGCGTCAGACCCGAGCGAACTACCTTACGCAGAAACGCCAGGTCTGAAGCGGATTCACGCTGCACTTGGTTCAAGGAGAATGGGAAACGAGAGGGATGCAAGGCTCGACCTCTCTGCCATAAGGCATAGTCCCATTCCGTTCCCCTAAAACAACGTGAATCGGGTAATAGTTAATTCTAAGTCATCGTTCTTGTTACTTGTTTCGGTGAAGACGATCATCCTCTGTTCGTTGAAGACTTTGAGAAAAGTTCCCGGCTAACCGGGACCACCCATCCATAGGACGGACCCATGGTCCATCCTCTACACTTTCCTCAGTTTGTTTTAGTTATGTAATTACCTACCACATTAGTTTGACATATAACAAACAGCTTCTTTGATTAACCCTGTTAAGCACTGGTTCCTTCACGTAATCTTATCACAGGACATAAAGAAAACAATATCAAACAACTTCTTTATTATCATTTTATCCTTTTATCTTTGAAATACAAGGAGTTCCGCCCGTAGGCTTAATCATAATCCGCCCGAAGGCTATCCAGTAATCCACCAGGGATCACTATTCCAAGCTTCTGCCCGTAGACTAGTATGCGGGCCTCGAGATCCAATCCCGAGTCACGTTAGCCTCTTGTGCAGGGCCCGGAAGGCGAGGGATTTACGGCCAGAGCCCCCTCTGGCACCCAAGCGTCCTCCTGCTCCAAGTAGAACTCAACGGAGAGACCTCTCATGGCGGGTTCGGTCCACATTCCCGGCGCGGTTAACAACCCCCTTGGTTAGGGTCAGGCAGGCAGTCGGGGGTAACTGAAGCTGCCTCTCCCTTCAGGCCTTCAACCTGAAGTATTTAGATATCTTTTCATCCTTTAGTTCATTGAGCAAACAATGCAAACAGTGCTTTCTAAACTGTTACAAACACAATCAATTCCAATGGTCGTTTAGCTGGCAAACTGTTAAGGAGTGACTCCTTTTCTCCGAATGCAACCCGCATTCGATCCGGAATCAATTGCAACTTGGCAAGATTCCTATCATTCTTGGGTTAGGGTCATACCCTACCAATACTTTAGGTTTTGATATGGTAGATTCCAGCGACCATGTCGCTTCAATCTATTGATTGGTCAATTGCTTCCAGGCAAATACCTAACTTTCCTTTTCCTTGGCAACTATTTCCCAGGAAAGGTGATGTAACAGGATGATTACTCATCCTTTTGTAGGTTAACTTAGCGCAATAACTTGTCAACATCATTTCCAAGAAATGACAAAACTCTCTCGTGGACAAATCTCAAGTCTATGCGATGTTGCAACTTTTTGCACATGTGTTGTATCTATTCCACGGGATCATTTCACCCATTGAATGGCGTATTCAGGTCACGGAATTAACTTCAGGCGAGTAGCAGGGTTTAGGGTGTCTTCTTACCCAACCCATTCCTAATTATATTGGTCCACGGTCCTAGGAATTTCCAACCCAGTCGGAGTTTCATCATTTGAACGAATGATCCTTAGGATAAAACCTTAGATCATTTTATGCATGAGCATCCAATTGATTCGACGTCTCGTAAATGTGTGTAAGATCTTTGGGTTTGCGGGTTTTGACTTGGCAACCAGTGTAAAACTAGGTCGAATTCTTATTGCTCTAAACCCTAGTTAGCACTTGGGATACCTATCATATCGACCCAACCATGCCATAAGAATCCTTGTGGTTTAGGTGACTTAGTCAACTCAATATACTTGTCTTGCATCACGGATGAACCTTTCCTAAAGGTAATAAACTAGATCTAGTGGAGATTAATAGTTTCAACTACACCAATACGTGTAAACATGCGATTCACTGCTTCTACGCATCACATGGTTCACAATGACCCTATCCTTCCTTGGTAAGGTAAAAATGCCTGATAACCTGGACACTAACTTTCCTAGGTCCTACTAGGACTTACATCAAATAGTCATGCCTACAACCTTATTGTCTACACTTAGAATCTTATGCTTTGACTCCTAAATGCGGCTCCTAATGAATGACATTTTTGCATGATGACTATGCAATACGCAACATTCTCCTAGCTACAATGAAGTTCATACAAAACTACAGCTAGTGACAATTTATTCCATTTTACATGCCACTTGCAAGCCCATAAGATCATTTCCGTACTCTCTTCTATTTCTTTTCGGATAATATCTTATGGGTGTTAACTTTTCCTCATGAAATCATTACGAGGAGGATGTTGCCTAACATGCGGCACATACTTATTCCTACTATGTCTAAGAAGAAAAAATGCACTTATAAATTCCATTTCTTTGCCTAAGTAATATATGTTTAGACTCATTACTTTGATAATGTACCAAAATAGCATCATGCAGCTAGTCTCCTAAGGCGGGCAACCCATTTCGAATTCATGACATACTTCAACCTTGCCTAACGTTTCAAGAGATACTTTATCAAATGTCTTTTTACCACTGCCACATGCATTAAAAATAAGCGTAAAATGCATTCTTCCCTATGGAGCTAAGCGCACCTAATCATTTCTTTAAGCGAAAATAACTTGAAAGAACCTGGACTTGTGGGCTCGGGGAGATATCCACTTGTATGCTCGGAGATGAACCTCCCGCAGTCGCACCTTGAGTCCTTTTAGGGGCCATCGTAGGCGTGGTTCCGGCTTCTGGGTTGCCTTTGCGGTCAATGAATTGACTTGCCTCGGAATGCAGCTTCCAGACCTTAGCCTTTTTCCCTTGTACGCAGGAGATTCCTTTGCGGGACTTTGGATAAATGGTGCTTGCGGAAGAGGGCTTTATCAGTCCTTTAGGAAAACCCGGGGTGGCGCGGAATGGGTTCAAGGATGGCTTGTGGCTTTGAAGTCTTTTTGCAAAAGCCTCTTACGACGGGCCTTATGGGAGGTCTTTATGAGCTTCACCTTCTCCTCTACAAGGTCCCGGGGGTGTGAATAGACCTTTGGGGAGATGTAGTGGGAAGGGGGCTTAAGGAAGCCCCCCCTTAGAAGCTTCTTAAGAAGCTTCTAAGAAGCTTCTGGCTTCAGCAACGACGTTGAGGGGGGGGGGGGGGGGGTCATGATCCCAGGCGGCGGCGGACCCTGTCAGTAAGGCGGCTGTGACGGCGGCTACGGCGGACTGCAGCACGGCGACCTCCACCTCCAGCACGGCGACCTCTACCTCCACGCTTTTCCTCTCTCTGCACGGCCCTCCCTCTCACGTTCCTTTTTCCTCCCTGGGGAGGGGGGGTTTTTATAGGCCTTGGGGGGGTTGGGAAGAGGGCCTCCATACACGTGGCCAATGCATGGGTTTCCCCCCCCCCATGCAGGCCACGACTCAACCATGGGCCATCCCTCCCCACACTCCCTCTTCTCCAGCCATGCATCGGCTGGGGAAAAGGGATTAAAGAAAAAAAATTTGCCTTAAATATTTAAAATTGCCCCTCCCAAGCGGGTGTTTCCTCGCGGCTTTTACGGACCTCAACCCCAGCCTCTAATTCACAACGTGGAGGCCTCATTTTTGAGCGTGCATGGTATGGATTAAGCTACCAATAATTACGAAGTAGGGGATACCTTTGCACAGGGTTTACACGGCGTGCGGGAAGTTAATATTTACGGTACGCAGTGCGCGGAAATATTACATCCGCACTTTGGAAGGGATCTCCTACGTACGAGGGAGAAGGGAAATATCTTGAGGCTGTGTACCAAGCCAAGTAAACTCACCAATCACGTAAGGGAAAAGGCAAATCGGAAGTCCGTAATCACACCTACAATGGCCCCCAAGAAGTCACAAGTCGCGCCTGCGGGAGGTTCTTCTCCTAACATTCACGTGGATATTTCCCCGAACCCACAAGTCCAAGTTTTTACTATTTTTGATTCCACACAAAAGTAACGCATTATGCATGATAAATTCATGGACTAGGAAGTACCTACGCATGTCAAAATCACCTAGCCTAGTTAAATGCAATTGGAAATAAATTGACAATTTGAACAATTAGTTCATGACATGAAATTGGTCATTGGTATTTTCAATATGATGAACGAAAAAACGTAAATTGTCTATGCATCTCACGATCTTATCAGTAGTTTCCCTTTCGTGCATTTTAAAGTGACGAGCCTAGAACAATTGTTGCCTATCATTATAAGGTTGAATTGTTAAGTGCACCTTTGACTAGACATGGAAAGATTAAGTGTAGGTTGCATTTTTAGGAAAATCTTCATTGTAGTGATTCATTAAGCAAAGTCATTATCACGTGTAGGAAATAGCAGAACATGGAAATGATTCTATGAGCTTGCATAGAATAGGTTAACTCTAGCTCTATTTGGCATGAATTTCACTATGTTGTAGTTAGGAAAGGATTGCATGTTGCACATTCATCATATGCAAAATTTCATTCATCAAGAGTGTATTTAGGGAAAGGCTACATGGTTCATTAAAAGCATGAAATCTTAAAAGCTTAGAAAATAAATTGTGGGCATGATCCTTGAATGTAAGACCTAGTAGGTTCAATGAAAGTTATTCTAAAATTTATCATGCATTTTGATTTTAACAATAAAAGTTAGGGTTATTGCAAATCTAGTGGTATGTAGAAGCCATGTATCACGTGTTTATGTGATTTGTGACATGTTGCAACTAGTTTTCTCCTTTAGATCAAGTTAACATCTCTACGAAGGGTTCGTCCTTGTCACAAAACAAGTAGATCAAATTATCTAAATCACCTAACCCGCAAGGGATTCGCATAGGATGATTCAATCCATACAATAAATAACCCAAGTGCTAACTAGGGTTTAGCATGTTAAAGATTTGGCCTACTTTCGTACTTGCTGCCAAGTCGAAACCCTCATACCCAAAGGTCCTACCCACATTCACAGAGTGTAGGGACAATTGGATGCTCATGCAAGAAACGATCTAGGGTTTCTAGCTAAGGATCACTCGTTCAAATGCTAAAACTCGGAATTAGTTGGAATCCCTAAGACCTGTCGGCCTAGTGCAATTAGGATTGGGTTGGGTAGGAAGACACCCTAAACCCTGCTTCTTGTCTAATCATAATTCCTTGACTAGAAAACACAGTTCAATGGGTGAAATGATCCCTTGGAATAGATGCGACACTTGTGCAACAAATTGCAACGTCACATGGTCTTGTGGTTTGATCACAAGAGAGTTTCCCTTCCTTGGAATGAGGTTGGCAGGTTCTTGCGCAAGTTTAACTTGCAAGAGGATGAGTAGTCATCCTGTTATATCACCTTTCTTGGGAGAATTGCCAATTTAAGGGAAGTTAGGTATTCGCTTGGAAGCAAAGGATCAATCAATAATTTGGAGTGACATGGTCGCCAAGATTTATTGTTAATAAAACCTAAGGTATTGGTTAAGTTGGGTTAATAGGGTATGGCCCTAACCCAAGGACAAAAGGGTGAACAAACAAACCCTTGGGGATCTTGACAAGTCCCAATTGATCCGGGATCTAATGCTCGATGCATTCGAAGAGAAGGATTCACTCCTTAGTTTTTTCCAAATAAATGATCATTGGAAACGATTGTGCTTGTAATAGTTTAGGAGCACTGTTTGCATTGTTTGCTCAAGGAACTAAAGGATGGAAAGATATTTAATGCTTCAGATTGAAGGCTTGAAGAGAGAAGTAGCTTCAGTTACCCTCGACTGTCTGCGTGACCCTCACCAAGGGTGTTGTTAGCCACGCTGGGAACGTGGACCAAACCCACCGTGTGAGGTCTCTCCGTTGAGTGCTACTTGGAGCAAGAGGATGCTTGGGTGCCAGGGGGGGCTCTGGCCTTAAATCCCTTGCCTTTCGGGCCCTGCACAAGAGGCCAACGTGACTCGGGATTGGATCTCGAGGCCCACATACTAGTCTACGAGCGGAATCTTGGATTAGTAATCCCTGTGGATTGCTGGATAGCCTTCGGGCAGATTATGGATTTCCTTTGGGTGGATTATGGATTAGCCTACGGGCTAGATTATATGGATGTATTCCAAAGATAATAAGATAACCTATTGAAAAGGAACTTGTTTGACATTGTTTTTCTATGTCAAGTGCTATGATTACGTGAAGGAACTGGCTAATTAAGGAAGCTATTTTATGATGTCTAACTAAATGTGGTAGGTAATTAGTCAACTAAAGCAACCCTAAGGAAAGTGCAGTGGATGTGGCCATGGGTCCGTCCTACGGATGGGTGGTCCCGGTTGGCCATAAATTTTTCACAATCAAAATGAACAGCAAGGAGCTCTTTTCTGTAACGTGTCCACTTGTATCTGCAAGACACGTCTTAGCAGTCTATCGGAAAGGGCGTCTAAAGGCACTCCCATGGAATGTTATGGGGTTTGCGATCTAGGGCTTTTCGTGTCCGCCACGTAGAGGAAGTATTCCGGCCGTTCCCACTTAGGATCAACCTGAATTAGGGTATTCCTTATTGGTCATTTCCTAACAGCAAACAACTAGCGTCAGACCCAAGCAAACTACTTTACGCAGAAATGCCAGGTCCGAAGCTTATTCACACTGCACTTGGTTCAAGGAGAATGGGAAACGAGAGGGATGCAAAGCTCAACCTCTCCTAACACATTAGTTGGACAAGTATCAACCAACTTTTTTAATTTACCCGTTAGGCACTGGTTCCTTCACGTAATCTTATCACTTGATATAGAAAAACAATGTCAGACAAGTTTCTTATTAATAGGTTATCATATTTATCTTTAAAATACAAAGAGTCTAGCCCGTAGGCTTATCCAAAATCCGCCCAAAGGCTATCTAGCAATCCATAGGGATCACTAATCCAAGTTTCCACCCGTAGACTAGTATGCGGGCCTCGAGATCCAATCCCGAGTCACATTAGCCTCTTATGCAGGACCTGGAAGGCGAGGGATTTATGGCCAGAGCCCCCCTGGCACCCAAGCGTCCTCCTGCTCCAAGTAGCGCTCAACGGAGAGACCTCTCGCTGTGGGTTAGATCCACTATCCCGGCGCGGTCAACAACCCCCTTGGTTAGGGTCAGGCGGGCAGTCGGGGGTAAGTGAAGCTGCCTCTCCCTTCAGGACTTCAACGTGAAGTATAGATATCCATTTATATTTTAATTCATTGATTAAACAAAGCCAAACAGTGCTCTAAAATGTATAGCAAGCACAAACATTTTCGTTGATCGTTTTTGTTTTTGGCAAACTGCTAAGGAATAAATCCTTCCTTTCGAATACGTCCAGCACTCGATCTGGGATGACTTGCAACTTGGCAAGATCCCCTATATCCTGGGTTAGGGCGTACCCTATTAACCCAACTCTATCAAACCTTGAGTTCATTGGTTACTTCAGTCTATCGGCTGGTCTTTAGTTTCTAACAATCTTCCTTACTCAAGAAGGATACTAAAGTATTCATCCTCTTGCAAAATAACTTGCGTAAGGATCTGCCAACACCATTGTGAGACTTTGGCCATTCTCTGGTGATCCAATCACAAGATCATATGACTCCACATTTGCTATGCAAGCGTCGCATAGAACTATGAGACAATGGAGTCATGAAACAATCTGTTTCAGGTTCTTTAAGCTGACGTTGTTAGACCTAAGGTTTCCAAGCTTCATCTTTGTAAGATTCCCAAGGACAAACCCTAGCTCCTTTTACGATTACAATTCACTGTCCCAACATTCAGGGAATGTGGGAAAGTATTTAAGGTATAGGCGTTTCTTGGAATTTAACTCATTCCCAACAAGTATTTCGCAGCATAGGTGTTTTAAGTTTATGTCAATTTGGTTAACTCTAGAAGATAATTTCGAGATTACTTCCACATGTTTCGTTGTCTATGCATAAATTGATTTTTCAACCCTAAAATTTATCGATTTGAGGTTAGGTTAATTCCAAATAATATTCCTACACATCATCTCACACGGCATTTAGACATATTTCAACTTCTCTACCCTTCCCCATTTAAATATTGCATCATTGGATAGATTTATAGGGTATTTTGACATCATTTTACGTAACAAAAAACGGAAAAAGAAACACTAGAACAAGAAGGTGGGGTTGAACTGAGGCAAATCCTCATGCTTCAGTCCCCACAAACATTCACAAACATTGCTCTTATTTATCCTCATTTTCCGGAACCCAAAATGTATTTTTCCCCTATTTTTTAGGGTTTTTCCACCATTTTCTTGTATTTTTCCTTATTTTTATGCATTATTTAATTACTGAAAATTCAAGATAGGTTATGGGCTGTGGCCCTTAGTTCCTTCTTGCAAAAAAATGAAAGTTTAGTTGATGTTCCTATTTACTTCCCCATTTTTATGCCAAAAACCCTCATTTTCCCTTGTTTTTTTATGTTTTACGTGTTTTAGCATATTATTTTGAACCATAAAATGCATAATTTTCTGGATTTTTGATTATGACCAACAAGAACTCATAGAAAACAGTAACATGAACAATTTTTAGCCCACATGAACAACATTTCATCCATCAAAAGCCATAAAAGCTCAAATTTCCTTTGAAAATTTTAAATTACCGCTTATTTGCGTGTTACGGGCTTCGTGTCCATGGCTGTAGATTCAGAAATGAGCAGCACTTCATGTCCAGCACAATCACCAATCACCATTTCTAGCCCATGGAGCAATCCGATCCGTGTCGGACAAGCCTCCATCATTCTTTCTTCTTCCTTCTTCTTCCCACATGAATTCCCCCTTAGAAGAGAGAGAGGGAGGAGAGAGAAAGACTGATTTTCTCTCTCCCTCTATAGGCCACTATTCCCTGCGCGGATTGAAGCGACATGGAGCGTATGATAAGTGTAGAAGCCTGGCATAATGCACTCCATAGCTTGCTTGTCAAGCATCATCATGATTGGGGGGGGGGGGGGGGGGGGGGGCGCGTTTTTTCCGCGCGGCTGCCTTCACGGCACTACCTTCCCCCCCACAAAAAAATTAGGGGGGTGGAGGGGCCAAAGGGCACCCCCCACTAATCACACCCTTTCAAATTTCAAATTTGGCCCCCTTTTTGGGCACCTCGGCCGGTTTCGGGCCAACTTCCGCATACGAGCTCCGATTGACGTGCTGTAAATTTCTGGGCGTCCGCTCGGCATCCGAACAGGCCTGCAGCTCCCACATCCTATCTTGACTGACAAAAAAATTACTAAAAATCCGGAGGTGTCACTTGGGTGCCCGTCGACTGCTTATGCTTAAAATCGTCCTAGATCGAGCCGCTGCCTTTGACATTGAATATTTTTCGCTTGATATCCATGATTTTTAGCTATTTTTAAGCACTTCCCGTCACCTAAATTCCGCTCTCATTTATGTAGCACTACCCTCACTACACTTAGAGTTTTAGACATAGTGAAGAAATTGGTTAGCAAAAGAAGGTAGCTATAGTTTTGGATAACTCATACTCATGTGTAACGTATCCACTAGTATCATCCAGGACACGTCTTAGCAGTCCATCGGAAAGGATGTCTAGAAAGCTCCGCCCGGCACTCCCATAGAATGTTACGGGGTTTGCGATCTAGGGCTTCCGCGTCTCCCACGTAGTGGAAGTATTCCAGCCGTTTCCACTTAGGATCGACCTGAATTAGGGTTTTCGTGATTGGCCATTTCCTAATAGCATCTAGCGTCGGACCCAAGCGAACTACTTTACGCAGAAACGCCAGGTCTGAAGCGGATTTACGCTGCATTTGGTTCAAGGAGAATGGGAAATGAGAGGGATGCAAAGCTCAACCTCTCTCCCATAAGGCATAGTCCCATTTCGTTCCCCTAAAACAGCGTAAATCGGGTTAAGACATAACTCTAGGTCAACGCTTTTGTTGTTCGTGTCCTTTGACGATCATCCCGTCATTCCTCGTGATTTGAGAAAAGTTCCCAGCCAACGAGGACCACTCATCCGTAGGACAGACCCATGGCCCATCCCCCGCACTTTCCTCGGGTTGTTTTAGTTATTTAATTATCTAACACATTAGTTGGACATGTAACAACTAGCTTCTTTATTTAACCCATTAAGCACTCGTTCCTTCACGTAATCTTATCACTTGACATAGAAAAACAATATCAGACAAGTTCTTTATTAACAGGTCATCATATTTATCTTTGAAATACAAAGAGTTATGCCCGTAGGCTTATCCACAATCCGCCCAAAGGCTATCCAGCAATCCACAGGGATCACTATTCCAAGTTTCCGTCCATAGACTAGTATGCGGCCCTCGAGATCCCATCCCGAGTCATGTTAGCCTCTTGTGCAGGACCCCGGAAGGCGAGGGATTTACGGCCAGAGCCCCCCTAGCACCCAAGCATCCTCCTGCTCCAAGTAGCGCTCAACGGAGAGACCTCTCGCAGTGGGTTCGGTCCACGTTCCTGGCACAGTCAACAGCCCCCTTGGTTAGGATCAGGCAGGCAATCGCGGGTAACTGAAGCTGCCTCTCCCTTCAGGCCTTCAGCTTGAAGTATAGATATTCATTTATCTTTTAATTCATTGGTCAAACAAAGTCAAACAATGCTCTAAAATCTGTAGCAAGCACAAACATTTCCATTGATCATTTTTTATGTTGGCAAACTACTAAGGAATGAATCCTTCCTTTCGAATGCATCCAGCACTCAATCCGGGGTGTCTTGCAACTTGGCAAGATCCCTTATATTCTGGGTTAGCGCGTACCCTATTAACCCAACTTGGTCAAACCTTAAAGTTCATTGGGTACTTCAGTTTCTGGTCTTTAGTTTCCAATTAATCTTTCTTACTCAAGAAGGATATGAAAGTATACATCCTCTTGCAAGATAACTTGTGTAGGGATCCGCCATCCTTCTTGCGAGAATTTGGCCTTTCTTCTTGTGATTCAATCACAAGACCATATGACTCCGTACTTGCTGTGCAAGTCCCGCATCGTACTATGCGATAATGGAGTCACGAAACAATCCATTTCAGGTTCTTTAAGTTGACGTTGTTAGGCCTAGGGTTTCCTAGCTTTATTTTTTTGTAAGAATCTCGGGGATAAACCCTAGTTCCTTTTACGATTACAATTTACTGACCCTACATTCAGGAAATGTGGGCAAGTATGTAAGGTATAGACGTTCTTGGAATTTAACTCATTCCCAACGAATATTTTGCAGCCTAGGTAATTTTAAGTTTATATCAACTTGGTTAACTCTAGAAGGTAATTTCGAGATTACTTTCACATGATTTGTTATCTATGTGTCAATTTACTTTTCAATCCTAAACTTTATCGATTTGAGGTTAGGTTAATTCCAACTAATCTTCCCTTTTCTTTGCAAAAAAAACTCATGCTAAATAAGCAACCTTTTCTTGCTAAGTTATGCAATTAGCAATGATAATTTCATAGAGTTTATGCATCGTAAGAGTCCTTTCATGATTTGCACTTTCCATGATGATTCATTGTAAAAAAGGATATGGTTTAATAGTGCAAGATGCAGTTTTATACCTTTAGGCTTAACCGAAGTATACTACTTTAATGGGTAATAATCTAGCTCATAATTCATTTCAATGCATAAAGCTATTTGAAAAAAAAATGCTAATACTTTATTTAGTTTGCATGTTCCATTAGATATATTTCGTCGTGAATGACTAGGACAAAATATATTCTATTTCTAACAACTAACCTTGCATGATTAAATTACAACAATATAAAATTAAAAATTAAGAAGGAAAAACCTGGGTTTGGGGTGAGATATCCACATGGATACCGGGAGATGACCCTCCCGCGGCTACGCCTTGGACTTTCTTAGGAGGCATCGCAATTGTAGTCGTTCGGACGTGGAAGCAGCTTTTACAACTCTTCTTTGGAATTCCACCATCACTCCCTTGCACCGTCCGTCAAAAGTAGTTTTTTTGGAAGGCTCCCTCCTTGAAATCGGGAAATTTGGAAGGGTGTTTCAGAATCTTTTACGACTAAGACCCATTAAAGCCATGGGGAAGGCTTAATGGCCATTTAGTGACTCGTTCAAATGAGGAATGAAAAGGGATGGAAAAGACACAAGGTGCGGAAGAGAACTACAAGGAAATATAGTAACCGTAAGGGTTATAAGTAAGATCGAAGGACCTTGGGTCAACTTGGAGGGAAGGGGTTTCAATACGCCATAAGGAAAGGGCTAGGGAAGGTTTTAACACGGAGGAAAGAGGGGTGGTTCCAAGGAAAGGGATAGGGGTTTTAAGGGATTAGCACGGGGGTGTGGTTCCAAGGGAAAAAACAAAAGGGGCTTAAGGATAGGGGTTGAGTGAACTTTAAAATCACAGGGAAGATAATAATCCCAAAAGAAAGGACTTAAGGGTAAAACATGGGGTTCCAACACCCATGGGAGAGAGCCATATAATGTATTTAGACACGGAGCTATTGTAGGCTTAAGGGATAAGAGGGGTGATAAGACATGGGGGGGGGGGGGGGGGAGGGTTTCAAAGCCCATAACAAAGGGCTTAAAGGTTAAGTCACGGGAGGTATGGAAGGGTTTTGAAAGGCACGAGAAGGGGGGTGAAAAGGGCCTTAGGAGGATTAAAACCGGGGGGGGAAGTATAGAAAGGGGGTCTTGGGGGAAAATTTTAAGACCCGGGGGGTGAAAGGTATAGGAAGGGGGTCTTGGAGGGATTTTAGGACATGGGGGGGTGTGTGGACACAGGGGGGAGGGGGGGGTAAAAAGGGGCTTAAGGGCCCCTTGGAAGCTTCCCCTCCCAGGAAGCTTCCACGCCATGTGGAAGCTGAAGACCATCAACGACTCGGGCGACAATTTGACAGCTGGGGGGAAACGCGGAGTGGGATGTCAGGGCCCGACGGCGTGCATCAATCCTCCTTCCACAAAGGCAACAACACCCTTCTTCACGATTTATGACCCTCCCTCAGTCGTCACGGCAGTCCACTCCCTCCACCTCACGTCTTTCCTCACGGCAACGGCCTTCACTCCCACAAGTTAAATAGGGAGACTCACTCCCTCCTTTCGGCAACCGGACGGCGCTCAGTGTCTTCTTTCCTTCCCTCATGGAGGCAGCCCCCTCTATTTAAATAGGGGAGGGGAGGGGGATCCTCCCTCCCTACGTGTCGACTCTATGGTGATTAGAGGTGAGGAAGCTCCATCAAGGAGCTTGCTGTACATTCTATTTCCCTCTCCCCCCTCCAACACGACCGTCGGGGCTAGGGGGGGATAAGGGAAAAAAAAATTCCATTATCCATTAAAAAAAATGTTATATCATTATCCCCAAGAGGTAGTTTATGCGAATGTTACATTCTCTCCCCCTTAGAGGAATCGAGATGTCCTCATCTCGAGATAAACTGGGGATATTGATAGTTGAGAGTGCCTTCATCTACCCAAGTGGCATCCTCTTCGGGATAATCTTTCCATTGGACGAGGCATTCTCTCAAGGTTCTGGATCTTAATTGTCTCTCCCTAACATCTAAGATCCTGTCAGGCCTTAGTTGAGAGTGCCTTGAAAAAGTATGTCTCCTTCTTTGAAGACTCTATCTTGACACTTCAAATCCGCGTATGCCTTCTGTCTATCCTTGGCCGCTTGGATGTCCTGTCTTATTGACTTTATTTGGTCATCCATCTCTTTCAACATCTGCCTTGAAGCTTCAACCCTTAAGGTTGGATCAGAAAAGTTTAGGGGACTTCGACAGTCATGACCATACAATGCTTGGAAAGGGGTCATTTGAATGCTTTGCTAGTAAGAAGCATTGTATGCAAATTCAACCAAAGGCAAGTATTGAATCCACCTCTTCGGCTCTCGACAGCAGTATGCCCTAAGCATATCCTCGATGACTTGATTTACTCGCTCTGTTTGGCCATCCGTTTGGGGATGGTGCTAAAATAGAGTTGAGTCCCAATAGCTTCAAAGATAGCTCTCTAGAAGTGTGATGTGAAGAGAAAATCACTGTCACTAATGATTCTTCTGGGTAAACCATGTAGCTTAAATATCTCCTTGATAAACAATCTTGCAATGTCTGAGGCTTTATAGTTTGTCTTTACTGGAATAAGGTGTGCAACCTTAGTAAGCATGTCAACCACAACCATGATGGAGTTGTATCCTCCTTGGACTTGGGGTAGGCCTACAACAAAGTCCATACTGATGAATTCCCATTTCATTTGGGGGATGTCAAGCGGTTGTAGTTTCCCTGGCATCATGACATGTTCGGCTTTGATACGTTGACAAGACAAACACTCGATGACATTTTTGAGAACATCACCTTTGAGTCTCTCCCAATGGTAGCTCTTCCTAACTGCATTGACAGTCTTGGCATAGCCAGGATGTCCTACGAAAGGGGAATCATGAGCTTCCCACAATATCTTTTGCTTAAGTGACTGGCTTGCTGGTATACACAGCCTTGTTCTATAATAGACAAGTCCACTATTGGTAGAAAATTCATGATACTTAGCATGTAATTTTTGATTATGATCCTTGATAGAGATCTCCCTTAGCATTGTTTGGTAGGCTGGATCATGGCATGCATCCTCTCTAGCTAACTCAAATATACTTTTGTAGCTAGAGATCTAGCTATTAATGGATTTTTCAAGATTAGGGAATTTAGGAATGCCTTGCGACTAAGTGCATCGGCAACTACATTCTCTTTCCCTAGTCGGTACTTGATTTCAAAGTCATATTCCTCCAATACTTCAATCCACCGACGTTTTCTCATGTTGAGCTCATTTTGGGTAAAGATCCATTTGAGACTCTTATGGTCAGTTACTAGAGTACACTTGTTACCCAACAGGTAGTGTCTCCAAAGATTTAAAGCATGGATGACAGCTAGTAATTCTAGATCATGCATAGCATAATTCTTTTCATGACTCTTCAATTTTCTTGAAGAGTATGCTACTGGATGACCTTCCTGCATAAGTACAGACCCCAAAGCAAGAATGCTAGCATCAGTTACTACCTCGAAATCCTTATTGAGGTTTGGAAGTTTTAGAATAGGTGTTGTTACCAAACTTTGCTTCAATCTGTTGAAGCTATTTTGTTCGGGAGTTGACCATGCAATGGAAGTTTACTTTTTCAGTAAGTCCGTCAAAGGTGCTGCAATTAAAGCATAGTTTTTTATGAAGACCCTATACCATCCTGTTAATCCAAGAAAGCTATGTATCTCTTTGACAGATACTGGTATTGGCCACTCAAGCACATCTCTGACCTTGGCTGGTCCATTGAGATTCCTTCTGCTGATACTAAGAATCCTAGATATTCAATCTGGCGCTTGAAGAATGCACACTTCTTCATTTTAGCATACAGCTTATGTGACCTCATTGTCTCAAGGACAATCCAAAGTTGGGGTTCATGATCTTCTTCCTGTTTAGAATAGATTAAAGTGTCATCAAAGAAGACAAGCACGAAATCATCAAGATATGGCCTAAAGATATCCTACATTAACCTATTGAAGGTGGCAGGTGCATTCATAAGCCCGAATGACATAACTAGGAACTCAAAGGGCCCATATCTTGTATTGAAGGCCGTCTTTGGGATATCTTCTTCCTTGATCCTTATCTGATAGTAACCTGACTTGAGATCAATCTTGGAGAAGATCTTCGCACCCTGAAGACGATCAAGAAGCTCATCTATTCTAGGAATAGGATACTTGTTCTTGACCGTTGATTGATTCAATCCTCGGTAATCAATACATAGTCGAAGTGTCCTATCTTTCTTTTTTTGGAATAATACTAGAGATCCCCAGGGTGAACTGCTAGGACGGATGTAGCCCTGATCTAGCAGTTGCTTGAGTTATTCTTTCAGCTCAATTGCTTCTGGTATGGACATTGTATAAGGTCTTTTTGCAATTGGTGCAGCTCTTGGTACTAACTTAATCTCATGATCCACTTCTCTTTGAGGCGGAAGTTCAATCAACTCTTCAAGGAATACGTCCGCGTATTCCTTTAGCCAAGAAGGTCCTTCATGAGACTCTTGCTTCTGATCTAACTTGTTGAGTTTGATCAAGTAAACAGGTAATCCTTTTCTGACTCCTTTTATGATTCGAGATACTTTGGCCAATTGGATTCTCGGCACTCCGGCCTCACCTTGGATTGTGACTAATTCCCTTTCAGAGTTTCGAAAAGAAACTTGACCCTTCCCACAGTGAATGTGGCTGTCGTTAGGCTTAAGCCAATCCATTCCGAGTAGACACTCATGGATACCTAAATTCATGACTCTGAATTTGACTAAAGTCTTCTTTCCTCCCAGAAAGAATTCCACCTTAGCAGTTTTCCTGGCACAAGTAACCTCACGACCATTTGCCAATTCCACAAGCAGGGTAGGTGCTTCTACTGTGGCTATTCCTAATCTTTTTGCACATGCTGGCAAGATAAAGAAATGTGTACTACCACAATCAATCAAGGTCTTGAAACCTTTACCTTGATAGTCTGATGGTGTCTGAATCACCGAGAACTTGCGAGTTGGCCCTTTCTTGTATAGAGCGGCATGGACTGTCACTTTTTCAAACTCTGCTTCCATGATGGGATCTTCTTCTTCTTCTTCTTTGCACATTTTCCTATTGGCAATGCAAGCAATTCTTTCTCTTCCTTGGGCAGCGGCTCCTTGACCACGGCCTGATCCTTGGAAAGGCGCTTGGCAATGTCCTCCACCAAGCTTGGGACATTGCCTCTTGAAGTGACCGGGTTCATTGCAGTGGAAACAACGGAGGTTTCGGCCATTACTTTGAGTAGGAAAAAATTTATTGACGTTATTCGTCCTTACTTTCTTTCTTTGTCCGTGATTATGATCTTGAAATATCTTAACTTGAGGTCTGAATGCTCCTCTATTCGGGTTATTGTAAGACCAAGATTTGTTACCCCTTGGTCTAGACTCCACCTTCTGAATTATAGGCGCCGCTTGAATGAGTGCATCCTAAAGATCTTATGGATGCATAGATTCGAGACAGGATTTGAGTGGTGGATTTAATCCCGCACAAAATTTAGACACCTGCTATGTCATGTCCTAGCTATTTAGAGTAGTTTGCATCAAGCGTGAGCCCCAGCTGTTTTAGCTCGTAAAACTCATTCATTTTCTGCGTGCAATATGTAGGTGGCAAGTATCTTCCCTGCATGGCTTTCTTCAGCTTCTCCCAGGTAACGGATCCTTCTGTGATCCCTTGATCCCTGCACCATTGCTTCCACCAAAGCCTGACTTTGCCGGTGAGCTTTAGCTTTGCGAGCATAGCGTGATTGGTAGGTGCAGTACCAGTTGCTTCAAACTAATCCTCCATGGATTCAATCCAAATTTCAGCATTAGCTTGGATGAATCTGCCTCTCCAGTCAAACTCGGGTGGCTTAATCTGCTTGAGAAGAAACTTCTTCTCCTGGATCACAGCAGTACTTGATGTAGGAGGTGAATTAGGAACCTCTACCTGGGGTTGTGCCTGAATAAAGATTTTCTTAATGTTATTATACAATAATCGTCGTTAATTTATACTACATCTTCAATTCCGCTATCATGTAACCAATGTAGCTATTTAACTTTTATCAACTCTTATGCACAATCAGACATTGATAAAAAGAAGTCTTTATTTGTATTTATATGGCCATAGCCCTTTCAAATACAACATTTCATGCCATGATAAACCAACTGTTACATTTAGTTTGGGGAGAGCAACGTTGTATTACATTTATCTATAGGAACTGTATAATAGTAAGGTTTCGGGTCATAGATCTTCAGGAATCTGTAAGTCATTGGAAGTTTAGGATATCCTTTCCGTTGGAATCCATATTTCTCATGGCGGCCCAACACTTTAATCCTGTCAGCAGGGATTACATGGGTTACTTCCTCATATACATATGCATTCATCTCAACCCTTCGTCCTCGAATATGTAAAGTTGAGTTTACGTGAGCTTCTACAAAAATGAGCAGCTTCACAATTTTTAGGCCTTCCAACCACTTGATCCTCTTTAGGTTGGTTTGTAGATAAGCAAACTGGTGGGCGGCTATATAGTAGATTCCTGAAGCACCCATCCATCTTCGTTCCATGTACAAAGGTGATGGATTATAGATCTGCTCCAAGATGTTCATCATCCCGATCCTTTGTCTATAAAGTGGAGAATGCATTGCAGTCATAAACATGACTCGAAATACCAAGAACTTGTTCCACGCTTTGTAATTCTGCAAGACAGCATTGAAGGTAAGGAAATGTTTGGACAGTAACATTTGCTTTACTTCATCTTATTAAGATTTCATAAAAACAATTCCGTTGTTGATCGGCTCTGATACCAACTGTAACGTATCCACTAGTATCATCCAGGACACATCTTAGCAGTCCATCGGAAAGGATGTCTAGAAAGCTCCGCCCAGCACTCCCATGGAATGTTATGGGGTTTGCGATCTAGGGCTTTCCGTGTCTGCCACGTAGCGAAAGTATTCCGGCCGTTCCCACTTAGGATTGACCTGAATTAGGGTTTTCCTGATTGGTCATTTCCTAACAACATCTAGCGTCGGACCCAAGCGAACTACTTTACGCAGAAATGCTAGGTCGGAAGCAGATTCACGCTGCACTTGGTTCAAGGAGAATGGGAAACAAGAGGGATGAAAAGCTCAACCTCTCTGCCATAAGGCATAGTCCCATTCAGTTCCCCTAAAACAACGTAAATCGGGTTGAGACATAAGTCTAGGTCAATGCTTTTGTTGTTCTGTCCTTTGACGATCATCTCGTTGTTCCTCGTGATTTGAGAAAAGTTCCTGGCCAAATGGGACCACCCATCCGTAGGATGGACCCATGGCCCATCCTCCGCACTTTCCTCGGGTTGTTTTAGTTATTTAATTATCTAACACATTAGTTGGACTTGTAACAACTAGCTTCTTTAATTAACCCATTAAGTACACATTCCTTCACGTAATCTTATCACTTGACAACATGTCATCATATTTATCTTTGAAATACAAAGAGTTCTGCCCGTAGGCTTATCCACAATCCGCCTGAAGGCTATCCAGCAATCCACAGGGATCACTATTCCAAGTTTCCGTCCGTAGACTAGTATGCGGGCCTCGAGATCTAGTCTCGAGTCGCGTTAGCCTCTTGTGCAGGACTCGGAAGGCGAGGGATTTACGGCTAGAGCCCCCCTGGCACCCAAGCGTCCTCCTGCTCGAAGTAGCGCTCAACGGAGAGACCTCTCGCGGGGGTTCGGTCCACTCCCCGGCACAGTCAACAACCCCCTTGGTTAGGGTAAGGCAGGCAGTCGGCGGTAACCGAAGCTGCCTCTCCATTCAGGCCTTCAACCTGAAGTATAGATATTCATTTATCTTTTAATTCATTGGTCAAACAAAGTCAAACAGTGCTCTAAAATCTGTAGCAAGCACAAACATTTCCATTGATCGTTTTTTATGTTGGCAAACTGCTAAGGAATGAATCCTTCCTTTCGAATGCATCTAGCACTTGATCTAGGGTGTCTTGCAACTTGGCAAGATCCCTTATATTCTGGGTTAGGGGATACCCTATTAACCTAACTTGGTCAAACCTTAAAGTTCATTGGGTACTTCAGTTTCTGGTCTTTAATTTCCAATTAATCTTCCTTACTCAAGAAGGATATGAAAGTATACATCCTCTTGCAAGAAAACTTGCGTAGGGATCCACCATCCTTGTTGCGAGAATTTGGCCTTTCTTCTTGTGATTCAATCACAAGACCATATGACTCCGTACTTGCTGCGCAAGTCCCGCATCATACTATGCGATAATAGAGTCACGAAACAATCCGTTTCAGGTTCTTTAAGTTGACATTGTTAGGCCTAGGGTTTCCTAGCTTTATTTTTTTGTAAGAATCTCAGGGATAAACCCTAGTTCCTTTTACGATTATAATTTATTTTCCCTCCATTCAGGGAATGTGGGCAAGTATGTAAGGTATAGACGTTCTTGGAATTTAACTCATTCCCAATGAATATTTCCCAGCCTAGGTAATTTTAAGTTTATATCAACTTGGTTAACTCTAGAAGGTAATTTCGAGATTACTTTCACATGATTTGTTATCTATGTGTCAATTGACTTTTCAATCCTAAACTTTATCGATTTGAGGTTAGGCTAATTCCAACTAATCTTCCCTTTTCTTTCCAAACAAAACTCATGCTAAATAAGCAACCTTTTTCTTGCTAAGCTATGCAGTTAACAACGATAATTTCATAGAGTTTATGCATCGTAAGAGTCCTTTCATGATTTCCACTTTCCATGATGATTCATTGTAAAAAAGAATATGGTTTAATAGTGTGAGATGCAGTTTTATACCTTTAGGCTTAACCGAAGTATACTACTTTAATGGTAATAATCTAGCTCATAATTCATTTCAATGCATAAAGCTATTTGAAAAAAAATACGTTAATACTTTATTTAGTTTGCATGTTCCATTAGATATATTTCGTCATGAATGACTAGGACAAAATATATTCTATTTCTAACAACTAACCTTGCATGATTAAATTACAACGATATAAAATTAAAAATTAAGAAGGAAAAACCTGGGTTTGGGGTGAGATATCCACATGGATATCGAGAGATGACCCTCCCGCGGCTACGCCTTGGACTTTCTTAGGAGGCATCGCAATTGTAGTCGTTCGAACGTGGAAGCAGCTTTTACAACTCTTCTTTGGAATTCCACCGTCGCTCCCTTGCACCGTCTGTCAAAAGTAGTTTTTTTGGAAGGCTCCCTCCTTGAAATCGGGAAATTTGGAAGGGTGTTTCAAAATCTTTTATGATTAAGACCCATTGAAGCCATGGGGAAGGCTTAATGGCCTTTTAATGACTCGTTCAAACCAAGAATGAAAAGGGATGGAAAAGACACAAGGTGCGGAAGAGAACTCCAAGGAAATATAGTAGCCGTAAAGGTTATAAGTAAGGTCGAAGGACCTTGGGTGAACTTGGAGGGAAGGGGTTTCAATATGCCACAAGGGAAGGGCTAGGGAAGTTTTTAACACAGAGGAAAGAGAGGTGGTTCCAAGGAAAGGGATAGGGGTTTTAAGGGATTAGCACGGGGGTGTGGTTCCAAGGGAAAAAACAAAAGGGGCTTAAGGATAGGGGTTGAGTGAACTTTAAAATCACAGGGAATATGATAATCCCAAAAGAAAGGACTTAAGGGTAAAACATGGGTTTCCAACACCCATGGGAGAGAGCCATTTAATGTATTTAGACACAAAGGTGTTGTAGGCTTAAGGGATAAGAGGGGTGATAAGACACCGGGGGGGGGAAGGGTTTCAAAGCCCATAACAAAGGGCTTAAAGGTTAAGTCACGGGAGGTATGGAAGGGTTTTGAAAGGCACGAGAAGGGGGGTGAAAAGGGCCTTAGGAGGATTAAAACCGAGGGGGGGGGGGAGTATAGGAAGGGGGTCTTGGGGGAAAATTTTAAGACCCGGGGGGTGAAAGGTATAAGAAGGGGTTCTTGGAGGGATTTTAGGACACTGGGGGGAGGCGGGGGTGAAAAGGGGCTTAAGGGCCCCTTGGAAGCTTCCTCTCCCAGGAAGCTTCCACGCCATGTGGAAGCAGAAGACCAACAACGACTCGGGCAGCAATTCGACAGCTGGGGGGAAACGCAAACTGGGATGTCAGGGCCCGATGGCATGCGTCAATCCTCCTTCCACACAGGCGGCAACACCCTTCTTCACGATTTCTGGCCCTCCCTCAGTCGTCATGGCAGTCCACTCCCTCCACCTCCCATCTTTCCTCACGGCAACGGCCTTCACTCCCACAAGTTTAATAGGGAGACTCACTCCCTCCTTTCAGCCAACCGGACGGCGCTCAGCATCTTCTTTCCTTCCCTCATGGAGGCAGCCCCCTCTATTTAAATAGGGGAGGGGAGGGGGATCCTCCCTCCCTATGTGTCGACTCTATGGCGATTAGAGGTGAGCAAGCTCCAGCAAGGAGCTTGCTGGACATTCTATTTCCCTCTCCCCCCCTCCAGCACGACCATTGACTGGGGGGGGATAAGGGAAATTTTTTTTCCATTATCCATTTAAAAAAATGTTATATCATTATCCCCAAGAGGTAGTTTACGCGAACGTTGCATCATGTATGCATTTTTAACTACTCTTTGAATTGGAGCAACATCATGCTTGGATTCTTCCACCACTTGACTTGGGGAAACGAATGTTAGTAGTATCTAATAGACCTACGTGATTTATTTTGTCAAGTAAGGAATTAGTAGACCTATGTGTATATTAATAAACATATGTGATTTATCTCGACTATGTGATCTATGTGTATATTAATAGACCTATATATATTTGGCCAAATAAGGAATTAACAAAGGACTTTATAGATGATGCAACAAGTGACACAAGATTTTGATTTTGTAGTGGAGCTTGTAGAGAATCATTTGAACAAGGTAGTCAAACAAGCATTTTGGAGTAGGTCTAAGAAGAGACAGTGTTGGTGCTGAAACAAGCACCAATGCACAAAGGTACAACAAGAACATGCACCTCAAGATTATGATATGCAAGGGTTCTTCATGCCTTTGATTATGATATGCATTTGTATCCATGACTGTGTAAGATTATGAGTGGGGAACACAAAGCTAATGTATGTGTTGCTCAATCCTCGAATGAAAACTGGGAAGGGTTGGGATTGCTTGGCATACATTCTACTAGTATGGTTACATACATCTAAGTTTATGAAATGCATAATTTCTAGCCTTTGACTATGTCAATGTGTCAACAAGGAACACACAGTTAGGGGATCGACTACTTGACAGTTCAAAGGAATTACAATTTAATTGATTGGGTCATTGGTCCACACAAAAATTTGTGGTTTGAATGCTAGTTTGTCTAGAAGGTAGCCTCTTAGAATGTTTGAATCAAGATTTCTACTTATTTTCTACTGAGTGGACATTATCACCTCAAGAACACAAGCAATGATTAGTGAGGGGGACAAGTACCCATGTACGTACATGATGTAAAACATGTATGGTGTATTGGGATATAGTAAGGAGTATTAGTAACAATATATCAATGGACTCTTTGCATTGTGTACTTGCCTTGATTATGTATAATTTTATGTTGCATTTGTTGGGAATTTGAAGCAAACTTCCTAGCTTGGACTACAAAGAGAGCTTAATCCCCTTCCTTGTATACAGGTTATGCTAGACTTTGAATGGAATTCCTATTGTAGGATTTTCATTTAAATAAGCTTTGGCCTACCACATTTTCTTGCAAGCTTCCCACATTCAAATTGTGGAAGAGCCTTTATATAGTAAATGGTACCCATAACAATAATGAACGTGCAACCAAGTGTATCTATGCTTATGATTGTCTCTATATGGATAGGGTTGGAGGTTGAACCAGGAAGGAGACTTCACCACAATTAGTATGTTTTGACAACATTTTTGAGATTTTCCAAGGGATGGAAGTAGTAAATGGTATGAAATTCCTTCGTGCCAATTGTGATTCATATGCGATGGGTAATGGGAGTGAAGCACACAACTTGATCCTTCAAATGAGCTTTGAAGGAAATATTCACAAATAGGGGGAGGAATGTATATCAACATATGCTAAATAGGTATGTGCCCGCATTTATTTGTATCAAATGTCTATGCAGCCAATTTTTGGTTTTATCTATCGTGCTTCTAACTTCCTTATTCTTATGGACATCTTTAGCCTAATGAATGAAAACTAGAGAAGGTCCTTTAGGTTGCAACAAAAGTAGTTTGTGTGCACAATGCATTTAGTAATGACTAGTTTTTTGTGCATCATGCCGCGTACTTTGCATCACCTATTATTTGCATGATCTAAAGCCATTAGGTGCATGCATAAACAATTTAAAGTTTGCGCTTTACTTGAGATGCGTGTAATTATAGTCCCACCTCTAAACCTTGATGGTGTTGATGCAAAGTCAAAGCATGCAGGTCTACTATTGAGAAATTGTTTCTTCCATTGACTTGGTTTGCAATTTTTGTTGAATCCACTTTGGATTCAAGTCATGGCTCTTTGTTTCTTATAGGAACATTACAATTTCCATAAAGATCACTTTGTTGTTAGTATTCGATAGCTTGCATACTAGTGGAGAGCACCATGAGGGAGCCCCTTGTAAGTAGCCCCCCCAATTCCCAAATCAGGAGTCCTCATGGAAGTGGAGAGAACAATGCATATTGTCATACGTGGATATCACTGTTAAAGGTTAGAATAATATACAGTTGATATGGACAAGCTTGAGTTCACAATGTTATATCACTGCAGAAATAGACTTGCTTGATATGGATGTGGAAATAATCTCTAGGACTATGTATAGATTAAATATGTATGAAACATGGCTTTTCTTATTGAATGCTATAGCCAAGTACTACCATGACATGAGTAAGTTAGCTTGGATATGGAAATGACTTGCAACTATGGGAAGTATTATGGCAACCAAATTGTTTTTCCTTTTTAATAAATTGGTTAATTTGAAAACAAGCAAAGCAAGTACATCTATAGTTACCATGGTCTGAGCAACATAAGAATCTAGATGAGATTGATGCCCCTCTAGAGATCAACGACTAGATTGCTGATGCATTTCAAATGTAGTATTGCATCAAGTGATCCAATGTATGGAAAGGATTTAGTTACAATTAAAGCATACATATTTTCTTGGTCTAGACCTCTCTTTCTACTTCTTTCCTCTTTTCTCATTTCTCCTTTCATGTTGACATTAGGAAGCAATGAGGATCTCAATGACATTGGATCAAAATGTGAAGCTAAATGTTGATGGAGATGACAAAATGGAGGATCCAACAATGTACAGGTAGATGATGGGAAGTTTGATCTTCATCACTATCATTAGGCTAGATTATAACTATATAGTTGGTTTGGAGAGTGAATTTATGTAGATTTCATGTAAGACTCACTTGCATTGTGGAAGCATACCTTGTGATACTTTAAGGCCACATTGGACTCTAGTATCTTTTATGAGACTAATTTAATGGTTGCAAGGTTTGGTGTTATGAAGCAGCTACCTAATCCAGAAGCTGAAAAGCAAGGCACAAAGGCTAGGGTAATAAACGTTGATGCTAGAAAGCTCCCCATCCATTTGGATTGCAAATTTGAGGTTGTTTGTCCCTCCATTTGGTCTAAAACCACTTCCAAATAGTATGAATGTGATGAAATTGAACTACTTTTTTTGTAAGTTGAGAGTTAATTAAGCTTAGGAGGAGCAAAGAGACATGAAACATCATGAATGGGGGAAGCATCATTTTTTTCACGCCTCTTCAATGCTAAAAGCTGCCCATTTAGTGGGATTGCAAATCTGAGGTCATTTGTCTCTCCATTTGGCACCAAACCACTTTGAAATACTGTGAACACAATCGGGTTGAACTAGTTTTTTTTGTAAGTTTGGAGTTCATTAAGCTTAGAAGGAGCAAAGAGACATGACATATCACGAATAGGGGGAGCACCATTTTTTTGGCACCTCTCCAATTCATAAAAAAAGGAAATTTCATGGCTGTTGGCACCAAACTTTGCTCTTAGCCATGGATTCTCCTACTTCTTTTCTCACAATTGCTCTAGATTGTGTGAGATTTGATGCATTGGATGAAAAGATCAGAATTCAATCTTTCTCTCTCCTTTTTCTCTCTCAACATGAACATAGTTCATATGGATTGAGAGGATGAGGGGGAACAGATCATGTTAGTTCATGATTGAGATGTGACAAATGGAACAAGGAACCATGACGGAGACATCAAAGGCTATAAAAGAGCATCAATGGTTTTCTGTTTTCAAAATACTATGTGTGTGTATATGGATTCTAGCGTAAGTAGCCTTTTGTTGAATTTTATATTGTATTACTTGTTCTTATGATGAAAAATGATTGAAAACGTTTGAATATGATTGAATATTTTTTAGATTATAGAATAATGAGCAATTTTCAGCAATTCACATAATGGAAATCAAAACAATAAAATCTAAAATGTGGAATTTAGTAGAAAAATGATAATTTCATGGATTTTAATGGTTCAAATGGTGTTCGTATAGAGTGATATTGAATATAATGTTAAATCACAATCCATGTAAGATTCACAAATTTAAAAATAAAAAACCATAATTTAATATTAAAATAAATTATAAATAATAATAATAATAATTCTTTTGATGATAAAAAATTACTATAAATTAGGTATATATGTGTGGATATGTGGTGGAGGTAGGACATGGAGATTTGCCTCAATCTACCTTCATTTTTATGTAAAAGTATGTATTTATCATTTTTTTACATGAGAAATGACATAAAACACCCTCTTCAACCTAGTGCATGATTGCAAAACCTAAACAATACGGGAAAAGGGATTGTGGAAAGTTAAGTATCAATTAAATTTTGATTTTCATGCATATCATGGCATATATGACTCACTTCATTTGTAATATTTCCGCAAGGAAATATTAATGACTCAAGACCTCGCGCAAAAGCGGTTCAAAGTGACCTCCCGCAACAGAAAAACCTTGGCCTAAGTGCTCCCTCCGCGTGCATCAACAAACACCATCCCCGCATCGTGTATAGGAAGTCGTGGCTTGAAACCGCAAGCCCATGGGGGAACTCCCCTTCATGGGAAAAAAGAGATAATTTTTGCAAATTTTTTTAATGTATTAACTCCCTCCCCTTTAGTCGTTGCATGGCGGGGAGAGGGAGTATGAGCATGAGTGAGTGGTGGAGGGGCATGGGGAGGAGGCATGCAGCCCGCCACTTGTGTGGCTACCCCCCCTTCAAACTATATAAACCCCCCCTCCCAAGCTTGAGGGGAGAGGAGGAAGGACTGATCGTGCTGCGCCCACCGTGAGGAGCCGCCCATTGTTGCCGCCAGGATTGCTGCGCCGCCACCTGCTACTGCGCCACCATCATCATCACCACCACCATCATCATCATCTTCATCTCCTTCATCATCCTCAATCATCACTCTCTCTCCACATCATCCCTATTACAGAAGCTTGGAAGCTTCTATTGGAAGCTTCTAACTAAAGCTTCCATAGGCCTAGTTCACCCCATGCCTCTTGTTTTTTTTAAAACCATGTCTTGCAAGGCCGTGTCCTGCACGGAGAAGGAGGTCTCAACATTAGCAACTCTGTAACTCGTAAGAGGTGCCAAGGGGAAGTTCACTGAGTCGAAATCTGCTACGTCAATGGCTCCTAAGCAAAAGTTGAGAGGAGCACACGTGGGAGCTTCCACCCCGAGTACAAGAGTGGACAACGCCCTGACTTTGAATACCCAGGTTTCGAAAATTAATTCCGCATGGAAAGGATTCATTAAGCATGTTTTTAATTCGCGTCGGGAAATTTAAATGCATTGGAAAAATTATATACTCATTCGATCTACAAAATTTAGTTGCATGTCAAGTATTTGCAATTGCTTGCACTTCCATGGTTAAGGGTAGTTGCAATTCTAAACGTGTGATGCATAAGTAGAAAGATGGAATTGTGCAAAGGCATCTTTGTTGCATCACACAAAGGATAGGGCATATAACACATAATGCGCTTATATAATAACTTCCTAGTTGTGACTCGTGTACAAGATAATCGTAGACGCCCATTAAATGATGTCCGAATAGTTGCAATGCATGGAAAGGATTTATGAACCTTGCAAATTGCATGCGATGATAATTACATTTTAGGTTGGGTTAAGTGCTAAAGGAAGGATTAAATCAATGATGGACTCATGGCATTCGCTCACGCATGGAGTTCTTTTATCAAAGTTTGAATGCATCTTCATTAAAATATTAAAGCTTTGAATTCAATGCATCAACATAGGGTTTATAAGAGTTAGCTCTGAATGTCAATCCTTTAATTGCATAAAGGAAAAAAGGTCTATGTTCTCGAAATTGCATGGAATGATGTATCTCACCTATCTTGCAATTACTTATATCTTTTAGGGAAAAATACTCGCAAATTTAGAAGAAATTATTTGCATCTCTAAAAGGGAAGATCATCTTAAATCGTGGGTTGGTTAGATCAATTAAGTAATTCGCGTAAACGAGTAGCCTACATGAAATTCATGATTAGTTAGCATCACCTCAATGTGCCAGGTAGGGTTAAGCTATGTTAAAATTCTGCCTAGTATCGCACTTAGGATGCCGATCTAATATTTCCGATTTCAAAGGTCCTACCCACATTCTCGAAATGTTAGGACTATCTAATCACCCGTGCAAGAATGATCTAGGGTTCTCATCCTAAGGATCAGTTGACCAAATGCTAGACTTCCGCAAGGAATCTAGGAACCATAGGGCCAAAACGTTTATCGACCTAGTGGGGTTAGGGTGTGGAATGGGTTAAGAGGACTCCCAAGCCCTTATCTTGATCTAAGGTATTCTTGATAAAGATATACCGTACGAAGAAATATGTAATCCCCACAAGTTAGGTATTGACACCTATCTAGTGTAACAAGCTACAATGTCATATGCGTTTTTGTCTAAATCACGAAATAGTATTGCAACTCCTTAGACCAATTTTGGCGAATTCTAGGTACAAGTCTAACTTTTCTAGAGGATGATTAGTCATCGTGCTACATTACTCTTCCTTGGACTTATCTGCCAAGCTAGGGGAGTTACGAATTTGCCAAGAAAGCAGTTGACCAACCAAGTTAGGGCGACGAGGTTGCCCAAGATTTGTTGACCTTAATATAAAGAAACCTAAGGTATTGACAATTTGGGTCAGCAGGGTATAAACCCTAACCCAAGGAAAGAGGGTAAACAAGCAACTTAGCTTATGAAACCCTTGGGATCTTGCCAAGTCGTGATTGATCCATGATCGAATGCTGGAAGCATTCAAGGAGAAGGAATCACACCTTAGCAGTTGGCCGTACAAACGACCACTTGAATGTTCTTGATTGTACACTTAGGTGCACTGTTTGTACTTCTTTGCTCAAGGAACTAATTCAGGAGAGTTGGAATGAAAAAAATTGTTGGACTACAAATTGATACAAATGCATGATTTATTTAGAGCAATTTATAGCCTCTAGAAGCTCCTTATTGTGAAGCCATGAGGGTGGTTTCGTGAGCATATACGAGCTTGCAGCTAGGGCCATAGAGCCAGTGTCGGGCCCATTTTTGGTCCCAAGAATAGGTGGCGGATTTTCTAAGAGTTGCTAATAAGTGGCAGTTTTTGAATCTTGGATAATAGGGACCAATTATTCACTGTATGCTAGAGCATTTAAATAGATTGGTTATTTATTTATAAACATGGTCAAGCTCAGATCTAATGTTAAGAAAGAGAGTGTAATATTTCCACTAAAAAAAAAAACCTAACACCCCGCACGCCGCGTAAAACCTGTGCAAGGTTATCTCCCATATTGTAATTATTGATAGGTTAATTCGTACCCCGCACACACAAAAATGAGGCCTCTGCATTGTGAAATCAAGGCCGGGGTTGAAGACCGTAAAAACACGCGGGATAACACCCTTTTTGAAGGGGCAATTGGGATAATCATGAAATTTAATTCAAAAATTGTTATTATTATCCCTTCCCCTAGCCGATATATGATTGGAGGAGAGGGAGTGTGGGGAGGAATGGGCTAGCTAGAGTGGTGTGGGTTGCACGAGGGGGGAGCCATGCATAATCCACGTGGTGAAGCTTTCCTTCCCCCCCCCCCCCCCCCCCCCCAAGGCTATAAAAACACCCCTTAGTGGGGGATATGGAGGGAAGGATCAGACAAATGGCTGCCGCCCTGTGGACAAAGCATAGAGAAGATCAGACGAAGGGAGAGAGAAGGCTGTGTGCTGGAGAATTGAAGGAGGAGGGAAGGCTACAGTATTGAAGAAATGCTACCGTGAGGAAGGGAGGAGGCTGTTGTGACCGCTGCCACTCCCAGATTTGCCGACTGCTGCTGCCGCCATACTTCCCCGCCATCATCCTAATCACCTACCCCTGCCTTCGATATTCCCTCCTTCCATCATTGGTCGCCCTCTCTTCCACATGGGTCCTAGAAAGTCAAAAGCCTCTTAGAAGCTTCCTTAAGAAGCTTCTAAAGGATAAGGCCCTTAGGCCTTGTTCGTACCTGTCTTCCCCGGTTTTAAAACCAAGTTCGAAAAACTCCAACTCTTACACGAGGAGAAGGTATCGACCTCTAGGCCATCTCAGAGTGTGAGAGTAAAGGCTAGAGGGAATCCACGGAGTCTGTAATCACGTCTACGATGGCCCCCTTGAAGACGCAAGGCGTGCCCACGGGAGTTCCTCCCCGAACTTACATGTGGACATCACCGCGGATCCACAAGCCTAGGTTCCACGAATTTATTTCCACGTATAAAAAATGCTTTAAACACTCTTAATTCCATAGGGAGAATGCATTTGATAAATTATCTCTTTGAACGATAAATAAGGATTGGTGCATGTCATGCAATTGGATTGTTTGCATTTCAGAGTTGTCGGTCTTAGGAGATTAGCTGCATGTTTTTATTTTGGTGCATTTCCAAAGTAATGAGTCTAAACGCCTATTGCTTAGGGCAAAGGGATGAAATTGTTAAGTGCATTTTTGACTGGACATGGAAAGAATAAGCGTATGTCACATTTTAGGCAATATCTTCCTTGTAATGATTCGCATGAGGAAAAATCGTTAACACCCGTAGGATGTTATCTGAAAAGGAATTGCAGAGCACGAAAATGAATCCATGGATTTGCATGTGGTATATGCTTGTAAAATGGAATAAGTCAACACTAGTCCTACAATATTCACTTTGTATGAACTTCATTAACTACGTTGTAGTTAGGAAATGGTTGCATGTTGCATATTCGTTGTGCATAAATTTCATTTCATCGAGTTGCATTTAGAAAAGATTGCATGTCTTATCAAAGCATGAAACTCAATTGCCTAGACCAAAGGCTGTAGGCATGATTCTTTGATGTTCTGCAAATTATCATGCGTTTTGACTTTAGCAAGAAAAGATAGGGTTATTGTGAACCTTGTGGTGCGTGGAAGTAATGAATCGCATGTTTACATGTATTGTGATGTCTTGCAAACTGGCTTAGCATCTCTAGGAAAGAATTGTCCTTGTCGCAAGACCAGTAGTTCAATTTACCCAAATCACTTGTGATACTATAACTATTAGGGTTTTGGTATAGACATAACTAGTTGACACGATAAATACCTCAAGTACTAGCTAGGGCTTGGCACGTTGGAAGTGCTACCTAATATCACACTTGGAACGTCAAGTCGAAATCCTCAAACCCTAAGGTCCTACCCACATTCACGAAATGTTTGGGTCAATTGGACGCTCATGCAAACAATGATCTAGGGGTTTCTACCCTAAGGATTGTTCGACCTAATGCTAAAACTTGGATTGAGTTTGGAAACCCTAGGAGTTGTTGGCCTAGTAAAACTAGGGTTGGGTTGGGTAAGAAGACATCCTAAAACCTGCATATTGTCTAAACAAAAGTCCTTGACCAGGAAACACCGTTCAATGGGTCAAATGAACCCATGAGATAGATGCGACACTGGTGCAACAAGCTGAAATGTCGCATGACTTTGTGGTTTAATCACAAGATAGTTTTGCCATTCCTTAGAATGAGGTTGGTAGGTTCTAGTGCAAGTCTAACTTGCAAGAGGATGAGTAAACATCCTGCTACATCACCTTTCTTGGGCTAATTTTCCAAGTTAAGGGAAGTTAGGTATTTTCTTGGAAGCAAAGATCAGTCAAGTCAGAGCGATAGGGTCGCCAGGATTTATTGTAAATTTATGAAACCTAAGGTGTTGGTTAAGTTGGGTTAACAGGGTATGGCCCTAACCCAAGGACAAAAGGGTAAACAAACAAACCCTTGGGGGATCTTGCCAAGTTGCAATTCATCCCGGATTGAATGCTGGATGCATTCAGAGATAAGGATTCACTCCTTAGCAATTGGACAAATAAATGACCACTGGATTGATTGTGCTTGTAACTGTTTAGGAGCATTGTTTGCATTGTTTGCTCAAGGAAGTAAAAGATGAAAAGTTAATTAATGCTTCACGTTGAAGGCCTAAAGGGAGAGGCAGCATCAGTTACCCCAGAATGTCTGCCTGACCCTAATCAAGGGGGTTGTTAGCTGTGCCGAGAATGTGGACTGAACCCATCGCGAGAGGTCTCTCCGTTGGGCACTTCTTGGAGCAAGAGGATGCTTGGGTGCCAGGGGGCTCTGGCCGTAAATCCCTTGCCTTCCGGGCCTTGCACAAGAGGCAAATGTCACTCGGGATTGGATCTCGGGGCCCACATGCTAGTCTACGAGCACAATCTTGGATTAGTAATCCCTGTGGATGCTGGATAGCCTTCGAGTGGATTATGGATTGCCTTCGTGCGGATTATGGATTAGCCGACGGGCTGGATTTTATGGATGTATTCCAAAGATAAGTAAGATAACTTGTTGAAAAGGAACTTGTTTGGCACTTTTTTATATGTCAAGTGCTAAGATTACGTGAAGGAACCAGTGTCTAACTGGCTAATTAAGGAAGCTGTTTTATACGTATCTAACTAAATGTGGTAGGTAATTAGACAACTAAAGCAACCTTGAGGAAAGTTTGGTGGATGTGGCCATGGGTCCGTCCTACGGATGGGTGGTCTCGGTTGGTCGGGAACTTTTCTCAAATGAAATCGATAGCAGGAAACTTGTCTCGAAGGGAATGAACAGCAGGTAACGTTGACCTAGAGTTCAGGTTACTAGAATCTCGATTTATGTTGTTTTAGGGGAAGAGAATGGGACTATGCCTTATGGACAGAGAGGTTGAGCTTCGCATCCCTCTCCTTTCCCATTCTTCTTGAACCAAGTGCAGCATGAATCCGCTTTGACCCCGAAGTTTCTGCGTAAAGTAGTTTGCGTGGGGTTCGACGCTAGCTGTCGTTCTAGGAAGGTTGACCACTAGGAGAACCCTGATTCAAGTCGGTCCTAAGTGGGAAGGGCCGGAATACTTCTGTTACATGGCAAACTCGGAAAAACCTAGATCGCAAACCCTATAACATTCCATAGGAGTTCCGAGCGGAGCTTTCTAGACCCTCTTTCCAATGGGCTGCTAAGACGTGTCCTGAAAAGGGAAAAGGTGGACACGTTACAGAGAGAAACAGCTGGATGGTGAGTTGAGATCATTAGGAGGTATTCTTCTAAGCGTAGTAGTCTAATATGTTTGAGAAAAAGATATCTTATTGATCTAGTTAATATCCCATCGATCTATCATCAAGGGGATGAGAAAGCTCTAGTGTTTCCCTTTCCCCAAAAAGTCAATCTATTTTGAGTGGGAATATAACCCTTCCAATACAAATTGATAGAGAAAATCCAGTCGTTAGGATGGTGCAACCCATTGCAATACATGTAGGAATGCCAAATTTGTTGGGCTTTGATTTTTCTCTACCTATTCTTAATGGGTTAGTAGAGGAAGATGCGGAGCTTCACATCAGCGAGTTCCAAAAATTAATGTTCATTTTTTGAATTCAGGATGAATGACACCTTATGATTTTTTTAAATATGACTCTTAAAGGAAGAGCTGCAATGTGATATCATGGCTTGGGAGCTTGGACCATAACCATGATAGGACTATTTTATGCGGCCTTTTGAAGAGAGTTTACCCATGAGAGAGGTGGTTAGTATTGGTTGCATCTTTTGAATATGGAATGTCAAGAGCCCCATGAGAATACTCGAGCACATGCTAAGAAATTGAAGGAGGTAATTTATAAATTGCAAACCTCTATTCCTATTCCATGTACTACCCAACTATAGTACTTTTTACATGGATTAGACTTCAAAAGTATAGTTGAGTAGTGTTACTCTTGCTGATATAGACACTACTATTATACAAGCAAAGGAGGTAGACTCATGCTTATAAGTAGCCTATGCATCTAGGGCAAACCTAAATTTGAGTCTAGATCTTGGAAATAACTTGGCATTGATTAGTGGAAGTCAAGTTCCAACTAGTACATCTATGACCAATTTGAATGGAAGAGGAAGCATAATGCAGAATGTGCCCATGCTACCGGCTCCTCTTAATGTTGATATGCCAATGGCTAGTGAAATTGTTCCACTAGATAATGGAAGCCCAAACAAAGAATCCTAATGTCATACCAAATTATCGATGGTCGATCTCTAATCAACTGGTTAGGCTAGCTAAATGGCAAGCGAATGATCGTGATTATGAGTCTAGTGCATCAAATGTTCTTGGCAAAGTCAAGGACATCATGAATCATTATAATGATATGATAATTGAAAAATATAGACAAATAGCCATAGATGTAAATTTCCTAAATAAGCAAGAAAACTTGATGAGAACTCGATATCCTGAAAAGAGTGCTCCATCATCAAGATTTAGCTATAACTAGTGTGGTGGTCAGCACTTTTTGATAAAGTGCCCTAATGTCAAATGTGACATACATGGAAATTCCAGCACCTAGCTAGCACATGCTGGAGTAGAATGAGCTCTCTTCAATAAGGGAGTAGTTAGCTAGGTCCAATTACTCATCAAACACAAGGAAATAACCTTCAGCACGATGGGAGAACAATGCAAATATAGCAGAGAGGAAAATCTATCATAAAAGAGTTGCCTAGTGGTAGTGATATCAACCTTATCAAAGCTATGTGTGTCAATACCACTGAGGCTTCCAATGTAAAAGTCTTTACAAGAGGACATAAGATTAAAGAAGGTGATAGCGATAATGTAAAACCTACTGAGGCAAACCCTAACCTAGATTATAAGAGAATGAAAATCCTTAATCCTAATGTGGAAGCTAGTCCTCTAAAAGAAAGTGGATTATTCTAAGAAGACATTTCGAGCTGTGTAGGCAGTTCAACATTGCTCTCAATTTTAGAAAATGCATCCTTGCAATGCCTTATGGATTGCTATTGGGCCATGTGGTAAGCTCAGCTAGTATTGCGATAGATTTTAAAAAGAAAAAGGTTATCATCACTAAGAGTTTGCCACATACTCCTAAAAAAGTGCATAGCTTTTATAAGCCATGTTATATTAGGAGGTCAAGAAGAAGCGGATGAAAATGCTTCATGACCTTTGGGATAAGAAGTATAAATTTGCTAAAGGTATGTTGGTCTTATATTATGATGCTTGTCATGAGCTCTTCCCAGGAAAGTTGGAACCCAAATGGAATGGTTCTTACTATAAGATTATCCGTATAGGAAAGAATGGCTATACAGCCCTTTTAGTAGATTTGCAAGGGTTAGAGTTCAAGAATAAAGTAACTTTTAAAAAATTGAAGCTCTATTGTATATATGTATTGACATCAAACTTGGTGCCTTTGCAGGTCCTTTGGGATCTAGCTTAAACTTGCAGTGGATACCAAGACTATTGGATGAAAAAAGTCATTGATTATCTTGGGTATCCATATTTAGAACAGTGTTACCACCAAGGCAAAGTGATCTGGTGGACTAAGGGATATCACATGTGAGTGGTAAGTAAGCTCTTTCATGTGGGATATTCGAGTTTATTTCCATCATTGTCATGGGGTTCTTACCAGCCTCCCTATTGAGTTTAGTCAGGAAGGAGGCATTGTACTAGCTGTCTTACACCCCTCTCTCAATTAGACTATGATTTTCATAAGTACGAATAGGTTGATTACCATGGCAAGTTAAATCAATGATGCCTTGGTTTATACATTATATTTTGATGAAGCTTCTCAAGGACATGCTAACATTGCAAGTGTAGAAGTTGTCATAAAAGACCCCCGCCATCATTGAGTAGTTTTAAAAATGTAAGTGTATATACGCTCTACTTTTATGAATAACATGGTAGAATACAAGGGCTTTCCATGGGGTTAAATCTAGCTAGATATGGTGGTATTCATTGATTATTGGTAAAAGGTGACTCACAATTAGTGATCAATCTTAATGGGATCTATAGTGTGAGGGATGCCATTCTGAGGATGTACCATTATGTAACCTTTGACACCCTTGAGATATTTGAGATAGTGACTTACTAGCTCATTCCCTCATAGTGGAATCACTTTGTAGGCTCCTAAGGGGTTTTTATAATTTTCTCATGATGTTAGTCCATGTCTACCATGGGGATTGCTTACTTACATGTCATTGACCTGATTAGTATGGGTTGTGAACAAGGTAGCGATTGACCATCTTCATATTTTTTCATGGATGCATCTGATTGTTCAATGGCATATTCATGGAACACACCTTGCCATTTATGCAGGGGGTTAGCTAATAATTTGATACATTTAGTATAGGGCCTGATAATCCCCTTGATCTAGTTTTGTGTTTCAGTAAGGTTTATGTGGGGACCAAGGGTTTTCTTTCAATATTAGGTTGTTCAATAGTGTGCTTTATGATTATATTTTGTTAGGCCAAGTGGGGTAGTCTTATTGGATCTAATGTTTGATTTCATTAGGCCAAGAGGGCCAATATTATTGGATTTTATATTTGATTTCATTAGGTACGGAGGGCCAGTCTTATTGGAGTTAATATTTGATTTCATTAGGCCAAGAGGGCCCTTTGTTCTTGTAGAGAATTGTTATATTTTGTTAAGACAAGAGAGTCATTTATTTTGCAATGAAATGGCTTGTCTCATTAGGCCAAAAGGGCCATTTATTTGTTTGCTGCGGGTGTGGTTAATGGGTTTTTTTTCTTAGTGTTACACCAAACAGATTTGACCGAGTACCTGGAGGGAGCGTCTTGCTGCGGAGAAGCTTTTTGTGGCCAAGTCTATGTGATATCCTTCCTTTTATGTTATATGTGTATATGTATGTGGGGTATATATTTTTCTTTTGTTGAGGATCATCATTCAAGGCATGAAGTCCTAGGGTTAGGTCAGGTGTATCTCCGGAGGCTTGAGTAAATTTCTGCCTCCTATAAAGATATTGCTAGGCACTTTAAGAGTTGTTTTTTAAAGTATTCCTAGTGACCCTCTTATGCTAGCCTACAAGGCTCTAGGAATCCCTCTTAGCATGAGGCAGCTAGGGAAGCCAACCAAGTAAAATAGAAAAAAAAAGAATATATATGAGGTAAAAAAGATACAGAGGTGTGTAAAAAGGGATTCTAACCCCTAAAATAAGAAAATAAAGAAAGAAAAAATTCAAAGAGTTGTACATTGCCTTGCGACGACTTACTAGTTTCCTAGAGGGGACAAGTCCCCAATGTCTTGTCTTCTTGGGGGTGACATTTAGCCAAAAAATAAATAAGGATAGTTAGAGAAAAAAAAAGTGAGAAAAAAAAGGATTTAGTGTCACCTTGCAAGAGCTATTGGAGTTATTTATAGCTCACCCTATTATCTAGACTAGGTCTCACCTATATATATGTAGATTGTGATCTCGGGTAAGTTACTCATGAATATATGTGTGCATCACGAGGGTTCAAAATAAGGTATTTTTTAAATACAATTTTATAGATTTTTTCACATACAAAAGGGTATAATATGAAGGGATTATTTATAGATTGAATAGAAAAGGGTTATGTTTTATTCAGGAAAAATTCACAAATAAGGATATTTATAAATAGGTCTTAAGCACACATGGTGTAGAGAATATACATATAGTAACTTTCTCAAGATTGTGATCAATATGAAATAGTCGTTGGGAGTGTATATGGTGTGTCTCTTCTCTCTCTCTTGCATCTCTATATATTTTCTCTCTCTACATCTCAACATGTTATTAGAGCTGTCATGATCAACTACAACCAATTTCTTGAAGAGGATAATCAGGAAGTATACCTAAAGAGTATCTCTTCTATTCTTGATTTATGTTCTTTTTATGCTTTAGTTTGATGTATTGTGTATGTTATAAGCATCTTATGTTATGATTTTTAAGCATAGCAGAAGTTCACTCGATCATAATTTATCGTTCCTCTGTGCTGCAATAAACATTACCCCCCTCCTAGCGGAGTGCTAGTCCCATGGCACTGGGGTGGGGAGCAGCAAGGTAGTCGGGATTGGTGCTAAGTGGAAATGGCAGGTAGATGACCACTGCCGAAAAGGCGGCACTATGATGAGGGATGGTGATGAGGGATGGTGGGGTGTTGGTTCCTGGTGATTTGGAGAGGTTCCGGCTTGCTTTGATTTGCATGAAGATGCTCGGCCTTGTTTACACAGTTGGAATTTGTCATCGGCGATGACTGCCAAAACTAGGGCTCCATTATCAGTTGAAGAACACATGGTGCCTAGATGTAGCGAGTGGCAGATTGACTGAGTTACGAACAGTCTATAAGAGAAAGTTGTGCACTCCCTAAGGGGGTATCTATCTCACGGTGAGGTGTAGGTGCATGTGCAGTGGAACTACGAGGCGGATCTAACCTTGGGCAAGCCCTTGGTAATGTCTCACACTTGAGGACCCAGTTCGTGCATTGTTGGAGGTGTAGTGCAGTGCAGAGCTTAGGGTGACATGTCTAAAAGTCTTGCCCTTGATGTGCCCTAAGCGTGGAGTGGGGAGAGGGGCTAGGGGTGATCCCTAGGTGCTGTGAGCAAAGTGTGTGCTTCTCTCTTTTTTTTCTTTTTTCTTTTTCTTTTTTCTTTTTTTTTCCTCTTTTTTTTTGGGAAGGCGTTTGGCTAGTGCCGATCACCGTCAGTTGAAGTGCGGGGAGGTCGCAGGCATTGGGATAGAAAGGCATGACTTTGGAGATATTATTTAATTCTAGCTCGGGCCTTCAGAGGGGTGGATGACAAAAATGGGTGGTTACACCTTGTGAAGAGGGTGTCATTCATGTTTTCTAAGAGCTCCAAGAAAAAGGAGGGGAGGAGGGATGCCCTCATCATTAACTGAGTCATGGCTCTACTATTGATGCCTATATTGATGTCAAAAAAGAGGGGGGGGAGGTGAGCTTCTTCAGCGGTGGGCTTTTGTAGTAATAGGAATTTGAGCAACCAAAGATAGTTGCAGGTGGTTAGGAAGGCAGGATCCGAGCAGGAGGAGAAGTCCGCGAGGAAGCAGGTGATGGATGGAAGAATATCCTACTATCTAAAGACTAAGCATTCCTCGGGAGTTTGAGCATTTACATTATATATTTTAGGGAAGTCAAAATCCTCGTGAATGGCATGGTCATAGTCCACTCCATGCCGACGGGGGTAGGGCATGTAGGAGGGTCATTTCGCTCCTCGAGGAGTGAGCTGTAGAAGGCGGTCCAGGCGTCAAAATTGGTGTTCCAAATCCTCCGCCACCACTTTGGCTGCGCCTCGTAGCCTTGGACAGATTTGGGAATCCGATTCACCTTGTCCTACCAATAGTCTGCATGCTCCTGCATCCACCAGGTCATAATTAGGCTCCTTTCTTCCACCCAACGATTTTATAGGTCATTGGCTAGCTCCTTGATTTTGGATAGGATACAGGAGCGGCAGCGCCCAATCCAGTGAGCGTGGGTAGGAGAAGGACATCTCAAAAGGCCTCATCTAAAACTCTCGGTCACGCCAGATGACCAATTCCTACGGCCAATCAATGGGGTTGGGGTCCCTTGGTAGTGGTACTGGCTCATCAGAGAATTGTCTTGGCAGTGACTGGGCTTTGCGTTGTGTATCCTGTGCCAGCTCATGTCTCCTTCTTGTGGCTGCCACAATGCACTCTGGCATGTGGGCGTCTTCAGTCTCATCTGGTGGGAGGTCTGATAGAGGGGGACTGGGCGCTTTGTGTAGCTCTTCGTCAGCCTCTTGGTCCGAATCCGGGCTTTCCTCGGTATCTTGTTCAGCCATGGCTAGGATTATTTGCGATGGTGGTGCGGGATGATTTTGCTCTTCGAATCCCGAGTCCTTGAGCTCAACAGTGGAGAGGCTGGCACTGCGCAGGTAGCTGAATTGTTGTTCCTTGGTGAGTACCGTACTGGTGGGGAGCTCGTGTTCTTGAAGACCGTACCTTAGCGCCTGTGTAGTCAATTCCAATTTTCTTCTCACCCTTTCCACTGAATCATCGCCCTGTGCTTGGGTGATGTGTAGCACGGTGTTGAGGAAGGCTTGCCTTTGTGCATGGGTGCATACATTGGCTGCTTCAGCTCTAGATTAGGCAAGCACTCTCTCACACTCTGCCACCGCCAAGCATTCCGTTAATTGCGTGATTCTATCAAAGTTATTTGCTTCCCAAGCGTTGGCCCTTTCATCCATCTTTTGTCTTTTCTCTTCCATTGCACTCGCCAGTGTGGTCATCATCTGTTGTTGTTCATTCGTTAAAGCCCAGAGTTGATGCCACTCCCTGGACTTTCAAGCCAGCTGCACTTCGGCGATTTCCTTCGCTTGAGTTGTGATACTGAATTTATGCTCTGCCTCATTAATTTGTTCTAATCTCTCCTGTGCCAGCTGCTCATGGCTCTGGATTTCTGCAAGGCGCATTCTCTGTTGCATGAAAGCCATGGCCATGAGGACCTCAGTATCTTCATTGGAAACTTCCAACGCCCCTTGTAGCTGTTGTATCTCTTGTTGTTGTTCTTCCACTTCTATTGCGAGGGTTGTGGACCGGCCCTATGCCACGAATTCTATCTCTCTTTCTAGCCTATTTTGTTCCTCGAGCTCATACTGAAGCTTTGCCATGGCGTCCCCCTACCCCTCGCTTGGTTCACCTTCTTGAGTTGTTAATAGGTTGTACCCCTCTAGTGTGGCTGTTCTTTGCTCTAGGTCGGCATATTGCTGCACCAGCAACTTTAAACTCCATTGCTCGCCCACCAAGTTCTATTCTTCATCTTCCAACCTCTGTCGCAGGCGGTTCTCATTGTCCTGGGTCTCCTTCTTCTTTGCCTCTAGCTGGTCTTGTAATGCCTTGACCTCCCTTCATCAGTTAGCCTCTTGCTTTGAAACTTCGAGCTTTAGGGCCATTGAGGTTTTCCTTTCTTTCTCCAGCTCCAGTAGGGCCACCTTCTTTTCCTCCTTTTCCGCCTCCAGCTACATTAAGAGCTCGGCCACGTAGGTGTCGTAGTTTGCTCTCGATGACAGGGGGATGGGAGCTGTGGTGGTAGATGCTTCAAGTTTTTGCCATTTAGGGTCTTTCTTGGATTTAGCATCAGCGATGGCAAGTCTTTTCACGCTAGGTTCTGGGACAATCTCTGCCACCTTACTGACAAGCATCTGCATTATGCTCATCAATCGGACAAGGCATGGGCTGTGGGGCATTTGAGGTGTCTGTTGGTGTTGACACGAAGGAGGGAGGTAGGGGATGTAACGATGACTTTCCCTTGCCTACGGTCATCGGGGCTGCCCTCACACTGCCACTCGCTTCGGCTTCATGGTGAGGACCATAGGGGTTGATTTCTTCTAGTCTGTGAGCTTCTTCAACAGACCTGCGAGTGGCCTCAACCAACTCGGCTAGTTCCTTCATGCTCAGTTCGTAGGCTTCCTCTTCCGCTCTTCTCTACTGTTCCTCTTCTGCCCTTATTGACTCCTCTTTAACTCTTGCGAGTTCTTCCTCCTCCTTCTACAGTTATTCTTCCAACCCACATGACTCTTTTCCAGCCCTCTTCACCTCGGCTCGCTCCCTTTTGCTCAGTGTCTTCGCCCTCTTTTGGCCCTTGTTGTCCTTCCTTTGCGTTTGAGGCCCGGCCTTTTGCGGGGGTGGTACTTCAGGGTCCCCTACATCGCTAGCCGTCCTTTCACTTGAGACTTCCTCCTCTCAACGTGGTGAGTCTTGGTGCTCAATCTGCTCTCCTTCCACACCAGCACCCTTGATGGCCTTGTCAATGATTGCCATAAGTATGCCTCTGTACCTGATCGTGGAGGCCTTGACGGTAGGTTTTTTCATCGTGGATCACGTGGTGGAGGCTAGGGAGTCCCCACCGGCTAGCATTGCGGCTGGATCTAGAAGGGTGGTGGAACTCTTTATAGTCTTTTGAACGAAACCGTTCCAGTCCACCTCCTTTGGGACCCCTGCCACAATGCTTTCCAGCATTGGTATGCTGATCCTATTCATGAGGGCGTTGTACCTGTGGCTGGAGAAGAGATAATGGATCATTTTAGCCTACATCCTTGTCGCTGGGTGTGGAATGTCAGCTAGACTAATTCCATCAACTATGTGGACATCTTCCTTTTTGACTTCCAGCATGGCATATATGTCCCTTTTTGGGTGTCTTTCCTTTTTGGGCACAAGTCCCAGGGCTCTTTCGACAGTGGCTGTGTCAAGGGGCACATGTACCTGTCTTTCTTGATTGCCTTCCCTTACCATGACCGTGCTACAGCTTCTTTCTTCATTGAAATTTCTCAAGAACTCTGTGCACATGCTGTAGTCGATAGCCTACCCGATTACTTTCTCTACGTACTTGTGGAGGCTGCATTTGTTCACCAGCTCTCTTACAGCCGGCTCCTCCAAGATAGCCTCATCCAAGTTCATGGTATGGTTGAAAGTAAATTGGTTGAAGCCCCGTGTTTTGATGCTGATTCCATATTTTCTCATCTCTACTTCCGTAAATGGAAGTCTGCCCTGTCCTACCATGGTATGTACCTGTCATTACCCCAGTCAATGTTAGAGTTACGATTTGATTCATTCCTAGCATATACCAATAAAAAAAACATGCACGCAAGTTTATTGGGAAGATTTAAGAAGATGAAACTTTTTTAGAAATAATTAACAACCAGCATCTTTTCCTCCTTGCTCCCTTTCCTCTTTTGAATTTAGTAGAAAGTTGTTAGCCTTCACCCTTTTGTTACCTCACTTAGTCAGTCCCTTGATCATCACTAGCTCTTCTTCCCTCTTTTCTAAGTGGCACGGGGGAGTGAGGGCTCGCATGAGGTGTGTGGGATGGGTTACTTGGCCATAAGCCAAGTATACAAGTTAGGGTTGTATTCAAACTGGGTATGGCGACAAAGTTTGCCTGGTTGTAGGGAAGCTTGAGTGATGTAGGTGAAGACATCATGGAATATGTCTCTCGAGTTGAGGTGACTAGCAATGTGCAACTCCTCCTATGTGAGGAATTGGTCGATGTACGGGTGGGCCAGTAGCTGATCATCTAAGTGTATGTTGCGTGTAATGTCCAAAACTTTGAATGAAAGAGGTGCCACATACGTAGGGTCACGTTCAATTTTTTTGATTGCCCTCCTTTGCTCAGCATTAGTCATGATCCGACGGTCTTTTTTCTCCCATTGGAGTCGTAAGGCGGCATACCACAGCTACAGGAATGGAGAAGTAGAGCTAGCAAGCTGCTCAAGCCCCTCCAGTTCACGTTCCGGCACAGAGCGAGTGGGCTTGCAGTATGAGGTAAAAAACCGTTTGAGAACAGCATGTTCCTTCTCTCCATTAGCGATTAGCTCGGCCACAATTTTGGGAAACTTGATGGTCATGAACTCGTAGTCCTCCCAAGTGCATGGCAAAGAGCAAACATCGGAAGCAAGGGGTTCGTCAAGAAGTCCTAGGTCAAGTTTCTCGTAGCTTCTAGCGAATGTACTGAAGGTGTCGTCCAACTCCTTGATACACGTCACTACGTCATTCTCGGAGGTCTCAGCAAGATCCTTGGCCGCTGACAGGAAGGATCGTCTTTCGTAGTACAAAGGTTTCAGACCCCCTGGTGGCGATGGAGTAGTTGGACTAGATAGTAGTGACTCCCTTGCCGGGGTCGTTAATGGAATTGTGCACTTTGGATCTGTTGGAAACGCTGTGGTGAGCTCCCTATCCTAGGAAGCATGCTGCAATTCATTTGAGCGGGCATGGGGGTGTGCACCTTGTCTGACCTGGGTGGTGCTGGACCATCTGGTTTGGGGCATTGAAGGTGCTGGGTGGTCTTAACCGTCACCAGTGTTGGTTTGACATTCCATGCGACTTGTGCTTTGCCTGTGCCGGTTTGTCCAGCTGGAGTGGGGCTGCCCAAAGTTGACTCTTTCGGGTGTCTGATCTTAGGTACCCATATCCAGAGGTTCCCCTCATAATATCCGTGCGCTCGCATGAGATCTTTTGGCATCCATCGTGGCATGGTGGTGCATCCATGTCGATTGCGCTTGGGCTGCCTCTTAGGCCACGACTCATAATTTTTGCATTTAGGAGTGTGTTTCTGTGGTCTAGCAAGAGACGACGCTCGCTCTTTTGGCACCCATATGTGCGTGGGTTCCCTGGCCATGTGGATGGCTTGGGTGGGTTTTCTTCTGGCGGTTGGAGTACGGGGTAAGGCATCCCTACCCTTTTCCTTAGGCTTGGCTATGGGGGTCTCCATCAATGGCTCTGCAGTTGTAGAAGGCACAAGATGGCCCTTGTTGAAAGTAGTTACTATACGCACACTGCCCAAGGTCAAGTGAATGCGGTCTAGGTTGTAGTCCACATCGCAGCTTGTCTGCTTTTTGAAAGTGCGCCCTAGTAGTGATTTATCACCGGCCCCTTTAGTGTTTGGTAACACATAAAAGATGACTGGGATACTCCCAGACTCGACGAAGACAGTCGCTTGGCATTTCCCTTGGCATTTCCCTAATAGAGTGTAAGTGTTGCCCCCAAATGGGCTAAGTTTTGTGTTCCTGGGCTGTAATTTGGGCTGACCAATGCGTGTCCAATGGTCATGTGTCAAGACATTTCGGTCGGCCCCTTTGTCAATCAGAGCATCAAAAGAATACGTCTGCTCTGCGGCGACTGTGATTCGAAGGTAGGTGGGTGCCACTGCTTCTTCATCGTGATCGGTTAGTTTGGTGATTGTGGCCACGCAGATAGCAACGGGGGGTTCGTGCATCAGTGGTTCATGCACCGGATGGGAAGGGGGATAGTACTTTTTCATGCGACTGCCATTGAAGAAGCCCATTCCTTCCCCTTCGAGCGTCTCCAACTCAACATTGCCCGTTCTACTAATTGCACGCATCGGGAAAGGCCCCAGCCCTTGAAATTTCATTTTCTGTTTGCGCCCTTTGACCGAGTAGAGTTACACGAGGTCCTCATGATCATAGTTACACTGGTTGACGTGCTTGTCATACCACAGCTTTCGTTGTGCCTTTTTGCAGATTAGAGCGTGGGTAGCTAAAAGCCGAGTTTCTGTGAGATGCTCTAGTTCCTCTAAGTGGTTAGTCCAAGCCTCTCTCCCCTCCAATGCTCTTGTGCTGCTATTCTCAAGCTAGGGACAAAAAATTCTAGAGGTAGAATGGCCTCCGTCCCATAGGTCAGCCTAAAGGGTGTTTGCCCAACAGTTGTCTTATAAGCTGTTCGATAAGCCCACAAGGTAGCCATCAGCTTATTATCCCAGTCTCTTCGTGATGTGGATACTACCTTAGTAAGCACGTTGACCAGGATTTTATTTGTGGACTCTGCTTGGCCATTTGCTTGTGGGTAGTAGGGGGAAGACCTTCTATGAATGATCAAAAAGGTTGAGAGCAGGTGGGATATTACTTCGTTAACGAAGTGTGCACCTTGATCACTCACTAGTTCGATTGGACACCCAAACCATGTCATTCTTTCTGGTGGCTCGTGCCTCTGCCCACTTCGTCAGGTAGTCCATTGCCATAATGATGTAGCGTGCCTCGGAGTATTGAGCCACTGGACTAATAGGTCCGATGAAGTCAATCCCCCATTTCTCGAAGGGCTGTTGAGCTATTATGGGGGTTAACTCCATCTTATCTTTGCGCATAGGTATCTTAGTCCTCTAGCATTCGTCGCAGTGTTTGACGAACTTAGCAGCGTCGGGGAATAGGGTGGGCCACCAGAGTTGGGATTGTAATACCTTACGGGCAGTCGTGTCCCCACTAAAATGCCTGTCATCTATCCCACTGTGCTACTCTCTCAATACATCGTGCATCTCGTGCTTGCACACACATCTACATAACAGCCCGTCCTGTCCCAACCTATAGAGTTGGCCAACAATTAATTGGTATGGTTGGATTTTTAAGATGAGTCTCCTTAGCCTGGCTTTCTCAATAGGTCTCTTTGGCAGGCCATTTTCTAATAGTTGGACAATATCGTTTGCCCAACAGGGTGTCAAATCAGCTCTAAACAAGTCCCCTTCGCTAGACAGGACAAAGAGGTGTGCGTTCGGTAGTAGATCATCACGGATGCCTTGGCTAGCAGCTTCCACGGTGGGTATATGGGACATGTGATCCGCCATGTAGTGCTACTTCCCTTTGCGCACAATCACTGAGAGATCGAACTCCAGCAGGAGAAGTAACCACCTTGCTATATGGCCTGTGGCACATGGCTTGTTTACAAGACATAGCAGGGCTTGATGGTCCATGTAAAAGACAAAGAGTGTGGCCAATAGGTAGTGCCTAAATTTCTTCATGACCAACACCATGGCTAGCCCTTCCCTTTTTGTAGTGGAGTAGTTCATTTTTTTTTCAGTGAGTTGCCTGCTAGCAAAGCTCATTGGCACATCGACATACTCTTGCAGGAGGGCAACCAACCTAGCCTCCTTCTCCTTGGTCAGGTCGTCAGCAATGAACACGGGTTGTGGTTTCTTGCCCTCCTCTGCTAGTCGACTTCCTTGACCCTGGCGGGTCCCTCAATTGGTTCCGTGGCTTGCCCTTGTCTCTTTGCTCCTAGCAAAGCCACCATTCTATCACCCTTCTTAAACTTTGTGAAGCGTTTGGGTAGGTCCTCCGGTTTCTTTTTCCTCTCTACTTCTAAGTCTCTAGTTTGCTTCCTGGTCCCCTCCTTAATCCTCTTGCACCTTAAGTGGACTAGCAAGTTCGCTTTAGTGCGTCTGACATTAGAGGGTTGGGGTATTTCGGGATCACTCTCTGTATTGACTTCAGACTCCGAGTTCAACTCGCATCCCTCGCTTGAGGAAGGGGTTTTTTCCCGGGGGGCGTAGTTCAATAGGTGACTTCGTCTTCAATATTGGGACTACCAGCGATTGTGCCACCCCTGCCTGCTCATAATCCTTAGCTCCCAACTACTCCATCGAGGTCCTATCGCATTCCATCCGCACGATTCCTTTTCCATCCCTTTCCCGTTTTGGCTTAGAGTCTGCCTCAATATGCTCAATTTCTCTCCCTTCAGTGTCATAATCTATTGTGCTAAACCCTTCCTCGCTCTTGTCCGTCTCAGAGCAAACGTGCTCATACTCCTTATTACCGAAATCTTGCCCCTCTGACTACTCGTCATTCCCTAGGTTCTCCTCTCCGATCTCTTCTTCCTTGGTGATTAAAACCCAGTTGTATGATAGGTTGAGATCGTGCACTTTGGTCCATGTTACCGTGTTTCCGACCACGTTACCGCAGCACAGAAAAGCAGAAACTGGGAGAAGGAAAAAAGAGCAAAAAAGGCGCAAGAGCAAAAAGTCGCCTCAACTGGCAACGAATCCCTGAAAAATTCAAATATTCAGACACGACCCTCAAAAGGCTTTGGTATGGGGCCACGGCAATAAAAGAGGAAAGGCGCACCATTAAAATAGGGGAGTGCCCCCAAACCTGTGTAAAAGAGTGCCAGGCTTGCTCCTGTGCAAAGTGTATGCATTAGAAGGAAGAGGGTAAGCTAGGATGGTGGGAAATGGGAAAGAGGGCCTAGGCTCCGACTGGCCATGTAAAAGAGGAAAAGGGGATGACCGCCCGGAAAAGGTTTAGGGTTTTGTATATAAAGTTGAAAAATGAATGTGAAGCTCATTCTTTGGTGTGTGGCAAAAGGAGTCCTCTTCTTCTTCTCTTCTTCTCTCCTTCTTGCTTGTGTGTGCTCTTGAGAGAGGGAGTGTGAGAGTGTGGGGGAGTGAGTGTGTGTGAGGGTGAGGGATCTAGAGGGTGAAGCTCTTCACCATCTCCTCTCCTCTTCTTCTCTTCTCTTCCCTTCTCTTTTCTTGCACGCGGCTATGGAGGATGGAACTTGGAGATGGAGGAGGCTTGAGGATGCTAGTGCTAGCATCTAGTTTGGAGCTACGAAGGGAGAGAGAGAGGAGGGTACTCGATCAAGCATCAAGGTAAGCTCACTACACTTGTAGGATCGACGGCGCGTCGGCTAGGTGAGAGATAGCCATTCGTGCTCGCTTGGAACGCTTGAAACAATAAGCGGTCCGTGGGTCTTGGCGGTTGAGTGAAAGCTCCCACATTTTGGTTCCGTTGTCGGGACCACGGATTCAAGCTTGAGCACTTGCGCGCCTCACGTCAAGCATCAAAGTAGGGTATTCATCCCCGAAACAGAGCTTGAGATAGGTAGGAAGTTGGGTGCTTTTAATCTTCGGAACAAGTAAGTATTTTGGATATTTTGGTTGTTGATGATTGGAAAGCATGGTGAATCTATTCCAGTTTTTTGTCTTCGAATTTTGTTGCATTTAGCGTAGGTTAGAGCTAGGAGATCGAAAGAAAAGGGGTAGGGTTCACTGTTTCAAAACAGGGTAAAAACAGGGAAGAAGTCATGCAAATGCGCAAAATGCTTGCTAGTGAGGACTAAGATCGACAAGAGAGGGATCGGGGGTGTCAATGCCATAGCTGGGAGGGCATATAAGAACCGGGAGGCCAAAAGAGAACTCATTTGTGCCATTTCAGTGTGAGAGAAAGAGAGAGAGAGCTAGGAAGCCCCCAAACCATGTGATTCGATCGCAGCACCGACGCACTCACCGACCCGTTTAGGTACATCAATCCATCCCTCAAACCCCCTAGATGGCATCTGGAGGTTTGTGCTTATAATAGTTGAGTAAATCGCAAGAACCGGGCAAGATCGGCATCGCGTGGTTTCCGCCACGCCGTATTCGGCCCGTCTGAGCTACTGCTTCTGGGCCGAGGCCCAGAATCGGCCTTCGGCCCCTTGCCATTCAGCCGCTCGACCAGAACCCTAGTCAGCATTCGGCCCGTCTGAGAGACTCTCCTCAGACCGTCCGAGCCATAACCTTTTGACGATGTGGCACATTCGGCCTAGTGCCATTCGGCCCGTCCAAGCGACTCGTCCGAATTAGCCCGTCTGAATCTGCCAACCCCATCATTCAGCCCGTCCGAGTAAAACTCGTCCGAGCCAAATTTGGAGATTCGGCCCTTGACCCCATGCCTTCGGCCCGTCCGAGTGATCCACTCGGACCCTGCAATTCGGACCACTTGGTCCGAATGTAGCCTTTTGCCAAAGTTGTCAGAAATTTGACTCGACCGACAAACACGCATTAGCACAACTTGTCGAAACCCTTCGGGCATTCAGAACTTGATTTTGGCACCCAGGATAAGAGAAATCGTAGTACGCAGCCGCTTACGGTGGCCAGTAGACAGTTGAGGGGTCCACGGACTAGAACGCAAGCCGCTAAACCACAAAGACCCGATCGATCAGAACTGAACAAGGAAACAACCAAGGATCCCTAAACCCTGACTAAACGGCCAGAAAATGGACCCACAAGCCTATCAGGCCAGAAGCAAGCGAGAGTGAGTGGGGTGCTGAGGAGTTGCCTGCTGCACTCGCCTTGAATTCTGCACTTGAAGTACACTTAAGGAAACTGAAAGCCTTATTGGGCACAAGTGAACAAGGAACAACACACTCATCGAGCGGCGGTAAAATAAGAATTGTATTCAGTGGTTAAGAGAACTCACTCAAATAAATTGCTCAAGGAACCCGCCAATATGAGAAGACCTAGGACGTAGATGAACACACAAAACGTAGAAGAAGAACCAAGCGAGGAGCGCCAACAACATGGGCCTATCACGACTAGTGACCTGGTTGACAGCGCAGCAAGGTGCAAGGCTTCGACCATGACGGAGGAAGGCTCGGACCATCGGTTTACCGAGGAGCTCGACGTGAGCACATACCTAGATGCTATACAACAGATGGTGAGCAGTTACGATGCGCATGCCCAGTACGAGCACCATGGCAAAACGGCAGATGCAATCATTGCAGACCTGGAGGAGGAGAGAAGGCTAGCCCGCAAGGCATTGCAGGGCATAGCCGAGTATAATAGGGATCAACAAGCCAGGAGCCTGAGGCAAAGCATGGAGCTACATGAGGTGCAGCGAGTGCTAAACTTGGCTGGCCGGAACCGTACGGACCAGGAGAAAGCACTAGAGGGAGACCTGACGCTGAGCGAGCTCCTCATGAAATGGCTGCTCGATAACACCGCGGTAGAGCAGAGTGCCACTGCGCTAGCAACGTCGCTGCTTGCAGGGTTGGGGGCAAACCAGGGCTCAAAGAGCCAAGCCAAAATACCTATTGTCACCAAGCAACTCGACAAGTACCAGCCACCTGACGACCCGTACAACTTCGTCGAGCAGTTTGAGCAAGTCTGCGAAGCCAATGGCCTCAACGACCAGGCTCAACCTTCGCAAGCATTCAAACTTTGCTTAAGCGATAAGGGTAGGATGTGGTATACAAGCTTGGACGCCATAGAACGAGCCAACTTCAATAACCTCAAGGACCTTTTTGTCAAGAGGTTTGCCGAACCCGGATACTCCGACAACCTGCTAGTACGCCTGATGAACGTCAAGCAGAAGGAGAAGGAGGGCATCCACGACTATGTGACCCATGTGAGAAGCCTCCTTAAAAGAATCCCCTTAGGCGAGCGACCGATTGACAGGGCAGTATCGACTGTATTCATCAGCGGAATTCGAGATGAGAAATTGTATAAGGCACTGGCAGGAAACTCAAGCTTGCAGCGAGACGTGGTGGCTAGGGTTTTTGAGGAAGCCATCAGAGTCGATGACCAGCTGAAAGAGTGGAGCTCCAGGAGCTCAAACCTAGAGGAAACCAACCCGCGGAGTTTAGAGAGAATGCCAGCCTCTAGTGAGCGATTGAGCCCATCACCCCAAGACAAGGGGAAAGCCACCGAGGCAAACCAAGGCCTTGCAGAGGTCAGGATGGAGTTAACCAAGATACAAGACCTTCTGAGATGACCAACGTGCCCGCACATCCAATGCGTGTACTATGGGGGAAACCACTTGCCGACCCAGGATGCATAGTTTCTGGGGGTACAATCAGGTGCAAGTGCATCCTGCAGACAGGCACAAGACCGCCTTCGCCACTGAGTGGGGCATCTTTGCGTATGTAGTCATGCCCTTTGGGTTAACCAATGCCCCCGCCACCTTCCAATGCCTTATGTGCACCATATTCAAGGACATGCTTCGCAAGGAGTTGGAGGTCTTTGTGGATGACCTGTGTGTCCATTCGACCTGGATTGGACATCTAGACAAACTCCACACGGTCTTTGAACGGTGTCGCTTATACCGCCTTTCCTTGAATCCCTTGAAATGTCAGTTTTGGGTGAAGCACGGATGCATCTTGGGACACGTGGTGTCAAAGAACAGCATTGCCACAGACTTCTCGAAGGTCAAGGTTATCGTTTACCTACCACCCCCAAGTAATTACAAGGGAGTTCAATGCTTCTTAGGTCACACAGGATACTATCGGCGGTTTGTACTGAACTACGTACTGATCGCTAGGCCATTGTACAAGCTACTGATCGTCTTCAAGTGGACCAAAGTATGCCAATGGGCATACGAACAATTGAAACAGGCTCTAACAACGGCACCGATTCTACGAGCCCCGGACTGGACCACTACCTTCCACGTCCACATTGACGCCTCTAAGTCTACCGTAGGAGCAGTGTTGTGCCAACCGGGTGAGCATAACTTGGACTACCCAGTGAGCTTCGCTAGCAGGCAACTCACTGAGACGGAGATGAATTATTCAATGACGGAAAGGGAGGGACTAGCCATGGTGTTTGCTGTGAAGAAATTCCGGCACTATCTACTAGCCGCACCTTTCACCTTCTTCATGGACCATCAAGCCCTGCTCTACTTGGTAAACAAACCTTGTGCTACAGGACGCATAGCTCGATGGCTCCTCCTGCTCCTAGATTTTGATTTCTCCGTGGTGGTACGAAAGGGAAAACAACATTACATGGCTGATCACATGTCCCGTATACCCACAAGAGAGGCAGTTGGACAAGGCATCAAGGATGAGTTACCTGACGCCCACTTATTCCACCTGTCCAGAGAGAGAGACCTATTTAAGGCTGATCTGATACCATACTACTGGGCAGATGACATAGCCCAAGTGCTCGAGCACGGACCGCCTGAGCAACCAATAGAAAGGGCACGACTTAGGCGCTTGATATTGAAGCTCCAGCCCTACCAACTGGCTGCAGGCCAACTCTATAGGTTGGGGCAAGACGGATTGCTGCGAAGGTGTGTGTGTGAACATGAGATGCACGATGTGCTCTCAGAAGTGCACAGCGGCATTGCAGGGGGACACTTTAGCGGAGACACGATGGCACGGAAGGTGTTGCAGTCCCAACTATGGTGGCCCACACTTTTCCGCGACGCCAAGCGATTCGTCAAGAATTGTGACGAGTGCCAACGGGCAAAAGTTCCAATTCGTAAGGATCAAATGGAGTTAACCCCAATCATTGCTCGCCAACCCTTCGAAAAATGGGGAATTGACTTCATAGGATCAATAAGCCCCGCGGCGTAGTACTCGCAACCCAAGTACATCGTGGTGGCTATGGATTACCTCACAAAATGGGCAGAGGCAAGAGCAACACGAAAAAATGATGCTAGAATGACTGCCAAGTTCTTATGGGAACAAGTGATCTCGCACTTCGGTTGCCCCATCGAACTTGTCAGCGACCAAGGCACACACTTCATCAATGAAGTGATAGCACATCTCCTATCCACCTTTCTTATCATCCATCACAAGTCCTCGCCATACTACCCTTAGGCTAATGGCTAGGCAGAATCGACTAACAAGATTCTCATTAACATCCTGACTAAAGTGGTCTCCGCCTCGAGAAGCGACTGGGACAACAAGTTGATGGCAGCCTTGTGGGCCTACCGCATAGCTTATAAAACAGTTGTCGGTCAAACCCCCTTTAGGCTGACCTATGGGACTGTAGCAATTCTACCGATAGAATTCTTTGTTCCTAGCCTAAGAATATCACTCCAAGAACAATGGGAAGGAAAGGAAGCATTTACGCAACACCTAACCGAGCTAGAACGCCTGTCAGAGACTCGTCTTCTAGCCACCCACGCACTCATCTGCGAGAAGGTTCGACGAAAGACGTGGTTTGACAAGCATGTCAAGCAGCGAGACTTCGGACAAGGAGATCTTGTTCTGCTATACTCAGTGAAGGGACACAAACAGAAGATGAAGTTCCGAGGACTAGGCCCTTTTAGAGTACGCACGATTGGTAGAATTGGGAATGTTGAGTTGGAGACACTTGACGATGAAGGAGTAGGATTTTTTAATGGCAGCCATGTAAAGAAGTACTATCCTCCTTCCCATCCATCACATGAGCCACCCATGCTAGAAGCCCCGTTGAACGTCCGAATGGAAACTGTAACCGATCTTACGGATCAAGACGAGGAAGCTGTAGCATCGGCGTATCTACAAATCACAGTCACAGCAGGCGCGGCATATTCTTTTGACGCCCTGATTGATGAAGGGGCTGACTACAACATCTTGACGCATGACCATTGGAGACGCATTGGTCAACCGACGCTACAGCCCACTAATGCCAACCTCACCCCATTTGGGGGTGCCGCTTATCCACTCCTGGGGAAGTGCAAGGCACTTGTTTTCATCGAGACTGAAAGTTTACCAGCCTTCTTCCATGTGTTGCCTAATATTAAAGAAGCCGATAATGTGTCACTATTGGGTCGCACCTTCAAAAAGCTAACACATTGTAATGTGGATTACAACCAAAACCACATTCATCTTGCCATTGGCAGCACCCATATAGTAACAACCTTCAGCAAGGGCTGTCATGATCCCTCCACCATCACGACGCCACCGGTAGAAACCCCCTAAAACCATGCCCCAGACCCAGTCTAAACGGGCGAAACCTATGGCTTCGTGCCACGCACTTGACCCACGGCCCAAATCCATCAAGAGTGCTAACAAGGCCAAGTATCCCAGACTTATGTGGGTGCCAAAACGGCAGGAACCGCATTTGGGTACACCACCCAAACGGGATCCTAACTGCCAGAAACGTCAGCCGTCCCGGCCTAGAAGGCAGTATAGATGCTATTGCCATAGCTAAACAACCGTGTTGCAATGGATTCGTAAGGATCTCTTGCAGACACAAGGATACTACGAGGGCAACCCCTGGGTCTGGGTGCCTAAAAATGGCCAGTAAAAAAGCTCATCTACTTGTGATATCGCCCTAGAAAGGAAGGCTTGCACATGGGTTAACCGGCATATGATCAGCACACCATTGCCAGCAATGGCTAGTAAGCCTCAACTTATCTATCGACCAAAGCAACCGCCACAAGCCTTAAACCTGCTTAATCCAGAGGGCTTAAAAGAACCTACGACTGCTCACTCAAAACCCAGCCCAACCCCCGGGCCCCCAGAGCTCCCTACAGCACCTCAATGTGCTTCTGCGAATAAAAGCCAACTTGTGACACCGATGAGGGAGTCACCACTCTCCAGTCTAGTTGCACCAATCCCACCAGCAGGTCTTAGACCCTCGTACGCGGTACGACCTTTCCTTTCCTTGGTTAACGACCTTGCCGCGACCTCTGGGGATGACTTAATAACCTGCATCAGGATATTGGACGACACTTTCACCACATTCACTAGAAGCTATGAGAGGCTAGACCTAGGCCTCCTTAATAGAACCCTTGCTTCAGAGGTTCGTGCATTACCCTGCACATGGGAGCAATACAAACTCATAACTACTAAGTTTCCCAAGATCGCTACAGAACTCATAGCAAACGATGAAATCTCAAGGGAGCAAGCGGCGCTCAGATGCCTAGTCACTTCATATCGAAAGCCTCCCTGCTCTGCTCCTGAAAACGAAATGTACGAGCTCATGCAGCGGGCAAGCTCGCCCTCCACGTTCTTACAGCAGTGGTTTACTCTGCGAATCCAATGGGAGAAAAAAGGTTGCCGAATAATGACCAATGCTGAACAACCTAGGGCAATTAAGACCATTGAATACGACCCCACTTATGTGGCACCCATCTCATTTAGGGTTTTGGCCATCACCCGCAATCAGCACTTGGATGACCAAGTGCTTCCCCACCCCTATATTGACCAACTCCTCACCGAGGAGGAATTACATGTTGCTAGCCGCCTTAATACTAGGGATCTCTTTCATGATGTCTTGACCTATATCTCCCAAGTCTCTATCCAATCGGCTGCTCTCGATTGCCATGCGCAACTGGAATACAACCCACGATTCTACACGTGGATCCTTTACCCGTAACCTCCTACCCCAACCGCACCAACGCTACCCCTTAAATCCTAGGAAGGATTCTTCTCTTAGCCAGAAGAATGTGGTATGTATGTACGTACAAAAACCCAGTGAAAAGAAAAGAGGAAAATACGGTGGAAGGAATTAGATAGGAAATGAACAAAATGGGGGTATGGTAAAGTAAAAGTAGCGACAGGCATAAGCATTAGCATGAGAAAAATGGCTTCTAAAAAATTCAGTTAATAGTTTAAAAACATCAAGTGCTATATGGAAAAAACTAACGGAAGTTATGAATTGTGGCAAGAGCAGAAAATGTCGCAGCAAGACCACGCTCATCGACTCCCATTCACTAACGAGGAAAGGGAGCTATATTGCATCCAATTGGAAAACCGCGCCTTCGGCCAGCTGAAGTTCCGAACCATCCACAACATCGGAGTCGTGGTGGCAAAGGAGGAGGTAGCCAGAAGAGTGGTGGAACAGTGCAACCTGACAAAATATATTGAAAAATTCTCGCAGGAGCCTGATCACTTCAAATGCGTGGAATTCCTCAGAACATACAATTTGGACTAGGAAGCGGACACTGTAACAGTGGGCCAAGGAGAGGGCGCAAAGAAAGTACTGGTCCGATTGGACCCAGTCCTAGTGGAAAAAGCTCTGGGATTAGCACCGAGGACAGAAAAGCGGCAAAAAAGGGATGTTTACGCCTTGCTAAAAATGAAGAAGGAAGAGGTACTTACAAACGACGGCATAAGCATCCAAGACATCCCCGACACTGATGCCAGGCTGCAGGCCAAGTTGGTGCACGTGCTCTTCTCCAGCCAACGATACAACTCTTTAATGCATCGGATGAGTGTGCCCATTCTGGAGAATATAGCAGCCCACACTCTAGATGAGGTGGATTGGAATGGCTATGTGCGGAAGACTATTGATCAAGCGGCCAAAGCACTAGCCCTAGGAAGCGCACCAATAGGTGCAGATTCTCCAGCTTCTAAGGTGACGGAAAGGAAGAAAGCCTCCTCCAAGGCCTCTTTCATAGGCTACGGAGGAGTCTTAACTGCATTAATTCAGGAGGCAGTAAAGGCAGCACAAGAGCCGGAGGAGGGAGAAGGAGAAACACCAGAGAAGTCGCCCCCTCGACAGGACAAAGACAGGTCCACTGATAGAACAGAAACAGAAGAAGAGGGGGGAGGACCAACTAGTAAGAGGACAATCATGACAACGAGGAAAAAGATGGCCCAGGGAAAGAAAAAGGGTGATGAAGGCGAAAAGAAAGAAAGGGAGGACTTGGAAAAGGCAAGGAAGGAGTCCCTGAAAGAAGCAAAAGAAAGAGAAAGGATGAAAAAGCAGGAGGAGCAGAGGGAAAGAGAGGAGTTGCAGAAAGCCAAGAAAGCATCCAAACAAGAAGCGGAAGCAGAGAAAATGAGGGAAAAGGAACAAAAAGGAAGAAAGCAGGAAGAGCAAAAGAAAAGGTAGGAGGAAAGGAAGAGGAAAGCGGAGGAAGAAGAGGAGAAGCTACAAAGGAGAGAGGAAGAGGACCTGGCAGAGGCCACACGACGGTCCATTAAACAACAGTGCCGGGCGGATGAACTGAGGAACCTAATCCCATGCAGAGAGGAGGAGCCTAGATCCAGCACACATGTGCCAGAATTCGTGCCACCCCCAGTCTCCGAAGGCAAAGGCAAGGCCCTGCTTCATCCAATCCCTACCCTCCTGGTACCTCCCATGTAACTCACCACCGTCACCCCCAGCATCCCCACTAGCGCTGATGTGTCAAAAATTCGTGGCGTGGATGCAATATTTTATCAACAAAGAAATGGGCCAGGGGCGGAGCACAAAAACTACGGCCACAGGACAGAAAAGGCCAGCCACAGATGCAGAATCTAGGCAGGAACCCAAAAAGCAAAAAGTTGAAGCTCCACCTCACCTATGCACGCAACGATGATGCCACCGGCTAATTACGACGAATACGTCGCTGAGCTGCTCTCCCAGTTGGAGAGAGAGAAGGAGGAACACAAAACGGCCGTGGCGGAGTTGGCAGCCGAGAAGGAAACCATGGCCGCCTTCCAGTTGGACAAGACAAGAATGGTGGCCTTGCAGCAGCGCGAAATTGCAGAGCTGAAACAGGAACTGAAGGCTAAGGATGAAAGAGAGGAACATTGGAGGCAGTTACTTGAGGATGAGACGCAAGAGTTGGTGAACATGCAAAGAGGGCACAAGCTTCTCATAGGGCAATACGAGGAGCTTGCTGCAAAAGCTGCTAAGCTGGATGCACTCAGGGAAGAGCTGAATGCTAAAGACAAAGAACGGCAACGAGGCATGGAGGAGCAGGAGGAGGAGCTCAATCGCCTAACAGATCAGCTAATCTATGAACGACAAGAACAAGAGAGGCTGGTCAGGGAACTAGAGGATTATGGACAAAAAATCATGATGTTGACCTTGAGACAAGGGGAAGGCCTGGAAGTGATGAACAAGAGGGCGGAGGAGTTTACGAAGGCATTGGGCGTGCGCAGAGAAGCTGCGCAAGTTCAGAGACCTGCTTGGTGTGTAGGAATTGGGATTGAGATTGAGGGGGAGTGTTGAGATATCGAGCTCCACTCGTGATATGCCAAGGTGACCGTTGTGCATTTATGTCGACGACTTGTCAGTTGTAGATGCGGTTGGTACACCGCCCATGAATAATAGCTACATGACAGCTATCCTTATCTACTCTAGTTCGTGGCTCAGTTAGTATGCCACCTTAGTTAGTTGAGTTTGGTTTGAGACCCATATATAGGGTTCTTCTATTTCTTTGTATGAGAGTTCTTTTTGGCTTACACAACTAAGAAGAGGAAAACTATTTTCAGCATCCACCCGTGTGTGTATTCCCCCATTGTGCAAGCAAGAAAGCTACAAGTGAGACTCCTTCCTTCTCTCCCACAATCTTGACAGCCGACACGCCGTTGATCCTACAAGTGTAGTGAGCTTACCTTGATGCTTGATTGAGTACCCTCCTCTCTCTCTCCCTCCGGTAGCTCCACGATCCTAGATGCTAGCACTAGCATCCTCAAGCCTCCTCCATCTCCAAGCTCCATCCTCCATAGCCGCGCGCGCAAGAAAAGAGAAGGGAAGAGAAGAGAAGAAGAGGAGAGGAGATGGTGAAGAGCTTCACCCTCTAGATCCCTCACCCTCACACACACTCACTCCCCCACACTCTCACACTCCCTCTCTCAAGAGCACACACAAGCAAGAACGAGAGAAGAAGAGAAGAAGAAGAGGACTCCTTTTGCCACACACCATATGTCAGCTACCTGATCCTCTGTGCTGACATAAACTAGATCAATAAGACCTAGTAAAACCCTCTCCCGCACATAGTGATAATGCACCTCAATGTGCTTTGTTCTAGCATGATAGACTGGGTTATTTGCCAAGTGTATACTGCTCATGTTGTCACAATAAATGACAACTGGCCCATCTGTAGACTGATGCATATCATAAAGTAGCTTATACAACCAAGCTATCTCACATGCAGCCATTGCTCACCCTTGTTCTCAACCTCTGTGCTCGACAAGGCAACTGTAGGCTGTTTCTTGCTGCTCCAAGTGACTGCAGCACTCCCAAAAGAGAAAACATATCCACTGGTAGATCGTCTATCAGAAATACTACTAGCCCAATTAGCATCAGTGTATCCATGCAATTGTATCTGAACCCCAGTCTCATAAAATAGTCCATACTGCAATGTGGACTTCACATATCTGAGTATGCGTCTAGCCGCATCCAAATGCGTTTTCCTTGGAGCCTGCATAAACTGACTTACCAATCCAACAGCATAGCTCAAATCTAGCCTGGTAATAGTCATATAAATCAAACTTCCTACTATGCGTCTGTACATAGTAGGGTCTTCCAAAAGCTCACCTGCATCTGCGCTCAGCTTCACATTCTACTCCAAAGGAACTGAAATAGGCTTACAGCCTGTCATCCCATATTTGGACAGCATGTCCAATCCATACTGCCTCTGCAAGAGCTGTATCCCACTTGGTAATCTAATCACCTCAATGCCCAAGAAATAACGCAGCTCTCCCAAATCCTTCATCTCAAACTTTTGCTTCAATAGCATTTTCACATGAAGGATATCTTCATCATTGTCACTTGTCATAATCAAATCATCAACATAAATGACAAGTAGCATAATACCTTTCTCTGTTTTTCTCACATAAAGTGAGAAATCTGCCTTGGAAATCTGAAAGCCAATAGTGACAAGATACTGTCCTATCTTGTCAGACCATGCTCTAGGTGCTTGCTTCAAGCCATACAATGCTTTCTTCAACCTGCAAACAAACTCAGGATGAACAGCATGCACATAACCTGGTGGCTGCTCCATATATACCTCTTCTTGCAAATCACCATGCAAGAAGGCATTCTTTACATCCATCTGATGTAAAGACCATTCCTTTGATGCAGCCATAGCAATGACTGCTCTTACGGTTGCCATCCTTGCAACCGGACTGAATGTTTCTTCATAATCAATGCCATATGTTTGTGCATACCCCTTGACTACTAATCTTGCCTTGTATCTGTTCACAGAACAATCTGCATTGTGCTTCACCTTATAAACCCACTTACAGCCAATTGCATTCTTACCTTTAGGCAAAGGTACAAATTCCCATGTAGCATTTGCTTCCAAGGCATCCATTTCTTCATCCATGGCTTTCTCTCATTTTTCTTTTCCCATGGCTTGCTCAAAAGAAGTGGGTTTTGGTTCTTGTATCACTTTGACCATATATGCATAGTGAATGGCTGTAAATCCATCATATTTTAGCCTATCCACAGGATACCTAGCTCTGGTAGACCTGCGCAAAGTAGGTTCACTCCCAGCTACTCTCAAAACATCCCTGGTCTTCCTTACTCCAAGTGTAACAATAGAAGGAATACCCAACTCATCATCAATGCTCTGTTCTGAGCCACTGGATTCACCATCCACATAAGAGTGACCTGCATTCACATCAAACATGGGCTGATCTACCTTCTCTTTTCCTTTTCGTGATACCTGCATACCACTATCTGCATTGCTTTGAGAAGATTCTCTTGATCTCAATCTGCCTGTCCATGGTGAAGAATGTGAACCACTGCTAGAGGACGCTCCAGGTCCACTAATATCTTGTGACTGTTGCTGTGAATTCTGTGCAGCATTACCATTTTGTGCATCTACATTATCAATCACATGTACTGGTTTATACCAGCTACTCATCTCATCAAAAACAACATCTCTGCTCACTGTAAACTTACGAGTAGAAGGGTTATAGCATCTATACCCTTTCTGCTGCAAAGAGTAACCAATAAAGATGCACTTCTCAGCTTTTGGATCCAACTTGGATCTCAACTCATCTGGCACATGTACATAGGCAATGCAACCAAAAATTTTCAAATGAGAAATATTTGGTTTCCTACCAGTATACCTCTCCTCTGGAGTCATCCCATGTATTGCTGCAGTGGGAGTCCTATTCATTATATAGACTACTATAGCAACTGCTTCAGCCCAGTAAAAATATGGCAAGTCTTTTTTGTTGAGCATGGCAGGAGATACCTCTCCAATATGCCTGTTTTTCCTTTCTGCAATTCCATTTTGTTGTGGGGTATGACTGCATGAATATTGCTGCTTTATGCCATGCTCCTGCAGGAACCTTGCAAACTCATTTGAGAGGTACTCTCCCCCTCCATCTGACCTTAGGCATTTTATTTGCAGGCCTGTTTCTTTTTCAACCATAGCTTTAAGAGTTTTGAAATGCCCAAAAACTTCACTTTTCTTTTTCATAAAATACACCCAATTTTTTCTGCTATAGTCATCAATAAAAGTGACAAAATAATGATAGCCTCCAAGAGATGCAGCTTTAATAGTCCACACATCAGAGTGGATTAATTCCAATGGCTTCTTACTCTCTTGAACATGCCTAGGAAATGGTTTCCTTGCTTGTTTTCCAAACTGACAGGCTTCACATACCTTATGCATTTTTGCAACCTTGAATTTAGGCAATCCTGCAACAATGTTTCGGGCCTGCATTGATTTAAGTCACTGTACATTAACATGACCAATGCGTTTATGCCAGATATCAATATCTACAACTACACCGGTCCCATGTGCAAACATTGTTGCACTCAATTCAGGCATGTCTGCATCTAATGTAAACATTCTTCCCTTCTTTTCTTTTGCTATCAAGCGACCTTTATTTTTCATATCCTCAACAAAGCATCCATGAGGATTAAATCTGACCTGCAAGCCCTGCTCAACCATTTGACCAACAGAAATCTGATTCTTGGTGATATTCGGGACATGAAATACATCGGACAGGTATTTCTTTTTCCCATCCTGCATAGACAAAGGAATTTTTCCAATCTGCACAATAGGATGTGCAGTATCATCACCAATCTCCACAAATCCTGGTTTTTCCATTTTCCTTGCATCCTCCATCCATTTTGCATGACCTGTCATGTGGTTTGATGCACCTGAGTCAACATAGCACACATCGTCGCTTTCTTCTGCACTTGTCACAGAATTGTTCATGTGCTGCACCATAAACAAATGCTCATTTCTGTCATCACCCTGTCTACTAGAAGATGCATAATTCCCTTGTTGCAATTTTCCATTCATGATGTCATTCTGCTTTTTATAGCAGTCTTTAGCCATATGACCCATTTTACCACAGTAGTAGCATTCAACATTGCTGTTTGCATTTTGGTCTCTTTGCCATTCACCACGACCTCTTTGGCTCCCCCTGCCTCTAGAGTTACCACGTCCTCCTCCATAGGACTGGTTTTCTTGAGTTTGCTGCATATTCTGATTTCTACCACGGCCTCCAAATCGGCCTCCTCTACCTTTGCCTCTACCTCTTCCAGCATTTGAGTAGAAGACAGTTTCTTTTGAAGTTCCTCCTGAAGAAGATGCACCACCATTTCTCTACTCCTCAGAAATTAGAAGAGCAATCAACTCCTCAAAATCAGGAAATCTTTCACGAACTGAAATGGATGTCTGAAACTGTGCATAATTCTTTCCTAGACCATTCAAGGTCACACAAACTAAATCATCATCTTCCACTGGCGACCCAATGGAAGCAAGTGCATCTGCAATCTTCTTCACCTTCATGTGGTAGTCATTGATGCTCATACTTTCTCTTTGCACATTATGCAACTCTTGCTTGAGCTACATTTTTCTGGCTTGCGTATTTGTGCTATACATTTTTGACAAAGTATCCCATGCCTCCTTTGACGTACTTGCATCCTGAATATGCACAATCATAGAGTCTGAAATACTGATAAACAGCCAATATATAACTTTCCTAGCTCTCTCATGCCATGCTTTGAATGCCTGCATTTGCTGTTGATTGGGAACATCAGGAAGAACTGGTTCTTCTTCATTTCTTGCAACAAATTCCCAATATCCTTTTCCCATAAGGAAATTCGTCATTCTAAACTTCCATGCTTGGAAGTTGTTCTTGTTAAGCTTTTCAGTTACAATCTGTGAAAGAGAATCAGACGCCATTACAGAATATTGCAAAAAATTCTGTCACTGCAAAGAACACAGCTTCAGCCACACAAGGGCAAATCTACAAAACTGACGAAAGTGGTATTTAACCACACAGTCACTTCCTAGTGACGATTTTGCATCAACAGGCAACAAGGATGATTTGTAACTCCCAATGTCTCTACGCACAGGTATACGATGCAATTTCTATAGTAACTTTTCACCGACCTATAGAATAGTGGCTGTAGAGCATAAAACTGGGCCTTTTTCTAAGTGCGTGCAGAAAACTTCCGCCTCCAAAACAGGCCCCAAAATGGCCTCAAATCAAAAAAACAGGGTCGTCGAGGGCTAAAGGCCTCACCCGCAGCATATATTGCCCTCTTGCTTCACCGCGAAGAGCGTCTCAACCTGAGACAATGCACTCTTGCAATTTCCAGCTGTGGTACCTGCAGAGATATGCTCCCAAAACAGAAAATGAAAGCAACACTGCTCCTCTTACCAGAACACCACGAGCTTGGCTTGCTTTCTTGAGCTCCTTACCACGAACAAGGCTCTGATACCATGTCAAGATTGTGGGAGAGAAGGAAGGAGTCTCACTTGTAGCTTTCTTGCTTGCACAATGGGGGAAATACACACACGGGTAGAGGCTGAAAACAGTTTTCCTCTTCTTAGTTGTGTAAGCCAAAAAGAACTCTCATACAAAGAAATAGAAGAACCCTATATATGGGTCTCAAACCAAAGACAACTAACTAAGGTGGCATACTAACTGAGCCACGAACTAGAGTAGATAAGGATAGCTGTCATGTAGCTATTATTCATGGGCGGTGTACCAACCGCATCTACAACTGACAAGTCGGTGACATAAATGCACAACGGTCACCCTAGCATATCACGAGTGGAGCTCGATATCTCAACATCGGCTAGGTGAGAGATAGCCATTCGTGCTCACTTGGAACGCTTGAAACAATAAGCGGTCCGTGGGTCTTGCCGGTTGAGTGAAAGCTCCCACAGTCCATTCCCATTCAGTCCAAGCCAAGAGATCGCTTAGGGGCTTTAGATTAGCCACTTCGCTGCCTTTCAGTTTAGTGCATTCCTCATCCATGGCTGGCCTAGCAGTAAGTCATAGTCCTCCCCCTTCATGACAATGAAATTTATGGAGAACTGCACTCCTGCGATCTTTACTGGCCAATTTTTTAAGACCCTAAATGGTCTGACCTTCATTCCGTTGGCCAATATAACATTGAACCTAGCCGCTTCCAGAGGTGGGTTTCCTCAGGCATGTAGAATTGCATGGCTCAAGATACTTACCCCTGAGTCGATGTCCACAATTCCTTTCCGTGTTGCATCCCCTAAGGCTAAGATAGGTAGGACTACATGCATCTCCATGCCTTCGCAGAAGGCGTTGATGTGCAGTGACCTAGGAGCCGAGTGCAGCGTTAGGCTTGGAATTTGCGCGACTGTGTCCTGCTCGTGCAAGTCAGCGGTAGCATGCTCCCCCTTCCCCTCCACCCAGTGCCTCAATTCTTGCCACAATGGAGGGTGCTGCCAAAGCAAGTCTCCCAAATTAATGGTCACTTGGGTGGACACTACGGTGGTGAGGAGGTTGCTGGGTAGTTGGTTTTCTCCTCGGTCACCACTCTTCGGCCACATGTCATGGCTAGCTTGTTGATAAGCTTTTTCCTGGTCTTGCCTTTATGGCATCTCTCATGGTGTTAGTGCATTCCCCAATTGAGGTCCCGATGGCAAATTGGGTGTGCTTGCACTAGAAAGGTCCTCCATTAGATCCTCCAATATGGGTTCTACATCCTTAAGGTGTTCTTGGGCATCCTTGACCCACTCCTTTACCTTGGCAATAGCCTCGAGTTGCCACGTGTGATGAGGGTATTCCCCCACCTTGGCACTACCTAGTTCTGCCATCTTGGGGGCAGAGGTCTCTGCCTCGGTGTCTATGACCCCTCTTCCCACCACTAAGGTTGTAGCTTCCTCAGTCTTAAGAGTGATCCTTGCGTCTGCTCTCTTTCTCCTTCTCCTTTGGCTTTTCTTTCCCAGCGAGGTTGCGTCCAGGTTACTTGGCCTAGGCAGTGAGATGCCTATTCGTCTTGTTTGCGCTCGCGTCATGACATGCAGTGGGATGGGTGTGTTGAGATATCGAGCTCCACTCGTGACATGCCAGGGTGACCGTTGTGCATTTATGTCACCGACTTGTCAGTTGTAGATGCGGTTGGTACACCGCCCATGAATAATAGCTAGATGACAGCTATCCTTATCTACTCTAGTTCGTGGTTCAGTTAGTATGCCACCTTAGTTAGTTGTCTTTGGTTTGAGACCCATATATAGGGTTCTTCTATTTCTTTGTATGTGACTTCTTTTTGGCTTACACAACTAAGAAGAGGAAAACAGTTTTCAGCCTCCACCTTTGTGTGTATTCTCCCATTGTGCAAGCAAGAAAGCTACAAGTGAGACTCCTTCCTTCTCTCCCACAATCTTGACATGGTATCAAAGCCTTGTTCGTGATAAGGAGCTCAAGAAAGCAAGCCAAGCTCACGGTGTTTTGGTAAGAGGAGCAGTGTTGCTTTCATTTTCTGTTTTGGGACCAGATCTCTGCAGGTAGCACAGCCGGAAATTGCAAGAGTGCATTGTCTCAGGTTGAGACGCTCTTCGCGGTGAAGCAAGAGGGCAGTATATGCTGCGGGTGAGGCCTTTAGCCCTTGGCGACCCTGTTTTTTTGATTTGAGGCCATTTCGGGGCCTGTTTTGGAGGCGGAAGTTTTCTACACGCACTCAAGAAAAGGCCCAGTTTTATGCTGTGCAGCCACTGTTCTACAAGTTTGTGAAAAGTTACTATAGAAATTGCATCGTATACCTGTGCGCAGAGACATTAGGAGTTACAGAATCATCCCCGTTGCCTGTTGATGCAAAATCGTCACTAGGAAGTGACTGTGTGGTCAAATACCACTTTCGTCAGTTTTACAGATTAGCCCTTGTGAGGCTGAAGTTGTGTTTTTTGCAGTGACAGAATTTTTTGCAGTGTTCTATAATGGCGTCTAATTCTCTTTCACAGATTGTCACTGAAAAGCTTGACAAGAACAACTTCCAAGCATGGAAGTTTAGAATGACGAATTTCCTTATGGAAAAAGGATATTGGGAATTTGTTGCAGGAAATGAAGAAGAACCAGTTCTTCCTGATGTTCCTAATCAACAGCAAATGCAGGCATTCAAAGCATGGCATGAGAGAGCTAGGAAAGTTATGTACTGGCTGTCTATCATTATTTCAGACTCTATGATTGTGCATATTCAGGATGCAAGTACGCCAAAGGAGGCATGGGATACTTTGTCAAAAATGTATAGCACAAATACGCAAGCCAGGAAAATGCAGCTCAAGTAAGAGTTGCATAATGTGCAAAGAGAAAATATGAGCATCAATGACTACCACATGAAGGTGAACAAGATTGCAGATGCACTTGCTTCCATTGGGTTGCCAGTGGAAGATGATGATTTAGTTTCTGTGACCTTGAATGGTCTAGGAAAGGATTATGCACAGTTTCGAACATCCATTTCTGTCCGTGAAAGATTTCCTGATTTTGAGGAGTTGATTGCTCTTCTAATTTCTAAGGAGCAGAGAAATGGTGATGCATCTTCTTCAGGAGGAACTTCAAAAGAAGTTGTCTTCTACTCAAATGCTGGAAGAGGTAGAGGCAGAGGTAGAGGAGGCCGTGGTAGAAATCAGAATATGCAGCAAACTCAAGAAAACTAGTCCTATGGAGGAGGACGTGGTAACTCTAGAGGCAGGTGGAGCCAAAGAGGTCGTGGTGGATGGCAAAGAGATCAAAATGCAAACAGTAATGTTGAATGCTACTACTATGGTAAAATGGGTCATATGGCTAAAGACTGCTATAAAAATCAGAATGACATCATGAATGGAAAACTGCAACAAGGGAATTATGCATCTTCTAGTAGACAGGGTGATGACAGAAATGAGCATTTGTTCATGGTGCAGCACATGAACAATTCTGTGACAAGTGCAGAAGAAAGCAATGATGTATGGTATGTTGACTCAGGTGCATCAAACCACATGACAGGTCATGCAGAATGGATGGAGGATGCAAGGAAAATGGAAAAACCAGGATTTGTAGAGATGGTGATGATACTACACATCCTATTGTGCAGATTGAAAAAATTCCCTTGTCTATGCAGGATGGGAAAAAGAAATACCTGTCTGATGTATTTCATGTCCCGAATATCACCAAGAATCTGGTTTCTATTGGTCAAATGGTTGAGCAAGGCTTGCAGGTCAGATTTAATCCTCATGGATGCTTTGTTGAGGATATGAAAAATAAAGGCCGCTTGATAACAAAAGGAAAGAAGAAGGGCAGAATGTTTACATTGGATGCAGACATGCCTGAATTGAGTGCAGCAATGTTTGCACATGGGACCGGTGTAGTTGCAAATATTGATATCTGGCATAAACGCATTGGTCATGTTAATGTACAACGACTTAAATCAATGCAGGCCCAAAATATTGTTGCAGGATTGCTAAATTCAAGGTTGCAGAAATGCATAAGGTATGTGAAGCCTGTCAGTTTGGAAAACAGGCAAGGAAACCATTTCCTAGACATGTTCAAGGGAGTAAGAAGCCATTAGAATTAATCCACTCTGATGTGTGGACTACTAAAGCTGCATCTCTTGGAGGCTGTCATTGTTTTGTCACTTTTATTGATGACTATAGCAGAAAAGTTTGGGTGTATTTTATGAAAAAGAAAAGTGAAGTTTTTGGGCATTTCAAAACTCTTAAAGCTATGGTTGAAAAAGAAACAGGTCTGCAAATAAAATGCCTAAGGTCAGATGGAGGGGGAGAGTACCTCTCAAATGAGTTTGCAAGGTTTCTGCAGGAGCATGGCATAAAGCAGCAATATTCATGCAGTCATACCCCACAACAAAATGGAATTGCAGAAAGAAAAAACAGGCATATTGGAGAGGTATCTCATGCCATGCTCAATGAAAAAGACTTGCCAGATTTTTATTGGTATGAGGCAGTTGCTACAGCAGTCTACATAATGAACAGGACTCCCATTGCAGCAATACATGGCATGACTCCAGAGGAGAGGTATACTGGTAGGAAACCAGATATTTCTCATTTGAAAATTTTTGGCTGCATTGCCTATGTTCATGTGCCAAATGAGTTGAGATCCAAGTTGGATCCAAAAGCTGAAAAGTGCATCTTTATTGGTTATTCTCTGCAGCAAAAAGGGTATAGATGCTATAACCCTTCTACTCGTAAGTTTACAGTGAGCAGAGATGTTGTTTTTGATGAGATGAGTAGCTGGTATAAACCAGTAAATGTGATTGATAATGTAGATGCACAAAATGGTAATGTTGCACAGAATTCTCAGCAGCAGTCACAAGATATTAGTGGACCTGGAGCGTCCTCTAGCAGTGGTTCACATTCTTCTCCATGGACAGGAAGATTGAGATCAGGAGAATCTTCTCAAAGCAATGCAGATAGTGGTATGCAGGTATCACGAAAAGGAAAAGAGAAGGTAGATCAGCCCATGTTTGATGTGAATGCAGGTCACTCTTATGTGGATGGTGAATCCAGTGGCTCAGAAGAGAGCATTGATGATGAGTTGGGTATTCCTTCTATTGTTACACATGGAGTAAGGAAGAACAGGGATGTTTTGAGAGCACCTGGGAGTGAACCCACTTTGTGCAGGTCTACCAGAGTTAGGTATCCTGTGGATAGGCTTAAATATGATGGATTTACAGCCATTCACTATGCATATATGGTCAAGGTAATACAGGAACCAGAACCCACTTCTTTTGAGCAAGCCATGGGAAAAGAAAAACGGAAGAAAGCCATGGATGAAGAAATGGATGCCTTGGAAGCAAATGATACATGGGAATTGGTACCTTTGCCTAAAGGTAAGAATGCAATTGGCTGTAAGTGGGTTTATAAGGTGAAGCACAATGCAGATGGTTTTGTGAACAGATACAAGGCAAGATTAGTAGTCAAGGGGTATGCACAAACATATGGCATTGACTATGAAGAAACATTCAGTCCGGTTGCAAGGATGGCAACCGTAAGAGCAGTCATTGCTATGGCTGCATCAAAGGGATGGTCTTTACATCAGATGGATGTAAAGAATGCCTTCTTGCATGGTGATTTGCAAGAAGAGATCTATATGGAGCAGCCACCAGGTTATGTGCATGCTGTTCATCCTGAGTTTGTTTGCAGGTTGAAGAAAGCCTTGTATGGCTTGAAGCAAGCACCTAGAGCATGGTCTGACAAGATAGGACAGTATCTTGTCACTATTGGCTTTCAGATTTCCAAGGCAGATTTCTCACTTTATGTGAGAAAAACAAAGAAAGGTATTATGCTACTTGTCATTTATGTTGATGATTTGATTATGACAGGTGACAGTGATGAAAATATCCTTCATGTGAAAATGCTATTGAAGCAGAAGTTTGAGATGAAGGATTTGGGAGAGCTGCGTTATTTCTTGGGCATTAAGGTGATTAGATCACCAAGTGGGATACAGCTCTTGCAGAGGCAGTATGGATTGGACATGCTGTCCAAATATGGGATGACAGGCTGTAAGCCTATTTCAGTTCCTTTGGAGCAGAATGTGAAGCTGAGCACAGATGCAGGTGAGCTTCTGGAAGACCCTACTATGTACAGACGCATAGTAGGAAGTTTGATTTATATGACTATTACCAGGCCAAATTTGAGCTATGCTGTTGGATTGGTAAGTCAGTTTATGCAGGCTCCAAGGAAACCGCACTTGGATGCGGCTAGACGCATACTCAGGTATGTGAAGTCCACATTGCAGTATGGACTATTTTATGAGACTGGGGTTCAGATACAGTTGCATGGATACACTGATGCTGATTGGGCTGGTAGTATTTCTAATAGACAATCTACCAGTGGATATGTGTTCTCTTTTAGGAGTGCTGCAGTCACTTGGAGCAGTAAGAAACAGCCTACAGTTGCCTTGTCGAGCACAGAGGCTGAGTATAGGGGTGCAGCAATGGCTGCATGTGAGGTAGCTTGGTTGCATAAGATACTTTATGATATGCATCAGTCTACAGATGGGCCAGTTGTCATTTATTGTGACAACATGAGTAGTATACACTTGGCAAATAACCCAGTCTATCATGCTAGAACAAAGCACATTGAGGTGCATTATCACTATGTGCGGGAGAGGGTTTTACTAGGTCTTATTGATCTAGTTTATGTCAGCACAGAGGATCAGGTAGCTGACATATTTATGAAGGCATTGGGTGCAGAGAAGCTGCGCAAGTTCAAAGACCTGCTTGGTGTGCAGGAATTGGGATTGAGCTCGAGGGGGAGTGTTGAGATATCGAGCTCCACTCGTGATATGCCAGGGTGACCGTTATGCATTTATGTCACCGACTTGTCAGTTGTAGATGCGGTTGGTACACCGCCCATGAATAATAGCTAGATGACAGCTATCCTTATCTACTCTAGTTCGTGGCTCAGTTAGTATGCCACCTTAGTTAGTTGTCTTTGGTTTGAGACCCATATATAGGGTTCTTCTATTTCTTTGTATATGACTTCTTTTTGGCTTACACAACTAAGAAGAGAAAAACAGTTTTCAGCCTCCACCTTTGTGTGTATTCTCCCATTGTGCAAGCAAGAAAGCTACAAGTGAGACTCCTTCCTTCTCTCCCACAATCTTGATAGGGTGTGTCCTCTCCACCAAAGGTCCCTACGCCAAAAAGCCCCAAGCGTACGAAGGGCACGTTGGTCGGACTGGATGATGGCTTCCGCCTAGGGCAGTCATGGAACAAGTGCGTGATCCCACATTCGGCGCACCTGAGGTCTGCCTTGTCCTGATTTGCATGTTCCCTTTCTGGGCAGCGTGATGATATATGGCCTGGATGACCGCAGGTCCAACATGAGATTAGGTCCTGGCTTGATCCTCCAAAGCCTTTGCCTCTTCCACTGCCCAGTGCCATCACCGGCACTGGTCGATAGTCCATCAGGACTGGATTGCCCTCCTCGTCATAGGAGATGTATGGGTTTATGTAGCTCTCTTCTTCACTAGGTTCCTCCACATAATGAACAAGAGCATCACTTGGTGGTTGGGTCACGTAGGGTCTTGGTGGTCTGGGTATGCCTATTGGGTTCATCTCTAGCCTAGGGGTGGCTGGTCTTGTGTCGTTTGGTGCTGGGAGGGCTAGCTGGGCTCCACTGCCAAGGAAGTTAGATGGGTTGTTTCCTAGGTAAGGAGGGTTGTATTTCTGAGCATATGGAAACCTCGTGTGCAATCTGCAGTGCAAGGCATCATGTCTGAATCTACAACAGTTTGAACACGGTCTAGATCTAGGATCTTGACACTCAGCTGGGAGGTGGTTTCCCCCACAGTGTATACACTACATGTGGGCTTGCGTGGGCTTCCTTATTTCTTCTTGCAAATGTGCAACCTCCATTCTCACCTTCTTACCCAACGTCATTGATTGCTCTAAAGCCGTCTCACCTGCACCGTCCCGACTGGTGTTCCTCATGCTTCGCTCCCTCAGCTGGTCATCTACTCTTATTGCTTCATCAAAAACCCTAGCCAACACGTCTCTGTGTAGTATGGAGTTAATAGCCAAGGCCTTGTAGAGTTCCTCACTACGGATTCCATTTATGAACACTATAGACATAGCCTTTTTGTTAGGTCACTCATTGGCCGGGATCCTCTTGAAGAGGCTACGTACATGTGTGACATAGTCTCTTACGTCCTCCTTTTCTCTCTGGCTGACATTCATCAAGCAGACGATGAGGTTGTCGGAGTATCCTGCCTCAGAGAACCTCTTGATAAAGTGGTCCTTAAGATGGGCAAAGTTCCCACACTCAGTTGCATCCAAGCTAGTGTACCACACCCTCCCTTTGTCACCTAAGCACAACCCAAAAGCTTGGGAGCATTGTGCAGGGTCTGTGAGGCCGTTTGCTTCAAAAACCTGTTCAAATTGCTCCACAAAGCTATATGGGTCGTTGCTAAGTTCGTACTTGTCCAGTTGTTTTGCCACTATAGAGATCCTAGATTGCCCCTTTTCCCCTTGTGTGACCCCTAATCCTGAGAGTAAGGCTATGGCTAAGGCTGCCGCACCCTGCTTAGCGGACATGTTGTCCATGAGCTGCCTGGCTACAAGTTCACTTAATGACAAGTCAGCCTCCAGTGCCTACTCTCTCTTTGCATTTGGTCCTGCCTTTGCTGCTCCAGCCAGGGCTAGCACACGCCGAGCCTCGTACATATCCATGTCTTGTTGGAGTTTCCTAGCCCTTTGCTTGTGGTTATAGGCAATCATGCTCTCTAGTGCCCTTCTGATTGGCTTTCGTTCCTCTTCTAGGGTCACTATCACTTTCTCTACTGGCCTACCCTGAACTACCATCCTGGCCAGCAAGTCATACTCGTTGACTAACTCCTGCACCATGACTGGAAATTCTCCCGCCTTGGGATCCTGACATTGCTTCTGCTTCCCGTTTCACTGGGTCGTCGATCAACTTAAGCAGCTCTAGTGGCGTTCGATTCTCTATGTTGCGGTCCTCCGGATCTCCGTGTCCTCTGAAGGCCCTACAAATGGAGTTCCCTAGTAGCCCGCTATGCTTTGGGATCCTCTTCTAGTAGTGGGTTCCTTGATATTATTATGTTTCCTGTTAAGCTCCTTGTTACTAAAAACCGTCGTTAATCTTATCCACAACTTGTGCTGAGTGCCTTCTAGTGCTCAGTGTGGAAGCAGGCTTTTCCTTTCCTTGTAGTGCACCCTATGCAATGAAATCAGAAGGTGAGGTGAGGATGCACTAAATGCCTGATGCCGGCTCCACCCCACTGCCTACAGTTGTGGCCTGATGTGGCTTTTGGTGCAGGTCTTGGCCACTCTAAAGTCTAACAAAAAGACCCTGCTGCATTCCCTATCCTGCTTCAGGGTTGGTTAGTTGGTTGGCTCGTCGCCAAACATTGCATCTAGTCCCAATTATGTCTGCCCGGTGTCTAGCTATTTGGGATGAATCTTCGGTCACCTTGTCTGGTATCTAGCTTCCAAGATCACACATGTTCCCTGGGGGTCAGAGACGTGACCAGGGTACCCAGGACTGTGGCCTAGGTGCACCACCTTCTATTCAAGCTTTGGTGCTCTGGTTCGATTCTGGGAATCAGACGGGCCTAGTCTGATTCTGGGAATCGGACAGGCTAGTCCGACTTTGGGAATCGGATGGGTTTGGTCTGATTCTGGGAATCGAACGGGCGGGTTTAGCCTTACTTTGGTCCCGCTTCCCTTAGTCGGATGGGGTGTGGTCCGACCACTGCAATGGGTCGAGTGGCTCAAGTTTGGGACTCGGACATGTGGCCCGACTTGGTGGGCTGGTCCAATTCTAGGAATCGGATTCAACTAGTCCGATTTTCAACTGGTCTGATTATGGAAATCGGACGGTCCGACTCTCACAATCGGATGGGTCCGATTCTGGGAATTGGATGGACTGGTCCAATTCTAGGAATTTGACGGACTGGTCCGATTGTGCAGCTGACGGCCCGCAAGTTGCGCACGGCGCCTTTAGGTCAATGCCTACTCTATCAAATTGTGCCGCACTTTCCAAATCAATGCGAGCAGCAGAGGGAAACATCTGCCATACCTCGAAGTGATGGGGCGCTCGATCCGTCAGCACTTCACAATCTCCGGTAACTCTCTCGCTCTCTCCCGGGCTCCCAATCTCACAGTAGTCTCAGAAAACAGGGTGTCAAATGTGGGCACCCTAGTCTGTTGTTGTGCCTCTTATTACCTCCCTCAGTCTGTTGTAGATTCAGAGACTAATCTCTTACACTCCACCAGCCAGATGTCTGAATCTACACCCCAACTTCCCTGTCTCCAGTAGTAGTAGAACCCTTCTGTTCCCTTCTTTTTCCTATCCTACCCTTAACCTATTGCAATAGAAAAAAAAAAAAAAAAGACAGATGGTAGCAAATCAAAATACTTACTTGCTCCAGGGATTAAAACCTCCTAATCCTCCTAACTATCTCAAGCACCGGTTCAGGCTGCAAACCCTACTACCATGCTCGATATGATGCGCGTGGCGCTCAAGGCTTAATTCCCTCGATCTGGGCAATGGAACCAAAATGTAGGGGAGCTACGAAGCTCTTCCCCGAGACCTACGGACCGCTTATTGATCAAGCATTTCAAGCCGAGCGGCCATGGCTACCTCTCACATAACCGACGCGCAATGCCTACCTTGTGGGTATAGTGAGCTTACCTTGATGCCCGATCGAGTTCCCTTCTCTCTCTCTCACTCCAAAATCTCCATGATCCTTGTGGCAAGCTCAAGCAACCTCAATCCCTCTCTGTCAGAGAAGAGAAGAAGGGAAGGAAAGATGAAGAGAGAAGATGGGGAGCTTCTTCTCCACGATCCCTCACTCACACACACTCACTCCCTCACTCCCTCACACTCCCTCAATCCCTCACTCAAGCACAAGAAAGAAGGTAAGAAGCAAGAGAAGAAGAAGAAGAAGCTTTAGCCACACCCAAGAATAAACTTCTCATTCACTTTTGAACTTTATATACATGCCCTACTTTTTGGGTGGTCATCCCCACTTTTTACATGGCGGGCCATTAGCCTAGGCCCTCTTTTCCTATTTCCCACCATTCTAACTTATCCCGTTCCCACTAATGCATACAATTGGCACGGGAGTGAGCCCGGTGCTCTTTTTACAAGGATTTTGGGAGCGCCTTCATATTTAATCGAGTGCTTTTACTCTTTTCTTTTCTCGAGGCGACACCGTCGTTCAAATTTTCAGAGTCTGACCTCCATCTAGGGCTCCTTTTCCTTTCTTTGTCCTGTGCGTTCTTGCTTGTCTCCTTCTTCCATTTCTCCCACACTTCTGCTCCATTTTTCGTTTCTTTACGGTAAACATTACCCAAAATGCAGGGGAGCTACAAAGCTCTACCCCGAGACCTATGGACCGCTTATTGATCAAGCGTTTCAAGCCGAGCGGCCATGGCTACCTCTCAGATAGCCGACATGCAATGCCTACCTTGTAGGTGTAGTGAGCTTACCTTGATGCTCGATCAAGTTCCCTCCTCTCTCTCACACTTCAGTAGCTCCACGATCCTTGTGGCGAGCTCAAGCAACCTCAATCCCTCTCCGTCAAGCTCCATCCTCCATAGGCGCGCGAGACGAGAGAAGAGAATAAGAGAAGGAAAGATGAAGAGAGAAGATGGGGAGCTTCTTCTCCATGATCCCTTACTCACACACACTCACTCTCTCACTCCCTCACACTCCCTCAATCCCTTACTCAAGCACAAGAAAGAAGGTAAGAAGCAAGAGAAGAAGAATAAGAAGCTTTAGCCACACCCAAGAATGAACTTCTCATTCACTTTTGAACTTTATATACATGCCCTACTTTTTGGGTGGTCATCCTCACTTTTTACATGGCCAGCCATTAGCCTAAACCCTCTTTTCCTATTTCCCACCATTCTAACTTATCCCGTTCCCACTAATGCATACAATTGGCACAAGAGTGAGCCCGATGCTCTTTTTACAAGGATTTTGGGAGCGCCTTCATATTTAATGGCGCGTTTTTATTCTTTTCTTTTCTCAAGGCGACACCATCGTTTAGATTTTCAGAGTCTGATCTCCATCCAAGGCGCCTTTTCCTTTCTTTGTCCTATGCCTTCTTGGTTGTCCCCTTCTTCCATTTCTCCCACACTTGTGCTCCATTTTTTGTTCCTCTTTGCTGCGGTAAATAGCTGCACCCCTGTATTCTGCCTTTATATACTAGATAAAGCAATGGTGGGTTGCTTCTTACTACTCTAGCTAATCATACTGCTGCCCAAATTGAAAGAATAACCACTAATTCAATGACTATTCGCACCATTGCTATATTGGCAACTGAGCTGAAAGTCTCCTCATAATCTAGAATGTACTGTTGTGCATATCCCTTTGCAACCAGTTGGTCTTTATACCTTTTCAATGAACCATCTGACTTGCATTTCACTTTATAAACCCATTTTCTTAAAGACATCAAGCACCTCATCCTTGTACTTTAGAATGTATAGCCATGTGTATCGACGGAAATCATCTATCCAACTGACAGTAGATTCTTGCAATTGTTGTTCTGCCATCTGTCCAACCGACAATAGATTCTTGGTAATAGAAGGTATATGTAGTACATCATGTAGGCTCTTCTTTCTCCTATCAGGCAAAAAGCATGAGCAACGGAACAAGTCTGTGATTGTGATGTGCTTGGCATAGATTTTCGATTGCTATGTATCAACAAACAAGTAGATGAGAAACCCCTCTATAGCCATTTGCAGGGCCTCCATAGCTATAGTAGTCTACCTTCTTGTTGGTGGGCCATCCCGCATTCACGCAAAAAATCTTTCTATTCCTTTCAGCTCCAAGTCTTGCATGACTTCCCTGTACAACCTTATGAAAAGATCTTTTCGAGATGAGAAGCTCGTATCCGCACTATATTCTCCTTATCTCCCGAAGGGTGAAAGTGCACGGTTTCCATCTCCTCTTCTTCTGTGGTGGTCGTTGTGCTCTATTGGGAGCACCTGCTATTGCACTAGATAAGTCTCCACCTTGTGCTCCAAGTGGCATGCCTTGGTGTGAGACCTTCCCATGGCCAAAATGGCAATATGCTTGCTTGGTGCATGCCATGCAAGCTCGAGGAGGGCAAGATGGAGAAGAGATAGATGTTGGGGGTGTGAGAATGGAGGAAGCAAAGAAATCAAGATGTGAAAATGAGAAGAAGAATGAACTTTTAATCCATTCAAACCCCAAAACTGGGTTAATGCAGCTTCATACGCACTATCCATCGTGTGATCGTAAATCCATAACCTTTTATTGGAGTGCAACAAAACTTCACATGCGCACTCGTCAACAACAAAAAGAAAAAGAGAAGTAAAGAAAAGAGAAAAGAAAAGAGAGAAGATCTCTCCCTTTACTTTTCATTCTTAACCTTCTCTCTCATTCTCTCATTGTTTTCCTATTTCTCTCTCCCTCTCTCTTGCTCTCTATTTTTTTCTCTTTATCTCTCTTTCTCCCTCTCTCTCTCTTCTTTTCACTCTCCTTCCTCTCTTTACCTCACCCTTGTTTTCTGCCACCTCCTCCTCTGTTCCTTCCCTTTCCCTCTCTCTATTTCTCTCCCCCTCTCTTTCTCTCTCTATTTCCCTTTCTTTGTCTCCTCTCTCTTTGTTTCTCCCCCCCTCTCTCTCATTGTTTATGTCACTCATCCTCCTCTCTCCCTCCCTTCATCTCTCATTTCTCTCTTCCTCTTTCTCTTTATTTTCTTTCTCCCCTTTCTCTCCCTCTTTCTCTCTTCCTCTCCCTTCTTTCTTCTCCCTTCCTTCCTCCCTCCCTATCTTTCCATGTATCTCTTTGCAAAGAAAAAAAAAAAGAAGGGAACACAAAAATAAAGCAAGAAGAGGCAGTGTACCTATCTCAAAGGCCTGAAGATGAAACCCTTTGTACCTTCTCTTCGCACCTCCCCTCCCTTCTCCCCTTGCACACTTCTCTTTCTTCTTCGTGTATAGTGATAGCAACGGTGATGATAGTGATGAGCTCCCTCTCTCTCTCCCTCCCTCTTCCTCTCCCTCTCCCTCTCCCTCTCAAAGCTTTAAGCTCTCTCGCTCTCTCTTTCATTATTTTTCACAAATGTTTTCTCAAAAAATGTCACACTCAGGTTTTCGAAAACTTTTTCCTCAGACCGGCGTCACTATTAGTGTCACTATTTGCATCGCTATCAGCATCTCTATATGTGTTGCTATTTGCGTCACTATTTAGGTTGCTATTAGCATCTCTATATGCATCACTATATGCGTCACTATTAGCATCGCTAATAGAATTAGGGACGCAAATAGCAACGCTTTTAGCAACACCGCTTTTTTGCGTCGCAAATGGCCATCACTATTGCCCCATTCCCTTGTAGTGGATGTTGCTAAATCTTAAAGGAAATGACTTGTATGATATTGTTCTTGGTAATTATGAATATCCACCTCAACCAATTGATTAGGCTCATAATAATACCCTTGTAACTGAAGGACCTATCTTTGAAGAATGAAATTTTGTTTTGTTGAGAGTTGAAAAGACTTGATTTTTTGGCTGACTTTTGTTGTTTTTGTGGATTGAATGGTTAACTTTTGATGGATTTTGTATGTTGATTAATTATTTTGAAAGTATTTGAGAGTGTTTTGGATGAGTTTGGTTAGGTTTTGAAAGCTCATTATATTTTTTAGTGGAGATACGATGTTGTGACATGTTCTATTGATGTTCTGATACTATCTAATTAGTTATGTTTGGGTCTATTGAGTTTCTATTTTACTGTGTTTTATTCTCTATTGAGAGGTTGGAGTAAGGATTGATGAAGCTTGAGAGTGTCAACATTTTGTTCTGTTCTGTATGCCTCTATAGGTGTGATATGGGATGAGTATGTAGCTTGGGAAAGTTTTCCAACCATGGGAAGAGATTAATACAAGTTCAAAATAGCTCAAATAAATATAAGAAATAGTTGATGAAGACTCAAGTAAAGAGTCAAGTGACAGTGACATTGTTGAGCTATGAAGGGACATTGTAGTGGCTCTGGTGGTGACCTTTCATACCAGACATACCTCTTCAAAGAGAGATTATGAATGATTATTCTTGATTATCCCATTGTACTATTGAGAGGAAGCATGTGAGAGAGAGTGTGTGTGTGTGTGAGAGATAACCAAATCTATGCAAACAATGTATCTATGAGTGAGAGATTGTGAGAGAAAGCTTTAGACCCTTTGAAAAATAATACTATGTGATGATTTTCATTCAAAGTGGTATATTCTCTTGTGTTTTTGTGGTCTCTTGATGAGGTCTATGAAGAATATGAAGAGAATAATCAATTTTGTTCAAGTTAAAGCTATGGAACAATTGTTTCTATGAAGCTGCGTGAAGATTTGAGAAGTTTGGTATTCTTTTCCTTATTGTGATCATATAAAATATGAATAAAATGCTTCTTGATGATACAATATAGATTTTCTTGCAATATATTCCATATTTTCTTGGTGTTCCTCTTGGGACTCTATGTTTTTGGTATGCAACTAGGGAAAACTTCCATCAATAAGCATCATAAGAGGCTAAAAAGGAAGGATATGGTATCCTTGAGAGGAGAAGAATGCAATGGATGCTTCAAAGTTCCTTAAACCACTGAAGGATTGGAAATTATTACTGTCAAAGCCACTTTCTACAAGAAGTTTATCCCATAATGGCAGAAACATATTACAATCATGATGTAGGCTCTATGTGGTGGACTATTTCCTCTCCCTATATTGAAGCAACAGAGATGTGCATCTTGGTGGAAAATTGTTTGGGAGCTATTCGAAGTGAAAAAACAAAGAGAATGACCATCCATGGAATATTTAGTATTCATTAAGGAGTTTCTTGACATCATCAAGTGAAAAATTGTGAAGAAGATTTAGGAGTCGTGGTTAGTTGAAGTTCACAAGAACAAGAATGAAAAGAGCCAAAAAAAATTCGTAGATGCTCAATAGCAAGATATGGGATACTTGGTGCACTAACAATCTTCCGTTTGTCCAATTAGCAACCCATTGGAAGGTGGTAACAAAGTTTTATTCACAACATACACTATTGAAACCATTAAAAGCTTGCATTATTATGATGATGGCACCACAAAAGTCCTTAGAAGAATGAGTTTTGATACCTTCAGAATTGAACATCTTCCCCTCTGTAGTGGAATGAAAGTTGAACTCAGAGACGTTGAAAAGAAGGAAGTAGAAGAAATATTGGCAAGAGAGTGCTCCAAAGACTCAAGCCCCCCCTGATTCTATTTTGTGGAGTACAAACCAATTGGATGGAGCTAACTCCCTAATGAATGACGTGATCAGGAGGCAATGTAACGTGTCCACCTATTCCCTTTCAGGACACGTCTTAGCACCCCATCGGAAAGAGGGTCTAGAAGGCTCCACCCGGCACTCCCATGGAATGTTACGGGGTTTGCGATCTAGGTCTTTCCAAGTCTACCACGTAGTGGAAGTATTCTGATCGTTCCCACTTAGGACCAATCTAAATCAGGGTTTTCCCAATTGGTCAAATTCCTAAAATGATAGCTAGCGTCGAACCCCACGTGAACTACTTTACGCAGAAACGTTAGGGTTGAAGCAGATTCATGTTGTACTTGGTTCAAGGAGAATGGGAAACGAGAGGGATGCAAAGCTCGACCTCTCTACCCATAAGGCATAGTCCCATTCTATTAGGATTATTTCACCCATTGAATGGCATTTCTTGGTCAATGAATTTTTGTTTAGACAAGATGCAGGGTTTGGGGTGTCTTCTTACCAACCCAACCCTAATTGTACTAGGCCGACAACATTCGGGGTCCTAGGGTTTCCAAACTCAATCTGAGTTTTAGCATTAGGTCAAACGATCCTTAGGGTAGAAACCCTAGATCGTTGTTTGCATGAGCGTCCAATTGACCCAAACATTCCATGAATGTGGGTAGGACCTTTGGGTTTGAGGGCTTTGACTTATCATCCAAGTACGATACTAGGCTACATTTTTGACGTGCCAAGCCCTAGCTAGTACTTGAGGTGTTTGTTGTACCACTAGATATGCCTATACGAATCCCAAACGGTTATAATATTGTGAGTGATTAGCAGCTAAGTTGAACTACTTGACTTGTGACAGGGACGAGCCTTTCCTAGAGGTGCTAAGCTTGTTCTAAAGGTGTGAATAATTTCAAGACGTCACAATACATGTAAACCTGCAACGCACCACAAGATTCGCAATAACCTATCTTTTCTTGCTAAAGTCAAAATGCATGATAATTTGCAGAATAACTTTCATAGGACCTATTAGGACTTACATCAAAGAATCATGACTACAACCTTTTGCCTAGGCAATTGAGTTTCATGCTTTGATAGGCCATGTAATCTTTTTTTAAAATGCAACTCAATGAAATGAAATTTACGCATGACGAATATGCAACATGCAGCCCTTTCCTAACTACAACATAGTTAATGAAGTTCATGCAAAGTGAATATTATAGGACTAGTGTTGACTTATTCCATTTTACAAGCATATTCCATATGCAAATCCATAGATTCATTTTCATGCTCTATAATTCCCTTTCGCATAACATCCTATGGGTGTTAACGACTTTTCCTCATGCGAATTATTACAAGGAAGATATTGCCTAAAATGCAACATATGCTTATTCTTTCCATGTCCAGTCCAAAATGCACTTAACAATTTCATCCCTTTGCCCTAAGCAATAGCCCTTTAGACTCATTACTTTGGAAATGCACCAAAATAGCAACATGCAGCTAATCTCCTAAGACGGACAACTCTGGAAATGCAAACGATCAAATTGCATGATATGCAATTCACACTTGGGGACTAACAAAGTTCAATTCCAGCAAACAAGATTGCTACATGCAGACTACATGCAAGAATATCCTTTTGGAAGAAGATCGTGACATCAATTTTAGGATTCGCAAAGAAGAAATACTGCAAAAGTCCATTTAAAAAAAAAAGAAATAAGCCTTGTAAATTCGACTTTGAGCTACACTCATCCCGCTAACAAGATTTTGAGTGTGTGAGGTCTTTTGGAATTTTGCAGGATGTCTGATCAAACCATGGAAGATTTTATGGCTGAAGGTGATTTACTGCAATCAACGATGCAGCAAAAACTGAATCTAATTATGATGCAGCTTCAAGAGGAACGAAGAGCACGTCAAAATTTACAAGCTCAATTGGCCAATCTGCAACGATCTACCGCCGACCAAGATGGACCAAAATCTGAAGATCTTATACGACGTACGATCGATGCAATACTTGAAGCGCAATCTATTCAGAAAGAAACATAGATAAGTAAAAGAAATTTTAAATTTTGTACTTTCAATGGGTCACGCAACGAAAAGACTATACTTGCTTTTATCATTCAATTTGATGATTATTTCCATGAAGAATAGTATGCTGAGAAAGAAAAAATTAAGTGTGTCACTAATCATCTAGTGGACAGACCATCCCTATGGTGGACTGTTGTCCGCAAAAGCATTGATTGTCCTACTATTTGGGAGACTTTCCAAAAGAAATTTTTGCAGAATTTCCTTCCACCCCAATTCCACGAAAAAGCAATCAAACAATGGGATCTTTTGCAACAAAGGGATCGTGAGCCTATTTCACAATATACCGAGCGTTTTTGGAATGCTTTATTGCAACTTCGAATGCTCGAAGATGTACTTGAGGCAACCCATAAACGCAAGTTTATGTCTACCTTACTTGGATATTTTTACATGGAGGTGAACATGTTCAAGCCAACGACTCTCGAAGATGCAATTTCCTTGGCCCATGACACTGAAGACAAAATTCAAGGACGAGAGAAGGGACCACAACAATTTCAAACTAATGGTAACTTTGGTTCAAAACAATTCAATTCAAATTTTCAAAGTTTCAATCAAAACTGTTTCCTTCCGTCTTCATTCCTTAAATCTTGGACACAACCCTCTGCTTTACCATCAAATACAAATCCAAACCCTAAGCCATCTTTATAGCCAAATCCCAACATTCCTAAACTTCCAGCTATTACCAATAATGTGTCTAAAGCCAAACCTAAAGTCTGTTACAAATGTCATCAACCTGGACATCTAGCGGTGAATTGTCAATCCAAAAAGCCAACTATTCACATCAACTATTTGCGAGCAACAGAAGATGAAGAACATGAAGAAATGCCAGATTTCACGGAAGACGATGACAGTATCGGTACTACTTCAGATACTTTACTAGGTATACCAAATCCCCATTCTTTATTAACGATGAAATGCCTTGTGCATGGTAAAGAAAAGACTGTTTTACATGATGATGGGAGCACATACATACTGTTTCTACTCATTATCGCATCAAGGCTGCATTCTTAGGCACTAGATACAATGGAACACAAGAAATACATGACTTAGAAATTAAAATTGGTAACTATGTGGAACGTAGAAATTTCTTAGTCGTGCCTTTGCAATCTAGTGATATTATTTTAGGAACGCCTTGGCATCATCAGTACAACCCAGATAAAGATTATTCCACGCATTCAATGAAGATTCATTCTAATGGGAACAATTGCATGGTATGCACACTTTCGAAAAAATTTCATTGCTTAGTCATACACAAGCTAAACGTGCATTATGAAAAGGTAGCAAATCCTACTTAATATGGGTGAATGAAATTGAAGCTAAAGCAAATCAGATGCATCCTAGGCACGCACAATTCCTTTCACAATTTCAAGATTGTTTTGCTACTGACTTACCACTTGGCTTACCGCCTATACGTCCCAAAGATCACAAAATAGACCTAATTCTTGGATCACAACCACCATGTAAATCACCATATAGACATAACCAAATTAAATAGAAAGAAATTCAAGCCCAAGTTGAAGAATTGTTAACCCAAGGACTCATTAGACCTAGTAGTTCTCCATTTGGTGCACATGTCCTATTAGTAAAGAAGAAAAACAATATCTATAAGATGTGGATTGATTATCGTTCCCTAAATAAGATCACTGTTAAGAATAGATATCTGATTCCTAGGGTAGATGATCTTATGGACAAACTACAAGAATCTATAATATTTAGCAAGATAGATCTTAAATCTGGATACCATCAAGTATGATTGGACACATATGATATATTCAAAATTGCATTTAGAATACAAATTTGACACTATGAATTCCTTGTTATGCCTTTTGGTTTAACTAATGCACCAGCCACATTCAGTCGTATGATGAGTCCCATATTTTTGAAGCATCAGCATTATGTCATTGTTTTCTTTGATGACATATTGGTTTTCAATAAGAATGAAAATGAGCATTATGAACATTTATCTTTGGTTTTCAAATTATTGAAAGAGAATCAATTATATGCTAATCCTAAAAAGAGTGAATTTTTCCAAACACATTGAATATCTAGGACATATTGTTTCATCTGAAGGTATTAAAGTTGACCCTAAAAAGATAAAAATAATTTTGAATTGGCCCATATCTAAAAATGTGCACGAATTACATTCTTTCTTAGGTCTTGCTAGCTTTTACAAAAAAAATTTGAGAAATTTTTCATTGCTTGCATTACCTTTGACAAAATTATTAAAGAAAGGCATTGTGTATCATTGGTCTGACAATCAACAAAAGTCCTTTGATTTACTGAAACATGCTTTAACTCATGCTCATGTATTACAATTACCTGACTTCAATAGACCATTTTTCCTAGTAGTCACTGATGCTAGTGGATCTGGAATAGGAGCAGTCCTTATGCAAGATTCCCATCCCATAGCCTACTCTAGCTACAAACTTAAACCCTCTAAACTTAAGTATTCTACTTATTATAAGGAATCGCTAGCTGTAGTACAAGCTTTACATCGATGGAAACACTATTTAATGGGATCTGAATTTATGATCAAAACTGACCAACAAAGCATTAAACATCTCCTTAGTCAACCACAAATATTTGACCAACACATTAAATGGGCTACTTTTATTCAAAGTTTTGATCCACTCATACAATATCAACCTGGAAAAGAGAATGTTGTTGCCGATGCTTTAAGTAGAAGACCGACTATTCATAATATCTTTGTGATATCTTTTGACTCTCTTCTTCCTATGAAAGATACCTACAACCAAGACCCTAGTTTTCAAACTATTTGGAATAAATTAGTTGCAAATAACTGGATCCCCATTGATTCATTGTCCTACGCTGATGGATTTATGTTTTATGAAAAAAGATTGTGTAATTGTTCCATTTGAATCATTTGTTTTGCATAAAATTCATTGTCCCCCATACCAAGGCCATAGAGGAATTATTTCTACTTTACGTACACTAATTGAAGATTTTTATTGGCCACACACGGAATCTGATGTATCTAACTTTCTATCTGAATGTTTAATTTGCCAAAGAGTTAAACGGCACCATGGTAAACAATATGGTTTATTAATGTCTTTACCAATTCCAAAACAACCATGGGAGCAGATTTCAATGGATTTTATCACTGGTTTGCCTAACACTAAAGCTAATCATGATATTATTTGGACTATTATTGATAGGTTTAGCAAACAAGCATATTTCATTCCATGTAAGAAAACGTTAACTGCATCTCAAGCTGCTTAATTGTTTTTGAAAACAGTTTTCACTAATCATGGTTTGCCAAAAGTTATTATTTATGACCATGATTCTAGATTCTACAATAATTTTTGAATTACTTTGTTTGTTAATTTAGGAACAAAGATTGATTTTTCATCTACATTTCATCCTGAAACAAATGGGCAAACAGAGGCTACTAGCAGTACCATTTTAGATCTTTTGCATACATACACAATTTCAAAACTACAAACATGGGATACACATTTGCATTTACTTCAGTTTGCATACAATAACACACCACATAGAGCTACACAAAAAGCATCATTTGAAATTATTTATGGATATAGATTTTCTACCCCAGTTACATCATTGTCAAACAAAGTTCAAGCTGCTGATGATATTGCTAACATGCATGCTACTATTTTTTATGAGTTAAAGATATGATTGCGAAAGCCCAGCAATCATACACAAAAAAATCCAACAAGAAAAGAAAAGCTATGAGTTTCAACGTTGATGATTATGTTTCGTTACATATTGAAAAGCAAAGATTACAAAGTGTTGACAAACACCCTATTGTAAAGTTAGCTCCTAGATTTTATGGACCTTTCATGACAATACATTTAAACTAGAATTACTACAATACTGGAAAATCCACAACACTTTTCATATCAGTTTGTTACAACCTTTTAGAGGCCAATTACCTGTACATCCTATCTATGAAAACCCTCCTTTGCTAGAGGAAGAAACAAAAATCCTTGAACCTAAAACTATTCTAGATATTGACTTTATGACCACTAGAACTAGCTCTAGATACTCTAGATATTTGGTTAAGTTTAAAAATCATCCTGTTGAAGAGGCCCAATGGATGCACATTCGAGACCTAAGTGCTTACCCTTCAATGCTGGCTCCACATTGAGCTAATAGCAATTAAGGACAATTGCTATCCCACCCCGGGGGTATGATGCTAGGAGGCATATTCCACAATGGATTCTGTAAGGTTTTGTGGTGGAATCCGTAAAATTATATTTGTTGCCGGGGCTCATACACAGGATTCCTTGTGCGAAAAGTCGATGGGGATGCTTGTCCTTTTCGGGTATCTTGTTAATTTAATGTGAAAGTGGGTCATTCCATAGCGGGTGATTCCGCAAAATACATATTTAAATTAATGGACGTTTATGAGTTTAGAGTGCGCACTCGTAATAAATTAAGGTTAGGATTGAGTTCTAACCAATTTAGTTATTTTGTAGCTGAAGACTGCTAGGTATTCACTTTTGTCGGTTTAATTTTATTATTTTCTAACAATTGTGAATGCTTCAGTTGATGTGTAGAGCAGGCAGCGATGGCATTGGGAAGCACTGGGCGATAGCGTGTATTCAAGAAATTATCATTTTGATGGGCACGCATGTGAGGCGTGGCATCAATATTTATTTTGACAGGCTTATTTATTGAAGTGCCTGATATTTATTTATTATTTTGTATGCGCATGGGCACAGGATTTAAATATTTGTTATTGGACATTCTATTTGGGCACTCGACTCTTTGGTCGCCCAATAGCTTTAATTCTTTAGTGGGACAAAAGCAAACACAAAAACTAAAGCATGCTAATTGTAAATTGGGATTTTTTTGAGCTTGGAGATGAATAATATATCAAATACATGCTTTGTGGAGTGCTCACACAAGGAGTGGGGGGGGATTGTACCCGATTAGTCTTTTGCTTCATATCGTGCAAGTCTTCTCTCTTGTTTTTTGTGCAAAACTAGAGTTCTTTTTGTTCTTGGGGACCTTCCGGCGCTTGCTACGTACGCATACATCATCCGATTTGTGCACCAGTACTAGAGGAGACATGCATCCTTTTAGACCTTCCTACAATCTTGAAGCCTGAGATGGAGGCAATGATCGATGCATTTATGCCCATGAATACCGAGACATCTAATCCGCTTAGAGAGAAAGCATCCACACCATTATATGATGGGTGCCAAGTATCTTGCCTGAAGATGCTGCTTCCACTCCTAAGTGTGCAAGCAAAATACGGGTGGAGTGATGTGAATGTGATTGAGTTGTTCACGTACCTTCTACGTACACTTCGTTGATTTATTTTCAATACCATTAAAAAAAAACAATTGTGCTTTTTCAAGGTGTTTTATGATTTCTTTTCAAGTTGCTAAAGTATAATATATTACCACTTGCAAATACCATGCTTGAGTCTCGTGATAATGCATGATATGTTTTACGAAAGCTTGACATGGACTACAATAGCATCCATGCATGTGTCGACAATTGCATGCTGTTTCGAGGAGAATAGGAGACCGTGGAGACATATCCAAAGTGTGGTGCTCACACGTATCGACAGGACTTGCAAGGGCAAACCATCCCTCAGAAAGTTCTTAGACACTTTCCACTTATCCCTCGTATACATCACATGTTTCATACGTCATGACAACATGGTATGATGGACTCCAATGAATATCGGCGAATTCACATACATGGAGCCACATTGACTCTACCAATATTAACAAGTGCGATGGTCGACGTGGTCTGCCAATATACGAGCCATTCTCATGTGGACCATGCATAACTTTTCCGGATTCGAGAAGTGCTCAGGTAAGTAAGATTCCATTCTTGTTGGTAATATCTATCATAGTTCATTCAAGTTTGTATTCACAAGATAGAGATGTTGGGACAGGTCTGGTTACCTCAGGTTATTATGCATGTCCATTGTGTGGGCCACGGTTAAACTCTTGAAGGTCATAAACCATGAAGAAGATGGTATATTAAGGACATGCGGCTTTCTTGCCAAAGGGTCATGAGCCGAGGAAATATTTTCTTGGACGATCTCCAGTATGAATGAATGCCCAAAGCTAGTACGCGCTGAAAATGGTCCACACAAAGTTGTATCCAAATGAAATGTGATGGTTCTCAATTTTCTACGAGTTGCTAAATTGGACCCATTTACATATCAACTACTTATTTGATCCCATGCATATTTTCAAGAATGTGGGCAACTTACTATGGGACCACATCACATGAAAGAGACACAATGCAGGGGCACGGATGGATTTGAAGGGGGTAGACAAGATGGAGGCACTTTGGCCGCAATCGAGTGTTGTATTGATGGTCTCTTGCAACTACCTCGCGATCCTTGCGTTTTATCCACTAAAGAAGAGTGCTTTGTGAGGAAAATTATTAGGTCTATCCACACTTCGACGGATATGATGCATTCTCTCAGATCCACGTTTTCTAAAGATGACCTATTATCAGGGGTATAAATCCCATGATTGGCATAAGATATGTCAGGTTTGTACTAGGAATGGATTGTAAGTGGCCTATGTATTTTGCTATTTAGAGTGTAGTCATTGTTCATAATGTTTCTTTATTTGTGGCCGTTTGTAGTATCGATCGCAATTGCAATATGCCTTACTCCAAAAATACACGAGGCGATTTATAGGTTGTCAAATTTAGTGCAAAGGATCTCATAGAAGGAGATCAATACATCCTCTATTGAATCCACAAGGCAAGGAGTAGTGGAGATGGTCTGTCTCTTTGAGAAGTACTTGCACACCATCATGCTCATGATACAAACCCACGTCTTGATGCATCTTGTAGATGAAGTGGAGATTGTTGAACCTGTCCATATGTGATGGATGTTCTTCTTGTAGCACTTCATAAAAACCCAAAAAGGCTTTGTGCAATAAGGAGATCAACCAGAAGGTAGCATGATTGAAGGTTGGTTGGTGTTTGAGGCGTTAGTGCATATTTCAGAGTGGCTACCAATGGTGGATTCATACAATAGTATGCTATGATCAACTGAAGGATGATGATAGACTGGCCAAAGATGCTGTGGTTTAAAATGGAATAGAAAAAAGGATGGATGTTGCAATGAAGGAAAAAATGAATCATTTTTGTATGTTGCACCATGTCTCTATGGAGACGTGGTTCGCTAGGTACGAGCAAGCCAAGAAAGATCGGAAAAAAGCGCGATCCAAATTTTGACGTAGTACGCACCATTGACTGATTTGATATCCCAAGGCCATGGAAGAGATGCTATAGTTTATGTCTATCCGATAGTTACATGGAGCTTTGATCGTAGCCTCTTGTGAAGGAATGGAGATCTCTACTGAGGAGTGGGAATTCTCGAGGGGATTTAATCCAAAGGTGACCATATGTTTTATAAGATGTCATATCTAGATTGTATATGTGACAACTAATTAATGGTTTTAATGTACAATACAAAGTATATAGTATGGTGTGGTCGCGCGGACGACATTTCCATGTGGAGCGTATCGACAAAATGCACTCCACAATGGATTGTGGTGTCATGGCAAAGTTTGAGCAAGAGAGCCAACGGTGAGAGCCACGGATCCAAACACCACTTGAGAAGAGATGGAGTATTTTGGGAACTTGCAAAGTATTATCATGGTGGATTAGCATAGCTTCTCCATGATCCTATTTGATGTACAGTGGTTCAAAGTGGTACTAGAAGGAGCCGGGGCAACTATTTGACAAGGTCCATTTAGATTTCTTGAAATAAATTCCAAAAAAATATGGATGGATTCGTGTGATAGGTTTTTCTTGCCAGCCCATTGTGAATAGGTGCGTGAACTCATGTTTTTTTAAATTTTATTACGACATGTATATGACACAAATGTTAAATCTCTCTTATATGTGATTCTAAACAAGTAAATTTCTATCCAAAACCTTGACAGCCTTAATGTGGTATGTTATATCTTCAGCTCCCTGAAGTGGGAGAGTATATGATAAAAGCAATGTTCCCAATGTAGATGAGAATAATATGCAGACAAAGGGGTAGATATTGCAAGGAGTGGAGGTCCCCCAAAGCTTGGAGCATGTAGAGGAGGCAGAATTGGGTAATGATGATGAAAAGACAGGAGACCAAGAATGCTTTGAGAACGAGGTGGACTCATCCTTTTGTGGTGACCTTTCTTTCAACCTTCGATTGTATGCAGAGTTGTGTTAGGAGATTGACGTGGGACCATAGGCTACATCATACTTGTAGCATCCACCTACTCAATTTGTTGATGAATCGCTTATAAGGGTACTCTAGAATATGCATTTTAAGTAATATCAATTTTTTCAAAGTTATATTACCGTCCTTTGCTTGAATCTTTATATTGATTATGCTAACATCAATTCTTATATGTGTAGGTGACCTTTGTGGATATTTGGATAGCACGATGAGTTTCAAGATGAGTGACAAGGAGCTGTAGGAGATCTTCATACGTATATCTCCATATTAGATGTCTCCATTTAGAGATATGGCAAACTAGGAGCTATCTTGAGCACTATCAAGTTGTTCCATTAGATCTGCTTCGGTTTCTAGTAGACGAGGTCAATGCCCCGGAGGGAGTGATTCTGGGGATACTGTGGAGACATGGATGTGGTGAGCCCACAATCAGCTCAAGATATAAGTGATAATCCTTGCTCTCATGCAGCAGAAAGGGTGGCTCAAGTGGTTGTTATGGAGGTACCAATGTAGTGTCTCTGTCTCGTCGTTCTGCTAGAGTTGCATCACCTATGGGATTTGTCACACCTGTGGAGATGCTTACTCTAGTCACTCCATCTTTTTCTCAGCTGTCTGTAGTGGCATCCCTATGGGTGCTTCTCTGAGAGATACCACCCCCATGGGTACACCAAATGTACAAGGGTCTCCTAGATATGCCCAAGAGCGTGGTCATAGGTGGGAGAGGGCACATCTTAGACATACCCCAAAGCAGTATGGATACCTTATAGATGATATGACAGGAGCCCTCATCATTCAAAGGGGGGAAGGGTGATGGTTCGTATGAGAGAGTTGTGCCAATAAGTTTTTCGGCACAACGTCTTAGATCATTGGAAGAACATAGCAAAGGGGAGCAAGGACTAGATAGTAGCATCCTTGCATGAGGGGTTTTTGGTACCCACCGCAGTAGATAGATTATCGACAAGCTAGATCATGGAGTACATGTGTGTGTACATGTCACACAAACAGTCGGATGCATGCAACGCACTTAAGAGTGGGTCCCAAAAGCCCGAGTAGCTAGACACAGATGACTAGTGCCGACTCAAGGAGGAGGCTACAGATTCTCGAGGATGTCGAAGACAACAGCGTGAGGTAGCGAGGGCAAGACTGGAGGCAAAAGGGCTCCATCATCTTGGGAGTGGCTACCACAGGACTTATCTGGAGGACTTTGTAAGTTTTTCTTTTGTTCTTCTCTCTTATTTTTTTGCAATATTGCTTGTATTGACAATTGTGTTTCTAACAATTGTATTTTGTTTTCTTTGCAGCACTCCATTACAGCCCGCGATCCCACCAGCCTAGAGACTCGATATGCAGAGAGACATGGTTTCACTGCATTGATCGATAGATTGTATCCATGCAGTGGCCTAATAAGTCACTTATTTTTCTTGTCCATAGTTACTAAATTTAATATAAATACATTATTGTATGGTGGATTGATGTGTAGTTTTTTTTTTTTTTTTTTTGCAAAGTCCGTTTGATGCTCCTTTGCAGCAGGACGAGCTTTTGGATGGCAAGGATCTATACCTCACGCTTGGATACATGGAGCGCACATCCTCTTCTTTTTTTATCCTGTGATTTATCTAGGCATTTTCTATGCACTATGTTATTATCATCCTTTGTATCTTGCCATGATTCCATGAGCTCTTTCATTAAGCAATCTTGTATTTATTTTATGTATTGGTCTTGTGGATTCAAGTTCAATTTGTCTTCATTTTGATGACGATTGTACACTTTACTATAACTCTTTTGTATGTCTTTCCTGCCAATTTTTTTTCTCTGTAACCGTCACTATTAGTGTCACAAATTTACCTGCACGTATTGCTATTATCATCGCATTTTGCATCGCAAAACGTCGCTATTGGCGTTGCTATTTGCATCATATTGCGACGCAAATAATGACACAAATAGCGACTCCAATAGCAACGGTTCTATGGCTTCACTAATAATGACGTGTCTAGCAACGATGGAGGAAAATTTTTTTGTGAACATTTTCGTCGCTTTGAACGTCAATATGAGGCCTATATCTTGTAGTGAACTCTCGACTATTAGACGTGAGGAATAATATTCTTACATTCTCATATATAGAAAATTATAAGGAATGTAGGGATTGTCTATATTGACCTATGATTTCCTACTATCAAATGTAGGGAATCATATTCTTCTACTCTCTTTTATAGAAAAATTTGAAAAAGTGTAAGAAAGTCTCTATATTGACCAATAATTTCCTACTGGTGGTTAATGTAGAGAATATAATTCCCTAGTTATATTTAGGGAATACCTATACATGTAACTAGGAAATATTGGAGAGTTTCCCACATTTCACTAAATTAGGGAATGATTAAAAGCTCGTTGTGATCCCACATTTGTGCAAATAAAATAGATCCAAACTCATGAGAATCAGAAATTAGGAACATTTGCACATAGTCCCAAATAGTTCATTCGGATGTATCTAGCATACGCCCACATAAGTGCATATTCACACACACACACACACACACACACACACACACACACACACACACACACACACACACACACACACACACACACACACACACACACACACACACACACACACACACACACACACACACACACACACACATGCTAGCCCATGAATCTATCCTAAGATTCATGCACTTATGCATTCACATTACACCTCACATGCACCAAAGATCAAGGAATGTAGGTTAGATCGCATCATTGCACATGTGAAACTTAGTTGTGTGGTGAACCTTGAGGTGCAGACATTATACTAAAAATACAATTGCACAAAGTCAAGTAAGAAAGGCCTGAGACATGAGGAGCAAAGGAATGTAGAAACAAGTTATGTGTGGAGCCAATGAAAGCTAAAAGTTCAAGAGCCAACACACAAGCAACATGTACCTCAATCCCTACAATCATTATTGAATTATGATGAGCATTTTGAGTGCTCCAAGATCCAAGAGCGTTTGAAAAGAAAAGAAAGCATGCTTGCACGCCATGCACTTATACAAATTAAAATCGAGAAAAAGTATTGTTTTCGCACTCATGATTGTCAACACGTGATTGGGAAAATAAGAACCAACAGAGAACACAAATGCTAGGAATGCATAAAAGAAAATCTAAAAGTGCTTAACATTGAAAATGGACCTAGACCTTGTAACCTTTTTCTTCTATCCAACTTTTAACCTCCATCACACATTGAAAACCCTAGTGTGAGTTGGAAGACTTGGATGAACAATGATCATGCATCTTTTCGAATACACTATAGATTCAAAACCTTTCAATCCAATCCCAGCAGCCATTGAGTTAAATGCCCGAGGAACAAATTGTCTAATTGCCTCTATAAGAAGCAATACGACTAGGTGCCAAACACTTGCCATAGTTGAATCTTATAGTGCACTTGATTAAAATCATGGAAGTATTCACATTTCTAGGGATCAAAACTTGAAAATAGATTATATGCTTAGAAATGACAAACTTCTTCTTTAGCTCCATAACACAACCAAAAAAATGTAAGATAAAATGCAAAATCTATATGCTTGAATGAGACAAAATCCAATTGCTATGCAGTCATCTCATGACCCACCCCAAACTTCGTCTATCACATAGCGTTGCAAGCCTAGAGCTTGATTAAATTTCCATCAATTAGGCCACGTAGCCTGCTACTATCCAAATCCATGAATCAATGCTAAGGACCTCAATGCATTGGGTTTATCTCCATGTGTCACAAAGGTAAAGAACATGAAATAACTAGTTGCAAGTTTCCTACACCTATTGGCCTTGAAATTTCCACTTGTATGGCGAAGGTTGTCTTCACTGACCTTAAAGATGATGAGTTAATTCCACTTGCCTATCCTAGGGTCAAATTAATTTCCAAAAGAGAGAACACCACTAAATCTCTCATCAACAAATGAGTTGATTATAATATCCTCACCTATCATGCTTGGACTTGCATAGGAAAACTCAAACTAGTGCCCATAAATGTTATAGTCACTCCTTATACAGGATCACCATAATCTCTTCTAGGAAAATGCAAGATCTTAATTGCCTTTAGAAATCAAAAGCTCGTCAAATATGTTTTATGTACATTCTAATTGAGAGGATGTCAAGAAGGAAATCTTACTTGATAGACTATTCAAATGTGCAACTAAATGAGATGTAGACTATAAGGCACGGTGGTGATATACTTAACCATACTGGGCATCAATATTATCACAATCTTTAGCAAAAATAATCTCACTAGTTCTCAATACAAGGTAAGCAAGAAGTTTCTATCATACAATGAAACTCAAAGGAAGAGAGTTGTTAATTTATTAGAGAACTACTAGAAGCACAAGATCAGAAGCAAAAACCCCTCATAGTGCACAATTTTCTAGTCCTAACAGGAAACCCCAAGCATCTAGTGGTGACGCATTGGATGAAGATGATGACTATGATAGTTATGTTTAGAAAGAAAAGAAAGAATCATAGAGCTTTAGTAGACTAGAAACATCCTCTTGTACTACATCTACAGTTAGCTCTCTTGGTCTGGGAGACTAGTCCCACATCTTTAGGCACATCTACAAGTGCTAACGATAAAGACAGAGAAGAAGAATGTGTCAGATGAAAATGAGGCATCTACTAGTCATTTGGTATTTGATGGAGATTTAACAAATTGATAGAGTTTGGATTATGAGCTTGGTGTTCCTTCAATCAAGACATTAAATATACGAATAGCACATGGTAATGTAAAGGCTGGTACACAAGTCTAGTAGGGTTAGATACCTTGTTAAACGATTTGTTTTTAAAGGTTATGTAGCTCACCTTTATACTTATATGATAAAGGTGGTTGAGGATGTTGAGCCCACTTGCTTTGAGGATGTTGTTGGTCATGCTTATTGGGATGCAATAGTGGATGAGGAGATGGTTACATTCGAAGCCAATAAGACTTGGGATCTAGTATCATTGGCTAAGGGCAAGAAAGCTATTGGTTGTAAGTGTGTTTATAAACTTAAGCATAATGCATATGGTTCTATTAGTAAGTATACGGCTAGGTCGGTTTCAAAAGGCTATGCTCAAATATATGGCATAGATTATGAAGAGACATTCATTCCAATTGCTAGAATGGCAACTCTTAGATATGTGATTACTTTGATAGTAGCTAAAGGTTGGAGTATGTAGCAATAGTTATCAAGAATGCCTTCTTGCATGGTGAATTGAAAAAAGAGGTATATATGGAGCAGTCACAAAAAGTTATGAGAGTTTAGAGTATCCCACATATATGTGTATGTTAAAAAAAGCACTCTTTGGGCTAAAGCAAGCACCCAAAGCATGGGTTGACAAGATCATGGAGTATCTTGTCAACATTGGCTTTTATGTTTCTGATGTTGACCACTCACTTTATGTGAGAAAGGGAGATACTAGTTTGGACATCATAGTTATCTATGTGGCTGACTTGATTATTACAAGTGACAATGATAGTTTGACATGAAGGATTTGGGGTGATAAGATGTGAGAATGGTATATGGCTATCCCAAAGGCAATATGTCTTGGATATGTTATCCAAAATGTGAAGCTGAGGTGATAAGATGCGACAATAGTATATGATTGTCCCAAAGGAAATACGGCTTGGATATGTTATCCAAAATGGGAAGTTGAGTGCTAATATTGGGGATGAGATAGAAGTCCCTACTATGTTTAGGAGGATAGTAGGAAGTTTTATTTACATGACTATTACAAAGGATAGACTTAGCTATACTATTAGCCTTGTTAGTCAAAATTTAAATAGATGCCTAGAAAGCCTCACTTGAATGTATTTAGATGCATACTGAGGTATGTGAAGTCCACTTTGCATTATGGATTTTTTTATGAGGCAGGTAAGGGTATATAGGTGTTGGAACTTTTTTATGAGGCAGGTAAGAATATATAGGCATTTGGATACACAAATGCAAATTGGGATGGTTGAAAACATCTCTCGAAAATAAAAAATTTCACCAACAGGTTTGTTTTTTAATCAAAAGCTATGATATAAATATAATAAAACAAATTTTTTTCCCTTTATCTTAGGAGATTTAACTTAAATGGGCTTGACTATAAAAGGAAAGAGTGTACCATTTTGAATATCTTTCAATACATTTGTAAAATTCTTCATTTCTTGGAGCTTGAGGGTTCTTTCCTTCTCCACCAACATTGAGGGTGAACAATTAAGCCCACCATAGCAAGAGGTGGATTTCTTGTAGTAGCCTCTCATCCATGATTCTCATTGTAACTTTAATGTCATCTAGCTATTGCTTCATTATGTTTCATTATGTTGTAGATGTATTACATTTTCATCTACGGCATGGCTATGACCATTTAAATTTATCATTATTTTAATTAAGTCTAGGTTAAGGTCATTTCAATTGTATGAGAGCCTTAAATTTGATTCTTGGCAAGGTCTCTTTTAAGCCGAGATTTGGTTACTAGCACCATCTAGGGTAGCTAGAGTTCAAGATTTGGTTATAGGACTTAGTATAGTTTAAATTGTGACTAGTTGGGGTTTTCTATAATTAGTTGTCTTCACTAGTTTTGGAGCTCTTGGAGAATATCTAAAGAAGAAATGAAGGGATCTTTGATATTTTGGTAGCTTGTGGACAAGAAGAGGCCCATTTAAGGTTCTAGGATTAACCAGAGTTGATAGAGTTTAGAAAAAGTTTAAACTGGATTACTTTTTGATAATTATCAAAGATTTTTCTCTTCTTTCTCAACATGTCTCAAGCTTCCATAGTTGAAATATTGCAAAGATCTTTCTCCCATGCTAAGATATGTAGTCCCACCATAAGAGGAGAGTAGAAAATTGAATTCATTTTTCAGCACAAATTTCGTGCTCCATCAGGCTGCAATATGTGGCTTCTCCCATCCTTCTCTTGTATCAATTTTTTCTCCTGGCATCAATTGAAAAGTCTCCTATAAGCTGGCAATGCTCTTCTTCAGTTTGAAGCTTGGCTAAAGTGATTTTCTCTCTCCTCCTTGTTGAGCATTTATTCAACAAATTTCTTTAAAATTTCATGGGTCTTTCACTTTTTAAAGATCGTTCAAGCATTCTCTTCCTTTATCCTTCAAATATTGATCCATTTCCTCCTCTTCAAGCTTCTTCCAAAACCTAGCTATGGAGTTTATGGATATCAAGCTGAATCTTGCTTAATCCTTATACATTTGATGAGGCTTTACTCAAATACCTTCTAGATACCCTTCTTTTCTTTTAACAAGTAATGATGAAGCAAGATTGAAGCATTTGGAGAAGATTTAGGAGATTCTTGGTCCCTAACTTGAGGAAAATAGGGCAACCATGAAATTCTTCAAAATTTTGATCAATTGGCTTATTCAATGAGATTATAATGTGTTTTACTTTTGATAATCAAGTACAAGGCCTTCCCATCAAGATTGATCCAACATTGGAGCAATAAATATTTATTCATAACATTTCTTTCTTCTTGAATACTTGGGTAGTATGGATTAATAAAATCACTTGGACTCTTATTCTAATCAAGAATTGAGGCAACATTTGAAGCTTTGGACTGATCTTCATCAAGAATTGAAGCATCTTTTGATGATTTGGATTTATATTTATCTTTATTTGAAGGCATTGGCTCAGATTTATGGACTTGGTCATTCTTTAGTTAATGTAAGCAATCATAGTTCAAGACCCCATCAAACTATCTTGAAGGGATATGATCTATTTCAGGAATCTACATCATCTACAAGCATTAACAAGGTATCATCTTCAAATTTTTAATCTTGCCGATTTCAATTGTTGAGGCTTAGAAGTTGCTAAAGGAGGGGTTGAATTGGATATGTCCTCTTTACTTGATTGATAAATCCAATCCAATTATGCTAAAAATTGAATGCATATTCATTATTGATTGAGTCTCTACCATGAAATTATGGATAATTTACACTTTAGCTTGCTTCCAACATTGATCTCTTTCATGATTATAAGATGTATAACAATGCATTCCAGGTTGAAAAATTTAGTGAATCATGTGATTGCCTAATCTTTGAAATTTTGATTTCTTGTGATTCTTTACATTGAAATACACAAGAAACTATAAAAGGTAAATTTTGTAGATTAGTGAGTCAGTGATTATTGAAGACAAACCTTTCTCAACCCTCTTCATTTCATTCAATTTTCAATTATTGCATCTCATTGAATGCCCAAAGCTTTATTTCAGCCACGCAAAGCATCCTTATCTTCTAGAACACTAGCTCTACTATATATACATACCAACTAAGGAGAAAAGAAAAAAGATCGAAGCTAGAAAAGATAGCAAGGAAAAAGAGAGGTGACCCTCCCTTACTATTTAGGACTATATAGGGGTGCACAATCTAGCCCGAAAGAAACTTTGCATACCTTTAAGAGTTTCAAAGCCCATTTAGGTATCCCATCTACTATTTTATCCCTCAACACAGGTGGAGGACCTTACAAGACCACTCAGGATAGAGTGAATGAAGATTGAAGATCATTGTAAAATAGGTCACTAAAATAGGGTAAAATAAGACTCTAAACATAAAGAAATTATACGTCGTTATAGGTTTACTAATATTTCAGAGGTGGATACATTGTATTTAAAGTATATACATATTACACTTCAATGGGAATAGATGTATGATGTATACCAATGGTCAAAAGTGATAAATAAGGTAATTACAAGGTCAAACAGGTTGTCATAGACTGGACAGTCATAGAAATGTGAAATTCAAAAATGTATTTTTTAGTTTCAACATAGAAATCTTCTACTCATTTGGTAAATGATGAAGCAAGCTTTGATTCTAACCAAGAAGTTTGGAAATCAGAGTTGTGGAGCAAAAGTTATACCCATTTTTTTGACAGGTGGTCACTAAAAACAACTCTTGGATAGCTAGGCAAGGTACATTGTTTTGGTCTAGATCTATTCCTTATCCAATTGCAACTTCAAATTTTAGAAAATTTACCTTACATATGTATACTAGGCTTCATTTTGAGCCCATAAACATTAGAATTGAAGGGATAAAACTCTTGTTATAGCCCATTTATTGGCAGACAATCTTCTCTTACTGCACCCATGCCAATGGCCAATAATAAAAAGAAAGAGAAAATGTTGGAGAGTATAAATGAAGACTTAGTAGAGTATCAGTTAGAGAAAATCTCATCCATTCGAGCCACAAATCATGGACAAAAGAATGGAAGTAATGGAAATATACATGAAGAATCACAATGGCCACAAGACCTTATTGATGAGGTACATATGTCTAAAGTGAATGGATCACATGACTCAAATGAATTCCAACAATTTTCTCATAGGACTGATTGCATGAAAGAGAGTACTATTCAATTGGACCAAACAATTGATGAAAAGTTAGGACAAATGGTCAATCACTTTGAGAAGTTTGGACATCATAATGAATTGTTGGACACTAAGTTTGATAAGATGATCTACATTCTCAATAACTTGCGTAATAAGTAGCAAAGTACTCCACCTTTCAATGATAATGAGGAGTCAATTTGAAATGACAATGTGAAGTCAAGAATATCCCATTAGTTTATATACTCAACCTATGAGCAAGGTGATCCATCAAGAGAAAATGAAATATTTCTAGCCTCCTTCTAACTCTTGGAATAGGGAAGACCAAAATTTGAATCTTCAAGGGATCATGGACAGCTTGAAAAAGCTCAGCACGCTAAAAAAGAAGAAGACATTCATGGATGTAACTCATTCTATAAGTAGTTTTATCCACAAAACTCACAAATGCCTATTGCAAGCAATATACAAGATCAATACCTTCATAAAGATTCAAGAGAACATAATTCATTAAGATGATGTTCTTGAGGATATGATTTCTCCTATTCATCTGCCTCATAGTTTATCTGCCACGTGGAACTGATTCATTTGGTTATTGCTCTTTTGGCAACAAGAAGAATGGTCAGCAATCCTTTAATAAACAACCATGGAAAACCAATATTGGATAATCTTCATCCAACAAGGCAATAATCAAGTGGTTCATCCAACAACAACAGTCATCATTACTACTATGATAGAGAGTACAAAGAGAAAATAAACGTACCATCGTTAAAAGGGAACAATCCCTCAGTATGAAAAAAGGAAGATTGGAAAGGAAGTGGTATGATCTTAGAAAACAAGGCTCTATGATTAGAGAGCCATTTCCTAAACCTTTCCATGCATGTTGAGGGTCTTTTTGATTTATACAAGTTGAATAAGTATATTCTTGGATTGGATCCAAACCTTTTAGTAGAGGTGGGGCAGCAAAGCCTACAAATGCACATGCAGCCATACAGTATGTTGAACGCTATAGCCATAAATATAGAAGAGAATGACAGATGATTTTTTATGTCGAGAAGTGCTTAAACATAGCCAAAAATTACGAATATCAAGGGAAAAATAGACTTCGTCGAAGGGGACGGTGGCAATCTGTACGATTTTAAGCAGCAAGTTCCTAAAGTGCTAGTGCTTATTTTCATGCAAATAAAACGGTGGCGGATGGCCAAGCTGGAGTTTTCCTAAATGCAAATAAAATGGTGGCGGATGGCCAAGCTGGTGTTTTCCTAGATGTAAAATGGCGTTAGGAATCCAAGGCAAGTCTCGGATCTCCATTCCGAGGTCGTTTGATCTCCCATTTAATCCCTGCAAGGTTCGGGGTTGTGAAGCAGCTATTGGATCTGGAAGCCAAGAAGAGTGTGACGGGGCCTAGCTTTGTAGATTTCGATGCCACAGAGCCACCCGTCTAGACAGATCTCGAATTGGATGTCGTTTGCCCCCTCAAAACTGAAAAGGCCACTTGCTGGAAGTGTGAATGCAAAAGTCATGAACTAGATAAGTTGATTAAGAGTTTGAAAGCTCTTAACAAAGAGCTTAGCCAACAAAAATCCAAGAAATGAAATGATGGGGGAAGGGTGGCATCTGTTTTTTGTGCCCCATTTCCCCCCCCCCCCCCCCCATGCATTTTCAGATCAGGAGAATGGAGAGGAATGCTCCTGGGCCTGGAATGCTTCTATCCTTCGCCCTCCATCGCCACAAACAGATCAAGAAATGATGCATTGAATCAAGAGATCAAAAACCAGTATTTCTCTCTCTCTCTCTCTCTCTCTCTCTCTCCTACATAGAGGCTATTCATGTGCAAGAAATCAAGAAGAGAAGGGGCTAAAGAATGCTTGTCCGGTTGTGATCGGATTGCTTCAAGATGAAGACGAGGCTGAGAAAAGAGGTTCAGCACTGAAGAATGGTTGTTGGTTAGTTTGTGGGTTGCGCAGAATAATTATTAAAAAATCCGCAACACGCAAGACACGCGGTATGCTTCAATTTTATGAAGAAATTTACTTGTTTTTGTTGTTTCATGGTCCAAATGTTGTTCATATGCAATGAATTTTTGTTTGAACCTTATTTGCATCATGGTTGAGGGATGGAATTACAGAGATACAGAACCCGTAATGATTTAGAGTTATTATTAATTCTTTAAAACCCGCAAAATGGAATTTTTTTAAATTTTGAGTTGGAGAAAAGGGGTGAAAATGGAATAAAATAAGAGAAAATGTTAAGTTCCGGTTAAAATGATAATACAATACAAATAAACAAAAAAATACCTATTTTTCATGAATAATAAATAGAGAAAATAGCAAAAAATAGAGAAATTTGTGGTTTTCACGCTAAAAAAATATAGAAAAATAAGATTTATGTGCGTGAATGTTTGGCAAGGTTAAAGCATGAGATCAAGCCTGAGTTTGGCCTTGTCCTTTGTGTTATAGTTCGTGTTTATCGCTTTTTACATACAAAAATTATACAAAACAACCATTTACACCTATGCACCGCAACAACACTTAAACAGTGAGGGGAGGATGAAGGTTGTGTGACAATCTAATTGCTGAAAAGATAAAATTTCTAATTTTCCTCTTTGTGCATAGCATTTAGGGATCGTCCCATAGTTAAATATAGGTGACTAGTAGCATGGAAGTTCCGGTGCTAGTCCCTAAAGCAGCACAGTACATAACGCTTAGTTAAAATTCATGAAAGGATTGTTTTTCGCACCTCACATGGCTGGTTTTTTAATCATAAAATGGTTGTGCATAATTTTCATACACCTTGCATCAAGCATGCCATGTGGTATCTCCTAGAATGCATTGCACTTGTTTGATAAAATTTGACCAACGCTGAGAGGACAGGAAACCTAAGCTATAGGTTAGATGGGTGCTACCATTGGGGAAAGTTTTGTGAGGCAAATTTTAATATCCTGGAACGCTGAATTATGAAAGAGTGGAGTTTGTTTGAGTCTGTCATATGCATGAGGTCCGGCTAGTGCCATAGCCAGTGCCGGCCCATTTTAGGTCCCATCAGTGGTGCGTCTGCCGGGAGCCGCCAACAAGTGGTGGTTCTCGAATCTAGGGTTTTTAGGGACCAAATAGTTGGTTTATGTCCTCTGACAAGGACCATCAAGACGAAATACAAAAAGCAGAACAAACGTGTTGAGAGGGCTAGACGGCGGGGTTGGAGATTGTAAGATGCTATTCTCCTCAAAGGAGCAACCCGTTACGCATAAGTGGTAGTGGTTCTAGTAACCTAGGTGTTACGAGTAGCTCTTTGAGTGCAAGTGGAAGTCTTGGTACTTCCCTATTTCTGGATAATCAACCCACAACATGTGGGGGTGTAGTGTTGCCTACACAAACTCTTCTTGTCAATTCGATTGTAGCCATGGCACAACCTATCGCAATTCCAGCAGGTACATTGGATTTACCAGCATTAGAAGCACCATTACCCATTTTCCATGGGTTAGCAGAAGAAGATGGAGAACTCCACATTAAGGAGTTTCAAACGCTCATGTTCAATTATCGAATCCAAGATGAAGGACACTTAATGATGTTCTTCAACACGACGTTAAAAGGAAGAGCGGTAGTGTGGTATCACGGTCTAGAAGCCGGAACCATAACTAGCAGTGCCCAACAGCTTTCCGTAGAGAGTTTGCCCCTGAGAAGGGTGGGCAATATTGATTGCATGCTCTGAATGTAACACGCCAAGAGCCAAATGAGAATGTCCAGGCATATGCCAAGAAACTAAAGCAAGTTCTTCGTAAACTTAACGCTTATATTCCTATTCTAGCAGCTGCACAGTTGCAATATTTTCTACATGGATTGGATTTTAATATCCAGGTGCAACTGAGTAGTGTTGCTTTGGCCAATATCGACACTACCATTACCCAAGCAGGAGTAGAGTTGTGCTTGGAAGCGGCTTATACAGCAAGGATAAATTGGAATGGTAATAATTTGGCCTTGACCAATGGGAGTCAAGGGGACCCCATGTTAAATACAAGTGGCAGAGGGAGTATTATGTCAAATTTGCCTATGTTACCAACTCCTCCTAGCATGACTCTGCCTATGGCTAGTCAAGCGGCCTCACCAAATAGTGGTGGAAATCAAACAATGAATCCTAATGTTGTCCCAGCTAGTCAGCGGCTAATTTCTAATCAAGTGGTTAGGCCCATGGGATGACAGACTGACGATGCGGCTATGAGTCGAGTGCTTCCAATGTCCTTGGTGAAGTTAGGGACATGATGAAGCACTACACCGATATAATCTCTGAGAAGTATCAACAAATAGCTGTGGATGTCAACTTCCTTAAGAAGCAACAGAATTTGATAGGGAGCTGACGCCCTGAAGAGGGTGGGCCCTCAAGATTCAACTGTAAGTGGTGTGGGGGACCAACATTTCCCTAGGAATTGCTCGAATGTCAAATGTGATATTTGCGGGAAGTCTGGCCACTTAACTGCTACCTGTTGGAGTAAGATCAATTCTCTCCAACAAGGCAGTAAACAACCATGTCTAGTTAACCATCGTGCACAAGGGAATAATATTCAGCAAACGACGATGGACCAAGGCAAATACTGCAAAGAGAAAAGGCTGTTGTAGAGGAGTTATCTCATGGCAGTGGAGTCAGCCTTATTGAGGAGATACGTGTCAATGATGCTGAAACTTCTAATCTATGAGCCGTAACAAGAGGCCAAAAGGCTAAAGAGGGTGAAAAAGATAATGCAAAACCTGTCGAGGAAAGCCCTAAGCAAGATCCTAGGGAAAAGCAAGTCCTGAATCTTGATAAGGAAGGTGGACCGTTAAGACTTGTTGGCAGTAAAGTCAACCCCGAGGAGGATAAAGGATTGCCAAGAAAGAAGGTAAAGGCTAAAAAAGAGGCACAAAAGTCGATGGAAAGACCAAAGGAGAAAATGGTTTGGCGCGAGAAGAGAACTTTGGCTAATTACCACGACTTTGATCTAGCAAGTTTCCTTTGCAAAGTCAAACTAGACGTGAATCTCCTGCAATTGATTAAAATTTCTCCATGAGTACGTAGGGAATTCAATAAAATCATGTGTATAGGGTATATAGTAGAACCCTTGGACATAGCTAGAGTGGAGGAAGATTGGTTCGATCATGCTGAAAAGCATTGTCCTAGGGTTCCAGTATATGTGGATGGAATATTAGTGGAGCACGCTATCGTGGACAACACTGGATCCTCTGTCTCAATATCATAAGTTCAGACTTGATGGAGAGGTTAGGTCTAGAGATCCAAAAAGACGGCTCCACACTTCTTAGGATGGCTGTTGATAGTCTAAGACAACCAGAAGGTTGCATTACTAAGGTCCACGTTATAGTTGCGAGCGTGGAATGCTATCTAGACTTGAGAGCATAATTTTGATGCCGAGAAGTGCTTAAAAATAGCTAAAAATTACGAATATCAAGGGAAAAATATTCAATGTCGAAGGCGGCGGCTCGACCTAGGACGATTTTAAGCGCCAAAGTGCTTTAAAGGCGCCCGAGCGACACTTGTTGATTTTTGATAATTTTTTAGACTGTCGTGCGGGTTGTCAGGAGTTACCCGCCAATGCGGGATGTCAAGCCGGATGCCCAGGATTTTTCAGAGCTCGAATCGGAGCCAGGACGGGAAAATGGCAAAAAAATGGTCAAGATATGAAAAGGTGGACACTTGGGAGGCCAAAATTGAGCATGCCTTTTGAGTTTGGACCCCCCCCCCCCCCCCCCCCCCCCCCCCCCCCAAAAAAAAAAATTTATGCACCTTATGAAGCAAAAAACGTGGAGAGAGAATGAGGGATGAAAAAACGTGGAGGAAGATGGCGCCCGAAATTTGCGCTTCATGGCATGGAGAGGGTGATATCTGGCTGTGAATAACCCCCTAATCGATTATGGGGCTTCAATCCCCCCTGGATGCTGACTCTATCGCCATGCTTTGCTCCTCCATTGGCGGTCTCTGTGAAGAATTCTGATTTCAGTATTTCTCTCTCCTCCCTCTCTCTCCCCTAAGGGCAGATTCATGTGGTGAAGAAGAAGAAGAAGAATGGATGATGGATGCTTGTCCAATGAAGACCGGATTGCTCCATGGTTCAAGAGGAAGGAATATTGCTAATTGTGGACTGTCATGAGCATTAATGGTGGCTGAAAATCAGTCCCGAGATATGGCAAATAAAAACCTGCAACCCGCAAAGAACGGTAATCTTATTTTTACAAAGGAAATTGATGTTTTATGCAATTTGCTTCATGAATATTTGTTTCCATGGGATGATTATGCAATGTTGTTTGCAATGTCTTCCAACTATTTGAGATCAGAAAATCAGAAAATCATAAGTTTTGTGGATGAAATTAATAGTGTAAAACCCGTAAAATACGCGAAATATGGGGAAATTGGGTATTTTGGGATATAAATGGAAAATATAATAAGACACACCAACTAAATTTGTGTTTTTGCTACAAATGAACCTAAGGGCCACAGCCCACAACTCATTTTGTATTTTCAGTCATTTAATATTGCAAAAAATACAAGAAAAATATGGAAAAACCACTAAAAATAGGGGAAAAATGGATTTTGAGTGTCGAAAATTAAGGAAAAATAAGAACCATGTTTGTGGATGTATGGGGGGTCTGAAGCATAAGGTTTAGCCTTATTTCAGGCCTACCTTTATGTTTTAGTGAGTTTTTATTGCTTTTCATACAATAAAAAACATGGAAATGAACCCTAAACCGATCAATAATGCACAATCTAAACAGGTGAGGGGGTGGAGTGTATAAAAGGTGTTCAAAGGCTGAATGAAATGATGAAAAGCTTGCTAGTTTTTATGCATATCATTTAGGTTGATCGATAATTAAAGATTAAGAACCTAGTAGCACGAGGGTTTCTCGGTGCTAGATTCGTGCAACGCCGCATACGAGCAATAGTCAAAATCATTGAAAGAATGCTTTTGCACTAAGCACAATGCTGATTTTCTATTGTTTGTGCACTAAACCATTCACATTATGCACTATGCATGGTGCATGGTATCGAAGGAAAATCTCCTGGACTGCATAGCAATTGTTTTCTTAGGACTTTGACCTACGATTGAGAGTGTGAGGTTATCCCTTGCCGTAGGGTAGAGGGTCGGTTTCCTAAGGGACTGTGAAGTGAGGAAGCATGGTATATCTCCTAGAAATACAAGAAATATAAAAGAGAGGAGTTTGTGCTCGTTTGTGTTATATGTTTAGTAGCGCATCAAAGGGCCAATCCCTGCGATGTAGGAGAGCTGCAGTGGGGCTCGGACTATTCGTCGGTGGAGTGCCTCACATATGTGTGTGATCGTGGCATTGCCAATGTATAAGGGCCCTCCCTTTTAGGAGTTTTAGGAAAACGTTGGACTATGAACTATAAACGCATGAATTAAGCTTTAGGGCAAATTTGTCCTTTAGCATTGGATTGACGCTCCTGGTCCGCGAGGCCGTGAGGGTGTTTGTGTGTCATGAGCATGAGGTTCAGCTAGTGCCATAGCCAGTGCAGGCCCATTTTTAGGTCCCATCAAGACTTTAGGATGATAAAGCTTGCAGGACGTCCTAGCTATCGGGTTTTGCTAGGCAGGCCATGGATTCTACGGACAGACTGTCAAGTCGATATACCCACTGGTTGAGTGATTCTAGGTCAAGGTGCCCATCGTGTAATAGTGGAAGCTTATCCTAAGTCTCCTCAGAGTGAGAAAGCTCCACTATCCTCCACTGAACTAGAAACAGTAGATGATCCATCTGGTAGTGAGACGTCATCGAATGATGGATCTAAGGAAGGGTCCACTACAGAGGATATTTATCAGATAACCTTGAATGAGCCTATAGAGCCTCATGATCAAATAAGAGATGCGGACGTTATTGAGCCGGATCTTGATACGCTAAATGATTCACAGCCAATTAAATTAAGGTCCATGCTCAGTTCGGAAGAAAGAGAGGATTATGTGTCCTTAATTCAAGAGTTCCATGATATCTTTGCTTGGAGCTATGACAAACTTTAGGGTATTCCTCCCAGTCTAGCTGTGCATACTATTGTCGTAAAGAAAGGTATCCACCCTGTACGTCAGAAAGTAAGGAGTATGCCTTTTGAGTGTTTGATCTTCCCTATTCAACATATAGAATGGTGTTCACCAGTAGTGATCAAGAATAATAATAATAATCAAATCCGTCTTTGTGTAGACTTTAGAGAGCTGAATAAGTAGACTGTAAAAGATTACCACCTGTTTCCATTTATTGACCAAATTTTGGATCAACTAGCGGGTAGGAAAATCTATTCGTTTATGGACTGCTTTGCAGGGTATAACCAAATGGCAATCGTTGAGCAACACAAGCTAAAAATAACATTTATTACAGTCTTCAGTACCTTTGGTACCATGTGTTGGCGTTTGGGTTGTGTAATGCACCTAGTTCGTGGCAAAGAATAGCCGACAAGACCTTTGGTGACATCTCCCCAAAGGAGCTGAAAGTATTCATTGACAATCTGGGGGCAACCACCGTAAGGGATAGACAGTTGATCATTTTGCAGAAGTGTTTTGAGCATTGCGGATAATTTTGCATAGCTCTTAGCCCACAAAAGTGCATCTTCGGAGTCCCTTATGGGCTCTTGTTAGGCCATGTGGTCAGTTCTGTAGGGATTGCAACTGATCCTGAAAAGATCAAGGTCATAGTTGCTATGAGTCCGCCACGTACTCCGAAGGAAGTGCATAGGTTTCTGTCATCAGTAGGGTATTATCGGAGGTTTATCAATGCCTTGGCAGAAAGAACATTGCCGCTGATCAATCTATTGTCCTTTAACTGCCAGTTTACATGGAGTGATGCTTGCAAAGTATCTTTTGATGATGTGAAGCAGGAGCTTGCCAAAGCACCTGTTTTAAAAGCACCAAAAAGGGGCAAAATGTTCTATATATTTTCAATAGCAACCATGTATAGTATCACCTGTCTATTGTTTAGCTCAAATTTGGGAGGAAAAGTGGTACCATCCGATAGCTTTTGCTAGTCGGAAGTTGGGCATATCGGAAATTAACTACACCTATATGGAGAAGTTGTGCCTTGTGATGGTATTTGCGACCAAAAATTTCAGGCACTGTATTCTTTATGAGAGGGTGGTTTTTTATACAAAGGCGGAAGGGTTTCGATTGTTGTTGAATAAGTTACAACCGCTTGACCATTTAGCAAAGTAGTTAATCACTTTGCAGGAATTTGATTATGAGATTAAGAGCAAGTTGCCAAAGCTTCAGGGCATTGTAGAGTGTCTTGTTGATTTCATAGAACCAAAAGAGGTCTTGGTTGAAGGAAGTGACATGGAGACTTTGTTCAAGATTGATACCGCATCTATTCCCTCCTGGTATGCTGCTATAACGCACTATCTTTCTACGGGAGGAGAGACTGGAGCTGCTTTATCAAAATCGGAGAAGAGGAAAATTAAACAGCAAGCGTTAAAATTTTCCTTGATCTCAAGCACATTATATCGGCAGCGTGTTGATGTTATCTATCGCCGATCTGTGATGCCTGACGAGGTTCCCTTTATTTTGGAAGAGTGCCATGACTCCGCTTGTGGAGGGCACTTTGTTGGGCGATTGATGACACAGAAAGCTTTAAGAGCTGGATATTGGTGGCCGTCCATCTTCCAAGATTCCTTTGAGTACATCAAGAGATGTGATACATGTCAAAGGCATGACAACAGCAAGAATATAAAGTGCCCACTTACGCCTATCATGGCTATCCTTCCATTTGAGAAGTGGGGCATTGACTTTGTGGGTCCTATCACCCCGTTGTCTACTACTCAGAAGAGGTACATTATAGTAGCAACTGATTACTTTACAAAGTGGTCAGAAGCACGGGCGACGAGGCAGGACAATGTAAAAGAGACTGTCAATTTCCTACTTGAGCAAATTATCTGCCATTTTGGTCCGCCAAAAGAAATAGTATCGGACCATGGAACTCACTTTTTAAATAAAGTGATTAAAAGTCTTATTGAAGCTTGGAAAATCAAGCATAACAAGATGACCCCCTATAATCCGCAAGCAAATGGACAAGTCGAAAGTACCAACAAGCAACTTGTGGGTATCCTATCCAAGATAGTCTTCGAAAAGAAGCGGGACTAGGATAAAAAATTATATATTGCAGTTTGGGCGTATAATGCGATGTTTAAACGAGCCACTGGCCACGCCCCATTCAAATTAGTTTACGGGGAGGAGTGTGTATTGCCCTTAGAAATTGAGTTGCCAACCATTAGACTCACAATCAACCATTCTCTGGGTGATGAAGATTCCCTATTTGAGTGGTTTACGACTATAGCCCATTTAGACGAGCTCAAATTGCAGAGTTTGTTGAACTAGGAGGTAGCTTAACATTGGATGAAACGGTTGCATGATATGAAAGCGAAGAAATATACTTTTAAAAAGGGGCACTTAGTTCTATATTAGGATGCGCGTAGGGAGCTATTTCTAGGAAAGTTGGAACCTCGATGGGATGGCCCTTACAAGATAGTCCAGATAGCTAAAAATAAGTCTACGGTTCTATTAGATGATCTACAAGGAGTGGAATTTAAGAATAAGGTTAATCTTAATAAGATTAAACCTTATTATTTCTAAGTATGCTAACGCGGAAAAATGCATTGCAGGTCCATATTGGGGCTTATCAGAGACCTGCAGGAGAGCTTAAATTGGTTGATGGGGCAGTTAATTCCTTATTTGGAGCACCCATATCTTGAGCAAAAATATACTTAGGAGAGGCTTATCTGGTGGAGCAAGGGATATAAAGATGTTGTTATTGATAATGAGACAAAAATTGGTCGCTTGTGGGGAATGTTATCAGACCACGCGTTATATGGCAGACGATGGTAGATATGGGTAATGCAAAGAGTAGCCGAGACCCATCTACCGTTGTTATCTTGGACCCATAGGTTGATCCGAAGACATGTTATACGTACGCCTCTTGCTACATATGCAGGAGGTATGGGCCATAATTTGATGCATTTAGTTTAGGGCTGAGAGCCCTATTTTTTCCCTTGGAATGGAGCGTATTTGCATATATCTGCCTTCTTCCAAGGAGGGATCTCTATGAGCTGTTTTGTTTGATTCGGTTAGGCCAAGAGAGCCAGTTGCTTTAAGTAGTTAATGTCTAACTTCTTTAGGCCAAGAGGACCCATTGTTTGCAGGTTTTAATAATCTATCTCTTTAGGCCAAGAGGGCCAGTTAGTTTGCAGTGACATGTGTTATTTCTTTAGGCCATGAGGGCCCTATCTCTATTTGGTGCAGGTACATTTAATGCTTTGTTGTTTTAGTGATTGCACCATACATGTTGATGAAGTTGCTGGAGGGAGCCTTTGCTGCGAAGAAGCTTCTTGTGGCCATTCCAAGTGGTTTTGTCTCCTTTTCTAGTTTTTCCCCTTAATCAATTAATGATATATGTGTGGGTGAGGGTTTTCTTTCTTGTTGGGGACTGACAATCAAGGCATGAAGTCTCAAATTTAGGTTAGGTATGTCTAGGGGAGGTCTGAGTAGTCCTTGCCTCTTGCAAGGCATTGTCAGGCATCGAAAGACCTGTTTTAGAAGGGATTTCTAGTGACCCTGTTCTGCTGACCTACTATGCAGCCGTTCTAGGAGTTTCTGTTAGTTGTTGTGAGGAAGTTAGAGAAGCCTACTAAAATAATGATGGAAAGAGACAAAACTGTACAAATCTGAAAGACAATATATAAATATACGGTGGTGTGTAAAAAGGGGTTTTAACCCTTATAAAAATAGAAGAGGAAAGAAAGAAAAATCATTGAGCTATTGTTTATGGCCTTGCGAAGGCTTGGTAGGTTTCTGGGGATGAGACAAGATCCGAGGTCGATGCCTTGTTTTCCTTGGGGTGACATTTAGCCATAAAGAAAAGTAAAGAAAAGAAGGTTGGAGCGAAAATAAAAGTGAGCGTTAGAAAAGGATTAAGTGTCGCCTCGCAAGGGCTTGGTAGGTTCTTGGGTACCAAGACTGTGGACCTAAGGCCGATGCCTTGTTCTCCTTGGGTCACTACGCTCAGCTCCCTCCTTTTTACATGCCCGAGTATGGAAAATGAGAGGTTAAAAGAGTAATGTACTAACAGAAAATATTTTTTGATCAGGCTATAGGAGTCCTCGCCTAGTAGGAGCTCCTGGTTGAGTTATCCTTAGTCAGGTAGGCAGTTCAGACCACCACTTAGGGCGACCTCTTTGATCATTCTTTTTAGCTTGGTTGTATTGTAGCAGTTGGTTAGTGACTAGCTTCGGGCCTTTTATCAGATTATGCTGGGCCTACTCCTCGTGGATTTCATGTCTTGGTTTTGTCAAAGGGTAGGGTATGAGCTGTGATGTGTTGTGTTGTGTATTTTCTGTATCAGATTGATGCTCCTTTTTGTTGTTTATGTGCAGCTCTATTCATGGGATCTGACGGGCTGAGTCGCCCTATCCCGTGGTCGCCAATGACAGATGATTTTTTATGCCGAGAAGTGCTTAAAAATAGCCAAAAATTACGAATATCAAGGGAAAAATAGACTTCGTCGAAGGCGGCAATGGCAATCAGTATGATTTTAAGAGGCAAGTTCCTAAAGTGCTAGTGCTTATTTTCATGGAAATCAAACGGTGGCGGATGGCTGAGCTAGAGTTTTCCTAGAGGTAAAATGGTGTCAGGAATCCAACGCAAGTCTCGGATCTCCATTCCAAGGTCGTTTGATCCCCCATTTAATCCTCGCAAGGTTTGGGGTTGTGAAGCAGCTACTGGATCTGGAAGCCAAGAAGAGTGTGACGGGGCCCAGCTTTGTAGATTTCGATGCCATGGAGCCATCTGTCTAGACGGATCTCGAATATGATGTCCTTTGCCCCCTCAAAACTGAAAAGGCCACTTGTTGCCGGAAGTGTGAATGCAAAAGTCATGATCTAGCTAAGTTGATTAAGAGTTTGAAAGCTCTTAACAAAGAGCTTAGCCAACAAAAAGCCACGAAATGAAATGATAGGGAGGGGGGGCGTCAATTTTTTGCGCCCCATTTTCCCCCCCCCTCATCATGCATTTTCAGATCATCAAGAGAATGGAGAGGAATGCTCCTGGGCCTGGAATGCTTCTATCCTTCGCCCTCCATCACCACAAGAAGATCAAGAAATTATGCACTGAATCAAGATATCAAAAACCAGTCTTTCTCTCTCCTTCCTCTCTCTCTTGCATAGAGGCTATTCATGTGCAAGAAATCAAGAAGAGGAGGGGCTAAAGAATGCTTGTCCGGCTGTGATCGGATTGCTTCAAGATGAAGAAGAGGCTAAGGAAAGAGGTTCATCACTAAAGAATGGTTGTTGGTCGGTCAGTGGGCTGCTGAGAATAATTATTAAAAAACCTGCAACACGCAAGACACGCTGTATGCTTCAATTTTATGAAGAAATTTGCTTGTTTTTGTTGTTTCATGGTCCAAATGTTGTTCATATGCGATGGATTTTTGTTTGAACCTTGTTTGCATCATGATTGAGGGATGGGATTATAGAAATATAAAATGGTAATGATTTAGAGTCATTATTATTTCTTTAAAACTCGTAAAATGGTATTTTTAATGGAAATTAGTGGGTTTTTTCGATTTTGAGTTGGAGAAAAGGGGTGAATTTGGAATAAAGTGTTAGTCAAAATGATAAGCCAATACGAATAAATTTGAAAATACCCATTTTCCATGAATAATAAATAGAGAAAAATCGAAAAAATAGAGAAAATTGGGATTTTCGCACTTTAAAAAATGGAAAAATAAGATTTATGTGCGCGAATGTTTGGCAAGGTTAACGCATGAGGTCAAGCCTCAGGTTGGCCTTGTCTTTTGTGTTATAGTCCGTTTTTATCACTTTTTACATACAAAATTGATACAAAACAACTATTTACACCTATGCACTGCAGTAACACCTAAACGACGGTGAGGGGAGGATGAAGGTTGTGTGACGATCTAATTGCTGAAAAGATACAAATTCTGATTTTCCTCTTTGGGCATAGCATTTAGGGAACGTCCCATAGTTAAATGTAGGTGACTAATAGCACGGAAGTTCCGGTGCTAGTCCCTATAGCAGTGTAGTACGTAACACTTAGTTAAAATTCATGAAAGGCCTATTTTCTACACCTCACATGGCTAGTTTTTAATCATAAAATGGTTGTGCAAAATTGTCATACACCTTGCATCAAGCATGCCATGTGGTATCTCCTGGAATGCATTGCACTTGTTTGATAAACTTTGACCAATGTTGAGAGGACAGGAAACCTAAGTTGTAGATTAGACGGGTGCTTCCGTCAGGGAAAGTTTTGTGAGGCAAATTTAAATCTCCTGGAACGTTGAATTATGAAAGAGTGGAGTTTGTACGAATATTATATGTGTTAGCGATGCATCTTGGGGCTAATCCATGATGTGTAGGAGAGTCATAGTGGAGCAGCGGAAATCAGCTGAGAGATGCTTCCCTATGTGTGTATTATGAGGCATTATGCCTATATGTTATGGGATCTCCCTCTGAGGAGATGGGAAGATGAACGTTGGACTACATATTAGCTACAAACAAAAAATCGTCATAAGCATTTAGTGCAAAGTGAGTTTTAGACGCTCCTGGCCCACGAGGCCGTGTGGTGGGGTTGTCTGTCATATGCATGAGGTCTAGCTAGTGCCATAGCCAGTGCCGGTCCATTTTAGGTCCCATCAGAGAAGCTCTTTTTAGCCCAAGATAGGATCCACTTATCACTCAAATAATCCACTCAATGAGGTTTGGACAATAATTCTCCCAACAAAGAGAAGCTTATAGATACAAGAATAGGGCTTCAAACTCTTTTAACAAGATTCCTACATATCCTACAATTTATATTTCCAAGCAATGAAACAACTTCAGGATAATGTTGATCCAAAAGGAGACTTAAAGAGAGCTAAAAGTGGAGCTAAATAGGCACCCAATAACATTAGCAGTAAGCTTTTCTCTAATGATAATATAAAATGACTATACTTCAAATGTGGAGAACAATGGTCACCTCATCATAATTAAAAGTGTAAAGCTAAAAATGTAAAGTTTAATATGGTGATTGTAGAAGATTTAGATGAAGATGAAGCCCTTGTGAAGAAGGTCCAAATGCAAGATGAGGCAACTCTTACTTGTGATGAGGTGCATGACCATGATGATTAGTTTGTACATGAGGATTTAGAGCTGATCAATAGGTTTTCATTCGATCGAAGTGGACCATTTGATCCAACTGGATTACCATTGGATAATTCTTCAAATCTTGCACATGACCCATGCTATGTTCTGTATCCCAAGATGCTTGGATGGGTTGTAAGAAGAGAGGGATGACTCCAGAGGAGAGGTATACTGGTAGGAAACCAGATATTTCTCATTTGAAAATTTTTTGTTGCATTGCCTATGTACATGTGCCAGATGAGTTGAGATCCAAGTTAGATCCAAAAGCTGAGAAGTGCATCTTTATTGGTTACTCTCTATAGCAAAAAGGGTATAGATGCTATAACCCTTCTACTCGTAAGTTTACAGTGAGCAGAGATGTTGTTTTTGATGAGATGAGTAGCTGGTATAAACCAGTAAATGTGATTGATGATGTAGATGCACAAAATGGTAATGCTGCATAGAATTCACAACAGCAGTCACAAAATATTAGTGGACCTGGAGCGTCCTCTAGCAGTGGTTCACATTCTTCGCCATGGACAAGTAGATTGAGATCAGGAGAATCTTCTCAAAGCAATGCAAATAGTGGTATGCAGGTGTCACGAAAAGGAAAAGAGAAGGTAGATCAGCCCATGTTTGATGTAAATGCAGGTCACTCTTATGTGGATGGTGAATCCAGTGGCTTAGAATAGAGCATTGATGATGAGTTGGGTATTCCTTGTATTGTTACACCTAGAGTAAGGAAGACCAGGGACGTTTTGAGAGTACCTGGGAGTGAAACTACTTTGCGCAGGTCAACCAGAGTTAGGTATCCTGTGGATAGGCTAAAATATGATGGATTTACAGCCATTCACTATGCATATATGGTCAAAGTGATACAGGAACCAGAACCCACTTCTTTTGAGCAAGCCATGGGAAAAGAAAAATGGGAGAAAGCCATGGATGAAGAAATGGATGCCTTGGAAGCAAATGCTACATGGGAATTGGTACCTTTGCCTAAAGGTAAGAATGCAATTGGCTATAAGTGTGTTTATAAGGTGAAGCACAATGCAGATGGTTCTGTGAACAGATACAAGGCAAGATTAGTAGTCAAGGGGTATGCACAAACATATGGCATTGACTATGAAGAAACATTCAGTCCGGTTGCAAGGATGGCAACCGTAATAGCAGTCATTGCTATGGCTGCATCAAAGGAATGGTCTTTACATCAGATGGATGTAAAGAATGCCTTCTTGCATGGTGATTTGCAAGAAGAGGTATATATGGAGTAGCCACCAGGTTATGTGCATGCTGTTCATCCTGAGTTTGTTTGCAGGTTGAAGAAAGCCTTGTATGGCTTGAAGCAAGCACCTAGAGCATGGTCTGACAAGATAGGACAGTATCTTGTCACTATTGGCTTTCAGATTTCCAAGGCAGATTTCTCACTTTATGTGAGAAAAACAGAGAACGATATTATGCTACTTGTCATTTATGTTGATGATTTGATTATGACAGGTGACAGTGATGAAGATATCCTTCATGTGAAAATGCTATTGAAGCAGAAGTTTGAGATGAAGGATTTGGGAGAGCTGCGTTATTTCTTGGGCATTGAGGTGATTAGATCACCAAGTGGGATACAGCTCTTGCAGAGGCAGTATGGATTGGACATGCTGTCCAAATATGGGATGATAGGCTGTAAGCCTATTTCAGTTCCTTTGGAGCAGAATGTGAAGCTGAGCACAGATGCAGGTGAGCTTCTAGAAGATCCTACTATGTACAGACGCATAGTAGGAAGCTTGATTTATATGACTATTACCAGGCCAGATTTGAGCTATGATGTTGGATTGGTAAGTCAATTTATGCAGGCTCCAAGGAAACCACATTTGGATGCGGCTAGACGCATACTCAGGTATGTGAAGTCCACATTGCAGTATGGACTATTTTATGAGACTAGGGTTCAGATACAGTTGCATGGATACACTAATGCTGATTGGGCTGGTAGCATTTCTGATAGACGATCTACCAGTGGATATGTGTTCTCCTTTGGGAGTGCTGCAGTCACTTGGAGCAGCAAGAGACAGCCTACAGTTGTCTTATCTAGCACAGAGGCTGAGTACAGGGGCACAGCAATGGCTGCATGTGAGGTAGCTTGGTTGCATAAGCTACTTTATGATATGCATCAGTCTATAGATGGGCTAGTTGTCATTTATTGTGACAACATGAGTAGTATACACTTGGAAAATAACCCAGTCTATCATGCTAGAACAAAGCACATTGAGGTGCATTATCACTATGTGCGGGAGAGGGTTTTACTAGGTCTTATTGATCTAGTTTATGTCAGCACAGAGGATCAGGTAGCTGACATATTCACAAAGGCATTGGGCGTAGAGAAGCTGCGCAAGTTCAGAGACCTGCTTGGTGTGCAGGAATTGGGATTGAGCTCGAGGGGGAGTGTTGAGATATCGAGCTCCACTCGTGATATGCCACGGTGACCGTTGTGCATTTTTGTCACCGACTTGTCAGTTGCAGATGCGGTTGGTACACCGCCCATGAATAATAGCTAGATGACAGCTATCCTTATCTACTCTAGTTCGTGGCTCAGTTAGTATGCCACCTTAGTTATTTGAGTTTGGTTTGAGACCCATATATAGGGTTCTTCTATTTCTTTGTATGAGAGTTCTTTTTGGCTTACACAACTAAGAAGAGGAAAACTGTTTTCAGCCTCCACCCTTGTGTGTATTCCCCCATTGTGCAAGCAAGAAAGCTACAAGTGAGACTCCTTCCTTCTCTCCCACAATCTTGACACAAAGAAGATGGTTAGCTACATTATATGGATATGACTTTGAGATCTCTTATATGGTAGGAAAGGATAATGTAGTGATAGATGGATTATTTAGAATGTGGGTATGTTTCATTTTTACTATTTCTACTCTCCAGGAAGATTAGATCCAATATATATAGAAAGAATATTTGTTAGATGAGAAAACAACCAACATCATGAAGAAATTATAGGAAGGTAATGAATCTGAATTTCCTAATTTCAAGTGGTAAAATGGACTCCTTTGGTTCAAAGGTGGAGTATATTTGATTCATTGGTCATCTTTTAAGCAAAGGATCTTACACAATAGATATTCTTCTCCTTTGGCAAGGCATACTAGTTTGTTTAAAACCTTTAATAAGATCCATTAATGCTTTTATTGAAAAGGAATTTGGAAAGAGATCAAAGAATATGTGATCTAGTGCTTGCCATGCCAATAGAATAAAGATTCCAATTTTTTGCTTAGTGTTCTACTTCAACCATTACTTATTTCACATGGTAAATCAATTGATATCAACATGGACTTTATTACAAGATTAGCTTCCCCTAAGCAAGGTTGGAATAGTAATTTTTTTGTGATTCATTGTCAAATCAGACCATTTTGTGCCCACCAAAGTGTAATATTCAACAAAACAAGTGGCAAATCAATTCCTGGAAGGAATTTTCAAACTTCATGATTTACCTATCAAGATTATTCCTAATACAAAGATAAAAATCATGGATTTTTTTTGGAAAATCCTTTTTACTTCCATGGAAACAAAATTGACTCTAAGTACAACTTACCACACACAAATCAATGCTCAAACTAAAAGAGTCAACAAGTGGTTGGAAGTCTACTTGCAACACTTTTTCCATGACATGCAAAATGCATGGGACCATTGAATTTATATTTTAGAGTTTTACAATGACACATACCACATGTGTAACGTGTCCCCCTGTCCACTTGTAGAACACGTCTTAGCAGCCCATCGGGAAGAGAGTCTAGAAAGTGTTTCCCGACACTCACAAGGAATGTCACAGGGTTTGCAATCAAGGTCTTCCCGAGTCTGCCACGAAGCGGAAGCATCTGGCCATTCCCACTTAGGACCGACCTGAATCAGGATCTTCCTAATAGTCAAGTTCCAAGGAGATAGCTAGCGTCGAGCCCCAAACGAACCACTTTGCATAGAACATCAGGGTTGAAGCGAATTTATACTGCACTTGGTTCAAGGAGAATTGGAAACGAGAGGGATGAGAAGCTCGACCTCTCTGCCTGTAAGGCATAGTCCCATTCCGTTCCCCTAAAACAGCATAAATTGATCTCGAGCTCTATTGATTCTCGGTCATTGTTACCTCGCTATCAATTCCTTTGAGAAAAGTTCCTGGCCAACCACACTTTATGCCTTCCTGGCCAACCACACTTTATGCCTCTCTGCTTGTAAGGCATAGTCCCATTCCGTTCCCCTAAAACAGCATAAATTGATCTCGAGCTCTATTGATTCTCGGTCATTGTTACCTCGCTATCAATTCCTTTGAGAAAAGTGTGATTGATACCTGACACATACCTGACACAGCTAACAACCCCCTTGGATGGGATCAGACAGACCATCGGAAGTAACTGATACTGCCTCTCCCTCCAGGATTTTAACCTGAAGCATTAGTTGTTTTTCCTGAATTAGTTCCTTGAGCAAAGAAGTACAAACAGTGCACCTAAGTGTACAATCACAAGCATTCTAGTGGTCGTTCGTACGGCCAACTGCTAAGGTGTAATTCCTTCTCCTTGAATACTTCCAGCATTCCATCCTGGATCATTCGCGACTTGGCAAGATCCCAAGGGTTTTGTAAGCTGAGTTTCTTGTTTACCCTTTTTCCTTGGGTTAGGGTTTATACCCTGTTGACTCAAATTGTCACTACCTTAGGTTTATAGTCAATAAATCTTGGACAACCCCATCGCCCTGACTTGGTTGGTCAATTGCTTTCTTGGCAATTCATAACTACCCTAGCTTGACAAATCAGTCTCCAAGGAAGAGTGTTGTAGCAGGACGACTACTCAATTCCTAGGAAATTTGACTTGTAATTAGAACTCGCCAAACTCGGTCTAAGGTGTAGCAGTACTATTTTGTAATTTAGACACAAGGGCATATGACGTTGCAGCTTGTTGCACGAGATAGGTGTCAATACCTAACTTGTGGGGTTATATCTCCCATCATACGATATTTCTTGATCACAATATAGGGTTTGGGAGTCCTATTGATCCCAATCCAAAACCCTAATCCTACTAGGTTGATAAACGTTTTGGCCCTAGGGTCCCTAAATTCCTTGCAGAAGTCTAGAATTTGGTCAACTGATCCTTAGGGTGAGAACCCTAGATCATTCTTACATGGGCGATTTGATAACCCTAACATTTCGTAAATGTGGGTAGAACTTTTAAGATTGAAAATATTAAATCGGCATCCCAAGTGCGATACTAAGCAGAATTTTATCATATCTTAACCCTACCTAGCACATTGAGGTGACCGTCATATGCTAGCTACTCATATCTTTATGACTTTCATGTAAGTTACTCAATTACACGTGAATTACTTAGTTGATCTAACCAACCCACGATTACATATGATCTTCCCTTTAAAGATGCAAATAATTTCTTCTAAACTTGCAAGTACCTTCCCTAAAAGATGTAAGTAACTGCAAGATGTGTGAGATGTATCATTCCATACAATTTCAAGACCATAGACCTTTTTGCCTTTATGCAACTATAGGATCTACAGTGATCTTTCTTTTCCTTGCCCTATACTATAATGATTGACATTCAGAGCTAATTCTTATAAACCCTTCGTTGATGCATCGAATTCAAAGCTTTAGTATTTTAATAAAGATGCATCCTTTCCCAATTTCGAACTTTGATAAAAGAACTCTATGCATGGATGCATCATTCTTTCATGACCAGATGCCAATGAATATATCATTGATTTAATCCTTCTTTTATCGCTTATCTCAACCTAAAATGTAACTATCCATTTGCATGCGAATTGCATAATATATGTTTTTGTCAAAGATTATAAATCTTTTCCTTACATTGCAACTATTTAGACATCATTTAATGCCCGTCTACAATTATCTTATACATGAGTCACAACTAGGAATTTATTACATAAGTGCATTATGTATCATAAGCCCTATCCTTGGCGAGATGCAACAAGGATGCCTTCGCACAATTTCATATTTTAACTTATGCAACATATGTTCAAAAATGTGACTACCCTTGACCATGGAAATGCAAGCAAATGCAAGTACTCATCATGCAACTAAACTTTGTAAATCGAACGAGTATATAAATTTTCCAATGCATTTAAGTTTCCTATATGAATTAAAACATGCTTTGTGCATCCTTTCCATGCGGGAATATTTTTCGGAACCTGGGCATTCAAAATCGGGGCGTTGTCTACTCTCGTACTTTGGGTGGAATCTCCCTGTGCGCTCCTCTCGACTTTTGCTTAGGAGCCATTGACGAAGTAAATTTTGATTCTGCGAACTCCCCCTTGGCACCCCTTACGAGTTTTGAAGTTGCTACTGCCGAGTTCTCCTTTCATGCATAGGAATCGGGCCTTGCAAGACATGGTCTAAAAAAAAAATCAGGAGGCACGGGTGAACTTGGCCTAGAGAAGCTTCAATAGAAGCTTCTCAAGCTTCTGAAAGATATAGAGATGATGTGTGTTGGTGAGGATGATTGGAATGATGATGGTAAGGATGATGATGGAGATGATGATGATGATGATGGCAATGGGGGCGGCAGCAGCCAGGTGGTGTGGCGTAGACAGGCAGCGGCAGGGGGAGAGTGTGGGGAAGGCCACATAGGTGGCAGTTGCATGCTCACCTCCCCATGCCTCTCCATAAGCTCCACACACTCTCTCTCTCCCTACCATGCAACGGGTGAAGAAGAGGGAGTTAATAAAAAATTTTGCATTTTATTGATTATTTCTTTTTCTCTTGAAGGGTAGTTCCCATGGTGGGTTACGGTTTTGAGCCACGGTTTCCTATGCACAACGCGGGGGGCTGGTATTGTTAGTACGCGAGGATGGAGCACTTAGGCCAGAGTTTCTTGTCGCGGGAGATTTCTTCAAATTGTTTTTGCATGGGACCTAGGGTCATAAAATTTTGTTGTAGAAATATTACATTTTCTCCCCCTTACAGGAATCAAGATGTCCTCATCTCGAGAAGATCTGGGGGTATTGTTGGTTGAGAGCACTTTCATCCATCCAAGTGGCATCCTCTTCGGGGTAATCTTTCCACTAGATGAGGTATTCTCTCAAGGTCCTGGATCTCAAATGCCTCTCTCTAACATCTAAGATTCTGTCATGCCATAGCTCAAGGACTCCTTGGCTGGGAATTACAATTTGTTGATCATCAAGCACGTGACTAGGGTTAGGCACATACTTTTTCAATAGGCTGATATGGAATACATTATGAACTTTTAGGTTTTCAAGGAGCTGAATTCTATAAGCATTAGGCCCCAGGCACTTGAGAATATTGTAGGGTCCACAATATCTTGGACTAAGCTTTTTGCATTCACCCAAGGATAGGGAACTCTTCTTTGGACATACGCGAATGAATACCATATCACCTTCAACGAAGGATCTGTCTTGCCGTTTGAGGTCCGCGTAAGCCTTCTGTCTATCCTTGACGGCTTGGAGGTTCTGTCTTATTGATTTGATTTGGTCATCCATGTCTTCCAGCATCTTCTTTGAAGCTTCAACCCTCAAGGTTGGATCCGAAAAGCTTAAAGGAGTATGACAATCGTGCCAATGCTTGAAAAGGGGTCATCTGAATGCTTTCTTGGTAAGAAGCATTGTAGGCAAACTCACTCAGTGGAAAATATTGAATTCACTTTTTGGGTTCGCGATAGCAGTGTGTCCTAAGCATATCCTCAATGACTTGGTTGACTTGTTCCATTTGACCATTGGTTTGGGGATGGTAAGCTGTACTGAAACAGAGTTGAGTCCCAATGGTCTCGAAGATAGCCTTCCAGAAGTGTGAGGTAAAGAGAGAGTCACAATCACTAATGATTCTTTTGGGTAACCCATGCAGTTTGAATATTTCCTTGATGAATAACCTTGCGATGTCTGAGGCTTTATAGTTTGTCTTAACAGGGATAAGATGTGCAACCTTGGTGAGCATATCTACCATGACCATAATGGAGTTGTATCCCCCCTGAACTTGGGGCAAGCCAACAACAAAGTCCATACTAATGAGTTCCCATTTCATTTGGGGAATGTCAAGTGGTTACAATTTTCCTAGCATTTTGACATGTTTGGCCTTAATGCATTGACAAGACAAACATTTTGTGGCATATTTGAGAACATCACCTTTGAGCCTATCCCAATAATAGCTCTTCGTGACCACATTAGGGGTCTTGGCATAGCCAGGATGTCCTGAGAAAGGGGAGTCATGGGCTTCCCAAAGTATCTTTTGCTTGAGTGATTGGCTTGCCAGGATACATAATCTTGTCCTATAGTAGACAAGTCCACTATTGATAGAGAATTCTTGATACTTCGGTTCTAGCTTCCTGTCTTGATCTTTCATGGGGATCTCCCTTAGCAATTTCTAATAGGTTGGGTCATGACATGCCTCTTCTCTAACTAGCTCAAGAATTGGATTGTTTGGCATGGATACCTTTGTGGCCAGAGATCTTGCTTTTGATGGATCTTGCAAAATCAGAGAATTTAGAAATGCCTTGCGACTGAGTGCATCAGCAACCACATTCTCCTTTCCAGGCCGATATTTGATTTCGAAGTCATATTCTTCCAGTACTTCAATTCATCAGCATTGCCTCATATTGAGCTCATTCTGGGTGAAAATCCATTTAATACCTTTGTGGTCAGTCACTAAGGCAAATTTGTTACCCAGTAAATAGTGCCTCCAAAGTTTGAGAGCATGGATGACAGCCAACAGCTCTAGATTGTGGGTAGCATAGTTCCTTTCATGGCTCTTCAATTTCCTTGAAGAGTATGCTACGGGATGACCTTCTTGTAAGAGCACACACCCTAAGGCAAGTGTGCTAGCATCAGTTATCACTTCAAACTCCTTGCTAAGATCAGGAAGTTTCAGGATGGGTACTGATACCAAGCTTTGCTTTAGTTTGTCAAAGCTGGTCTGTTCAACAGGTGACCATACAATTGATACTTGCTTCTTTAGTAAATCAGTCAGAGGCGCTGCAATCAAAGCATAGTTTTTTATAAATACCATGTACCATCCTGTCAATCCAAGAAAACTACATATTTCTTTGACAGAAGTTGGTGTTGGCCATTACGGAATGTCTCTGACCTTGGCCGGATCTACTGAAATTCCTTCTGCTGATACAATGAATCCCAGATATGCGATTTGTCGCTTGAAAAATGCACACTTCTTCTTCTTGGCATAAAGCTTGTGTGCTCTCATTGTTTCAAGGACAATGCGAAGCTGGGGTTCATAATCTTTCTCCTGCTTGGAGTAGACTAGGGTATCGTCAAAGATGACGAGTACGAAGTCATAAAGATAGGGCCTAAAGATATCCTGCATTAACCTGTTGAAGGTAGCAGGAGCATTTGTCAGCCCGAATGACATGACTAGGAATTCAAAGTGTCCATACCTTGTGTTGAATGCTGTCTTCAGGATATCTTCTTCCTTGATCCTTATCTAATAGTGTCCAGACGTGAGATCTATCTTGGAGAAGATCTTTGCACCTTGAAGATGGTCAAGAAGTTCATATACTCTTGGAATGGAGTATTTATTTTTAATGGTTGATTGATTCAACCCTCTGTAGTCAATGCATAGCTAAAGTGTTCCATCTTTCTTCTTCTCGAACAGCACTGGAGCTCCCCATGGGGAACTGCTAGGATGGATGTAGCCTTGGTCTAATAGTTTCTTGAGTTGCTCCTTCAGCTCAATCACTTCCGGGATGGACATCCTATATGGTCTCTTTGTGAGGTGTAGCTCCTAGCACCAGCTTGATTTCATGATCGACTTCCCTTTGAGGAGGAAGTTCTGTCAGCTCTTTAGGAAATACGTCTGTGTATTCCTTTAACCATGAAGGTTCTTCCCTAGATTTTTGATTCTGATCTAGCTTATTTAGTTTAATCAAATAGATAGGTAGGCCCTTCCTAACTCCTTTTATTATCCATGTTGCTTTTACCAGCTGAATTTTTGGCTTACCAGCCTCTCCTTGAGTTGTAACTAGTTCCCCTTCAGAATTTCGAAAGGAGACTTGGCCTTTTCCACAGTGAATGTGGGCATCATTGGGTATTAGCCAATCCATTCCAAGGAAACATTCGTGGACACCTAAGTTCATTACCCTGAATCTGACCGAAGTCAGCTTTCCACCCAGTAGGAATTTCACCTTAGCGGTTTGCCTGGTACGAGAGACCTCATGACCGTTTGCTAATTCCACAAGTAAGGTAGGTGCATCTATTGTGGCTATTCCTAATCTTTTTGCACAGACTGGTGAAATGAAGAAATGTAACTGCCACAATCAATCAAGGTTTTGAAGCTTTGACCTTGATAATCTGATGGAGTTTGAATCACCGAGAATTGGCGATTCGGGCCTTTCTTGTGAAGAGCGGCATGAACCATTGCCCTCTTAATGTCGATTTCCATGGATGGGTCTTCTTCATCGCCCAGGCCACACTGGAGGTTCTTCCTCTGGCCATGATGGTGGCTCCTTGGCCATGAACGGCTCCTTGGAATGGCCCTTGACATTGTCATCTGCTAAGCTTGGGACACTGCCTTTTAAAGTGTCCAGGCTCGTTGCAATGGAAGCAATAGAGATTGCGGCCATTACCTTGTGTAGGAATGAAGTTGTTGATAGTGTTGGCCCTAGCTTTCTTCCTTTTCCCTGATTTTGGCCCTGCGCTCTCTTAGCCTGAGACCTATACATTCCCTTGTTGTGATCCTTGTAAGATCAGGTCCTGTTATTCCTTGGCTTGGTCTGCACCTCTTGTATTATTGGTGCAGCTCAAATGAGCGCATCTTGTAGGTCCGTTGGGCACATTGATTCCAAACGGGTATTTATGGGTGGATTTAACCTGGCACAAAACTTTGACACCTGTTATGTCATATCCATTTGTGGCGCATACTTTAAGAGAGACGAACTTTGAATCATATGCATCCAGGGATAGTCCAAGCTGCTTTACTTCATAGAATTCGATCATCTTCTGCGTGCAGTAGGCAAGTGGCAGATATCTCCCTCGCACATCTTATTTAAGCTTCTCCTAGGTAACTGACCCTTCTGAGATCCCTTGGTCTCTCCACCATTGTTTCCACCAAAGTCTTGCTTTGTCGGTAAGCTTCAGTTTGGCGAGCATAGCTTGGTTAGCAGGTGTAGTTCCTACTGCCTCAAAATAATCCTCCATGGATTCGATCTAGACCTCGGCGTCAGTTTGAACCATCCTTTCCTTACCATCAAATTTAGGTGGCTTGATTTGTTTGAGAAGGATTTTCTTCTCTTGAATTACAGCTATACTTAGTGCAGGGGTTGGACTAGGAATCTGCACTTAAGATTGCGCCTGGGCAATAAGATTCTTTACGTTAAAAACTTGCTAAACGTTTCTCACATTACACTAATATTCCCAGTTCAGCTTTTAGCCAAGTGACCTAATCACTTAACTCCTTTACCAACACTTACAGCCATGACAGGCAGTGATAAAAATCTTATTCATTCATGTGGGCATAACCCTTTTTAGTACATTTATTTTGGGAAGGTAGAACAAGTTGATACATTAGTTTGGGAAAAATAGGATTGTGTTACATTAAGCTACGGGGACTGAGTAATAATATGGAGTGGGGTCATGGATTTTAAGGAATCGATAGGTCATAGGAAGCTTGGGGTATCCCTTCCTTTGATACCCGTTCTTCTCATAGCGTCCCAACACCTTGATTCTATCGTCAGGGATTATTTGAGTCACTTCCTCGTACACATACTTGTTCTTCTTGACCTTCCAACCACTGACATGTAGGGTTGCGTTTGTGTGAGCCTCAACACAGATGAACAGCTTCACAATCTTTAAATCCTCCATCCACTTGATTCTCTTCAAGTTGTCTGAAGGTACACAAGTTAGTGGGTTGCTATGTAATAAATCCCTGATTCGCCCGTCCATCTCTGTTCCACGTATAGGGGTGAAGGATTGTAGATGCAATCCAGAATATTCATCATTCCTAGCCTCCGTTGATAATCCAAAGCACGCATTGTAGTCATAAACATAACCTGGAACACCAAGAATTTGTTCCATGCTTCGTGACTCTGCAGCCCAGCATCCATAAGTAAGTAAGAAAATGTTATTAACGGCAACATTGCTCTACTTCCCCTCATTAATTCTCCTTGTAAATATTAGATCCCATTGATTTTCTCTAATACCAACTGTAACGTGTCCCCATGTGTCCACTTGTAGGACATGTCTTAGCAGCTCATCGGAAAGAGAGTCTAGAAAGCACCGCACGGCACTTACAAGGAATGCCATGGGGTTTGCCATCAAGGTCTTCCCGAGTTTGCCATGAAGCAGAAGCATTTGGCCATTCCCATTTAGGACCAACCTGAATCAGGGTCTTCCCAATAGTCAAGTTCCTAGGAGGTAGCTAGCGTCGAGCCCAAGAGGAACCACTTTGCGTAGAACATCAGGGTCGAAGTGGATTTATACTACACTTGGTTCAAGGAGAATGGGAAACAAGAGGGATGCGAAGTTCGACTCTCTGCCCGTAAGGCATAGTCCCATTCTGTTCCCCTAAAACAACATAAATCGGTCTCTAGCTCTATTGATTCTAGGTCATTGTTACCTCACTGTCAATTCCTTTAAGAAAAGTTCTCGGCTAACCGGGACCACCCTTCCATAGGACGGACCCAGAGTCACGTCCACCACACTTTCCTTAGGTTGCTTAGCTATCTAGCTACCTATCACATTTGGTTTGACAAGAAAAAATAGCTTCCTTAATTAACCAATTAAACATTGGTTCCTTCATGTAATTTAAGCACTGACACAGAAAAACAATGTCAAGCAAGTTCATTTTTCAACATTTGATCTTTATTTATCATAGTCTTTAGAATACATCCAATATCCAGCTCGAAGGCTATCCCAACAATCCTCAAGGATCGCTATTCCAAGTTTTGCCCTTTGACTAGTATATGGGCCTCGAGATCCCATCTCGAGTCACGTCAACCTCCTGCCTCTTGTGCAAGATCTGGAAGCAAGGAATTTACGACCAGAGCCTCCCCTAGCACCCAAGTGTCCTCCTGATCCAAGTAGCACCCATGAAGAGACCTCTCACAACGGGTTCGGTCCACGTACTCGACGCGGCTAACAACCCCCTTGGATGGGATCAGGCAGACAGTTGGAGGTAACTGATATTGCCTCTCCCTTCAGGCCTTTAACCTGAAGCATTAGTTGTTTTTCCTGAATTAGTTCCTTGAGCAAAGAAGTACAAACAGTGCACCTAAGTGTATAATCACGAGCATTCCAGTGGTCGTTCATATAAGTGTATAATCACGAGCATTCCAGTGGTCGTTCATACAGCTAACTACTAAGGTGTAATTTCTTCTCCTCGAATACTTCCAGCATTCAATCTTGGATCATTCACGACTTGGCAAGATCCCAAGGGTTTCGTAAGCTGAGTTGCTTGTTTACTCTTTTTCCTTGGGTTAGGGTTTATACCTTGTTGACCCAAATTGTCACTACCTTAGGTTTCCTTATATTATAGTTAATAAATCCTGGACAACCCCGTCTTGGTTGGTCAATTGCTTTCTTGAAAATTCATAACTACCCTAGCTTGACAAATCAGTCTCGAAGAAAGAGTGTTGTAGGAGGAAAACTAATCAATTCCTAGGAAATTTGACTTGTAATTAGAACTCGCCAAACTCGGTCTAAGGTCTAGCAATACTATTTTGTGATTTAGATGCAAGGGCATATGGCGTTGCAGCTTGTTGCATGAGATAGGTGTCAATACCTAACTAGTGGGGTTATATCTCCCATCATACGGTATTTCTTGATCACGATATAAGGTTTGGGAGTCCTATTGACCCCAATCCAAAACCCTAATCCTACTAGGCTGATAAATGTTTTGGCCCTAGGGTCCCTTAAATCCTTGTGGAAGTCTAGCATTTGGTCAACTGATCCTTAGGGTGAGAACCCTAGATCATTCTTACACAGGAAATTTGATAACCTTAACATTTTGTGAATGTGGGTAGAAGTTTTAAGATCCAAAATATTAAATCGGCATCCCAAGTGTGATATTAAGCAGAATTTTATCATATCTTAACCCTACCTAGCACATTGAGGTGACCCCGTCATATGCTAGCTAATCATATCTTTATGAATTTCATGTAAGTTACTCAATTACTCGCGAATTACTTAGTTGATCTAACCAACCCATGATTAAAGATGATCTTCCCTTTAAAGATGCAAATACTTTCTTCTAAACTTGCAAGTACCTTCCCTAAAAGATGTAAGTAACTGCAAGATGTGTGAGATGTATCATTCCATGCAATTTCAAGACCATAGACCTTTTTGCCTTTATGCAACTATAGGATCTGTAGTGATCTTTCTTTTCCTTGCCCTATACTATAATGATTGACATTCAAAGCTAATTCTTGTAAACCCTACGTTGATGCATCGAATTCAAAGCTTTAGTATTTTAATGAAGATGCATCATTTCCCAATTTCGAACTTTGATAAAAGAACTCTATGCGTGGATGCATCATTCTTTCATGACCAGATGCCAATGAATACATCATTGATTTAATCCTTCTTTTATCGCTTATCTCAACCTAAAATGTAACTATCCATTTGCATGCGAATTGCATAATATATGTTTTTGTCAAAGATTATAAATCTTTTCCTTTCATTGCAACTATTTAGACATCATTTAATGCCCGTCTACAATTATCTTATACATGAGTCACAACCAAGAATTTATTACATAAGTGCATTATGTATGATAAGCCATATCCTTTGGGAGATGCAACAAGGATGCCTTCACACAATTTCATCTTTTAACTTATGCAACATACGTTCAAAAATGTGACTACCCTTCACCATGGAAATGCAAGCAAATGCAAGTACTCGTCATGCAACTAAACTTTGTAAATCGAATGAGTATATAAATTTTTCAATGCATTTAAGTTTCCTATGTGAATTAAAATATGCTTTGTGCATCCTTCCCATGGATATTTTTCGGAACCTGGGCATTCAAAATTAGGGCATTGTCCACTCTCGTACTTTGGGTGGAAGCTCCTGTGTGCGCTCCTCTAGACTTTTGCTTAGGAGCCATTGACGAAGTAAATTTCAACTCAGCGAGCTCCCCCTTGGCACCCCTTACGAGTTTCGAAGTTGCTACTGCCCGAGATCTCCTTTCCTGCACAGGAATCGGGCCTTGCAAGACACGATCTAAAAAAAACTGGGAGGCACGGGTGAACTTGGCCTAGAGAAGCTTCAATAGAAGCTTCTCAAGCTTCTGGAAGATACAAAGATGACGTGTGTTGGTGAGGATGATTGGAGTGATGATGGTGCGGATGTTGATGGAGATGATGATGATGATGATGGCGATGGGGGCGGCAGCAGCCAGGCGCCATGGCATAGATAGGCGGCAGTAGCAGTTTGATGGCAGTAGCAACTCGATGGCGGGCAGCACACACGATCCCCCTCCCAAGCTTGTGAGGGGGTTTATATGAGGTGAAGGTGGGGGGGTGTGGGGAAGGCCACACAGGTGGCAGTTGCATGCTCACCTCCCCATGCCTCTCCATGACCTCCACACACACTCTCTCTCTCCCTGCCATGCAACGGGTGAAGGAGAGGGAGTTAATAAAAAAATTTACATTTTATTGATTATTCCTTTTTCCCTTGAAGGGGAGTTCTCGCGGTGGGTTACGGTTTTGAGCCACGGTTTCTTATGCACAATGCGGGGGGCTGGTATTGTTAGTACGCGAGGATGGAGCACTTAGGCCAGAGTTTCTTGTCGCGGGATATTTCTTCCAATTGTTTTTTCACAGGATCTAGGGTCATAAAATTTTGTTGTAGAAATATTACAACATGAGTATAGGCATGTGACCCTTTGAGGTTTTATATGGCTACAAGGTTCAAGTGAATCCCCTTGCTAAGAAAGGGCTAGAAAAGATGGAGGTCCTAATGAAGGAATGTAAGGAAAATATTTGAGAACTCCAAGAGACTATGAAATCTTATGCTAATGACGATGGAGACAATTAGCTTGCTTATCACTATTATGATCCATATCAAATTTCAAGAAAAGTTGGAGATCTTGCCTACCAACTTGATTTGCTTTCAACCACTCATATTCACAATGTTTTTCATGTCTCTCAACTCAAAAAGTATATTGGTTATGATATACAAGTTTTTGAAGAACTTCCCCCTTGATGAGGATGAATTAATTATCTATGAATTTGAGAGGATTGTTGGCAAGTAGGAGAAGATTCTAAAAGAACCACATTATCATAGAATATCTTACTAGATGGAAGGGATTGATTATGGAATAATCTTCTTGGGAGCATGCTTTGTATTTGGAACATTTTTCATTGCTTCTCTAAGAGGATACTAGCTCATTAAATAGTAGACACCTTGTTGTATAAAATTTTTACATTCAAAATAATTGGTCTATTGATGTAAAGATTTTATTTTGAAGGCATGAATGGATATTACTGAAGTATTTCATGTCTATACCTCATATGCACCAATCCAACATATCTATCCAAAGTTATAGGCAATTTTCTACAACTACCCCATTCAAGACATAATTTTAGAAACTCATTATTTAATCTTGATGAGGCTTCTACAAGGGTACTCTAACGTTGGGCCTTTTATTCATTTCTACCATTCATTTACCTTTTTCGTCTCCAAGTTTTGAGAACAAAACTTTTGGGTAGAGATACATTGTAATTAAAAAAAATTGTATCCTTTAGCTTAGGAGAATTAGCTTAATTGGGATTGGACTATAAAAGGCAAGAGTGTACCATTGTCAATATCTTTTAGTACATTTTTAAACTTCTCCATTTCTTGGAGCTTAAGGGTTCTTGCCTTTCCCACTAACAAGGGGGGTGAATACTAAATGCTCACCATAACAAGAGGTGGATTTCTTGCACTAGCATCTCATCCATGATTCTTATTGTACCTTTGATATTATCTTGTTGTTGCTTCATTGCAATGTAGATTTAATAAAATTTCATCTATGGCATGGCTATGGCCATTTGATTAAATTGTTGTTTCTTGATTTTCTTGGTATTTTAATTCAATCTAGGCTAAGTTTATTTTATTAAAAATCTCCAAAATACCTTAAAAGGAACTTTCAAAATTTTATTTTTCTTCTTCATATCTACTATTCATTTTACTGCATTGAAAACCAAGTACCACACACTTGTTAAACATCATCTATGCCTATATATACACATGGACATAATGCATATACTACACATATGCACACATATAAGTTACACATATGCATAAGTATAGGCTACACATATGCATATGCATAGATGTATGCTTAGGCTATGTGTATGCATATGCATGTGTGCATATGTATGCATATTCATGAACATATACGTGAGTATGCATAGATTTATGCACATTTGCATACCTATATGCATCAACTATGCATATGTAGTATACTTATGGAAAGGCTACAAAAATACACACATATATCTATAGGTTATACATATACACACATGTATATGTATAGCCTATGCATATACACATATACACATGTGTATAGGTATATGCCTAGCATGTGCATATACATGTGCAAACATGCATAACATATTCATAGGCTGCACAAACACACACACGTAGAATAGGCTATCCACATATGTATACATGTATACAACAGAGTACATTATGAATAAGCACAAAAATATATGAATGCATAGCCATATGCATATATATATATATATATATATATATATATATATATATATATATATATATATGTATATATATATATATATATATATATATATATATGTATATATATATATATGCATAAGCATTACCTAATCGCTTTCTATTGATATTAATCCCAATATTTGAATATTTCCAAACACATAAGTGACCTTGCCACCATATCACAAGAGTAGGCTTCCCTTCTAGCTTAACATACACCATTAACCCTTTGAAAAGTATATCCTAAACTTTTAATTAATCTATACAATGGTTCTCAATAAAGTAATATAGAAATGGATAGAGGATGCATTAATATACCAATCTTCTATATAAGTAATGGTTATATTCAGGGGGGGAAGTAAGAATTCGGAGACACTGCAATTGAAAGGATACCAAAATTCAGCCAAACTTACCTCAAACAAAGGGCTTGAACACATATGATACCAAAAATTTTCTAAATGGTGGCTATCATGGCTTTACCCCACCTATCATGCATGTCTAATACCTCTTCCTTTGGCATCACTTCTCAAATGTAGACTTATTTTCTTAAATAATGACTATTAGTGTACCATTATATTTAGCACTGTAATTGTATACATTCTAATAATCACTGTCTTTCTAATTTTATCTTTTAAAAATCATTGTAAGTTTAGTTTCTTATATTACAATTTCATGATTGATATTCTATGTTTTTCTATTTAAACTAGAGATTCAAAATAGAAAAGTGGACCAAGAAGAACACACTACTATAAATATTGAGGAGAAACACCAAGAATGATAAGGAACCTATTGCTAGACAATCACATGATTTAGTGCTCCTAAAAAGTAAAACTTCTCAATGATGATTCTAGCACTCATCCAAAAATTTCCATAAACACAATTCTTACTACGATTTCTAGCCTTGTGACCATAGTGTACCCTGTCCATCTATTCATCCATCCACATGTTGGTGGCTCACATGGCCACCAATAGTGGCACTTTTAGCCTTGGGGTGGCCAAACTTTTTTGACCTCAATAATGAATCTTCCTGCTAACCCTAGGATGGATGTGCCAATAATAGAGCACCCTCCCCTCCCCCCGCACCCCCAATAAGGTGATCAACATGTCTTCCAATTGAATTATGTTCTTCTCCACTATTATTTTACTTTTCTTAGCAAGCTAGCTAATGGGGGCAGCATTGTTGTATTATTTATTTTAAAAAAGATAATAAAATTAAAAAATAAAAACAAAAATGCACACACACTCACTACATTGCACATATAGGGGTCCTCAAAGTAGGTACACCAAGTGACCTTGGTTAGCCAAGTATACGTCCCTAGTCTCCTGGCCCTTTTCCCCACACACACTCAGGTCACATCAAGGATAGGATATACCTAGGAAGCATACCTTGCCAATGGTTAGACCTATCACCCTGGGTCACTCACATTTCGTTTCTTAGATGACATCGATGCCCTAACAAAGCAAGGTGGGAAAGCTCTGGAAGGAAAGACCATTCTCTTCAATCTCACTACTAAAGACCCTTATGCCATTCAACTATAATGTATATTATCCAACGAATAATGACATATTTAGAAATCTCTTAAAGCAAAATTTTAGCTAGCCACAACACTTTTCCATCCCTTTGTCAACAATACAACTATGAGGAATGAAAATGGCTATCTTCTAACTTATAAGTAATACCTAAGTACTCATGTGTACTTATGTAATAATTGCACCATATCCTATGCATGGTTTGGGTCGTCAAGTGTGTGCAACACTTCAGTTTTCTTGGAGTTCAACCCATCTCCCAAATCAATAGAATATGTCATGTGTACAAAAACAATATTACCACGGTTCCCTAGGGAGAGACTACACGAAATGTTTTCAATTGTAGCTACTAAAGATTCCAAGCGTCAATGCAAGATCCATTCTTCTTGAAGGTCTTCCATTCCAATATTTTGGATCTTTGATCACCATGCAATCTTACCAAGAGAAAAAATACCATCACACCCACCAGGAGAATCCCACCAACCATAGCAAGCAGGACACCACTCCAACAACAACTTACCTTATGACTAAAAAATCCTATGCCGTCAATAGTCTACAGCGCTCCTCCAAGGCCAACACATCCACATCATACCTTACAACCAAAAGCTTCTATGCTATCAACTGTCTAAAGCAATCCTCCAAGGCCAACACATGATGGTCCCTAGTATCCATGTCTTTGAAGCAAGTTGAAACACACCACCTATGATGTAGAGTATCATGGGACTAGCACTTGTCTAGAGGGGGATAATGTTAACAATAAGAAGTATGTGGCATGCGAGGTGCAAGCAAGTACGAGAAGGAGCCTAAATTCTAGAAAATCGTCTTTGAATTATTAAACAAAATATAATGTGCATGAAGCACATGCACATTCGAATTGCCAAATGATTGCAATACGTAAATTGATTAATCAGGTAAATCTACAAGATATCCCATGCAAGTTGTAATGATAACTAGGCTCCCGTGGAAAAACCGCAAAGGTCCTAGCTCATTATGACCATACAAAAAGAATGTGATAAAAGATGACCAATCTTGAGGCCCTAAAGTGGTCTACATTTCCAAGAGGGATGGGAGAACCCTAAACCTAGAAATCATGTATAAAAAGGATAAGAATGAATAGAACAAGCCGTTCATGTGTGTGCAAACTTTGTACATTTCCCTTCCTACTTTCATTGTAAGAGAGTGAGTGAGAGTGAGAGTGAGAGATTGACAGCAAGAGATTGAGAAGGTGAGGGTGAGGGTGAGGGACCAAGTTAGTGAAGATCTACTCATCTTCTCTCTATGTACTCTCTCTTACCATGCTCATGCTTCTCTTTTGCATGTGGAGGTTGTAGATGTTTAAGAGTCAAAGGAGCACTCACTTAGATCATGGAGTATGCAAAGTGTGAGATAGTCATTCAATTCTCGTACAACGAAGCTCTTGAAGGAATAAGAGTGTGTCCAAATTCCCACTACCTTGAGCTCATGTAGCACAACAATCAAGGCTCTTACAAGTGTAGATAGGGCACATGACTTCACAATTTAAGTTCAGATTTTTGTCTATGGGATCGAGGAAAGTTTAAAAAATACATGTAGACTTTTTTTAAAAGAAAGAGAGCAATTATTGAGTTAGTTACTAAATTAGCAAACATAAGGGTAATTACATAAATTAGTTGATTGGTTTGAATTTAGTAGGGTAGTAATTGATTATGTAAGTTAGTTTATTTAAAAATCTAAAAAAATGATAACATTAGTTAGTAGATGGGGGGTCAAATATCAAGGTGGGGGCTATTATTTGCAACAATTTGGGTCACCTCGCCGCCACTTCTCATCTACCATAGCCACCCTCCTCTAGCTTCTCCACATGTTCCTACTCCCCCATGTTTTTGTTAGTAGTACTTTCATCACCACCACTTACTCTTACAAGCATTCTTCCCTATTTCTAATGTGCTTCAGTCCTCCCTATTATTAGATCGATTGCCAACTAGGGGCAAATTGATGGAAATCCCCCTACTCCACATCATGCATACATTTCCCCCATGCACCTCATCCATCCCAAAATGTATCACTCTTATTGTGTACTACTACCCACCATCCCCTCCCCCCCATGTGCCCCCAAAATACTACTCATCTTGCACATGCTCCCATGACTTTACATCCCCCCTACCCATGTATTAAAAATAATTATTATGTATTCTAGTGCCTACTATATAAAAGAGTTTCCTCTCCCCTCTTCCCGCAAGGCTATAGACACTTGACGAAGCCATGAATTAGGGATTGTGTGTGTGTAGGTCCACACACACACACACACACAGAGAAAAACAGAAACTGAGAGCTCAAGGAGATTTATATCCCAAAGAATTTCCTACTATATAAAAGAGTTTCCTTTCCCCTCTTCCCACAAGCCTACATACACTTGATGAATGCGTGAAGTAGGGATTTTGTGTGTATAGGTGCACAGAGACACACACACACATAGAGGAAAACAAGAACTGAGAGATCAAGGACATTTATATCTCAAATAAGAAGAAGGCCACGGCATCCACACATGATGAGAGCATTCAAATATGAATTCCATGCGGACTACAATATTTCCCCTTCTTCTCATCTTAACAAATTATTGTAAGTATCCTCGTAACAAATTAAAGAAAATCTTAAGGAATAGTTTGCAAATACTAGGTTTTGGAATTCTGTATAGTCATGAATTTCAAGGCTATGATTCATTAATTAGATTGTAGAAGGGACACATAAGTAAGATATATATACTCTGGAGAATATTGTTACTCAATCTACCTTGGATGAATTTTAAGTTTGTCCAGAAAATTCCAAGGTACCCCATTTTTTAGGAGAGAGTGAGTGAAACTCCTTATTATGGACCTATTTTGGAGTCTAATTTTTTCCTAGACCAAAGTTTGCCAATTGATGATATTTATGGATGGTAGGAGAAAGTAAATTTGAAGGTTTGTATTAAACTTTAACTTTTAGTTTTGAGATAAAAGAGGTATACTACCCACCATAAGTAGCGCTCCTTAAAAGGGCAACTCTGAACTTATCAATGTGGAGATAGAAATGCATAAGTCTTAGAATTGGTATGATATTGTAATGTAGAAACACTTTCAAAGCATATTGGAAATACTCCATTAGCTTAAGAATTATAGTAAATGTTATTCCACAAAATTTCATATCAATGTAGAATGTTATAATACTCTAACCTCATCTATAAAATTAAAGAGTACATGAATCAAAATGTCCACAATGATATATGTATTCTCAAATGTACCTCTTAAAGTCTCAATTTTATACATTTTGTAGTATCCAAATGTGTGTCTTACTTAAAGTTAGTAAGAATATTACACATGAGAAAATCACAACATTAACATATAGAACTATAAACTGCACCTTAAAATAAAAACCAAGTAAAGTCCCTATTTCCAAGCCAGATATGGATTATTATACAAAAAGCCAGCTTTTCCTATATAAAGCATAGGTCACTAACAAAGATCATGAAACATGTATCAGAGCCTTCTTTGACACAAAGACTACAACAAGAAACTAAAGAGATGACTTGATTCTAGGATAAAAACCAAAGAAAACCCCTTTATTTTTATAGAGAATCCATTGGGAGACTTGGAAACACATGGTTTTTCCCTAAGTTAGAGAAAATTATACTCATGATGAATTGAACATACTTTTATTGGAGAGGGCCTTTCTTTCATAATGCCTACCAAGTTTATTATGGTTTAACTAGTGTTTTGAATAATCTCATAAAGCAAGAAACCAACAAAGCTCACAAATGGCCTTGAGATGCATAAAGAGTTGTGCATGTCCTAATCAAGGTCTCGAGCTTTCCAAATTGGTCTAACAATAAAGAATTAGATACAAACCCATTGGCATGATTGGAACCTAGGTTCACTCTATTTGCAAGAGATTGAGATGGTAGATTATTGCCTAATGAACCAAGTGTGGAGTTGGTTGCTCTTGATTGTTGTGGGTTGCCAAGTGATCTAGCATGATGAACAGCTAGGTCGCAATAGTGCTTGACCCACCACATTTCCTACAAGGAGTAGAGTCAACCAAGTCCACTATGCTCTTGGAAAGGGACGTAACAATATAAGTTATTAAAAATATCTCCCATTTTGTAATAAGAGGACACCGTCTTTGGACAAGGAGGAAGTGATATTTCAAATAGTATATTAACAAGCATGCATGAAGATCAAAGAGCTTAACATTGAGCATTATGTGTTTACATAAAGAATTTGGATGAAGCATAGCATTTACGACTTGAGGACTTGAATAACCACAATATAAATGCAGTCAAGATGATTGCCAGCACTTATTTTGATACTATACAAAGATCGCAATGATGTAAATGCTTCCAATGGACCCAAATATCATAGGTAACTTACTATATGAACATATACACGACATTGAAACTGCTGCAAATTTATAGACAAACCATTTCAAATGTGCAACGTATTATATATCAAATGAATTATCAAATTGCATCTAAGTATACTTGTTTCTGAACATATGTAGAGCAAAGTTTCATTAGCAAAACTTGTTTTAAATGCTCAATAGGGTAGATATGGCTCCAACAATGACCACAAATACTAGCTTAATGAGGCCACGATCGACTCTATGAATCTATATATGAGTAGCTTTAGCCAATCAATATATTACCCTTCATTGACTAGAATAGTATCAAGAGAAGAAGTGAATTGAGAGAAACGTATAATCGATAGTAGGCCTTATGATGATAAAACACATGCAATGACACATCAAGGTTTATCCATGCACGTAGCAATTTGAAACAAGCCACTATTTGCATTGTGATTTGCTAGCGTGAATGACAAGGTGATTCGATGAAAGGGAGCAGCTAACTACAAGAATATCTCTGCAAACTATCGTTCAATACACCGGCCAAATCACTGTAACTGCTTAATTTACAAAAATAAACCGGCACGAACCAAATGTAGTGTGGACTATGGTTCTTTACAGCCACTGAAGGCATCCAAAATCCCCTGAATCTATATGTAACTCTAGCAGAACATAAGCATGATAGCCTAGAACAATGAGCTGGCACTAGAACGTCTCGTCAGACCAGCTTCGACTGCCTGGCTCGAGGTCAAGCTTCTCTTCCAAAGCTCGAAGGGCCAACTCCAGCTCGTCACGGGCGATCGGGACAGTACTGCATGTAAGAAAGACATCGATCCGCAGAGAGTCAGAGGCACAGAGAGAGAGAGAGAGAGAAAGAGAGAGAAGGGGGGTGGGTGCGGCTTGACCTCTGAGACGTAGCTTGTGGTAAGGTCGATAAGTACTGCGGGTCGCCATGGATGATCCAGGAGGCTGCGCTACGAGCTCGGGCAGCGTCATCAGGAGTGTCAAAGGAGCCTAGCCATAGCCTCTTAGAGCCGCCTGTCGCCCGCGCCCACTTGGGCAGCTGCACCCGCGCGCTCCACTTGCTCCCAGGCGATTGCTGGTACACTCCTGTATGTATGCCATTGTCCTTCTTCCGCTTCTGGCAGGAGCGCTCCCTCTCCTGAATACCATTTGCCTCACCTTGCGCCTGCGTTCGCCCTGCATCATCCTCCGCCATCGGCCACCTTCTGCATGCCATGCATGGAGCGCTTCCTTCTTCGACACGGCAATTGTTTGTTTGTATTCTTATTGGTCGGCCCGCAAAGCTTCTCATCCACGACTTCTCTTGGTTCTCTTCTCTCAATATGTTTATTGTTTCTTTAACCCCCATTTCAACCCTTCATCTCTTATTGGTTACTCCATTACGAGTAATAAGAAGAGAGAGAGAGAATCATTCTGCAACTCTTTCCATCTTATTCAAATCAAAACTTCGAATAGCTTGGTCCGTTTCAACACTCCCGAGTCCCCAGCCACTAGAAGTCTTGGAGGTCTCCAAGTCTATCTCCAAGTCTATCCACCTCATATACTTGCCTCAAGATCGATGTTGGCATCCATGAAGACATGATCAGCAAAGACGGCCTTTTCATTTGCAGATCTTCAATTCTTGCCAACCATATTCATTGTGGTGGAATGGAACTACCTTGAAGATTTGGCAATTGGGTGACAACAACAATTGTGGGAACGTTAGATGTGGTTTAAGGGTGTATAGGTCTTTAACCAAGTCATATTTTTTAATAGGATCCCTTGGCTTCTCCAATCAGCTGGAAAATGGGATAATGTCCACTTTTATATTCCCTCTATCCTCTAACTGTGGCAACATTTGCACGTCTTCTACTATAGGAGGTACTTTGGTATTCTCTATCTCTTAGACCTCTAGTCTTGCCTCTGAAACTGTCTCTATGACTCTTTATGGCACTAAAATGCTCTGTACTATATTGTTCTACTTTGCATTGTTCTATTTCTCCTTGGGAAGGTTGATTTTTACCATTTTAGCAAAGGGAATGTTTTCTTTTGAAACTACAAGTTCTCCTTTTCTGGCACGCGTTTTTGCAAAAATTTCCAATTCCACCAAATTGGAAGTAGATTTTTGGGTCTTTAGTTGGGTATTACTAGTAGCTTTCACATGACTAGGACTTGGATATTATTTTGTAGTGTGACCTTCTCCTTTGCATCAATTGCATAATAAGGGCTTGTAGTCCATAGACCTTATATGGTTTGGGTAGTTTGGTGAGATATGTCCCTTTTCTCCACATTCGTAGCACTCCACCTCTAATCTTTGGCGTCCACCTCTAATCTCTGGCGTCCACCAGATTGTTCTCCTCTGTAACTTTGAGAGGAAAACCTCCTTAGGTAAAAATTAGGACTAAACTCCCTACCCTCAGCCACACATCGACTGGGGGAAAATAAGTAAAAAAATTTGCAATTAATTTCACCTTTATCCACTTAACCTCCTCCCAAGAGGGAGTTTTCCCACAGTTTATGCAGTTTTGAACCCCGGTCCCAGTTGGCCAATGCGGAGGCCCTGATTCTCACGGGCGGTGTACAGGTTACACTGCCGGTAACTCCAATATCGAAAAAAACCTTTGCATGAGTTTTACGTGGGGTGCGGGAATTCGGTTATAGTAATATTTTTAAGTAGAAATATTACATTCTCTCCCCCTTGGAGGAATCGAGATGTCCTCATCTTGAGATGAACTGGGGATATTGTTGGTTGAGAGTGCTTTCATCCATCCAAGTGGCATCCTCCTCGGGATAATCTTTCCACTGGACGAGGCATTCTCTCAAGGTTCTGGATCTCAGTTGTTTCTCCCTAATATCTAAGATCCTGCCAGGCCGTAGCTCAAGGACTCCTTGGCTAGGCATTACAACTTGTTGGTCTTCAAATACATGGCTAGGATTAGGTACATACTTCTTCAATAGGCTGATATTGAATACATTATGAACCTTTAGGTTCTCAGGGAGTTGCAGTCTATAAGCATTGGGTCCTAGGCACTTGAGGATCTTGTATGGTCCACAATACCTTGGACTTAGCTTCTTGCAATATCCTAAGGATAAGGAACTCTTCTTTGGCCGTACGTGAATGAAGACCATGTCTCCTTCCTCAAAGGTTCTATCTTGACGCTTCAAATCCGTGTATGCCTTCTATCTATCCTTGGCGGCTTGGATGTCCTGTCTAATTGACTTCATTTGGTCATCTATCTCTTCCAACATCTGCCTTTAAGCTTCAACCCTCAAGGTTGGATCTGAAAAGTTTAAGGGTCTTCGACAGTCATGCCCATACAATGCTTGGAAAGGGGTCATCTAAATGCTTTGTTAGTAAGAAGCATTGTAGGCAAATTCAACCAAAAGCAAGTATTGAATCCACCTTTTTGGTTCACGGCAGCAGTGTGCTCTTAGCATATCCTCAATGACTTGATTGACTCACTCCATTTGGCCATCAGTTTGGGGATGGTAGGCTGTACTAAAATAGAGTTGAGTCCCAATGGCTTCAAAGATAGCTCTTCAGAAGTGAGATGTAAAGAGAGAATCACAATCTCTAATGATTCTTCTGGGCAACCCATGTAGCTTGAATATCTCCTTGATAAACAACCTTGCAATGTCTGAGGCTTTATAGTTTGTCTTAACTGGAATAAGGTGTGCAACCTTAGTAATCATGTCAACCACAACCATGATGGAGTTGTATCCTCCCTGAACTTGGGGTACGCCAACAACAAAGTCCATACTGATGAATTCCCATTTCATCTGGGGAATGTCAAGTGGTTGCAACTTTCCTGGCATTTTGACATGTTCGGCCTTAATACGTTGACAAGACAAACACTCAGCGACATATTTGAGAATGTCACCCTTAAGTCTCTCCCAATAGTAGCTCTTCCTAACTGCATTGAGAGTCTTGGCATAGCCAGGATGTCCTGAGAAAGGGAAATCATGAGCTTCCCACAGTATCTTCTGCTTGAGTGACTGGCTTGCCAGTATACATAATCTCGTTCTATAGTACACAACTCCACTATTGATAGAGAATTCATGATACTTAGCATGTAGCTATTGGTCCTGTTCCTTGATAGGGATCTCCCTTAGCATCTTTTGATAGGCTAGATCATGGCATGCTTCTTCTGTAGCTAGCTCAAGTATTGGGTTGTTTGGCATGGATACCTTTGTGGCTAGAGATCTAGCTGTTGATAGATTTTGCAAGATTAGAGAATTAAGATGCCTTGCGACTGAGTGCATCGGCAACTACATTCTCCTTTCTAGGTCGGTATTTGATTTCAAAATCATACTCCTCTAGCACTTCAATCCACCAATGTTTCCTCATGTTGAGCTCGTTCTGGGTAAAGATCCACTTGAGGCTTTTATGATCCGTTACTAGAGTAAACTTGTTATCCAACAGGTAGTGTCTCCAAAGCTTTATAACATGGATGACAACTAACAGTTCTAGATCATGGGTAGCATAATTCTTCTCATGGCTCTTTAGTTTCCTTGAAGAGTATGCTACAGGATGACCTTCTTGCATGAGCACACATCCTAAGGCAAGCGTGCTAGCATTAGTTACTACTTCGAACTCCTTACAAAGGTCCAAAAGTTTCAGGATAGGTGCTACCAAACTTTTCTTTAATCTATCAAAGCTAGATTGTTCGGCAGCAGCAGCTGACCATGCAATGGATGCTTGCTTCTTCAGTAGATCCCTCAGAGGTGCTACAATCAAATCATAGTTTTTGATAAAGACCCTATACCATCCTGTCAATCCAAGAAAACTGCGTATTTCTTTGACAGTTGTTGGTATTAGCCATTCTAGAACATCTTTGACTTTGGCCAGATCCACTGAGATTCCTTCCGCTGATACGATAAATCCCAGATATTCAATCTGACATTTGAAGAATGCACACTTCTTCATCTTAGCATAGAGCTTGTAGACCCTCATTGTCTCAAGGACAATCCGAAGTTGGGATTCATGATCTTCTTCCAGTTTGGAATAGACTAGGGTATCGTCGAAGCGGACGAGTACGAAGTCATCAAGATATGGCCTAAAGATATCCTGCATTAACCTGTTGAAGGTGGTAGGCGGATTCGTGAGCCCGAATGACATAACTAGGACCTCAAAGTGTCCATATCTTGTGTTGAAGGCCGTCTTTGGGATATCTTCTTCCTTGATCCTTATCTGATAGTAACCATACGTGAGATCAATCTTGGAGAAGATCTTTGCACCCTGAAGACGATCAAGAAGCTCATCTATTCTAGAAATAGGATACTTGTTCTTAACAGTTGATTGATTCAACCCTCTGTAATCAATACACAGTCAAAGTGTTCTATCTTTCTTTTTCTAGAACAGCACTGGAGGTCCCCATGGTGAACTGCTAGGACAGATGTAGCCCTGATCTAACAGTTGCTTGAGTTGCTCCTTCAGCTCAATTGCTTCCGAGATGGACATTCTATAAGGCCTCTTTGCAATTGGCGCAACTCGTGGCACCAGCTTAATCTCATGATCCACTTCTCTTTGAGGTAGGAGTTCTGTCAGCTCTTCAGGAAATACGTCCACGTACTCCTTTAGCCATGAAGGTCCTTCACTAGACTCCTGCTTTTGATCTAGCTTATTAAGCTTAATCAAGTAGACAGATAGTCCCGTTCTAACTCCCTTTATAATCCGAGATGCTTTAGCCAATTGAATTTTTGGCTTTTCAGCCTCTCCTTGAGTTGTGACTGATTCCCCTTCAGAGTTTCGAAAGGAAGCTTGGACATTTCCACAATGAATGTGGGCATCCTTAGGTTTAAGCCAATCCATTCCGAGTAGACACTCATGGATACCTAGGTTCATGACCCTGAATCTAACCAAAGTTGTCTTTCTTCCCAGAAAGAATTCCACCTTAGCAATTTGCTAGGTACAAGTGACCTCATGACTATTTGCTAATTCCACAAGCAAGGTAGGTGCTTCTACTGTGGCTATTCATAATCTTCTTGCACAAGCTGGTGAGATAAAGGAATGTGTACTGCCACAATCAATCAAGGTTTTGAAACCTTTACCTTGATAGTTTGATGGTGTCTGAATCACTGAAAACTGGCAATTCGGGCCTTTCTTGTGAAGGGAAGCATGGACTATTTCCCTCTCAAACTCTGCTTCCATGGTCAGGTCTTCTTCTTCGCACATTTCCCTGTAGGCAACACAAGCGGTTCTTCCTCTGCCTTAGGTGTTGGCTCCTTGGCCACAGCCGGTTCCTTGGAAAGGAGCTTGACGTTGTCCTCCGCCAAGCTTGGGACATTGCCTTTTGAAATGATCGGGCTCGTTGTAGTGGAAACAACGGATATTTCGGCCATTGCTTTGGGTAGGGACAAAGTTATTGACATTATTAGTCCTTGCTTTCTTTCTTTGCCCTCGGTTTTGACCTTGAACTCTCTTCGCTTGAGGTCTATATGCTCCTCTGTTCTGATCATTATAAGTCCAAGTTTTGTTACTTCTTTGCCTAGCTTGCACCTCCTGAAATATGGCGCAGCTCGAATGAGTGCGTCTTGTAGATCTGTTGGGCGCATAGATTCAAGGCGGGTATTCACTAGTGGGTTTAGACCGGCACAAAATTTTGACACTTGATGTGTCATATCCAAGTGAAAGTATTCCGGTTGTTCCCACTTAGGACCGACCTGAATCACAGTTTCCCCTAATGGTCATTTTCCTGAATGGCAACTAGTGTCAAACCCCAAGCGAACTACTTTACATAGAAATGCCAGGGCCAAAGCGGATTCATGTTGCACTTGGTTCAAGGAGAATGGGAAACGAGAGGGATGCAAGGATCGACCTCTTCCATAAGGCATAGTCCCATTCTGTTCCCCTAAAACAGCATAAATCGGGATTATTGTAACCTAGACTCTAGGTCAGTGCCCTTCCTATTCATTTCCTTTGAGAAGATTTCCTTGTTGTCCATTACGATTGAGAAAAGTTCCCGGCCAACCGGGACCACCCATCCATAGGATGGACCCATGGCCACATCCACCACACTTTCCTCAAGGTTGCTTTAGTTGTCTAATTACCTACCACATTTAGTTGGACATGCATCAATCAGCTTCCTTAATTAGCCTGTTAGACATTGGTTCCTTCACGTATTCTTAGCACTTGACATAGAAAAACAATGTCAAACAAGTTCCTTTTGATAAGGTTATCTTATTTATCTTTGGAATACATCCATAAAGTCCAGCCCGCATGCTAATCCATGATCCGTCCGAAGGCTATCCAGCAATCCACAAGGATTATTAATTCAATATTCCGCCCGTAGACTAGTATGATGGCCTCAAGATCCAATCCCGAGTCATGTTGGCCTCTTGTGCAGGGCCCGAAAGGCGAGGGATTTACGGCCAGAGCCCCCCTTTGTAACATGTCCGCCTGTAATCTTCAGGACACGTCTTAGCAGTCCATCGGAAAGGATGTCTAGAAAGCTCCACCCAGCACTCCAATGGAATATCACGGGGTTTGTGATCTAGGACTTTCTGCGTCTGCCACGTAGCAGAAGTATTCTGGCCATTCCCACTTAGGACCGACTTGAATCAGGGTTTGTCTTTTGCTTCCAAGCAAATATCTAATCCCCGTATCTTGGTTACGTTACCCAAGAAAGGTACTATATCGGGACGATTATTCATCCTCTTGCAAGATAAACTTGTGTAAGAATTTGCCAATGTCATTTCGAGGAATTGGCCATTCCCTTGTGATCAAATCACAAGATTATGCGACTCTGCAACTTGTTGCACGAGTGTCGCATCTAATCCATGGGACTATTTTACCCATCAACGGCGTCTTCTAATCACGGTATCATGATTAGATAGGAAACATGGTTAGGGTGTCTTCATAACAATCCAATCCTGATTGCACTAGGCCGACATTGTCGGTCCTAAGGTTCGAAATGGACTTTATTGGATTGAAAAAGGGGAGAAAGGGGTGTAAAAGACCTTTAAGAGAGATTTTTGTGGGGGGGAAAACTCACGAGAAGGGTTTTAAATCCTGGGGATGGAAAGGGGTTATAAAAACCCTCTTTGTAAATGCAATAGGAAAGGCCCACGGGAAGGGGGGCTTGGAGAGCCCTTAGAAGCTTCAAGAAGCTTCTGGAAGAAACGTGGTACACCCACATGGAGGAAGAAGATGATTTCTTCTAGCGGCGTGTTGGCAGGCAGATGGCGACCTTGATAGCGGCAGTGGTGTCAATTCTCCACCCTCTCTTCTTCTTGCAGGGTTAAGCTCTCTCGTCCAGCTCCCCCTCCTAAGAGAAACATGACGGCTTCAATCTCCTTCTTCCATGGCCTGGGCAGCGTCCCGTCCTATCTCCCTTTGCTCAGCCCCCCCCCCCCCCCCCCGATAGGGGGTTTTTATAGGGTGAAGGGAGGAGGACCTCCCTCTCCCCACGCGGCCATTTGCATGGCATTCACCCCCTCCATGGCATCCAGCAAGGATGCTCAGTCATCTCGCCTCCCCTCCCTCTCCTCCAGCACGATCCACTGCGAGGATAATTACGAAAAAAAAAATTGCCATTATTTCAAATATTATGTTTTTAGCCTCCTATCAAGAGGAGGTTCTTATGAAGAGCGCGGGTTTTTATTAACCCATAGTCCTAAGTCTCGATTGGCCCGTGGAGAATGTACAATTAATGACCGAATCGTTCACAACCACAATACCGGCATTGCATTTTTCCCGAGACTTCACACATGTATGAAATAATTTTCCGCAGGAATATTACATTCTCTCCCCCTAGGAGGAATCAAGATGTCCTCATCTCGAGATAAACTGGGGATATTGATGTGGTTGAGAGTGCTTTGATCTACCCAAGTGGCATCCGCCTTGGGATAATCTTTCCACTAGATGAGGCATTCTCTCAAGGTTCTGGATCTTAGTTGTCTTCCCTAACATCTAAGATCCTGTCAGGCCATAGTTCAAGGAGTCCTTCACTAGGCATTACAATTTGTTGGTCATCAAACACATGGTTAGGACCAGGTATATACTTCTTCAATAGGCTGATATGGAATACATTATGGACCTTTAGGTTCTCCGAGAGTTGCAGTTTATAAGCATTAGGTCCTAGGCACTTAAGGATCTTGTATGGTCCATAATACCTTGGACTTAGCTTCTTGCAATCTCCTAAGGATAGAGGACTCTTCTTTGGGCATACGCGAATGAAGACCATGTCTCCTTCCTCGAAGATTCTATCTTGACACTTCAAATCTGCGTATGCCTTCTGTCTATCCTTGGCGGCTTGGATGTCCTGTCTTATTGACTTTATTTGGTCATCCATCTCTTCCAACATCTGCCTTGAAGCTTCAACCCTCAAGGTTGGATCTAAGAAGTTTAGGGGACTTCGACAGTCATGACCATACAATGCTTGGAAAGGGGTCATCTGAATGCTTTGTTGGTAAGAAGCATTGTAGGCAAATTCAACCAAAGGTAAGTATTGAATCCACCTTTTTGGCTCACGATAGTAGTGTGCCCTAAGCATATCCTCCATAACTTGATTGACTCGCTCCATTTGGCCATCAGTTTGGGGATGGTAAACTGTGCTGAAACAGAGTTCAGTCCCAATGGCTTCAAAGATATCTCTCCAGAAGTGTGATGTGAAGAGATAATCACGATCACTAATGATTCTTCTGGGTAGCCCATGTAGCTTGAAAATCTCCTTGATAAACAACCTTGCAATGTCTGAGGCTTTATAGTTTGTTTTTACTGGAATAAGGTATGCAACCTTAGTAAGCATGTCAACTACAACCATGATGGAGTTTATCCTCCCTGAACTTGGGGTAGGCCAACAACAAAGTCCATATTGATGAATTCCCATTTCATTTGGGGAATGTCAAGTGGTTGTAACTTTCCTGGCATTTTGACATGTTCGGCTTTGACATGTTGATAAGATAAACACTCAGTGATATATTTGAGAATGTCACCCTTAAGCCTCTCCCAATGGTAGCTCTTCCTAACTGCATTGAGAGTCTTGGCATAGCCAGGATGTCCTAAGAAAGGGGAATCATGAACTTCCCACAATATCTTCTGCTTAAGTGACTGGCTTGCCGGTATACATACTCTCGTTCTATAGTAGGCAAGTCCACTATTGATAGAGAATTCATGATACTTAACCTGTAGCTTTTGATCCTGATCCTTGATAGGGACCTCCCTTAGCATCTTTTGATATGCTGGAGCATGGCATGCTTCCTCTCTAGCTAGCTCAAGTATTGGATTGTTCGGCATGGATACCTTTGTAGCTAGAGATCTAGCTGTTGATGGATTTTCCAAGATTAGTGAATTAAGGAATGCCTTGCGACTGAGTGCATCGGCAACTATGTTCTCCTTTCCCAGTTGGTACTTGATTTTAAAGTCATACTCCTCTAGCACTTCAATCCACCGACATTGCCTCATGTTGAGCTCATTCTGGGTAAAGATCTACTTGAGACTTTTATGATCAGTCACTAGAGTAAACTTGTTACCCAACAAGTAGTGTCTCCAAAGCTTTAGGGCATGGATGACAGCTAAAGTTCTAGATCATGGGTAGCATAATTCTTTTCATAGCTCTTCAGTTTCCTTGAAGAGTATGCTACAGGATGACCTTCCTGCATGAGCAACATCCTAGGGCAAGCGTGCTAGCATCAGTTACTACCTCAAACTCCTTACTGAGGTCTAGAAGTTTTAGGATAGGTGTTGATACCAAACTTTCTTTCAATCTCTCAAAGCTGGTTTGTTCGGAAGTTGACCATGCAATGGAAGTTTGCTTATTCAGTAAGTCCGTCAGAGGTGCTGCAATCAAAGCATAGTTTTTGATGAAGACCCTATACCATCCTGTCAATCCAAGAAAGCTACATATTTCTTTGACAGTTGTTGGTATTGGCCATTCTGGCACATCTGTGACCTTGGCTGGGTCCACTGAGATTCCTTCCGCTGATACGATGAATCCGAGATATTCAATCTAATGTTTGAAGAATGCACACTTCTTCATCTTAGCATACAACTTATGTGACCTCATTGTCTCAAGGACAATTCGAAGTTGGGGTTCATGATCTTCTTCTTATTTGGAATAGACTAAAGTATCGTCGAAGAAGACAAGCACGAAGTCATCAAGATATGGCCTAAAGATATCCTGCATTAACCTGTTGAAGGAGGCAGGCACATTCGTAAGCCCGAATGACATAACTAGGAACTCAAAGTGTCCATATCTTGTGTTGAAGGCCATCTTTGGGATATCTTCTTCCTTGATCCTTATCTGATAGTAACCAGACGTGAGATCATTCTTGGAGAAGATCTTCGCACCCTGAAGACAATCAAGAAGCTCATCTATTCTAGGAATAGGGTACTTGTTCTTGACAGTTGATTGATTCAACCATCTGTAATCAATACATAGTCGAAGCGTTCCATCTTTCTTTCTCTGGAATAGTACTGGAGCTCCCCATGGTGAACTGTTAGGGTGGATGTAGCCTTGATCTAGCAGTTGCTTGAGTTGTTCCTTTATCTCAATTGCTTCCGGGATGGACATTCTATAGGGTCTCTTCGCAATTGGCACAGCTCCTGGCACTAGCTTGATCTCATGATCCACTTCTCTTTGAGGTGGGAGTTCTATTAACTCTTCAAGAAATACGTCCGCGTATTCCTTTAGCCATGAAGGTCCTTCACTAGACTCCTGCTTCTAATCTAACTTGTTGAGCTTAATTAAGTAGATAGGTAGTCCATTTTTGACTCCCTTTATAATTCGAGATGCTTTGGCCAACTGAATTTTTGGCTTTCCTGCCTCTCCTTGTGTTGTGACCAATTCCCCTTCAGAGTTCCGAAAGGAAATTTGGCCCTTTCCACAATGAATGTGGGTGTCATTAGGCTTAAGCCAATCCATTCCGAGTAGACACTCATGGATACCTAGGCTCATGACTCTGAATTTGACCGAAGTCACCTTTCCTCATAGAAAGAATTCCACCGAAGTCACTTTTCCTCCCAGAAAGAATTCCACCTTTGCAGTTTGCCTAGTACAAGTGACCTCACGACCATTTGCTAATTCCACAAGGAATGTAGGTGCCTCTACAATGGTTATTCCTAATCTTTTTGCACAAACTGGTGAGATAAAGGAATGTGTACTGCCACAATCAATCAAGGTCTTGAAACCTTTACCTTGATAGTCTGACGGTGTCTGAATCATTGAGAATTGGCAATTCGGCCCTTTCTTGTGAAGAGCGGCATGGACTGTCGCCCTTTCAAACTCTGCTTCCATGGTCGGATCTTCTTCTTCACACATCTCCCTGTTGGGAACATAGGCGGTTCTTCTTCTACCTCGGGGGGTAGCAGCTCCCCAACCACGGCCAGCTCCTTGGAAAGGTGCTTGACGATGTCCTCCTCCAAGCTTGGGATATTGCCTCTTGAAATGACCGAGCTCATTGCGGTGGAAACAACAGAGGTTTCGGCCATTGCTTTGAGTAGGAACAAAGTTGTTGACATTATTAGTCCTTGATTTCTTTCTTTGTCCCTGATTCTGACCTTGAACTCTCTTCATTTGAGGCCTAAATGTTCCTCTGTTCGGGTCATTATAAGACCAAGTTTTGTTTCCTCTTGGTCTAGCCTGCACCTCTTGAATTATAAGGGCAGCTCAAATGAGTGTGTCCTGAACATCTGATGGGCGCATAGATTCGAGATTGGTATTCACTAGTGGATTTAAACTAGCACAAAATTTTGACACCTGCTGTGTCATGTCCATCTGTGGCGCATACTTAAGAAGTGAGACTAATTTAGAGTAGTATGCGTCAAGAGTGAGTTCCAACTATTTTAGCTCATAGAACTCATTCATTTTTTGCGTGTGATATGCAAGTGGTAAGTATCTTACCTGAACGGCTTTCTTCAGCTTCTCCTAGGTAACAGATTCTTCTGTGATCCCTTGATCTCTGCACCATTGCTTCCACCAAAGCCTGGCTTCGCCGACGAGCTTCAGCTTGGCGAGCATAGCCTGGTTGGCGGGTGCAGTACCGGGTACTTCAAAGTAATCCTCCATGGATTCAATCCAAATTTCTGCATCTGCTTGGACGAACCTACCTCTCCCGTCAAATTCGGGTAGCTTAATCTGCTTGAGAAGAAACTTCTTCTCCTGGATTATAGCAGTACTTGATGTAGAAGGCGAACTAGGAATCTGTACCTGGGGTTGTGCCTAGATAAAGGTTTCTTAATGTTATTACTCGTTAATCGTTACGATTTATATTTCATCTCCATTTCAGCTATCAACCAAGAAATCTAACCACTTAACTTCTTATCAATTCTCATGAACAAAACAGACATTGATAAAAAGAAGTCTTATTGCATTTATATGGGTCTAGCCCTTTCGGAGTACAACATCTCTTGGTATGGCAAAGTGGCTGATACATTTAGTTCGAGGAGAATAGTGTTGTATTACATTTATCTATGGGAACTGGATAATAGTATGGTTTCAGGTCATGAATCTTCAGGAATCGGTAAGTCATTGGAATATTGGGGTATCCTTTCATTTGGAACCCATTCTTCTCATAGCGCCCCAACACTTTGATCCTATCGGTGGGGATTACACGGGTCACTTCCTCATATACATATAAGTTCATCTCAACCCTCCGACCTCGAATATGTAAAGTTGAGTTTATGTGAGCCTCCACAAAAATGAATAGCTTCACGATCTTCAGGTCTTCCAACCACTTGATCCTCTTTAAGTTGGTTTGAAGGTATGCAAACTGGTGGTCAGCTATATAGTAGATTCTTGAGGCACCTGTCCATCTTTGTTCCACGTACAAAGGCGATGGATTATAAATACACTCTAAGATGTTCATCATCTCAACCCTTTGTCGATAATCCGGGGAATGCATCACAGTCATAAACATGACTCGAAACACTAAGAACTTGTTCCATGCTTCGTAATTCTGCAAGATAGCATCGAAAGTAAGGAAATGTTTGGAACAATAACATTTTCTTTACTTCTTCTTATTAAGATTTCTTAAAAACAAATCCTTCGTTGGTTCACTCTGATACCAACTGTAACGTGTCCGCTTGTAATTTTCAGGACACGTCTTAGCAGTCCATCGGAAAGAATGTCTAGAAAGCTCCACCCGGCACTCCCATGGAATGTCACGGGGTTTGTGATCTAGGACTTTCCGTGTCTGCCACGTAGCGGAAGTATTATGGCCGTTCCCACTTAGGACCGACCTGAATCAGGGTTTTTCCCTAATGGTCATTTCCTAAACGGCAACTAGCGTCGAACCCCAAGTGAACTACTTTACGCAAAAACGCTAGGGTCAAAGCGGATTCACGTTGCACTTGGTTCAAGGAGAATGGGAAATGAGAGGGATGAAATGCTCAACCTCTTTGCCATAAGGCATAGTCCCATTCCGTTCCCCTAAAACAGCATAAATCGGGATTATTATAACTTAGATTCTAGGTCACCGCCCTTGCTGTTTGTATCCTTTGAAACGATCTTCTTGATGTCCATCATGATTGAGAAAAGTTCCGGGCCCACCGGGACCACCCATCCGTAAGACGGACCCTTGACCACATCCAGCGCACTTTCCTCAGGTTGTTTTAGTTATTTAATTACCTACCACATTTAATTGGACATGTATCAATCAGCTTCCTTAATTAGCTCATTAGACACTGGTTCCTTCACATAATCATAGCACTTGACATAGAAAAGTAGATATATTTTCATCCTTTAATTCTTTGAGCAAACAAAGCAAAACAATACTCTCAAAACTATTACAAGCACAATCATTTCCATTGGTCGTTATTTGGCCAACTGCTAAGGAGTGAATCCTTCTTTCTGAATGCATCCAGCACTCGATCCGGGATCAATTGCAACTTGGCAAGATCCCCAAGGGTTTTTCTGTTTAACCCTTATATCCTTAGGTTAGGGCGGTACCCTATTAACCCAACTTAACCAAAACCTTAAGTTCTATTAGCAGTAAATATGTTATTCCAATTTACTGATTGGTCTTTTGCTTCCAAGCAAATATCTAATCCCTGTATCTTGGTTATGTTACCCTAGAAAGGTACTATATCAGGACGATTATTCATCCTCTTGCAAGATAAACTTGCGTAAGAATCTGCCAATCTCATTTCGAGGAATTGGCCATTCCCTTGTGATCAAATCACAAGATTATGCGACTCTGCAACTTGTTGCACGAGTGCCGCATCTAATCCATGGGACTATTTTACCCATCAACGGCGTCTTCTAATCACGGTATCATGATTAGATAGGAAATAGGGTTAGGGTGTCTTCATAACAATCTGATCCTGATTGCACTAGGCCGACATTGTCGGTCCTAAGGTTCCAAATTCAAACCGAGTTTCATCTTGTTAGCGAGTGATCCTTAGAGTAAAAACCCTAGATCGTCTCTTGCAAGTACGTCCTATTGTCCCTACATTCCGTGAACGTGGGCAAGTCTTTAGGTTTAAGAGTTTCAGCTTCGGCAATAAGAGCAATTAGGCCATGTCCTCAACGTGCTAAATCCCAGTTAGCACTTGGGATATGTTGCATTGATTTAACCATTCCTAACGAGTCCCTCGCGGTTTAGGTGTTTAGGTTAAACAAATTTACTTATCTACTCTTGAAGATAATTGCACTACCATTTTCGTAACCACATGATTCATTGCCTACATATTGAGTAGATTTTACAAACCCTAACTTTTCTAGTTAAGATCAAAGCATATGCTAAGTTATATCATAATTCCAATTGATCCTTTTATATCATGCATTCAAGATTCATGCTACAAAACTTTAGGGTTTTATGATTGAACCATGCAGCTTTTTCTTACTTCTTTTCTAAATGAGATTTTCGTAGGCTGAATGAGCATTACATAACCTTTCGTAACTACCTACGTAATTCATTGAAATTTATGCCAATTGCCTAGAGTTTAATCTACTTCATGCAGCTCAAGAACCATTTCCATGCCTTGTAAATTCCTACGGATTATTAGTGACCTTCTTTTAATGAATCATTTCGAAGGAAAGATGCCTAACAATGCGACATGTGATTTATTCTTTCCCATGCATAATTGAAGTGTACATCAGTAATTTTGATTTTATAAAGATGGGCATTAGTTAATCTGAGTTCGTTACTTTGCAATGCATAATAACCACTTGCTAGGAATGCATAGAGATCTTATGCTCTTCATTTTCATTCGTTTAATACAAATGACCGATTTTTTGATCGAAGTTACTTCCTTTAATCTAGCCAAGATATTTCAATAAAAAAAGTGCATCCTAATTCCATAAATGATCTATGCACAATCGAAATATTACGACGTTAAACAAAATTTAGAAAGAAAAACCTGGACTTGTGGTGAAATGTCCACATGGATGTTAGGAGATGATCCTCCTGCGTTTGCGCCTTATGCCTTCTTAGGAGCCATCTCGAATTATTCGACCTTTTCGCCTTGGATGCATATTTATGATCTTGGCCGTCTCCTTCGAACGCGAAAACTCCCTTTTGGTTCGGCTTCCTTGATCAATTTCACCGTCTTTTGAAACCGAGCTTTAGAAGGCCTTATAGATTTCCTCCTTGATGTAGGGATTTCACGATTAGGACCTTACAACCGTCAAGAATGACTTTGTGGAAATGCTAAGGGGCTTAAACTCCGGGGCTATGAGGGAAAAAAAACCTTAAACTTCAAGGAAAAAGGGGTGTAAAAGATTGCTTTGGGAAGGCAAATAAAAGGGGATTTTAAAATATCCCAGGGTAACAAGAACCCGCTTGAGAGGGCAATAAGGAAGGGGGTTTAGAATCTCGGCTAATGGGAGCTTGTGGGGAACCTAAGGGGGAAAAGGGTTTAATGAGCTTTTTTTTTTAAAGGCCTCGGATAGGACTCCACAGGAAAGGGGGTTCCAAATGGACTTTAGTGGATTGAAAAAGGGGAGTAAGGGGTGTAAAAGACCTTTAAGAGAGATTTTTCTGGGGGGGAAAACTCACGAGAAGGGTTTTAAACCTCGGGGATGGAAAGGGGTTATAAAAACCTTCTTTGTAAAGGCAATAGGAAAGGCCCACGGGAAGGGGGGCTTGGAGAGCCCTTAGAAGCTTCAAGAAGCTTCTTGAAGCTTCTGGAAGAAACGTGGTACACCCACGTGGAGGAAGAAGACGATTTCTTCTGGCGGCGTGTTGGTGGGCACATGGCGGCCGGCCTTGATAGCGCGGCCTTGATAGCGGCAGCAACGTCAATTCTCCACCCTCTCTCCTTCTTGCAGGGTTAAGCTCTCTCGTCCAGCTCTCCCTCCTAATGGCAGGATGACGGCTTCAATCTCCTTCTTCCTTGGCCTGGGTAGCATCCCGTCTTATCTCCCTTTGCTCACCCCCCCCCCACAGGGGGTTTTTATAGGGTGAAGGGAGGAGGACCTCCCTCCCCCCACGCGACCATTTGCATGGCATTCACCCCCTCCATGGCATCCAGCAAGGATGCTCAGTCCTCCCGCCTCCCCTCCCTCTCCTCTAGCACGATCCACTGCGAGGATAATTACGAAAAAAAAATGCCATTATTTCAAATATTATCCTTTTAGCCTCCTAGCAAGAGGAGGTTTTTATGAAGAGCGCGGGTTTTTATTAACCCATAGTCCTAAGCCTCGATTGGCCCGTGGAGAATGTACAAATAATGACCTAATCGTTCGCAACCACAATACCGGTATTGTATTTTTCCCAAGACTTCACACATGTACGAAATAATTTTCCGCATGAATATTACACCCTGGCACCCAAGCATCCTCCTGCTCCAAGTAGTGCCCAACGGAGAGACCTCATGCGGCGGGTTCGGTCCACATTCCCAGTGCAGCTAACAACCCCCTTGTCAGGCAGACAGTCATGGATAACTGAGGCTGCCTCTCCCTTCAGGCCTTCAACTTGAAGCATTCGATATCTTTCCATCCTTTAGTTCCTTGAGCAAACAATGCAAATAGTGCTCTCTAAACTGTTACAAGCACAATCATTTCCAGTGGTCGTTATTTGGCCAACTTCTAAGGAGTGAATCCTTCTCACCGAATGCATCCAGCATTCAATCTGGGATCAATTGCGACTTGGCAAGATCCCCAAGGGTCTGTCAGTTCTCCCTTTTGTCCTTGGGTTAAGGCCGTACCCTATTAACCCAACTTAACCAATACCTTAGGTTTATTAACAGTAAATTATGGCGACCATATCGCTCCAAATAATTGACTGATCCTTTGCTTCCAAGCAAATACCTAATTCCCTTATCTTGGCAAATTTCCCCCCCAAGAAAGGTGCTGTAGCAGGATGGCTACTCATCCTCTTGCAAGTTAAACTTGTACAAGAATCTGCCAATCTTATTCCAAGGAATTGGCGACTCTCTTGTGATCAAACCACAAGATCATGCGACGTTGCAGCTTGTTGCACAAGTGTCGCATCTATTCCATGGGATCATTTCACCCATCGAACGATGTTTCACGGAATCATGATTAGACAAGAAGCAAGGGTTAGGGTGTCTTCTTATCCAACCGATTCCCAATTGCATGAGGTTGACACAGTCCTAGGGGTTCCAACTCAATCCGAGTTTCAACATTTGATCCAGTGATCCTTAGGGTAGTAACCCTAGATCGTTTCTTGCAAGCACGTCCAATTGTCCCTACATTCCATGAATGTGGGTAGGACCTTTGGGTATGAGGGTTTCGACTTGGCAACAAGTGTGAAACTAGGTCAAGTCCTCAACATGCTAAACCCTAGTTAGCATTTGGAGTATTTTATTGTATCCATCTAACCATCCTATGTGAATCCTTTGTAGATAGGTGTTTTAGGTAATCCAGTTTACTTGTCTTACGACAAGGACGAACCATTCCTAAAGATGTTGTCTTGATCTAAAAGGGGAAAAACTAGTTGCATTACGACACAATTCTCATAAGCACACGATTCATTGCCTCTATGTACGATTAGATTCACAAACCCTAACTTTTCTTGTTAAGACGAAAGCGCATGTTAAATTTTGGCATAACTTCCATTGATCCTACTAGGATATGCATTCACAATGCATGCCACTAAGCTTTTAAGATTTTATGCTTAATTGAACCATGCAGCCTTTCCTTAACTACATCTCTTGATGAATGAAATTATTCATACGATGAATGTGCATTATGCAACCTTTCCTAACTATTACGTAGTTAAATGAGATTCATGCCAATTGAAGCTAGAGTTAACCTACTTCATGCAACCCTTAGAATCTTTTCTGTGCTTTGCTATTTCCTGCGACGACTGATAACGACTTCCTTAATGAATTATTACAAAGAAGATTTGTCTAAAAATGCAACATGCAATTTAATCTTTCCATGCCTAATCAAAGGTGTACTTTAATCATTTCGACCTTGTAAAGCTAGGCAATAGGCATTCTAGACCGTCACTTTGAAATGCACCAATAAAGCAACTTGCTAATAAAGTCCTAAAATGCATAGACACCTTATGTTCTTTCATTCATTCCATTGAAAGTACCAATGACCAATCTTCATATCATGAGTTACTTCTAGTAAATTTCAAATAGCTAATTTATTTCAATCGCATTTAGCTAGGTGGATTTGACAAGCATAAGTGCATCATAGTTTCATGAAATAACCATGAATAATTGCAATACTTCTACGTAAATCAAAAATAGGAAGAAAACCTAGACTTGTGGGCTCGGTGAGATATCCACATGAATACTAGGAGATGATCCTTCTATAGGCATGCCTTGTGACTTTTTAAGGGCCATCGCAGATGTGATTTCGGCTTCTGGTATGCCTTCGTGGTCTACGAATTACTCGGCTTGGTATGCAGCCTTAAAATCTTTGCCCATCTCCCTCGTACGCGGAGATTCCCTTTGAAGTACGGATCCTTGATAGAAGTACTGACTTGCGGGATTTGGCTTATGGAAGGCCTTAGGGTTTGGAGCTTGGGACTTCTTTATTTCAGAAAAAGAGGGGTTTTGCCAAAGGTTTCTTGTGAAGGGCCTTGCGGGAATGGAGACTTTAAATCCTGGACTAGGGATGGGCTAGTGGGTGATTGGTGGAAAAGGGAGGCTTATGAACTTATTCTTTCTCTCATAAAAATACCAAGGGGGGGGGGGTATCTAGTGGGAAGGGGGTTTAAGGAAGCCCCTCATCTTCTCTACAAAGACCCGAGGGGTAGGGATGGGCTTGTGGGTGATTGGTGGGAAGAGGGGCTTAGGGAAGCCCCCTTAGAAGCTTCCTAAAGAAGCTTCTATGAAGCTTCTAAGGTATGCAGATCACCATGTGGAAAGAGGGAGGGGGTAGTAACATCGAGCGGGGGAGAGAGGAGATGGTCTTGTCAAGGAATCGACGGCGCTAGCGGCTGGTTTGGGCAGCGGCCTTAGCAACAGCAGTAGTGGCGTAGCAAAGGGGTGGCGTACTTAGCCGATGGCGGCTCCTTCAACATAGTGATTCCACAGAGATACGACAGTCCTTTTCTCCTCCACGTATGACTCCTGCAGCCTCTATATTCCCCTTGTTACCCCCCTAAGGGGGGTTTTTATAGGTCAAGGGGGGGAGAGGGGACCTCCCCCACGTGGGCTGTGCATGCAACCCACGACTCCCCCTTGGTTACCACCTCTCCCACCTAGCCATCCCCTTCCCTCAGCCAGGCATCGGCTAGGGGAAAATAAGTAAAAAAATTTGCAATAAATTTCACCTTTATCCACTTAACCTCCTCCCAAGAGGGAGTTTTCCCGCGATTTATGCGATTTTGAACCCGGATCCCGATTTGCCAATGCGGAGGCCTTGATTCTCGCGTGTAGTTTACAGGTTACACTGTCGGTAACTCAAATACCAAAAATAACCTTTGCATGAGTTTTACGTGGGGTACGGGAAGTCGATTCTAGTAATATTTTTAAGTGGAAATATTACAATATCAGTTCCTTCGCTGATTAGCTTAGTGTCAAGGTATGCCATTCCTTTCTTTTGTAACGACATCTAGAGTTCTATTGAACTCTCAGTGACAGCTTGTGTTCAATAGTTATATGCTTCTTTCTATGAAGAATTGATGCAATCCAAAGACCAGATGTATAAGGCAACCACAGAGTTAGCCTCTGCTAAAGACACTCTTTCCGATCTGTTTAAGAAAGTGGAGCAGCAAACACAAATGATTGAGACCCAGAGATAAAAAATATCTTCTTTGAAAACTCAGTTAGCAGAATCTCAATCAAAGGTTGCTAGAGTTTTGGAAGAGAAAGAGAAAATATCTAAAGAAGCCCAAGAGTTTAAGACTCTTTTGGATACAAAACTGTCAGCTTTGCAGACTACTCACAATACAGTGGAATCCCAAGCTTCCTAGATTAAACAATTGAAGGACCAACTGGCGCAGTCACGGTCCATCTCTCCAAGTCCTAGTGTCCCCATGATTCCTTCTATATCTCAACAGGACTTGGCAGTTCTCCAGAGACAGGCCACATTATGTCCGTTGTTTCAAGATATGGTGGAAAGATTGTAGTCTAGGATGGATTTATTATGGTCTACATTTGAACAATTTCAGAAGTATGTTCCTTCCGACCATTCCTTTTTTGTCAACTATCAATTGCAGAAGTTGGCCTTCTATATTAAGCTCTCAACAATGGATCTCCCTCTTCCAGAGGATGGTTGGAGTGGGGCTTAGTCTTCTGATTTGCTAATAGAAGTTGTCCGTATGGTTTTTGAAGATTCTGTGACGATGGATACCATGCTGCTGTCTTATATGTATCTACGAGGTGATCTGTTAATTCCAGATGATGTAGATCTTGCTTGGTATGTAGGGGATGTGGTCTTGCAAGCTGCCTTATATGTCAACCATTTGGAGTTGAAGATAGATGACATGTTCAAGTGCTATTATTCTAAAGTGGCTACTTGCCTTGACACTTTATGGCATTCAATGATTGATTCTGTAGTCCTAAGCCAGCAACAAAATACAGCCTCTACTCATGTGCAGAGCACTAACCAATTGAGGGTGGATCTCCTAGCTTATCTTTCTAAGAACCATCCATTTGATTCATCCTTCTTTGATGCCTACCATTGATGATCTATGTTAGGTCCCTCTGTCCCTAGCTTATTGTATTATCAACAAATGGCCCATCGCTATGTTGCTTATTTTTCCCTTTATCAATCCAACCCATCAGCTATCTTACCTCTCCTTTTCCTTCCTCAAATTCCAATCTTTACCTATTGTTCTTTCATTGAAGATCGATTCTTTTTCCCTTCTCCGCCATGTCCTTCCCCATCTATCCATATACCTTCTCAACGCCTTTCCTAACTGATTCGCTTAAATTTTCAGCTACTCCTTCTTTAGCTTATTCCTCATTTTATGATTTTTCCTACCCATCTCTTCATCCTCTTTTACTCATTCCTCTTCCATCTCCTACCACTTCTATTTCTCAACCCTCTCAGTTGGTTAGTGGGTACGATGGATTTGATCAACAGATTCAGAGAAGAAGAGGATAGAGGTCAACTGATTCTCTCACGGGACCACATATTAATTGGCCATTAATTCCAGGGGATTGGACAAGTGCTAGTCAAGTGTACCAAAATTACCTCCATTTTTCCCAACAATATTCACAATCTCTAGATCCTTCATCCGTGATATTGACTTCCCATTTTGCTTGGCACCTAGCATATATGCATAGGCATTCCCATAACGATCAAAAGGCCATTCCAAAGCTTTGTATGAATGTCAATGTGAACATTGATTCCCAACAGTGGGATGTTCTATATTTTCATGCCCTTTGTCTACCTAGCAGATACCTTGTTTTGCTAGAACGGATGTGTTGCCTTCAATTCTTTTAGAATCCTCCAAAATCTTTTGTAGATGAGTCTTTATCCCTGGATCGCTTTCCTAATCATCAAGCCTTCAAGAGAGTTCATCTTCATTGATACCCCTGAATGTATCTTCTATGCTTCTTAATGATATATTTTTTGGAGGTGCCATTCAAAGTGCCATTCAGATGGTAGTGTTCGTGTTTGTGCTGTATTAATTTGTATGTGATGAGTTCATGCTGGTTGAATAATTTTTTCGAGAGCTTTCTTTTCAACTATTGATGGTGATGGTGGATGGCAAGCCTACGATGCAAAGTTGAAGAACCTCTTATATCCTTTACAAATTTGTCATGACTTTCTATTGTTTATAAGATGTGTTAATGAATAACGAAGTTTTCTTTTAGTAGTATTCTTTCCTAGATATATGTGATAAGTTGGGGTCGAGGTTTGGGGTCATTATTGAAGATACTAAAGAAGATCAAATTGAGCTCTTTACTGAACTTATATTCTTCTTTTCCTTAGGTCACAAGGATGCTTCCTTTCTAAGTGTGGGGATATGTTGAGAGTGGAAAAAAGACTGAATTTTTTATTGATTTTTGTTGTTTTTGAGGTCTGAATGGTTGATTTTTTATGGATTTTGAGTGATGTTTGGTTGTTAATGGAAGTTTTTGAGAGTGTTTTGGATGATATTGATTATGTTTTGGAAGCTCATGATAATTCTTAGTAGAAATATGAAGCTCTGTGATGTTCTAATAGGTTATGTTGAGATTCTGATTGGTTCTGATACCTTCTGTATAGCTTCTGTTTTGTACTGATTTTCTTCTATATGAAGCATGGATTGATGATTGATGAAGGTTGAAATCTTTTGAAGGTTTATTGAAAAGTTTTTGATAGTTTGGAATGGTTTAGTATGAGTTAAGAGGTTTTGATGTTCTCTGATGACCCTCTGTAGACCTTCTGTAGAGCTTATGTCTCTGTTCTGTCTCTGCTCTGTTTCTGTTCTGTAGATATTCTGTAAGTGTTCTGTAGAATGTATGTGTGACTTTGGAAAATTTTTCTAAATTTTGGAAAGGATTAATCTAAGTTCAAAATATCTAAAACGAATGGAAGAAGCCGCTACTGAAGATTGAAGAGAAGACTGAAGTGACAGTGATAGTAGTGAGCTATGAAGAGACACTATAGTGGCTCTGGTGCCCTTTCATACCTCCCATACCTTTTGGGAGGTGAATCCACGACCTAAGAAAGATTATTAAGTGCCATTTTTGAGTATTGTAGTGAGGATATGATGTATTATTGAGAGTGTATGAGTGTGTGAAAGATCATATGCAAGAGATAGTCAATTCTATCAAAACAGTGTATCTATCTATGAGAGATTGAGAGAGAAAACTATAAAGACATTGAAGATGAATATTATGTGATTTATTTCCATTCAAAGTGGTGTATTTTTTTATGTTCCTTATTCTATTGATGGATTCTATGAAGATATTGAAGATTATGGTTGATTCTATCAAATCCATGGGAGATATCTACTATGATGCTATGTGAAGATTTGTTGTTTTCCTTGTTTTGGTCATCAAAAGAATAAAAATCTTGTTGATGTTACAATATATATTTTCTTGTAGTAGAATTCCCTTTTCCTTAGTGTTCCTCTTGGGTCTCCATGGATAGCACGTGTCACGTACGATCGAACATGTGACTCGTTCAATTTAACCAACCCACATTTGGACACTCGAGCAATCGGATTTGGACCTCCATAATTGGACATATCAAGATCAAACTACCCATAATTGGGCCATTTGGACTTGGATCATTTGAGTGGGCCGATCAAACAAACCAAAATCAGACAGTCCAATTCTGATATTCAGACATTTGCAAACCAGATACATGCAAATCAAACTAGAAGTTGACAAGAAAAAATTGCCAGATCTAGCACATCCCAAACTAGGTAGTGCACCTCTCATAGTAGGGAAACCTTCCGACAACCTTCCAGACACATCAAATGGCTCGTAGAGCCTTGTGTTGAGATGGCAAGCTCAATATGTGATAACATTGATGATGGACCACCTGGCTAGATGGGTCCACACATCTACACTTAGCACATTGGTGGACATTATGATACTCACATGGCCACTGACTTATCACTTATTATATTTAGGTTGCTACATCTACCTACAATTGGCAAAGATATAGCACCAATCAATTAGTGTAATCTGTTATGCATTGTTTGACTTAGTAGGACACTTTTCTTTATGTTATATCTTATATATACTTTGTGTACATTGTATAGTGTGTGGAAGAAGAAGAAGAAATCAACAAGAAAAGTTTTGGCCTCCATCTCTCTTCTTGTGTTCTTGAGTGAGCTTCCTCTTATGTATATAGTGTGTGTTTAGCGTAGTAGCTCAAGCAAGTCTCCCCACCACGCGATTCTTGACATGGTATCAGAGCCATGCCACTGAGAGAGGCTGATTTTGAGGGATGGAGTAAAGGAAAAGAAGCAATATGCAAGCAAGCAAGCAATGGGTAAGAAGCTCTCCCATTTGTAAAATAGTTAGTTCTCACAGTAAACAAAATAGCTGAAAATTCATGAAATACACCATACTTTCAAAGAAATACAAGAAGTACACCATGTTTGCAAGGAAGCCATACCCAAGGTAGCTAGGCATGAAATAATATCGCCATGGAAGGCTGAGAATCATAGATGAATACTGCAACATGAATACTCACCTCATGTCAAGGTGGGACATGGTATGCACCCCATATCTTGGTGGCTAAGAGCATGCACCCTCTTAGTTGGTGGGAGGTGTCAAGAATCATGTGATGGGGGGATGTGCTTGAGCTGCTACGCCAAACACACACTATATACACAAGAGGAAGCTCACTCAAGAACACAAGAAGAGAGATGAAGACCAAAACGTTTTCTTGCTGGTTTCTTATTCTTCTTCCACACACTATGCAATTTACACAAAGTATAGATAAGATACAACATAAAGGAAAGTGGCCTTCTAAGTCAAACAATGCATAATCGATTACACTAATCGACTGGCGTTATATCTTTGCCAGTTGTAGGTAGGTGTAATAAACTAAATATAATAAGTGATAAATCAGTGGCCATGTGAATATCATAATGACCACCAATGTACTATAATGACCACCAATGTGCTAAGTGTAGACGTGCGGACTCACCTAGCCGGGCAGTCCATCATCAATGTCTGCACATGTTGAGCTTGCCATATCAACACTCCCCCTCAAGCTCAATTCTATAATTGCAACTCTAAGTAAGCTTCGAAACTTTCGAAGATTCTCTACACTCAATGCCTTTGTGAAAATGTCACCTATCTGATCCTGCATGTTGATATATATCAACTCAATCTCTCCTGCAAGTACCTTCTCTCTCACAAGTGGTAGTGCACCTCAATGTGTTTTGTCCTAGCATGGAACATTAGATTCCTAGCTAGCTGTATGGTACTCATGTCACAATGAATGACAACTAGACCATCTCCCTGCACGTCCAAATCATCTAATAAATTTTGCAGCCATACCACCTCACATGCTGCCATAGCAGCACCTCTATACTCAGCCTCTATACTCGATAAAGCAACTGTAGGTTGCTTTTTGCTGCTCCATGTAAGTGCTGCACTACCAAGGGAAAATATGAATCCACTTGTAGATATTCTGTCTGACATGCTATCAATCCAATCTGAATCTGTGTATCCAAAGATTTGTACATCCTTACCTGCCTCATAAAAAAGTCCATAATGTAAAGTGAACTTCACATACCTCAATATACGTCTAACTGCATCCAAATGAGGCTTTCTAGGCATCTGCATAAATTGACTGACAAGGCCAATAACATAGCTCAAGTCTGGCCTTGTGATAGTCATGTAAATCAAACTCCCTACTATCCTCTTGAATATAGTAGGGTCTTCTATCTCATCCCCAACATCAGCACTCAACTTCACATTTTGCTCCAATGATACTGAAAGAGGCTTACACGCTGTCATACAATACTTGGATAACATATCTAAGCGATACTGCCTTTGGGACAATCGTATACCATCATCACATCCAATCACCTCAATACTGAGAAAGTATCTCAACTCACCCAAGTCTTTCATCTCAAACTTCTTCTTCAAGAAGTCCTTAACTTCAGCAATCCCATTGTTATTATACCTGTAGTAATAAATTCATCCACATAGATGACTATGATGACCAAACCTGCATCTCCCTTTCTCACATAAAGTGAGTGATCAACATTAGAAATACAAAATCCAATATTGACAAGGTACTCTCCAATCTTGTCAGACCATGTTCTAGGTGCTTGCTTCAGCCCATAGAGCGCCTTCTTTAACCTACACACATATGTGGGATGCTCTAAATCCTCATAACCTGTTGGCTGCTCCATATACACTTCTTCTTGCAATTCACCATGCAAGAAGGCATTCTTAACATCCATTTGTTGCAAAATCCAACCTTTGGCTGCTACCAAGGCAATCACACACCTAACAATTGTCATCCTAGCAACTAGACTGAATGTATCTTCATAATATATGCCATATGTTTGAGCATAGGCTTTTGCAACCAACCTAGTCTTATACCTAGTAACTGAACCATCTGAATTATGCTTTACTTTGTAAACCCACTTAGAGCCAATAGCTTTCTTACCCTTAGGTAAGGGTACCAAATCCCAAGTCTTATTGGCTTCTAATGCAGCCATCTCCTCATCCATTTCTGCATCCCAATGAGCATGACCAATAGCATCCTCAAAACAAGTGGGCTCAACATCCTCAACTAGTTTCACCATATAAGCATAATGGTGAGTTGCATAACCTTCAAAACCAAATCTTTTAACAAGGTATCTGACCCTGCTAGATCTACGTACCACCGGATTACTCAATGGAGCCTTTACATTACTATGAGCTCTCTGTACACCTGGTGAAGAAATGCCAAGCTCATCACCCAAACACTCCAAACCAGTAGAATCTCCATCAAATCCCAAATGAGTGGTAGATGCACCATTACCATCTAGCACTTTCTTCTTTCCTTTGTTTTTTCCCTTGCAACACTTATAGATCCACCTGAAGATGTGGGGCTACTCCTTAGTCTCCTAGACCAAGGGCACTCTGTAGGTGTAGTACCAAATGATGTTTTTGGTCCACTAAGACTCCGTGATTCTTGTTTATCTTTCTACACATAACTATCCTGATCATTATCATCATCCAAAACATCACCAGCAGGTGTATGCCAACTTCCCATCTCATCAAAGATAACATCCCTGCTCACTCTGAACTCACCTGTGACAGGGTTATAACAGTGATACCCTTTCTACTCTAAAGAGTATCCAATAAAAACACATTTTTGGATCAAGCTTCTTCCGTAGCTCATCTGGCACATGAATGTATGCAACACAGCCAAACAAATTCAAGTGCGATACATCGGGCTTCTTTCCAATAAAGCATTCTTCAAGAGTCATCCCATGAACTACAACTGTGGAAGTTCTGTTCATAATGTAGACAGTAGTATGGATAGCCTCAGACCAAAAATGTTTGGGCATATTCTTTTCGGCTACTAATGCCCGTGCAACTTTTGGAATATGCCTGGTTTTTCTTTTTGCAACACCATTTTGCTGTGGGATATACCTGCAAGTAAATTACATCTTTATCCCATGAGTCCTCAAGAAGCCACTGAACTCATTAGAGAGGTACTCTCCCCCTCCATTTGATCTCAAGCACTTCACTTTTCTCTTTCAATAGCTACCTTAAAAGATTTGAAGTGCTCAAACACATGACTCTTTTCCTTCATGAAGTATACCTATAGGTTCCTTGAATAGTCATCAATAAATGTGACAAAGTATTTGCTACCACCATGAGATACATGCTGTGTAGGCCCCCAAACATATGTATGTACTAATCAAGTATATTTCTACTCACTTCTCTATCATGTGAGAAGGGTTGTCTCGCCTGCTTACCATATTAACATGCTTCACAAACTTTATGCAATTCTGCAACTCTAAAAGAAGGAAACCCTGTAACCAATCCTCTGGACTACATTAATTTCAGCCTTTGCACATTTGCATGTCCAATATGTTTATGCCATATTTCAATATCTAAAACTATTTCTTTTCCTTTAGCATGCATAATAGCATCCATTGCAAGAATTCTAGCATCTAAAGTGAACATTCGGTCGACTTTACTTCCTTTTGTGACCAACATACACTTATCATTAAAGTCTTCTACAAAAAAACCTTTTGCATTGAATCAGACATGCAATCCCTACTCTACCATTTGGCCACAGACACTAGATTCTTTGTAATTGATGGCACATGTAATACATCTGTCAGACTCTTTGTCTGGCCATCATATAAGGACAAGGGGACCTTTCCAATGTGTGAAATTGGGTGGCATGAGTCGTCACTCGTCTGCACATAACCTGGGTTTTGTAAGTCATGCATCTCTCCAAATCATTCAACATGACTGGTCATATGATTAGATGCACCTGAATTGACATACCATACATCATCATGTGTCCCCTTTCCTATAACTGTATTCATCATATGCTACATAGTAAACATACGCTCATTTTTGTCTTCATTCTCTCGTGAAGACGATGCATAGTTTCCTTGCTGCAATTTACCAATGTGAATATCATCATTCTTAGCATAACAATGGGCTGCAATATGGCCTATTTTTCCACAATAATGGTAGATAATAGCAGAATTTCTAGAGCCTCTGTTCTGCCATCCACCTCTTTCTCTGGAGCTCCCCTTGCCTCTAAAGTTTTCTCTGCCTCCAGAAACTTGTATTTCACCAAACTGTTGATTGAACTTGTTTTGCTGGTTATCACCAGCACGTCCCATATCGCGGCCTCTCGAAGAGGATCTACCACGTTCCCTTCCTGAACTCGAGTAAAATGTTTGGACATGTTCAACATTTCTTTCAGATGAATCACCCTGTATGTTGATCTCTTCAGTAATCATGAGAGAGATCAGCTCATCAAAATCTGGAAATGGCTTCCATACATATACTGAAGTAACAAATGATTTCCATGCCTTCTCATTATTAAGGCCACTCAAAGTGAATGAAACCAAATTATCATCATCCGGCATTGCATCAATCGTTGCTAAAGCATCTGCAATGCTCCTTACCTTCAACACATACTCATTGACAGACATTTTCCCTTTCTTCAAGGAATTCAACTCTTGCTTGAGTTGAATCTTTCGTGCCTTTGTATTTACTAAAAATATGCTCTCAAAAATTGTCCAAGTTGCATGTGAAGTTTCTGCATTCCTGATATATCCCACCATAGTATTATCAATGATTGCAAATACCAATACATCACATTTTTGTCTTTCGCATTCCACTCTTTCCATGCTTTTAATTCATCTGCAGTTGGAGGGATACCCAGCTATGACTCCATTTTTTCACCTAAAACAAACTCATAAAGGCCCTTTCCAATGAGGAAGTTCATCACACGGAACTTCCATGAAGGATAGTTGTTCTTGTTGAGCTTCTTAATAATGGGATTTCCACTATTCTCTGCCATTATCACAAACAAAGATACAATACAGCAAGCTAGTCTTCTGCAATCTTTCAGAACATGTGCACAACACTACACCAAGAAACCTTTTTTATTGATTGCTCAATAGTACATGTAATCTACAACCTATTTGCAGATAAACCTTATGTTTTCTTCCTGCAAACACCTCAAAAATTACAGATTCGCAATCTGTAACCTGTGCACCCACTTTCGGTCAATATAGCCGAAATCACAATGTACCTTGAAACTGCTGTCTGCAACCTTGCAGCTCTAAAACAGGATCTAATACGGCCTCAGATGCCCAAAATAACTGCAGGAAGAGCCCTAAAGGGCTTATCTTCAGAATATAAAATGATCTTCTCACACACAAAATCTTACAGCAATTTGAGATTTTTGCTTGACCCTGATTCCCGTGCCTCCACATGCATTATCCAAGAGAGAGTGGAAGAATGGAAGAGCTTCTTACCCGTTGCTTGCTTGCTCGAATCTTGCTTCTTCTCCTTCACTTTAGCCTTCAAAATTAGCCTCTCTTAGTGGCACAACTCTGATACCATGTCAAGAATCGCGTGATGGGGGGATGTGCTTGAGCTACTGCGCCAAACACACACTGTATACACAAGAGGAAGCTCACTCAAGAGCACAAGAAGAGAGATGGAGACCAAAACGTTTTCTTGCTGGTTTTTTATTCTTCTTCTACACACTATACAATATACACAAAGTATAGATAAGATACAACATAAAGAAAAGTAGCCTTCTAAGTCAAACAGTGCATAACCGACTACACTAAATAATCGACTGGCATTATATCTTTGCGAGCTGTAGGTAGGTGTAACAAACTAAATATAATAAGTGATAAGTCAGTGGCCATGTGAGTATCATAATGACCACCAACGTGCTAAGTGTAGAAGTGCGGACTCATCTACCCAAGCGGTCCATCATTAATGCCCGCATGTGTTGAGCTTGCCATCTCAACAGGAGGAAGGAACCTCAAAGCATGTATTGCTTGAAAATGGCCAAAAAGATCCCTCACATGTTACATCTCCACCTTTTATACTCAACCCTAGCCGACTCTAGACTAAGGTGACTTATGCTTTATTACAAGCCATCCTGGCCTAAAAGAGCTTTATCTTCGAAGCTCAATTGGGAACAAATTACAAAGAAGATTACAAAGATATCTTGAATCATTTGGAATCATGATGTAATAAAGCTCCATGTTGATGAAGATTAAATAATTTGATGAAGAAGGACCATATAAATGGAACATACTGCTGTAAACTGTCCAAAATAGGCTCTAGTACAAAATTGGCCATATCTTGAGCTAGAAGTGGCCGATTTCCATGTACAAGATATAGAAATGTAGAGGAAAACATTTAGTATCTAGCCATGCCTTCAAAATCAAATTTTGATGCCGATGATACAATTTACTTTCTCACAGAAATTTAATACAACAAGCTATTTATTGCCCTGTTTATGAACTGTCCTCTTGCTTAAGACTGGGAAATTGTTCCAAATATGATGCTTGTTGCCATGAAGACTCTTCAATAGACAAACCCTTCCATTTGACAAGGTAATCCACAAGAATATGGTTCCTTAGAACCTTCTCCTGCTTGCCAATAATCTTCTTGGGCTCATAGATGATCAAACCATCATCATCCAAGGAAGGTAGTTCTTCAAGAACTTGATTTTGAGGACCCACATACTTTTTAAGCTAAGACACATGAAAGACTTTATGGATTCTTGTGTTTGAAGGTAAGTCTAGTTGATAGGCAAGATCCCCAACTCGCTTGATAATACAGTAAGGACCATAAAACCTATGAGCATGTTTGTTGTATCCTCCTTTAAGAGAAGCATAATGTGACTTGGGAACCTTAAAAAATACTCATTCATCTTCCTCAAACTCCACATGTCTTATTTTCTCATCCACATAGACCTTCATTGCCTCTTGAGCTTTATGAATATTGTCCTTGCATTGCTTCATAAGAGCCTCCATCTTTTCCAACTCCTCACTTGCTTGTGGATTTATATATTCATGAAACAATGCGGAGGGTACTTGTACTTTGTAGCCATATAAAGCTTCAAAAGAAGACATTCCAATTCTCATATGGTAAGTATTATTGTAACAAAACTTTGCAAGAGATGGACCCATCGGTCCCATGCATTTTTTGTCTCATGGAAAAAGTGCCTCAAATAAACTTCTAGCCATTTATTAACTCTTTCAATTTGCCCATCCATTTGTAGGTTATATGTGGTACTAGGAGTCAAAAGTGTCCCCATTGAAGAGAACAAACTCCGCCAAAAGCTATCCATAAACTTAGTGTCACGATCAAACATAATCTTCATTGGCATACCATGAATCTTGAAAATACATTCCATGAATTGTTGAGCTATAATATTTCCACACGAAATATTAATGATCTTGGACCCCCCCACATCCCGCGCAAGAGCAACTTAAAGTAATCTCCCGCAACGATAAAATGTTGGTGGCTAAGTGCTCCCTCCACGTGCATCACCGAACTCCAGCCCGCATTGTGCATAAGAGACCGTGGCTCAAAAGCCGTAGTTTCGCGTGGGAACATCCCTTCAAGGGGGAAAAAGGGATAAGGGAGAGGGAGAAGAGTGTCAGAGGGAGTATGAGCTAAGGGGAATAGAGAGGAGCGCGGGGAGGGGATCATGCCACCCTCCACGTGTGTGGCTACCCCCACCTTCAAAGCCTATAAGAATCCCCCCAAGATAGAGGGAGGGGGGAGAGAGGGAGGATCGTGTAGGCCGTTGCCGCCATCATCGCTAGGACCGCCACGTCACCGGCTACTGCCGCCGGGCTGCCACGCCCCCTGCCATCGTCACCATCATCACCATAATCATCATCGTCGTCATCCTCTCCTCCATCCCCATCATTCTTTCGATTATCATTTTCTCTCTCCATGTCATTTCTCTCAGTACAAAAGCTTGGAAGCTTCCATTAAAGGATTCCATAGGCCCTATTCACCCGTGCCTTCCTTGGGTTTTTAAAACTAAGTTTGTAAGGCTGATTCCTGTGAAGAGGAGTAAAATTGCGAGCAGTAGGGAGTTCGAAAAATCAGATAAAAGGCAAGGGGAGTTTGCTGAGTGGAGATCTACGTCCTCGATGGCTCCTAAGCAAAAGTCGTGAGGTGCACACGCGGGAGCTTCCACCCCGAGTACGCATGTGGACAACACCCCAAATCTTAATGCCTAGGTTTCGATAAATTTCGTGCATGAAAATGATGCATTTAATCATGTCTTTAATTCACGTAGGCAAGTTGAATACATTAAAAAATTCATATACTTGCATCAAATTACCAAGTTAAATTGCATGATGAGTACTTGCATGGTCAAGGTAGTTGCATTCTTGAACGCATATTGCATGAGTTAAAAGGTGAATTTGTCTAAAGGCATCCTTGTTGCCTCCCGAAAAGAACAGCGCATATAATACATAATGCACTTAGGTAATAATTTCGTAGTTGTGTCTCACAATTTAGGTAATCATAGATGGACTTTAAATTATGTCCGATTAGTTGCAATGCATGGAAAGGATTTATGTACCTTGCAGATTGCATGCGATAATAGTTCATTTTGGGTCAGGTTAAGTACTAAAGGAAGGATGAATTCAATGATGGACTCATGGTATTCGCTCATGCATGATTTCTTTTATCAAAGTTTGAATGCCTCTTCATTAAAAATATTAAAGCTTTGATTTCGTTGCATCATTATAGTTTAGGCAAGGAAAAGTAATGACCATTGTAGATCTTATAGATGCATAGAAGGAAAAAGTCTATGGTCTTGAAATCGCATATTGCATGGAATGTTATATCTTGCTGTTATTTGCATATTCTAGGGAAAGATACTTGCTAATTTAGAAGGAAGCAATTGCATCTTTAAAAAGGACGATCGTCTCTAATCATGGGTTAATTAAATCAACTAAGTAATCCGCATGAAAATCATAAAGATACGATTAGATTACAAATAACGATCACCTCAAAGTACTAGGTAGGGTTAAGTTACGTTAAAATTCTACCTAGTATCGCACTTGGGATGCCGATTTAGGACTTTCGATCCCAAAGATCCTAACCACATTCTCGAAAATGTTGGGGTTATCTAAACACCCATGCAAGAATGATCTAGGGTCCTCACCCTAAGGATCAATTGGCCAAATACTAGACTTCCGTATGAATTTAGGGTCCCTAGGGCCAAAGTGTTATTGGCCTAGTAGGGTTAGGGTTGGATTGGGTCAAGGGGACTCCCAAACCCTACATCTTGACCAAAGGTATTCTTAGCCAAGGGATACCGTGTGATGGGAGAAATAATCCCACAAGTTAGGTGCAACACTTATCTCGTGCAACGAGTTGTAACGTCACATGGTAATGTGCCTAAATCACAAAATTGTATTGCCACTCCTTAGAACAAGGTTGGCAAGTTGTAATTACAAGTTTAATTTTCTAGAGGATGAGTAGTCATCCTGTTGCATCACCCTTCCTTAGGGCTAATTTGCCAAGAAATTTCCTAGCAAGCAATTGACCAATCAAGTGAGGACAATGGATTTATTGACCATAATATATGCAAGCCTAAAGTATTGACAATTTGGGTTAACAAGGTATAAACCCTAACCCAAGGATAAAGGGTAAACAAACAACTTAGTTTACGAAACCCTTGGGATCTTGCCAAGTCCCAATTGATCCCAGATCGAATGCTGGATGTATTCGAAGAGAAGGATTCACATCTTAGTAGTTGGCCGTATAAACGACCACTGGAGTGCTTGTGTTTGTACACTTAGGAGCAGTGTTTGTTCTTCTTTTCTCAAGGAACTAATGATAGAAAATAACTAATGCTTCAGGTTGAAAGCCTGGAGGGAGAGGCAGCATCAGTTACCCCCAATTGTCTTCCTGACCCTATCCAAGGGGGTTGTTAGCGCGCCAAGTATGTGGACCAAACCCGCCACGAGAGGTCTCTCCGTGGGTGCTACTTGGAGCAGCAGGACGCTTGGGTGCCAGGGGGCTCTGGCTGTAAATCCCTTACCTCCGGGTCCCGCAAAAGAGGCAGACGTGACTCGAGATGAATCTCGAGGTCCGCATACTAGTCTACGGGCAGAAACTTGGAATAGCCATCCTTGAGGATTGCTGGAATAGCCTTCGGGTAGATTATGGATTAGCCTTCGGGCTGGATTGTATGATGTATTCCAAAGACTAATAAATAAAGATCAAATGTTGAAAACGAAGTTGCTTGACATTGTTTTTCTATGTCAGTGCCTAAGTTACGTGAAGGAACCAGTGATTAATTGGTTAATTAAGGAAGATGTTTTTGCTTGTCAAATTAAATGTGGTAGGTAATTAGGTAACTAAACCAACCTGAGGAAAGTGTGGTGGATGTGACCATGGGTCCATCCTACGGAAGGGTGGTCCCCGTTGGCCGGGAACTTTTCTCAAAGAAATTGACAGGGAGGTAACAATGACCTAGAATCTAGGAAGCTAGAGTCCCGATTTCTGCTGATTTAGGGGAACGGAATGGGACTATGCCTTACGAGCAGAGAGGTCGAGCTTCGCATCCCTCTCGTTTCCCATTCTCCTTGAACCAAGTGCAGTATAAATCCGCTTTGACCCTGATGTTTCTGTGTAAAGGTGTTCGTCTGGGGCTCGATGCTAGTTACCTCTGAGAAACTTGACCATTAGGGAAACCCTGATTCACGTTGATCCTAAGTGGGAACAGTCCGAATGCTTCCGCTTCGTGGTGGTAGACTTGGGAAATACCTAGATCGCAAACCCCGTGACATTCCGTGGGATTGCCGAGCGGCGCTTTTTAGACTCTCTTCCCGATGGGCTGCTAAGATGTGTCCTACAAGTGGACAGGTGGACACGTTACAGTTGGTATCAGAGAGAACCAACGAGGATTTAATATTTACAATGAAACTTAATGAGGAGAAGTAGAGCAAATGTTGCTGTTAAGAACATTTCCTTACTTACTTATCGATGTTGGCCTATAGAGTCGCGAAGCATGAAACAACTCCTTGGTGTTCTAGGTTATGTTTATGACTACGATGCGTGTGTCGTATTATTGACGAAGGCTAGGTATGATGAATATCCTAGACCGCATCTACAATCCTTCACCCCTGTACGTGGAACAAAGATGGACGGGTGATTCAGGAATTTGTTACATAGCTACCCACCAACTTGCATACCTTCGGACCAACTTGAAGAGAATCAACTGGATGGAGGACTTAAAGATCGTGAAGCTATTCATCTTTGTTGAGGCTCACGTAAACACAACCCTACATGTCGGCGCACGAAAGGTCAAGCAGAACAAGTATGTGTACGAGGAAGTGACTCGAATAATCCCTGCCGACAGAATCAAGGTGTTTGGACGTTATGAGAAGAACGGGTATCAAAGAAAAGGATACCCTAAGCTTCCTATGACCTATCGATTTCTGAAAATCCATGACCCCAATCCATATTATTACTCAGTTCCCGTAGCCGAATGTAACACAATCTTATTCTCCCCAAATTAATGTATCAGCTTGATCTACCTTCCCTAATAAATGTACTCGAAAGGGCTATGCCCTCATGAATGAATAAGATTTTTTATCACTATATGTCTTGGTTGTAGGTGTTGGTAAAGGAGTTAAGTGATTATGTCACTTAGCTAAAAACTGAACTGGGCATGTTAATGTAATGTGAGAATCGTTTAGCAAGTAATTAATGTAAAGAATCTTAATGCCCAAGTGCAACCGCAAGTGCAGACTCCTAGTCTGACCCCTACACCAAGTATGGCAGTAATTGAGGAGAAGAAGTTTCTTCTCAAGCAAATCAAACCACCTCAATTCAATGGTAAGGGAAGGACCGTCCAAACTGATGCCGAGATCTGGATCGAATCCATGGAGGATTATTTCAAAGCAGTAGGTATTGCACCTGCTAACCAAGTGATGCTCGCCAAACTGAAGCTTATCGGTGAAGCAAGACTTTGGTGGAAGCAATGGTGCAGAGACCAAGGGATCTTGGAAGGGTCAGTTACTTGGGAGAAGCTTAAAAGAGCTGTGCGAGGGATATATTTGCCACCTGCCTATCGCACGCAGAAGATAAACGAATTCTATGAACTGAAGCAGCTTGTCTATCCCTTCATGCTTACTATTAAAAATTCATCTCTCTTTTGAAGTACGCGCCACAAATGGATATGACACAACAGGTGTCAAAGTTTTGTGCTGATTAAATCTGCCTATAAACACCCGCCTCGAATCAATGCGCCCAACAAACCTACAGGACGCGCTCATTTGAGCTACACCCATAATACAGGAGGTGCAGACCAAGCCAAGAAATAACAGGACTTGGTCTTACAAATATCAGAACAAGGGAGTGTACAGGTCTCAGGCTAAGAGAGTGTAGGGCCAAAACCAGGGACAAAGGAAGAAAGCTAGGACTAACACTGTCAATAATTTCGTTCCTACCCAAGGTAATGGCTGCAATATCCATTGCTTCCATTGCAACGAGCCTGGTCACTTTAAAAGGCAATGTCACAAGCACTGTGGAAAGGGCCAAGTTTCCTTTTGAAATTTTGAAGGGGAGCTAGTTACAACTCAAGCAACACATATAATAAAAGGAGTTAGAAAGGGACTACCTGTCTATTTGATCAAGCTAAATAAGCTACATCAGAATCAGGAATCTAGGGAAGAACCTTCATGGTTAAAGGAATGCGTAGACGTATTTCCTGAAGAGCTGATTGAACTTCCTCCTCATCAAAGGGAAGTTGATCAGGAAATCAAGCTAGTACCAGGAGCTACACCAATCACAAAGAGACCATATAGGATGTCCATCCCAGAAGAAATTGAGTTGAAGGAGTAACCCAAGCAACTGTTAGACCAAGGCTGCATCCGTCCTAGCAGTTCGCCATGGGGAGCTCCAGTGTTGTTCCAGAAGAAGAAAGATGGAATGCTTCGGCTATGCATTGACTATAGAGGGTTGAATCAATCGACCATTAAAAACAAATATCCTATTACAAGAATAGATGAACTTCTTGATCGTCTTCAAGGTGCGAAGATCTTCTCCAAGATTGATCTCAGGTCTGGATATTATCAGATAAGAATCAAGGAAGAAGATATCCCGAAGATGACATTCAGCCCAAGGTATGGGCACTTTGAATTCTTAGTCATGTCATTCGGGCTGACAAATGCTCCTGCTACCTTCAACAAGTTAATACAGGATATCTTTAGGTCCTATCTTGACGACTTCGTACTCGTTTTCTTTGATGATACCCTAGTCTACTCCAAGCAGGAAGAAGATCATGAACCCCAACTTCGCATTGTTCTCGAAACAATGAGGCACACAAGCTTTATGCCAAGAAGAAGAAGTGTGCATTTTTCAAGTGACAGATTGAATATCTGGGATTCATTGTATCAGTGGAAGGGATTTCAGTAGATCCGGCTAAGGTCAAAGATGTTCTAGAATGGCCAACACCAACTTCTGTCAAAGAGATACGTAGTTTTCTTGGATTGACAGGATGGTACAGGGTCTTTATCAAAAACTATGCTTTAATTGCAGCGCCTCTGACTGATCTACTAAAGAAGGAAGTATCAATTGTATGGTCAACTATTGCTAAACAGTCCAACTTTGACAAACTAAAGCAAAGCTTGGTATCAGCACCCATCCTGAAACTTCCTGATCTTAGTAAGAGGTTTGAAGTGATAATTGATGCTATCACACTTGCCTTAGGATGTGTGCTTATGCAAGAAGGTCATCCTATAGCATACTCTTCAAGGAAAATGAAGAGCCATGAAAGGAACTATGCTACCCACGATCTGGAAATGTTGGTTGTCATCCATGCTCTCAAACTTTGGAGACACTACTTGTTGGGTAACAAATTCACCCTAGTGACAGACCACAAGAGTCTTAAATGGATTTTCACCCAGAATGAGCTCAATATGAGGCAACGTCAATGGATTGAAGTGCTGGAAGAGTATGATTTTGAAATCAAATACCGGCCAGGAAAGGAGAATATAGTTGCTGATGCATTCAGTCCCATGGCATTTCTAAATTCTCTGATTTTGCAAGATCCATCAACAGAAAGATCTCTAGCAACAAAGGTATCCATTCCAAACAACCCAATTCTTGAGCTAGCTAAAGAAGAGGCATGCCATGACCCAACCTATCAGAAATTGCTAAGGGAGATCCCCATCAAAGATCAAGACCTGAAGCTACAGGCAAAGTATCAAGAATTCTCTATCAATAGTGGACTTGTCTACTATAGGACGAGGTTATGTATACCGGCAAGTCAATCACTTAAGTAGAAGATACTTTGGGAAGCCCATGACTCCCCTTTCTCAGGACATCCTGGCTATGCCAAGACCCTTAATGTAGTTAGGAAGAGCTATTATTGGGATAGGCTCAAAGGTGACGTTCTCAAATATGTCACTGAATGTTTGTCTTGTCAACGCATTAAGGTTGAACATGTCAAAATGCTAGGGAAATTGCAACCACTTGACATTCCCCAAATGAAATGGGAATTCATTAGTATGGACTTTGTTGTTGGCCTGCCCCAAGTTCAAGGAGGATACAACTCCATTATGGTTGCGGTGGATATGCTCACCAAGTTTACACATCTTATCCTTGTTAAGACAAACTATAAAGCTTCAGACATCGCAAGGTTATTCATTAAGGAAATATTCAAACTTCATGGATTACCCAGAAGAATCATTAGTGATCGTGACTCTCTCTTCACATCACACTTCTGGAGGGCTATCTTCGAGGCCATTGGGACTCAACTCTGTTTCAGTACAACTTACCATCCCCAAACCGATGGTCAAATAGAACGAGTCAACCAAGTCATTGAGGATATGCTAAGGGCACACTATTGTTGCAAACCCAAAAAGTGGATTCAATATTTGCCACTGGTTGAGTTTGCCTACAATGCTTCCTACCAACAAAGCATTCAGATGACCCCTTTTCAAGCATTGTATGGGCACGATTGTCATACCCCTTTAAGATTTTCAGATCTAACCTTGAGGGTTGAAGCTTTAAAGCAGATGCTGGAAGACATGGATGACCAAATCAAGTCAATAAGATAGGACATCCAAGCACCAAGGACAGACAGAAGGCTTACGTGGACTTGAAATGGCAAGACAGATCCTTCGCTGAAGGTGATATGGTCTTCATTCGTATACGTCCAAAGAAGAGTTACCTATCCTTGGGTGAATGCAAAAAGCTAAGTCCAAGGTATTGTGGACCCTACAAGATTCTCAAGTGCCTAGGGCCTAATGCTTACAAACTGCAACTCCCCGAAAACCTAAAAGTTCATAATGTATTCCATATCAACCTATTGAAAAAGTATGTGCCTAACCCTAGTCACGTGCTTGATGATCAATAAGTTGTAATGCCTAGCCAAGGAGTCCTTGAGCTACGGCCTGACAAGATCTTAGATGTTAGGGAGAGGCATTTGAGATCCAAGACCTTGAGAGAATACCTCATCCAGTGGAAAGATTATCCCGAAGAGGATGCCACTTTAATGGATGAAAGTACTCTCAATCAAAAATACCCCTAGTTCTCTCGAGATGAGGACATCTCAATTCCTCTAAGGGGGAGAGAATGTAATATTTCCACACAAAACATTAATGATCTTGGACCCCCACACATCCCGTGCAAGAGCAACTTAAAGTAATCTCCTGCAATGATAAAATGTTGGTGGCTAAGTGCTCCCTCCGTGTGCATCAACGAACTCCAGCCCGCATTGTGCATAAGAGACCGTGGCTCAAAAGTCGTAGTTCCACACGAGAACACCCCTTAAAGGGGAAAAATGGATAATGGATAAATTTTTGTGCAAATTTTTTTATTAAAACTCCCCTCCCCTTCATCCGTTGCATGGTGGGGGAGAGGGAGAGTGTGAGAGGGAGTATGAGCTAAGTGGAGTAAAGAGGAGCATGGGGAGGGGATCATGCCACCCTCCATGTGTGTGCCTACCCCCCTTCAAAGCCTATAAAAATCCCCCCAAGCTAGAGGGAGGATCGTGCAGGGCTGCTGCCGCCATCATCGCCAAGACTGCCAGGTCACAGGCTGCTGCCACTGGGCTGTCGCGCCCCTGCCATCATCATTATCATCATTACCACCATCATCACCATAATCATCATCGTCGTCATCCTCTCCTCCATCCCCATCATTCTTCAAATTATCATTTTGTCTCTCCACGTCATTTCTCTCAGTACAGAAGCTTGGAATCTTCTTTGGAAGCTTCCATTAAAGGCTTCCATAGGCCCTATTCACCCGTGCCTTCCTTGGCTTTTTAAAACCGAGTTTGTAAGGCCGATTCATGCGAAGAGGAGTAAAATTGCGAGTAGTAGGGAGTTCAGAAAATTTGATAAAAGGCAAGGGGAGTTTGCTAAGTCGAGATCTATGTCCTCGATGGCTCCTGAGAAAAAGTTGCGAGGCACACACACAAGAGCTTCCACCCCGAGTACACATATGGACAACACCCCAAATCTTAATGCCCAGGTTCCGATAAATTTCCTACATGAAAAGGATGCATTTAATCATGTCTTTAATTCATGTAGGCAAGTTGAATACATTGGAAAATTCATATACTTGCATCGAATTACCAAGTTAAATTGCATGACGAGTACTTGCATGGTCAAGGTAGTTGCATAGTCAATTTTCTATAGAAAAGAGTCTTAAAACACGCACTTTAATTCAAAATAAAGACAAAATGAGGCAAACCCTCATGCTTTACCTTCATTACACATTCACAAACATTGTCTTAATTTTTTATGTGTAAAAATATTTTTTCTTAATTTTTCCCTTCATTTGACTATTTTTCAATATTTTTTCATTTATTTTAACATAATCCATTGATTTTTCTAAGTTTTTTGGCTTGTATGACTTATACAAAGTGTAATCCATCAGCATATTCAATTTCATACCATACAAATATCATTTGAGTCCCAAAACCCCAAAACAACCTAATTTTTCATTAAATTCCGTGTTTCGAGTTCATGGTTTTATTTTTAATATACGAGAAGGAAAATGAATGAATTTTCAAAATTTTAGATATTAGCAAATATCTTTCAACCATTGGCAACCATCTTTCCACCATATGCATTAACGATTAATCATAAAAAGTAAATAAAGATTGCTTACTCAAAATTCACATATGTACGTCTCATATTCCGAGGAAATAGAGCAGTTGACGCATTCAAATCACCTGATCTACTTGCCATTACACTTTCAAATCATCGCCATCACTGATTCATCAAATCAACCTCTATCTCTGTCTCATAAGCAGCCATATTATGGACAAGAAACAAGGAGGAGAGAGATAAAGGAGAGAGAAAGATTGATTTTTGATACTACTAATTACTACACCATTTTGCCTAATCTCTGAAGTGGTTAATGGTGAAGATTTGATGCTACTCTAGTCCAAGAGGATGTGAGAGATGGTTGCAGCAATGAAAAACTAAATTTTTGGGGCAAGAAAGGGGTGCTTAAAAAATGTATCCCCTCCCATGTCATGTGAATTTTATGAGTTAGGCTCCCTCTAATCAAGCTTAAGTCACAACCCCCCAAATAACTAGTAACATTTTGGATTTTCACACTTGCTTGAAGTGGTTCTAATTTGATAAGAGAGGCAAATGGCCTTTGAATGTTGATCTAACACTGGACAATGACTTTCTAGCATCAAAATCTATCACCCTAGCCTCTCTCACATGCTTTCTAGCTTTCGAATCTAGTAGCTGCTTCATAACACCAAACTTTGCAGTCATTAAATGGGGGGTCAAATGGACTCTGATTGACAAATAAGAACTTGCGTTGGATTCTTGGCATTGAATTTCATGTATGAAAACTCTAGCTCCTTGATCCATAACTGTTTCATTTTGCACCAAAAATGCCTCTTTTACAAGTCTCAAACTTCTTTTGCCCTTAAAGTCCAGCTTTAAAATGACTCAGCTTGTCAAATCCATGAACTAATCTACACAAACAAAATTCATAAATAACATCAATTTGCTTCAAGTAAAATACACAACAAAGCACAAACAGAGCTCCCACCCTACCCCTTGACAAAATCAAAGCATGAAGTCCACGAGGGATAGGCTAAGTATAATCTCACAGAGGTCTAGAGCTAGTTGCTAGCCAATTTCTCCAATACAAAATAGCTAAAAAATACTACCAAATGAGTCATTCTAAGTGGTGGTCTACCTCGCTTACTTGACCTAGGACAATTGGACCAAGAACTCCAACTAGGTGAGGACTCCTATAGCATGGTCTATTGGAAACATATTTTTTCCATTTTACCACATTCTTTTCTTCAATACTTTATACTCATGCATGTAAAAATGCGGGACTTGAGCATATTGTGACCTAAGGAGAGTAGGGCATTAGCCTCATGTCTTGTCTCAGTACCCAAGAACCTACCAAGCTCTAGCAAGGCAACACAATTCTTTTTTCTTTTCACTCACTTTTATTTTCTCACCAATCATCTTTATTTATTTTTTTGGCTAAATTCTACCCCTGGGAAGACAAGGCATCAGCCTTAGGTCTTTGACTTGTTCCTAGAAACCTGCCAAGCCTTCGCAAGACAATGGACATTTGATCTTGGAAATTTTCTTCTTTTTTATTTAAAAGAGGTTTAAACCCCTCTTTTTACACACCTCTATGTTTCATAGGTTTTTTCATATATATTCATGGTTTGTTCTCCTTTTATTGGGTAGGCTTCTCTATTTGCCTCAAAATTAATAGGAATTTCTAGAAACAATTATCTAGCAGGCTAGTAGAATAGGGTCACTAGGACTACTCACAAAAATAATTCTTAGAGTGCTCGACAATATCTTCACAAGAGGTGGGAAACTCCTCAGACCTCCCTAGATACACCTAACCTAGTCCTAGGACTTCATGCCTTGAATAACAGTCCCCACAAAAAGAATTTTTTTTCCCCATATACATATACACATAAAGCATAAACGGAAAGAACTTGTAAAGGAAGGACATTACTTGGACTTGGCCACAAGAAGCTTCTATGCAGTAAGAGGCTCTTTTCCGGTACTCCATGAAATCTGTTTACTATGGCACAAAAAAAAACCCATTAACCAAACCCACACCAGATAGACAAATGGCCCTCTTAGCCTAATGAGATAAACCATTTCACTGCAAAATAAATGGCCCTCTTGGACTAACAAAAATATAACCAATAAAGCATACCATTCAATAGCCTATTGCTGAAAGCAAACCCTTTGACCCCACATAAACCATACTGAAGCATAAAACTAGACCAAGGGGATGGGCTGCTCAAACCCTACACTAAATGCATCAAATTATTAGCTAATCCCTTGCATAAATGGCAAGGGATGTCTAACAAATGTGTTGTTGAACAATTCGATGTGTCCATGATAGAATAGGAAGATAGTCAATCACTACCTAGCTCATAACCCATACTAACCATTGGTGGCTAAAGCAGGACATATCGGCAAGTAATCCCCATAGTAGCCCTAGACTGACATGAGAAGGCAATTGTAAAATCCCCTCAGGACCAGAGTTAAGAAAAACATCTTCAACAAAATTATAATTAGCTATGGAATCTACAAAGAAATTTCAATATCAAAAAATCATCTAGCACATCACTCCCTCAAAGATCTCAAGGGTGTCCAAGGTTGCATGATGGTACATCCTTGGAATGGGATTCCTTACACTATAAGTCCCATTTAATTAATTTATCACTAACTGCAAGTCACCTTTCACCAATAACTAGTGAATACCACCACATCTAGCTAGATTTAACCCATGCAACCAAGCTACCTCATGCAACCAAGCTAGATTTAACCAAGCTAGATTTAACCCCATGCAACCAAGCTAGATTTAACCAAGCTAGCATGAGGTAGCAATTATGGATCAGGGCAACCGGTTACACTTTTCCGCAATAATCTCTTGGATAGCAATTTACTTAACAGAAAGACGGAGATATACACCCTTATGAGACCCCTTTGCACCTTTACTCAGCTGGATCCGTGTCACTGTTTCCTGAAGCAAATTTATGAATGGCAGATTTAGGGCTAATCAGCACTTTGAAGTTCGGATTTTGAGTTGTATTAAATCATTTCATGACTGTCTCAAACTTACCACATTTCAAAAACAGGTGTGCACATGGAGGCTGGAGTACAATGCCCTGCTTCTCATGATGAAGAAATGTTTGAACATCACCACACTGCACAAGTAAGTTCACATTCTTTCCTGCGTCAAAGAATAGGTTTGAGATAGTGTGGGCGATGACTGTAAATCCAATTCAAGTTTCTAAAAGATTTCTAGTTAAAGCAACTGAAAGGGAATTGTTTCACTGCTGAGATTTTGTATTTGGGGGATGGTATATATCAAAGAATCAATTTTCAGAATCATCTAAGACCACAATACTTTATTATGCACGAGCATTATTAAGCCTGAGTTACACTGACAGGCTGGAAATATTGAAACAACTATATTGTCTTTTTGGTATTCTCCATGAATTTGATAGCTGATTATACTTGCTTGTGGAGAATTTTAAGGATGCATTCGTAGCATATATTTCATACAATGTGTGGATAAAGTTTATGGCAAATCAATTTTTCATAGATCAATAGAAAAGTGCAGATCTGAGAGATAGCTACTATACTTCAATATTATATGCTCCTTTATTCTTGCATATATGGATATTGTCCTTATTGAGAGAAAACAAAATTTATCATTTAAGAGATTATAAGCAATGATATAGAAAGGTAAACTCTAGGGGAACTGAATGCAGATACACTTAATTAGTGTGGCTAAGAAGGAGTATAATTGCTGTATTTCTCTCACTCAGAGACAGGTTGAAGCTGTGTCTTTTGAAGCCTTCAGTCAAAATGAGAAGGATGATTGCGGAATGCCAACAAATCATCCTCTACTTTTCTTATCATATGTAGATTATCCCTTGTGAGATGTCTTATGTACTATATGAAACCCTTAAACTCCTTACTAGTATATTGCTCTTCACTGGGTCAAAGGGAATGCAAGATATATGTGACAACACGGATTGGTTTATGATATTGGTCCCATCGTGTATTCCATACTGTACGAATCTCATGAATCCTTGAGAAGAAATGATGATGGATCATAGATAAAATAAGTTAGAAACTTAGAATAATCATCAATGAGCCATTAACATTAAGTAATTACATACATAAAAGTTAAACAATAACTTATTTATCTTGGGGCAAAAAGCTATTGCAAAGCAAGGTCTCACTAAGTTTATCCATATACTCGTATAGAAGGTTTAAAGTACTCTCCTTTGTATCAATGATGCACAATACAATGTAAATAGAAGGGACTTTTTATCAATGCTTGTGTCTCAACCCACTAACTCTTATTTAAAATATTGCACCTAAAAGCAAGTCTTTAAAGACTCTCTCTCACTTCATGTGAGCCACTCTTGGTATGCAATGGTTTGTATCAAAATTGGGTGGACTCGTATCAACATTTTCAATTAAATAAACATATAAGCAAATCTAGTGTTAGAGGGCTTCGAAAGCTTGACTTTGCTGTTGGCTCAAAACATGCTTGTGACAGGTGGTCTCTTCTTTAGAAATCTTACCATGCTTGTTGTCTTGAAAATGTCATTTATTCAAGTTATTTGCCCAACATATTTAATAAGTAAGTCGAGACAATGGAATGCACATGGAGTCCATACTATGCTAGAAAACTCCTCCTCGAGTATATGTTCCATAGACACACAATTGCTTTCATTATTTGTTATCACACCTGTATTACATTTTGGACTTCTATGTCCATGATGACTTGTCGGATGTGCTTTCAAATGAAAGCTCTTATGGTGATAAGATCTTAGTCAGAGGTATTAATGGCCTTAATGAAAATGGTGCCTTTGCATGAAGATACCAAAATATTGTAAATATTCTTTTGGTGCATATCTGACCATCCATCACATAATACTGCGTACCCATATTTCGCCTGTCTCCTTTATGGGCTTCAATTGAGCCTCTAGATGCTTTTTTCTTTCGAAGCTCTCATGCATGTAATGTATTTGCGGATGGGCCTTCCTACTTACATCCTATGCGGCTCATTGCCATGATTGTATTTTTCCATTGATGTGTAGTGACCACATTAAAAGGGATAGCACACCGAATAAATAAGCATGTGAGTTCCCTAGTTGCCTCCACAATTGCTTGCCTCTGAATATATATGAAGAATATCTATATTCAGCTAGCATGAGGTAGCTTGGTTGCCTCTGAATAAGCATGTGAGTTCCCTAGTTGCCTCCACAATTGCTTGGTTAAATCTAGCATGAGGTAGCTTGGTTGCCTCCACAATTATTTTCACATGAAGGATATCTTCATCACTGTCACCTGTCACAATCAAATCATCAACATAAATGACAAGTAGCATAATACCTTTCTTTGTTTTTCTCACATATAGTGAGAAATCTGCCTTGAAAATCTGAAAGCCAATAGTGACAAGATACTGTCCTATCTTGTCAGACCATGCTCTAGGTGCTTGCTTCAAGCCATACAAGGCTTTCTTCAACCTGCAAACAAACTCAGGATGAACAGCATGCACATAACCTGGTGGCTGCTCCATATAGACCTCTTCTTGTAAATCACCATGCAAGAAGGCATTCTTTACATCCATCTGATGTAAAGACCATCCCTTTAATGCAGCCATAGCAATGACTGCTCTTACAGTTGCCATCCTTGCAATCAGACTGAATGTTTCTTCATAGTCAATGCCATATGTTTGTGCATACCCCTTGACTACTAATCTTGCCTTGTATCTGTTCACAGAACCATCTGCATTGTACTTCACCTTATAAACCCACTTACAGCCAATTGCATTCTTACCTTTAGGCAAAGGTACCAATTCCCATGTAGCATTTGCTTCCAAGGCATCCATTTCTTCATCCATGGCTTTCTCCCATTTTTCTTTTCCCATGGCTTGCTCAAAAGAAGTAGGTTCTGGTTCCTGTATCACTTTGACCATATATGCATAGTGAATGGCTGTAAATCCATCATATTTCAGCCTATCCACAGGATACCTAGCTCTCGTAGACCTACGCAACGTAGGTTCACTCCCAGGTGCTCTCAAAACATCCCTGGTCTTCCTTACTCCAGGTGTAACAATAGAAGGTATACCCAACTCATCATCAATGCTCTGTTCTGAGCCACTGGATTCACCATCCACATAAGAGTGACCTGCATTCACATCAAACATGGGCTGATCAACCTTCTCTTTTCCTTTTCGTGATACCTGCATACCACTATCTGCATTGCTTTGAGAAGGTTCTCCTGATCTCAATCTGCCTGTCCATGGCGAAGAATGTGAACCACTGCTAGAGGACGCTCCAGGTCCACTAATATTTTGTGACTGCTGCTGTGAATTCTGTGCAGCATTACCATTTTGTGCATCTACATCATCAATCACATTTACTGGTTTATACCAGCTACTCATCTCATCAAAAACAACATCTCTGCTCACTGTAAACTTACGAGTAGAAGGGTTATAGCATCTATACCCTTTTTGCTGCAGAGAGTAACCAATAAAGATGCACTTCTCAGCTTTTGGATCCAACTTGGATCTCAACTCATCTGGCACATGTACATAGGCAATGCAACCAAAAATTTTCAAATGAGAAATATCTGGTTTCCTACCAGTATACCTCTCCTCTGGAGTCATTCCATGTATTGCTGCAGTGGGAGTCCTGTTCATTATGTAGACTGCTGTAGCAATTGCTTCAGCCCAATAAAAATCAGGCAAGTCTTTTTCATTAAGCATGGCACGAGATACCTCTCCAATATGCCTATTTTTCCTTTCTGCAATTCCATTTTGTTGTGGGGTATAACTGCATGAATATTGCTGCTTTATGCCATGCTCCTGCAAGAACTTTGCAAACTCATTTGAGAGGTACTCTCCCCCTCCATCTGACCTTAGGCATTTTATTTGCAGACCTGTTTCTTTTTCAGCCATAGCTTTAAGGGTTTTGAAATGCCCAAAAACTTCACTTTTCTTTTTCATAAAATACACCCAAACTTTTCTGCTATAGTCATCAATAAAAGTGACAAAATAATGACAGCCTCCAAGAGATGCAGCTTTAGTAGTCCACACATCAAAGTGGATTAATTCCAATGGCTTCTCACTCTCTTGAACATGTCTAGGAAATGGTTTCCTTGCCTGTTTTCCAAACTAACAGGCTTCACATACCTTATGCATTTCTGCAACCTTGAATTTTGGCAATCCTGCAACAATATTTTGGGCCTGCATTGATTTAAGTTGCTGTACATTAACATGACCAATGCGTTTATGCCAGATATCAATATCTGCAACTACACCGGTCCCATGTGCAAACATTGCTGCACTCAATTCAGACATGTCTGCATCCAACGTAAACATTCTGCCCTTCTTCTTTCCTTTTGCTATCAAGCGACCTTTATTTTTCATATCCTCAACAAAGCATCCATGAGGATTAAATCTGACCTGCAAGCCCTGCTCAACCATTTGATCGACAGAAACCAGATTCTTGGTGATATTCGGGACATGAAATACATCGAACAGGTATTTCTTTTCCCCATCCTGCATAGACGAAGAAATTTTTCCAATCTGCACAATAGGATGTGCAGTATCATCACCAGTCTCCACAAATCCTGGTTTTTCCATTTTCCTTGCATCCTCCATCCATTCTACATGACCTGTCATGTGGTTTGATGCACCTGAGTCAACATACCATACATCGTTGCTTTCTTCTGCACTTGTCACAGAATTGTTCATATGCTGCACCATAAACAGATGCTCATTTCTGTCATCACCCTGTCTACTAGAGGATGCATAATTTTCTTGTTGCAATTTTCCATTCATGATGTCATTCTGCTTTTTATAGCAGTCTTTAGCCATATGACCCATTTTACCACAATAGTAGCATTCAACATTACTGTTTGCATTTTGGCCTCTTTGCCATCCACCACGACCTCTTTGGCTCCCCCTGCCTCTAGAGTTACCACGTCCTCCTCCATAGGACTGGTTTTCTTGAGTTTGCTGCATATTCTGATTTCTACCACGGCCTCCAAATCGGCCTCCTCTACCTCTGCCTCTACCTCTTCCAGCATTTGAGTAGAAGACAGCTTCTTTTGAAGTTCCTCCCGAAGAAGATGCACCACCATTTCTCTGCTCCTCAGAAATTAGAAGAGCAATCAACTCCTCAAAATCAGGAAATCTTTCACGGACGGAAATGGATGTCCGAAACTGCGCATAATCCTTTCCTAGACCATTCAAGGTCACAGAAACTAAATCATCATCTTCCACTGGCGACCTAATGGAAGCAAGTGCATCTGCAATCTTCTTCACCTTCATGTGGTAGTCATTGATGCTCATATTTTCTCTTTTCACATTATGCAACTCTTGCTTGAGCTGCATTTTCCTGGCTTGAGTATTTGTGCTATACATTTTTGACAAAGTATCCCATGCCTCCTTTGGCATACTTGCATCCTGAATATGCACAATCATAGAGTCTGAAATACTGATAGACAGCCAATACATAACTTTCCTGGCTCTTTCATGCCATGCTTTAAATGCCTGCATTTGCTGTTGATTGGGAACATCAGGAAGAACTGGTTCTTCTTCATTTCCTGCAACAAATTCCCAATATCCTTTTCCCATAAGGAAATTCGTCATTCTAAACTTCCATGCTTGGAAGTTGTTCTTGTCAAGCTTTTCAGTGACAATCTGTGAAAGAGAATCAGATGCCATTACAGAAGACTGGAAAAAATTCTGTCACTGCAAAAACCACAGCTTCACCCTCACACGGGAAAATCTGCAAAACTGGCGAAAGTGGTATTTGACCACACAGTCACTTCCTAGTGACGATTTTGCATCAACAGGCAACAGGGATGATTCTGTAACTCCCAATGTCTCTGCACACAAGCATATGATGCGATTTCTACAGTAACTTTTCACTGACCTATAGAACAGTGGTTGCACAGCATAAAACAGGGCTTTTTCCTGAGTGCGTGTAGAAAACTTCTGCCTCCAAAACAGGCCCCGAAATGGCCTCAAATCAAAAAAACAGGCCCCGAAATGGCTTCACTGCGAAGGGCGTCTCAACTTGAGACAATGCACTCTTGCAATTTCCGGCTGTGCTAGCTGCAGAGATCTGCTCCCAAAACAGAAAATGAAAGCAACATTGCTCCTCTTACCAGAACACCGCGAGCTTGGCTTGCTTTCTTGAGCTCCTTACCACGAACAAAGCTCTGATACCATGTCAAGATTGTGGGAGAGAAGGAAGGAGTCTCACTTGTAGCTTTCTTGCTTGCACAATGGGGGAAGACACACAAGGGTGGAGGCTGAAAACTGTTTTTCTCTTCTTAGTTGTGTAAGCCAAAAGAACTCTCTTACAAAGAAATAGAAGAACCCTATATGGGTCTCAAAACCAAACTCAACTAACTAAGGTGGCATACTAACTGAGCCACGAACTAGAGTAGATAAGGATAGCTATCATGTAGCTATTGTTCATGGGCGGTGTACCAACCGCGTCTGCAACTAACAAGTCGGTGACATAAATACACAACGGTCACCCTGGCGTATCACGAGTGGAGCTCGATATCTCAACACTTAATAGGTCCTCAGGAAGTTCCATCAAAATATAATACATAAACTAAGGCTTCATTGATATGACCTACCATGGCAATCAATCTACTTGTACTTATGATAATCAAAGTCTAATCGAGAGAGTGTGTGTAATGCAGGTACAATCCCTCCTTCCTCTTTGAACTTGATAGGGACACTATTAAGAACTCAATGATAATGGTGGCAATAGACCTTAATATCCCATGTAAAAGATCTATCTTGCCACTCATTAATGTGGCAATTCTTACTCCATTAGATCACTCTACCTTGATGATAAAACTACTTCAAATATGGACGCTCAAGATAAGAAATAATTTTTTCCATCCAATAGTCTCTTTTAGGTATTCGGGAAATTCTACCAAATAAAAGAAATATCATTATCATGCCGGTTGGTACCCTCTACAAGTTTAGGCTAGTCTCCTAAAGGACCTACACAAGCACTAAGTCCAATGTCAGCCCCCCTATACATAATAGGGCTTCAGTTTATTAAAATTTACTTTAGTTTTGAACACTATCCCTTGCAAAGCCATTAAAAGTGATGTAGAGTCATTCTTTCCTATATAAATAATTTTGTAAGGACCATCTTATTTGGGCTCCAACTTGCCTAGGAATAGCTCATGACAGTAGGCATCATAATATAAAACCAATTGACCCTTAGCAAACTTATACTTCTCAATCCAAAGGTCATGAAGTATTTTCATCTCCTTTTTCCCTACTTCCTAATGTAACAAGGCTTTGTAACCTAGCCTCGTTGTCAAGATGTGCAAGGAAAATGAACCTTTATTGTAACACTTCCTCTTCTCCCACAGAATAGTTTAGAGAAAACATTTATTGTAACACTTCCTCTTCTCTTAAAGGCTTTTTACCCTAGCCTTGTTGTCAAGATGTGCAAGGGAAATGAACCTTTATTGTAACACTTCCTCTCTCCCAAAGAATAGTTTAGAGAAAACCTTATTGTAGCCGGCTCAATCTCCAAAGGTAAAAGATACTTTTCCCTATATACTAATTTAAAAGGGGTGTGACTTGTAGCTCTCTTAAATGTCGTATTATAAGCCCAAATAGCCACGTATAATTTCTTATCCCAATCACATTTACCTTCAGATACAGTCTTGGATAAATTCCCCACAAGATACTTCTTACTGCTCTCTACTTGTCCATTAGCCTGGGGGGTTGTAAGGCATGGTCTTATTGTGTTTAATCTTCAGAGCTTCCACTATATCCTCAATCAATTTATTCAAAAAATATGTCCCACAATCGACATAAGCTCCTTAGGTGGACTAAAATGGCAAACAACCCGTTCCAAAATAAAACTAGCCTTGTCCTTGACATTATCCTTCTTCGTAGTGTGGGCTTCAAACCACTTTGTGAAATAGTGTGTTGCCACAATGGTATAATGCTTTTGGGTAGTTGATGAAGGATATATAGGTTCAAAACAATCAATGTCCTACTCTCAAATGGTAGTATAGCTATGATAGGAGTTAGCGGGCACTTCCTATTCTCCCTATTGTCATGTCTCTTACATGTATCATATCTTTTGACATACACAAATGCATACTAAAAAATGGACAGCCACCAATATTCATCTCTCAAGGCTTTCTGTGCAGTCAATCATCCATCAAAGTGTCTCCCACAAGCGGAGTTATGACACTCTTCCAAGATAAATGGAACCTCATCAAGCATAACACATTGGCGAGAATAAATATCATTGACCCTTTGCCAATATAGTATTCCTACCATCAATGTGAATTTTAAGGCTTGCTGCCTATTTTTTCTATTTTCAGTCTTCAATAAAGTGGCTCCAACCTCTCCTGTGGATAAATAGTACATTATAGTATCATAGCAAGATGGAATGAAGGTCACATTAATTTCATAATCAAACTCTTGCAAGGTGATCAACCACTTCACTAGGTTGTCAGGCAGTTGCAACTTTTTCAACAAGTCTCGGCCCCTCTATGGTACCACTTATCTTCCCAAATCTAGGCTAAACAACAGCTAATACTATATATCATCATAGCTACTAAATATATATATCTTACCTCTTTTAGATCAAGGCTAGTTCTTTTGCCAATTCCTAATTCATATCCTCGAAAAATACTTGACACAAATCACTCCAAATAGATAAAAATTTAAAGAACAATAGATCTATCAATGGTAATGTCCTCTTAGCTAGTGCATTAATAAATCGTCGATAATATATGACTGACAACAGAAAGCCATGCACTTCTCTAGGAGTATGTGGTAGACTCATAGTGATGATAATCTTTATCTTTTCAAGATCAATCATCATAATACTAGCCAAGCTAACCACATGGCCCAATAGCAATTTGTAAGGCACTCCAATGACACATTTCCTTGGGTTCAAAGTAATGCAAAGTTGCCTACACCACTCAAAATATTTTCTTTGAATAATCAGCTCTATTTCCCTTGTGGTGGCTACCCCTAGATCATCAATAAAGAATTTGCTCATGTAGGGAAATAACACCAAAAGTTTTTCCAGTCATATGTTGCTAAGACTCTAGTGCATTACATAGACCAAAATCCATCACATGATATGCAAAGGTACCAAATACAATGATAAATGTTGTTTTCAACTTATCTTCCTCCATGATAGCCATTTGATTATAACCGACAAAGTACTCCATAAGCCAATAGATATCCCTATACCCACTAACTGATCTAAAATCTGATTAATAAATGGTAGTAAATAGTAATATTTAACTATATATTTATTGAGCTCCCTAAAATCAACACAAAGCCTAATTTGATTATTTTTATTTTTCTTGATAACTACAAGTGAACACCACTTTGTGTGTTGTACAAGAAATATCATGCCATTCTTATGCAATTTTTGTAGCTCCTCACATAGTCCTTCCCTTAGCTTAAAAGGCATACGTCTCACTTTTTGTCAAATAGGACAACTATTCTCCTTCAAGGGAATAGTATGCACATCCAAACTACGAGGCATACCCTTCAGCTCATCGTAGCTCCAAGGAAAAATATCACTCAATTCTTGGATCAAGGACACATAGTCCTTCCTCTCTTCCAAAGTAAGCATAGATCGTGATTTAATCAACCATGGATCATCCAACATACCGAGGCCTAACTCAATCACATCTACGTCTTTGATTCTATCTTGCACTTCTATTGGCTCATTCAAAGTCACTTGGTAGACATCTTCTATAGTGGATCCTTCTCTAGATTCATGCTCAACAAAGTCTCACTACCAAAAAGATCCTCTATTGCATCTATTTTTTTTTAAGTTAAAGGTACACTCTCGCCTTTGAGGAGATTCAGGATATGCATCCACTATTATGCATCTAGCCCCTCTGCCAAAAATTAGATGACCAATGGGTATATCAACTTGACAATCAGATTGGAAGATCCATGGACTTCTTAATAATGCTTGATAGCTTAGCCAAACCTAATAACCTAAAGTCCAAAATGCATTTCACATTAGCAACAATCAGATGGGCTTTAATAATGCAACCTTTCGATTGTCTTAAATTGTCATTCAGCCACATCAAAGAATTATTACTACAAGATATAGGCCACATACCAATGTTTAAAGTGACACAAATATTCATTTTAAAAAATTGGCCCCATCATCATCATTACTAAAAGCATTGGTATAGGTATATCTACAGATCCATCCTCGCTAAAAGTGTCGTTATCAACATCGCTATTAGCATCACAAAAACGCTAATAGCAACGATGATAGTGATGCAAATAGTGACGCTTTGTGATGCATATACCGACTAAGATAGTGATGTGTGCAGTAAATTAGCAACATAAATAGCGACTATTAAAAAGAAATAAAAATGGTAGTAGGACAACAAGCTAGCCTGCCACCCACAACACTATGTACTGAATAATAATTTGCAAAGCAATTACATATTGAATATGAAATTGTCATTAAGACAGGTGAAAATTTTGCTTAAAACTACAAGATTGATAACTTATAAAATAAGTACAAGATTGGTGATGATAATTCATAAAACTACTTGGAACCATGGAGATGAGAGTCCAAAATAAGCATGGAAATCTATCTCTAAATATTACAAGATGTGATTTATACAAAAGATGATAAATATATCTAAGGAATGCTACATGAAATAGGCTTGCATGAATCACAGGACCAAATAATAAAATGATGTGCGCTTCATGAATCCAAGTGCATGCTACAGCTTCTCACCATCTGAAAGCTTGAGTTGACACAAAGGAGCGTCAAACAAACTCTCCAAAATAAATAACTAGACACCCCAACATACATAATGCATCACAAGAAAACTAATGACTACAAACAAGAAAGAGAATTGACTTGTTGGGCTACCACACATATACAATCTATCGATAAGTGTAGTGACACAGTGTCCCTTTGCATATCGAGTCTCCAAACTTGTAAGATCATGGTTTGTAATGGAGTGCTGCAAAGAAAACCGAATAGCATTGCTAGAAATAAGATTATTAGTATAAGTGATATTCCAAAAAAGAAAGCAAGAAGAACAAAAAGAAAACTTACAAAGTTATCCAAATAAGTCCTATGGCCGCGCTACTACAGATGATGCATGACCACTCCCTCCAATCATGTCCTCAATGCCTCTTGCCCTACTACCATCATTGTTCTAGAGAGTCTATGGCCTCCTCCCTGAGTCTTTGCCAATCCTCTGCATCCAACCACTTGGTCTTTGAGATACCACTCTTGATTGCCTTATGTGCATCTGATCGTCTATGTGAGATGTATGCATGCATACGCTCCATCATCCACTCAGTGAAAAACCTCTGTTATCATAGTAGGTATTGAAAACTTCTCATGCAAAGATGCCACTACATAGTCCTTGATTTCCTTATGTATATTCTTCCAATGGTCTAGAATGTTGTACCTAGATACTTTTTGGCATAACTCTCTCATGTGAGACATCACCCCCCTCCCCTCATCATTCATAATCACAACACCTGTTTTCTTATCTATATGAGATATCCATACTCTACTAGGATATGTCTATGGTGTGTAGTCTCTCCCACCTGCAACCACGCTCTTGGGTATAACCAAGAGACCCATGTATATCTGGCATACCTATAGGGGTACTATCTCTCAGAGTAGCACCCATAGGGGTGCCACCTATGGACAGTTGAGTGAAACCTAAAGTCACAGGAGTAGATGTCCCTATAGGTGTGACAAAGCTTGGAGGTAACAAGTATCCACTATTGTGACGAGATGAAAACACTACATCAATACATCTGCAATACCCACCTAAGCCACCCTCTCTTAAATTGTTATGAGAATAAGTAGTAGAAACCCTCTCTGAAACCGATCATGATCTCATAGCACCTATATCTCCATAGTATCTCCTAGAACTACTCCCTCCATTCGAGGCCAATCTAGAGTATTGACCCTGTCTACTGGAGATCAAAGCATCAAAGCATGCTAAAGTAGACCTCACAGAATAGCCTCACAATATGTGCGACAACTTTTAGTTTGGCATATCTATAAAGCGATCCATCTAATCTAGAGATATATGTGTGAAGATCTCCTGTAGCTCCTCATTGGTCATCCCTCGACTCATTCTACTCTTTGGTTATCATCAAAGGTAACATGCACAGATAGAAAACAATGTTAGGGTAATCAATATAAATATTTAGGTGAAGCACGATAATATAACTCTGCAAAAAAATATTCTAATTAAAATGCATATACTAAATTATCGTTAAAAGTGAATTATCAACCAATTGAGCAAGTTGACACAAATATGACCCGGCGTATGGCTTCATGTCAATTTATTCACATAGCTCAACATTGATTGGAAGGTCTATACATAGGTCACCACAGAAAGAGGAGTCCACTTCATTCTTGAAAAATTCCTGGCCTTGTCTTTTAGTCTACATTGCCCATGTATGTCTCCTATGTATGCTCTAAGCCCTCTTTGCCCTCCACCCTCTGTAACATTGACCCCTCTACTTGCATACTCTCCTAATCCATGCTAGGGACATTATTTTCATCATACACTCACACATTGTGAGGTGTGGATGACACATCATACCACCATCGAGGTTTTCGGGGATTTTGATAGAAGATTACCAGTTCAATATCATATATAAGAGTGAATCAACATTTATGATAATTTTGTGTCATGGAAAAATTAACAAAAAAGGTCATGCTCCTATTCACAATGACTTGGTAAGACAAATGTGTCACGCAGATTGTTCTATCTTTTCTCAAATTCTACCTCAAAAAATCCAAATGGACCTCATCAAATGGTTGCCCCAGCTTCTTCCAATACCACTTTAAATCACTGTACATCGAATATGATCTTGGAGAAGCTATGGTAATCCACTGAGATAACACTTTGCAAGTTGCCAAAATACTCTATCTCATCTACTATAGTATTCAAATCTATAGCCCACTATTGGCTCTCTTGCTCCAACTTTGCCATGACACCACAATGTGTTGTGGAGTGCATTTATTGATGCACTCAACTCGAAAATATCGCTTATGTGAACACACTGTGCTGTAGATTTTGTAATGTACACTGAAACAGTTAGATTAATTGTTGCACATAAAATCTAGATATGACAACAAAGAAAGCATGTGGTTACCTTTGGACTACATCCCCTCAAGAATTTCCACTCCTTGTAAATAGAGACCCTCTATCCCTTCATAGTAAGCTACAATCAAATCTTCATGCAACCACCGCATAAATATAAATCGCGCTATCTCCTCCATGCCCTTAGGATATCAAACCAATCGATGGCATGTACTACATCAAAATTTTGATCACGCTTCCTCCTTCTCTCTTCTAGCCTACTCATACCTAATGAGCCACTTCTCTATGGATGCATGATGCAACATACAAAAATGATCCACTTTCTCCTCCATGGCATCATGTATCCTTTTTTCTACCCCATTGCCAACTACCACATCTCCAATTAGTCTATTATTGTCCTTCAATGTCCATAGTATACTTTTGTCTGAATCCACTATCGGTAGCCACTCTAAAATATACACTAATGCCTCGCCATGATACCTTCTAGCCAAGCTCATTGTTGCACAAAGCCCCTCATGCTTTTCATGAAGTGTTCTAAGAAGAATATACATCGCATGTGGACACGTCCTACAATCTCTACTTCATCTGTGAGATATACCAAGAGGAGATGAGCTTGTATCGTGAGGTCAAAGAGATAGACCGTCTCTATCGCTCCGTGCATTATGAACTCAATAGAGTATGTCTTGATCTCCTTCTATGAGATCCATTGCACTAAATTCAATAATTTATAAATTGATAAACATATTTTTGGAGTAAGACACCTTGCAATTGTCACAATCAGTAGTATGAACTATAAAAAATTTGAAGCATTATGAACATCGAATAAACACTAAATAGCAAAATATTGAGATTACTTGCTATCAAGGTCAAGAAAAACTTGGCATATCTTGTGCTAATCATAATATTTTGGTCTTGATAGTTGGTCATCTTTAGAAAAAGCAAACCTAAGGAAAGGCATCATACCTGATGGGGTGTAGATAGACTTGATAATTTGCTTCACCATGCACTCTTCTTTAGTGGACAGGACCCAAGGAGCACGAGGTAGTTGTTGCAAGCAATTGTTAGAGCTCCAACTATGGCCAAAGCGCCTTCATCTTGCCTACCTCCTTCAAATCCATTCGTGCCCCTATAGTGTCTCTTTTTCTTGTGATATGGTACCACAATAAGCTACCCAAATTCTTGAAAATATGCATGGGATCCAATAAATATTGATTTGTAATAAGTGAGTCCAATATGGCAACCATCACATTCCCCTTGGAAACCAGACCTATCACAATACCCTTATCTAGTCAACACAAACTTGAACGAGCTATGTTAGATATCAACAACAAAAATGGAACCCACTTACCTGAGCACTCCACGAATCTCGAAACTCATGTATGGTCCATATGAGAATGGCTTGTATATTAGCAAACCATTGACCGTCGTGCTTGCTCATCTCTTCTATAGTGACCTCCTCCTCCCACAAAATCTTGAGCTTATCATGGACGAAGATAGACATCCATGTTCTTGACTTTGTAGCACCCAAGAATGAGCAAGCTAAGGATCTAGTGTCTTTCTTTGTAGAAAGCCATGGTAGGATGTTTTAGTTTACAAGGACTACATGCCACACACTTTAAGAAGTTGAGCAGAGATTGGATAGATTCATGCCATCCATAGCAAAACTGAGCTGAAGATTCATTAGCTCTCGTATAAATCCTGGAAAGGTGGAGCGAAGAGATCCATGTGCGTGAATCTACTGATATACTCCATCTGTGGATCTACTCTGTGCATGTCACATTGTCAAGCTCGACATACCTGACGTATGAAACATGTGACGTATACATGGTGTAAGTGAAAAGTGTCTGGGAATCTCCTAAGGACAGTTTGCCCTTGCAAGTCCTATCGATACATGTGAGTACCACACTTTAGACATGTCTTCATAGTCTCGTGGTCTCCTCAAAACAATACACAATTATTGACACATGCATGGATGCTATTATGGTCCATGCCAAGCTTTCATAACATCAATCGTGCATCATCATGGGACTCAAGCATCATGTTTTCATGTGACAATATGTGATATTTTAGTCAGCTAAAAAAAACCAAGCATCTTTGAAGAGCATAAAAAATGCTTAATGGAGTCAAAATCAAAGGAGTGTAGAATGCACTTGAATAACTTGTTCACACTTGTATCGCTCCAGTCGTACTTTACATGTATCTTAAGAGCGCAAGTAACATCTTTAAGCAAGATACTCAGCACCCATCGTACAATGATATGAATGCTTCCTCTCTTAGTGGATCAGATGACTTAGCATCTATATGCAGTAATGCATCAATCATTGCCTCCATCTTAGGCTCCAAGATTGGAGAATGGTCTAAAAGGTCCATTGTCTCCTCTGATATCGAGAGTATAGTCTATGACATGTCCTCCAATGGGTTTATTGGCTAAAGCACTCCATCCATCACATGCCCACAAACTCTTCTAATGGGCTAGAATATTTACATTCCTTGGGATAGAGCATCACTTCTCTCTAGATATTTCCAAAATATGTTTAATATTATTGTATGTGATATTTAATTACTTTTTGAATGTAAAGCATAATTGATACACAATTTTCTTACCATTCACTCAAAGTCTAAGATTGCCTAGTCAATGATCTCTGATTGAAACTTGTCAAATCATCATACGTGGCCTATAGACAAGTGACATTGTTACGCAAGCGGTGATCGAGAACAAGCCTCACTCACAACCCGATAACGAGATATTAAGGAGTGCCAGTTAGGGTAATCAAATTTGTCGAATGCACAACACAATGTGGAAAATTTAAAATATTTAATAATACACATGAATCACACAAGACAACTCACAATGAAAGTAACAAAATCTTGACAATAAAACCAAGAAAACTATATTCTCATACCTTAATAGCCTTGATCGGAGGCTTGACACTACAAAGTCTAACTTCTTCCACTTCAACAATAGCACGTCCAAAAGTATTCTCTCGCATGCGACCCTCCTCTCACATCTCTCACAAGATGACAAGAAGATACAAGAGAAGGGGGCCCCTAACTCTCCACTCTCCTCTTCTTTTATAGTTTTTTACATCCTCCCTTACGTTGGATACGCTTTTGCTTTCCCAAAAATCCTTAGGCTTCTTACAAGGTGAAGGCTTTTTAAGCCTTTTTTCTCCTAAGGCTAAATGGTTACACGCTAAGACACACTTTTTAAAGCTTCAAAAGCTTAAGCATTAAAAAATAGCCTTTAAGGCTATTAAAACTTCTTGCTTTTCCTGACGCGTTACTCGGCTCGTGAGATGGATCACCAATATGCTATCTTTGCTGGCTCTTTGCGTGTTTTTACGGCTGTTTTGCTTTCATGTTTCTCGTCTCCAACATCTGACACAGGAAATTGATCATTCCCATCAACAAAATCATTGTCCTATCTCATCTTCCTCCATTTTCTTCACCGACTCAATGTTCTGCTCTTCTGCTGTGCCCACTCCTTGAGCTTCTGGGCCTGCACTTCCTTGGAGAACCTCTTTGCCTCTCGGGATTTGTGGCGCTCTTCAGCTTCTTCCATCTACTTTTGCTGATGGAGCAACATGTCCTTTGACCTTAAGCATGTGTGTATCGTTGTTGACCATCTCTACATAGTAGTTGGGAGGGCGCAGATAGGAAATCCCAAGGTTCTGCAGCTTCATGTAAGCTTCACGGGTGCCTTCGAGGGCCTGCGTGTAGAAGGCTGTCTCTCCTTATTACGATCATTATTGCCACCTGAAAATTTACCTTTTCTACTGTCTCTCTTGTCGATGAGATCCATTTTGCTACTGGATTGGTTTCCTTGATACTTTCTTTCATCCTTGCCTTTTCTCGCCAATCTGTCAGCTGTTTTTCCAACACCCTTCTCAGGAAACTGTGACCGCCCAAACCCATCAGTGTCCTCCGTATCCATCTGACCATCATTCTCAAACAAGTCTTCTACATTGAGTAGATCAGAACTCATTTCAGTAACCTCAGTCTTTTTGGGTTCCACATAACTATTTCCTGGCTCTATGGCAACATCATTAGAGCTTCTGCTGTCCACAATAGTATCCACGATCATCAATGGGGAAATGGAATATGATGAATGTCTGTAGAGAGGACCAGAAAATTGAGGTGGTCTTGAAGTAGAATTCTGTGAGACATGCCCATTCTCTAGCGCTATTATACTCCTGTGCTTTGCAGTCCAATCTGGCCTGCTCCAGACGTATAATGGAGGGGCAACAGAATTCCAATCACCTAATGGATTCGAATTCACATCAACTGAACCTGGTAAATAAAATGACTCGCCCTTTAGGAGATCAAGATCTTCCCATATGAGATCATATGGTTCTTTCTTCTAGTCCAACCGTTTAGTTTCTTTTGGAACTATGAGCATGATGAGCTTTGGTTTGAATGCTAGAGCATGATTAATAAATTGAGTTGCAAGGCCACCCTTTACGCCGAAAGGAGGATTCAACCCCATAATTAGCCTATTTCCATCCACCAACTCTCCCTGCTTCACTGTAAACCAATCTTTCCTCACAAAACTGAAATCATCCTTTGTTTGAATGACATCAAAGTTCTTGTACTCGCACTTCTTCCCAATCTCATCTAGCTTCCTTTTCAATAGCAAGGAGAACTCATTTGCTCCACAACAAAAATCCACCACCATCGAGTCCTTCCTATGATCTCCATATATGGTAGGCTCATGTACAACTCAGGTTGGCTTGATCTCTCAACATAATTCCTAGAAGTGTCGCTTGGACCTGTCCCGTCAATAAGGCCATGTCTGTCATATTTACCAGGTGATCTCTTTCCACCAACTCCATACTTGTCATATTTACTAGGTGAGCTCCTTCCACTATCCATGCTGCGCCAATGTTTTTCAGGAGATTTTTGCAGCAATTTTCCATGACCATATATGTCATTCCTCTTTTCTACCTCTAACCTATGTTTCTCATATGACTTCCGTACTTGACTCTGTATCTCATGTTTCCTTTCTGGCTTATGCCTTGGCTTCCCAGGGGAATCTATTTTTTTTGAACTCAGTCTGACAGCCTCCACCATACTGCTCTTGTAGCTCAATCTCTTCGTCACAGATAGAACTCCAAAACTCTATTGCTTGAAGTGCGACTGACTCGTCATCCTCTCTGACTGCCCTTAAGGTGATCACGAACTTCATCAATGTAATCTTGAATAACTTCAGGAACCTTCCTTGCATCGTACCCGAAGTTCTTGAAGCTTTGTCCTAACCAAAGCCTCATCGTACAAAGCTGCATCCTTCTCAATGCTAGGAGCGAAACCATTCTTGGAATTTTGTATTTTCATGCAATGTGCCCTAGCAGAATTATGATTTGGAAGAGAACTCCATGCACAACCATACATGATTTGATAAAGCATGCAATTAATCGAATCCATGACATGCTACCATTCAAACAATACTCACACAAAAAATATGGATGCACTGAAGATATTTGTGCCTAGACTATCTAGAGGTGATTGTGCATCATGCAAGATGCAAACAAAATTCCTTAATTAATTAAAAAATCCTTATTCTCACCTCTCAACTTTCATAAAAAAGATATGATATACTCTGCTCCACCCATCCAAAAATCTCACAATCACTCTAGAAAATGATGGTCCTCAAGATGTTGACCAAATATGAACAACCCTTCTCACAATTGATGGCGTCCTTCACGACCCTCTTAACTCACCCAACCACCTTACACTCTCAACCAGAGGTTCCTAACTTTGTGATGAACATCCCAAATGGTGCGTGCAAGAAATGTGCGTGCTCAATGGCAGGTGCTCTCTCATGTGCGCATGTATCTAGAATTTATTGCATATAGCTGCAGCGGACCTCATGCCATGCTAATTCTCAATGATGGTGCAAAATGTGCATAATCCTAACCCATGGCATGAAAATATTTGATAAGAACATGAGACGATCCCCGAGTGCAGTGCATCAACAAGTGCAAGGTGAAGTGCTCGTGAACCCATTATCCCCTGTGATGTGCAAAAGTCTCGACAAGATAACATACCTAGCTCCTCTATATTCTGTAGCTATTGGCAAACACAAGCTTCATCCTGTTCAAAAAAATACAAGCTCGACCAAGGCTATCAAGTGTCATACAAACAACTAAGCTAGCATAAATCAAACCTAACTACAATTTGACTAGGGATTTTCAGTTTTCAGAAAAATGCTTGACAATGTTGTTATGTGAGCGGTGATCGACAGCAAGCCTCACTCACAACCCGATAACGAGATGTTAAGGAGTGCCGGTTGGGAATTTTGACTTTGTCAGATGCGCAACACAATACAAAAAATTTAAATATTCAACAGAATACCACAAACGACACACAAAAACAAAACAACATACAATGCCTCTTGTAACTCAAAACAACTAAAACTTGAATGTGGGTAGATCATCACACAAACACAACACAACGTTCAAAACAATCCTCAAAGATAAATCCAACAACACGAAAATTTTGTACCTTGAGAACTTTTGCCCGACACTCGACGCTTCAACTTCCAAGTTCTCCAACTAGCACGTCAAGAGTTCACACTCTCGCATGCGACCCTCCACTCTCCTCTCACACAAGATACAATTGTGTTTGAGGAGGAAGGCCCCTAAGATTCCTCTCACACCTCCTTTTATAGTTTCTCCTTCTCTATCACGATGAGTATGATTTTTTGCTTTCCAATAAAATAGGCTTTTTAAGCTTTAGCTTTTCTAAAAGGCTATACTCATTAAGGCCAAGAAATAAAAGCCTTTAAGGCTAAACATTTATAAATTCTTTTCATCCTGCATTAATCGCCATTGCACTCGTAATGCTGTTGACTTGTTGCCACATTGCATTATCATTAATAGTCATCGATATGCCGCTTCGCTTCCTAATAGTGTTATTATCATTCTCCCTGTTTGACATCTTTTGCAATGCCTGCTTATCCCGCAGAAGCTACAAAAATCATTTATGCTTGTGAAATTTTAAAGGCCGTTTTGCGTGCGATAAAATGTCAATCTCCCTCCTGGCCGTTGATTTAGGCCACCATGTGTGCCCGCCATTGCTCAACAATCCAAGTCATCATGATCGTGTATGTCATATTTCTAATGATTTTGAACTTCGAGGTGGCCGCTGTCTGCTGCCTCTTCTTGCCTTTTGTAGTTATGCCGCCTTGCGTGGCCTTCGAATTACCTGCTTCATTAGCGGATGCCTTCAACACTTCCTGTCCTCGTGAACACGGTCGCCATCCAAATCCATCATCAACAGTCAACACTACATGTCTTGTCATCTGCCTCATCAGCCTCCTTCTCGAAAACTCCCAAAACGGTGCCATTAGCCCCGACTTACAATGGTAGATTGATCCTCCCGTAAATCACGATTCTATGCAGAATTCCTCCTAGGAGTCTTCCCTCTTAGCTAGCACCATGAAGGTGTTCCCCCCATGTAATAATGTTGATTATCGCGTGCTTCTTAACCCATTACCAGCTCTAACCATCAGCCTCTAACATAAAGACCACAATGATCTCCCCTATTACTGTAGCCAATACCAACACCAATAGGTAGCTCAGAAACATAGGTAAACTCTTTGTCATCATCCATCAACTGGCCTTCGTTACCTTGTTTACATTACTAGCTATAAAAGTGAGCTCCGTTTATTTTATCCAAGGACACATTCTAGTCATCATCAATGTTGGAACCATTATAATCCAACAAGAAATCTAATGCTTGTCTTTTAGGAAAAACATATGATGAGACTAATGATGATACGGGCTTCTACGACTTCCGTAGACTATCCAAGAGAGATTGGATATACACATGTCAAATGACAACCTGACACATTGTAGCTAGCTCATAACAAAAGCTATAAGCTATAGTAACTTGGACTCTTCGAGAAAAAAACTTGATATATGCCAAGTATGTGACTACCCCTCCATTAGCTTGTCATTGATACATCTTTCAACTCTTGTTTCTTTCATAGCACCCATCTCTTTTGATAGTAATCACCAGTTGTATTCCTGCTATGGAATGTGACCCTAAAGACAATGCTTTGAAATAGAATTTCATGCTCAACCACTCTTGATTTGAGAAAACATGCATTTGGTCAAATCCATGATACGCTTCCATTCATACAATGCTCATATGAGAAAATATGGATGCACTTGAAGAAATTGTGCCTAGCCTATCTAGATGTGCTCGTGCCTCATGCATTATGCAAACAAAATTCCTTGATTAGATAAATCCTTATCCTCACCTCTCAAAGCTCATTAAAAAGATATGTCATACTCCACTCCACCCAAATTCTCACAATCACTCAAGAAAATGATGGTCCTCAAGATATTGATCGGATAAGAACAACCCATATCATAATTGGCAGTGTCCTTCACAACCCTCTAACTCACCCAACCACCTTATACACTCAATAGAGGTTCCTAATTTGATGATGAATATCCCAAATATCGTGTGTGCAAGAAAATAGTGCATGCTCAAAGGCAAGTGCTTTTTCAAGTGCACATACATCTAAGATTTACTACATATAGTTACAGCGGGCCTCATGTCGTGCAAGTGCTCAACGATGGTGTAAAACATGCATAATCCCAACCCATGGTATGAAAATATTTGAACAAATCAGAATACAATCTGCAAGTGTAGTGTAATCAACAAGTGCAATGTGAAGTGCTTGTGAACTCATAATCTCCGTGATGTGCAAGAGTCTTAGAAAGAAAACAAACCTTGTTCCACAATGTTTGGCAGCTATTAACAAACTTCAGCTTCAACCTATCCAAAAAAATATCAAGCTTGACCAAGGCTATTAAGTTTCACACTCAACAAATCAAACAAAATTTAAAAAACAAATCCTACACTAGACAAACACAGAAAATCCAACCACACAACAACAAAACAAACTGTCATACAAATAACTAAGCTAGTAGAAATCAAACCTAACTACATTGACTAGGGGTTTTCAATTTTTAGAAAAATGCTTGACGATGTTTTCGTCTAATTGTTAGCTTGTATTATGCAAGGATACGGGACATATTGATTAATATATGCCTTACGATCTTGGATGTCACGACCATCATCACTGTCCATTTGGTCTACATTACGGCAACCAATATGTTTTTTTCCTCTCATTGATGATCTTCCTCCATTTTAGACTCTACTTATCTTTCTCACACTCTATTCTTATATTTCCCTCCATTCATTTTCTCTCCCTCTCTTTATTTTCCTCCCCATCCCTCTTTCTCTCTCTCTTTCTCTCCATTCTTTTTCTCTTCCTCTCTCTTTATCTTTATCTATTTTTATCTATCCCCCTGTATATTTCTCTCCCCACCCCTCTTTGGCTCCCTCTTTTCCTTTCTTTGTTTGCATCCATCCATCTCCCTTTGTCCATTTCTTTTCTCTCCCCCTCTCTATTTCTCTCTCCATCTCTCTCTCTCTCTCTCTCTCTCTCTCTCTCTCTCTCTCTCTCTCTCTCTCTCTCTCTCTCTCTCTCTCTCTATTAAATCCTCTTTCCCTTTCTTTGTTTGCATCCCTTCATCTCTCTATCCTCTCTCTCTCATTGTTTCTCTCTCTCTCCATCTCTCTACTTTTCTCCATTCCTTTTCTCTCCCCTCTCTTTACCTTTATCTATTTTTATATATTCATCTCTCTACTTCTCTCCCACATCTCTTTCTCTCTCGAGTCTTTCCTTTCTCTCTTTGCCTCCCTTCATCTCTCTTTGTCCATTTCTTTTCTCTCTTCTTCTCTTTACCTTTATCTATTTTTATATATTCCCCTCTCTACTTCTCTCCCACCCCTCTTTCTCTCTCTCTCTCTCTTTCCCTTTCTCTATTTGACTCCCTTCATCTCTCTTCGTCCATTTCTTTTCTCTCCCCCTCTTGTTATCTTTATCTATTCCTCTCTATTTCTCTGTGCACCCCTCTTTCTCTCTTTCAATTTCTTTGTTTGACTCCCTTCATCTTGTTTTATTTCTCTCCTCCCTTTCTCTCTCTCATTGTTTCTCTCTCTCCCCCCATCTCTCTACTTATGTCTATTCCTTTTCTCTCCTGCTCTTTTTATCTTTATCCATCTTTATCTATCCCCTCTCTATTTCTCTCCCCACCTCTCTTTCTCTTTCTCTCTCTCTTTCCCTCTCTTTGTTTGCCCCCTTCATCTCCCATTTTTTATTTCTCTCAGTTTCTCTCTTTCTTTTCCTCCCTTATGCTCTCTATTTCTCTCTCTCCTTCTCTCCTCACTCTCACTCAACGCATCTTGTTAGAATAAAAATCAAATATATAAAATTAAAAACTTAAAAACCAAGGATATTGAAATACCCTCTCTCCCTACCTCTCTTTATCTCTCTCTTCCCTGTAATGAAGGAGACCTAACTGTCCTAACTAAGGGGAAAGAGAGAGAGAAGGACTGCAGAAGAAGAGGGAGAGGAGAGAGAAAGGCAAGAAGAAGAGAGAGAAAGAGGGAGAGAGGAAGAAGAAGAGGAAGCCATGGAAGCTTGAGAAGGTGAAAAGAGAGTTTCTTGATAATTTCTGTGATACCCCAAAATACCCTCTTACACCTTATATACAGTCAATGTGACTGATATGTTCCCATGCCATATTCCCGTGATCCCCGTTCATTATAAACCATCTCGTCTCATAAAGTTTTTGTCCTAAAAAACAAGGGATGTAGTCATGGACTGTAAGAGTGTACTGTAGGAAATCAGCCATAACTTTGTGTGGGCAACTCCGAATGGGACAATTGAGGTGTCTTTACGAAGCCCATGAGATGTACTTTCAGCCCATGTGGGTGAGGCGGGGCTGCAATCAGGTCAGGACCAAAACTGGTACAAAATAAAGGGCTATCCAGGAATTTCTAGTGTGCAGTCCCAGATGGTATGGCTGGAGAAAAACAGCCATAACTTCCACTAGGGAACTCCGATCGGGGTAAATAAGGTGTCCGCACGGAGCCCTTGAGGTATACTTTTTGGCCATGTATGGAGGATGGGACTGAGAGTGGACCAGGACCAAATCTGGTACAAAACAGGTGGCTGTCCAGATGCAGAATGCAGCCCAAAACAGGGGTCATGGTAAGGTGCCAGCCAACACAGCCTCCTGGAGGTGTGGAAATTCATCCAATATAGATGCTGGGTGCCAAGAGACTTCCTCTATTGGTAGGCCTTGCCATTTGATCAAGTATTCATGTATGGAACAGGTGCGGAGTTGCTTTTCACGTTGCCCAATGACTGCTTCCGGAATTTACTGAATAAGGCCCTCCTCATCTATGGGTGGGAGCTCCTCTACATGATCTTTGGGAGTGCCAATGAAAGGTTTCAATTGGCTCACGTGGAAGACATCATGGATCTTAGTGGTGGGAGGGAGTTGGAGGCGGTAAGCCAAGTTCCCGACCTTCTTAATGATCTTGTAGAGCCCATAGTAACGGTGTGCCAATTTGTTGCAAGAGCCGTCCTTTAGCGTGGCATAACGGGACTTGGGGACCTTGAGGAGTACCATTTCACCCTCTTGAAAGTCAAGGGGTCTTCTTTTTGCATCAGCATGGAGCTTCATGTGCTCTTGAGCCCTTTTGAGGTTTACCTTGCATTGTTGAAGTAGAGCTTGCATGCGGTCCAGCTCTTATTTTCCCAAGGGGTTGACCTTTTCATTGAAGATCACGGTAGGAAGGGGCACCCGATAACCATACAATGCTTTGAAGGGAGAGACTCCAATGCTTGAATGAGTGGAGTTGTTGTAAGAAAATTCAGCCAAGTGCAACCATACATCCCAAGAATTCTGCACATCATGACAAAAATGTCGCAAACAAGTTTCAAGCCACTTATTGACTCTTTCGGTCTGCCCATCCATTTGGGGATGATAGGCTATAGACGGAGCCAATTTGGTCCCCATGGAGCTGAAAATGGTCTGCCAAAACTGACTCATAAATTTGGTGTCCCGGTCATGTACTATGACTTGGGGCAAGCCATGCAACTTAAAAACATGCTCCATAAACTGAGTGGCAACTTGGGATGCTGTAAACTGGGATTTTGTAGGGATGAAATGGGCTACTTTAGTGAGTCGGTCAACTACCACCTAAATGCTATCCCAACCCTTCTTGGTTGTAGGTAAACCAGTCATGAAATCCATGGTAATGTGGGTCCATTTTCCTTCGGGAATAGGTAAAGGCTACAACAAGCCACCCAGTTTAAGAGAGCTATCTTTATTTTGTTGGCAAGGCACACATCTAGACACAAAGTCTTTTACATCCTGCCATAGGCCTTTCCAATGAAAGCTTTTTGAAACTCAATCATATGTTTTGAAGACCCCTAAGTGGCCAGCAATCGGGGAAGAATGCATCTCTTCAAGGATCCTTTGGGTGAAGGGAGAGGCATGGGGAATCGCAACACGGCCATGGATCCAAATGAGGCCATTATGGAGCTGATATTGGGAATTGTCATCCATGACACCTTGCTGTAATTTTTGGAAAAGAGGGCTGAATTCAGCATCAAGCAAGTATGCCTCTTGGAGCTCTTCAATCCAATCATGGTGGAGTTCAGTGATGGATGAGACCTTGCATGCCCACATGCGAGAGAGTGCATCGGCCACCACATTGTCCTTGCCACGGGTGTGGGCAATCTCAAAGTCATAGTTTTGTAGTGTCGCCACCTATCTACGTTGTTTGGGAGTAAGGTTGGGCTCAGTCAAGAAATATTTGAGCACACGGTGGTCACTTTTCACCTTAAATCTGTTGCCATACAAGTAGTGATGCCACTTTTTGATAGCATGAATGACTGCCAACATCTCCTGATCATAGACATGCAACTCTCTCTCTCTTTATCATCCAATTTTCGGCTCTCAAATGCTATTACCCCGTGTTCTTGCAGCAAAACTGCACCAATACCCCGTCCACTCGCATCACACTGGATGGTAAAATCCTTTGAAAAATCGGGGCATACGAGGATGGGGGCTGAAGTGAGCAAGTCTTTCAGCTGCTGAAAACTACGAGCAGACAATTCATCCCATAGGAAAGCCTCTTTTTTAGCTAGTCTGTTAACGGGGCTGCAATTGTGGCATAATGGCGAATAAATCTCCTATAAAAGGAGGAGAGACCAAGAAAACCACGCAAAGAAGTAGTGCTAGTGGGGGTGGGCCACTCCCGGACACATTGCACTTTTTTAGGATCAGCTTGGATGCCTTTCTCACTAACGATGTGTCCTAAGTACTCAACCTCCGTTTGCATAAAGACACACTTGCTTTCTTTGGCAAAGAGGTGGTGCTCTCTCACTACATCAAAAATTTCCCTGACATGCTTTAAGTGCTCATGCATTGACTTGCTGTAAATGAGTATATCATCAAAGAATACCAACACAAACTGGAAAAGTCATGGCTGTAATATCTTGTTCATTAAGCTCTGAAATGTGGTGGGGGCATTTGTGAGCCCAAATGGCATGACAAGGAAATGGTACAAGCCACGGTCAGTCCAAAAGGCTGTTTTGACTTCATCACCCGCCCTCATTCTGATTTGGTGGTAACCAGATCGCAAATCAATCTTAGTGAAGTAGCGTGCACCCTTGAGTTCATCAAGCAAGTCATCAATTCGAGGGATGGGGTATCTATTTTTTACGGTGATCTTATTGAGATCATGGTAGTCAATGCACAACCGGAAAGATCCGTCCTTTTTCTTAACCAATAGGACCGGGGAGGCATAAGGGGAAGAGCTAGGCTCTATGAATCCCATCTCAGTGAGCTCCTTGACTTACTTTGCTACTTCCTCGCTCTCACATTTGGAGAGCCTATATGGGGGTTTATTGATGGGCTTGGCGTGGGGCTCCAAGTCAATCGGGTGATCCACCAATCTTTTAGGGGGAAGGGTAGTGGGAGGCTGAAATAGGTCCTCATATTCAACCAAAAGTGCTTTTAGTGCTGCATTTTGCTTCCCCAAGGTGTGTTGGTCATCATGATCCTTATGCAAATGCAAGACAAAGATTTGAGAGCGCTTCTTGAATTCCTTTTTGAGTTGTCTTGCTGTTATAAGCTAAAAATCTGCTCCAAGTGTACAAGCTACCTATGCATTACAAACTCCATGTACAGCTGAGAGAAGTCCATAGAGATTTTTCCCAACCGCTGAAGCCAATCACATCCCAATACAACATCCACGGGGCCCATATCAAGGGTAATCAAGTCGACCTTTGCTGTGTAATTTTCAGCCATCATGAGAGACACTTGTGTGCATACATGGGAGCTCACTTCCTCATTTCCATTGGCCACTTGAACCCAAAGGGGTTGCTGTAATTCAGTGGAAACACATGTCAAACGGCTAAGAGTTGATTTATTTACAAAGCTGTGTGTGCTGCCACTATCTACGAGGATGTATACACTCTTGCCATCAATGTTACCATGCACTCGTAAGGTGTTCGGACTCCTAGAGCCGGTCCATGCATCCATGGAGATTGAGCATGCTGATATAGCAGTGAATGAGGGGTGCCAAGGGTCATTCCCAAGCATGTCATCAACGGGGCAGCCATCGGGGTCAAAAGCGAACCCGTCTAGTGAGTAATAAAACTGATCGAGATCAATATCCTCCTCATATTCAGTATTTTCAGCAAGTGTCATTATTTGAGAGCTGTCATGCATGTCCTCTTCCAGCTTGTCACTATCTTCCAGCACATACATGCTATTAAACTTGACAGTGGCATTCTTAAAGGGGCATTTGGATGCATGATCAATCGTGTACTCATCCCCGCATTTGAAACACAAGCCTTTGGCTTTTCTATCCTTGACAACTTCAGGAGGAATGAATTTTTGACTGTTGGGACCGAAGCCATTCCTGGCCTTATTTTCAGCATACTTTGGGTCACTTTTGGAGGGTGGTGTTGTCCCAAAACTGCCATATTTTCTTTCAGCATTAAAAGTGGGGTAAGTAGGAATTTTGGGGCTGCCATTCCCTGCATTATTGCTGGGATAATTATTAGCATATGGGGATTGCCTAATAGGGTATCTTTGCTGTTCGACAATGGCTGCGTGCTCTCATTGTGGCGGTACTTTTGACCATAGCGTTCGGCTAATTCTATGGCTGCAAACAGGGTGGCTAGCTTTTGAGCCATTACATATGCTGAGAGATGCGCATCCAGCCCATAAATGTATTTATGTAATTTGGCCTCATCACTAACTGCCTCAACATACATGGATAGGTTCATAAACTGGTTGGTGTACTCCCTCACGGTGAGATTTCGCTGATCAAACTGATACCATTGCCTAGCCAAGCGTTCTTTTTCCACCGGGGAGACAAAAACTTGGATCGTGTGCATCTTGAACTCTTCCCAATCACGAAACTGTTGGTTTTCTCATTGAACAAATCTCCACCATGTGTGGGCAAAACCTTCTAAGTGAAGGGAGGCAAAATTGATCTTTGCTTCATCGGTACAGAGGTAGATCAGAAAATAGGCTTCCAATTTAGAGGTCCATTCCTCTAGTTCAGCTGGGGATGAGGATTTCCCGTTGAATTTTGTAAACACAATCTTGTCACGTAGCTCATTTGGGCCTGGTTGCCCATGAATGCCATGTGCTACATGCTGCCCATACATGCCTTGCTGTCCAAAATTCACATGCGGGCCATGCTGCCCGTGCATTACATGAGGACCAAATTGCCCATTAGGACCTTGCTGTCCAAAATATCCATGCTGCCCATTACCATATACATGCTGCCCATTGCCATATGCATGCTGCCCATGCACTCCGTGCATTCCATGCTGCCCAAGGTTTGCATTGGAGCCATTCCCTTGAGTGAAGGGGGAGTTGGGGTGCCAATGATGGGCTGGAAGGATTCGTAATGGGGGAGGGAAGGAGGGGCTCATCATGTCGAGCGGAGGGCTCACCCGTCTCATAAGTGCTATGGGGGAAGCCATGGGTGCCACCAAGTCCTTGTGGGTTGCGCCCAGTCTCCAAGGGGGGAGGGCAGTTAGCCTCACGGGGAGGGATATACTCCTTGGGTCGATCAGAGGGGGGGGGGGGGGGGGGGGGGGCAATGGCAGGAATGAGGGCGCCCATGAGCTCTATGAGTAAGTCCATCTTGGCCATCATCTCGGAATGACACTGATCTTGGCGGTTTTCCACCTCCCTATGGCGTTGCTCCATCTCTCGATGTCGTTCAGCATGACGGGTCTCATGTTGGCATAGGGTTTGGTTGAGCAGAGACAAGCGATCTATCTCGAGGACATCTTCTTCAAACAAGTCTTCACGATCCTCCTGATCTGAGATAGGATCATTCATTGAGGAACGGGAGTCCCTTATTTCACGTTGAAATCCCTCCTGGGCCTTTGCTTTACCCTTGTGGCGTGCCATCCCAAGTGCAGTCTACCAGACCCCTTGTTACAGAAATGATGATAACTTGAGCTAGGGAACTCCGATTGCCAAACTTTCTGATTCAAATGAAAGCTCTCGATCCCCTCTATGAGGCTATGTAAAAATATCTCCGACAGTAAATGATCAAGGCTTTTTTGTAATCATTTTTCGTGGACAGACTGTGTAGGACTGCTGCTTGTCCCACAGTACCTCTGGGCACAAAACTAAGTGTATCAAATCGTAGGGCAGAATGGGGAGGTTTTTAGCTCAGATCGAAGGGGAAGATGCCCTCTTCGAATCAAGCTATAGAGCTCATGGTCAATCACACAAGAAGGCTTTGCTGTAATCAATTCTTGCGGGCTGACTGTGTAGGACTGATGCCTGTCCCATAGTACCTCTGAGCACTAAACTAAGTGTATCTCCCAAACCGTAGGGCGGAATGGGGAGATTTTTAGCTCAGATCGAAGGGGAATATGCCCTCTTTGAATCAAGCTATAGAGCTCATGCTCAATCACACAAAAAGGCTTTACTGTAATCAATTCTTGCGGGCTAACTGTGTAGGACTGGCTGTCTGCAATATCCTGCAAAGGCTCCCTCAAGGAGCATACTTTATCCCAATGGTGAAGATCTTATCCCATACATCCAGGGCCTCAATGGTGGCTCTCAATGCCCCATAAAGCCATACATTCCTTGCATCCATAGCTCATTGCAGAGACCAGTTCCACACTGCATACCCTGCCCTTCTTGCATTGCATCCACCATACATTACCAAGCGGTTCATGACATTACCAATGCATGTAGGGGTTTGTAGGCTCAAGTGATCAGGGTTTGAGCTATTCCATCAAATGTACTTGCACTTGCAATAATTCTTTGGGCTCTGGATCAACGGGAGGTGGGAAAAGTTCCCCCCGGGCCGGGTTGTGCACCCCTTCAGGGTCTTTGATGGCAAGGGGGGGTCACCCCTCTTTTGTCTTGCCACCTCGCCTGGCATTGGGCTTTTTCTCACCCTGAATATACATGGCAGACATTTATTAATTAAACAACCAACATGAAATGCATTGCAAAAATCAAAATTTTGGGCTTTTCATGAAGTGCATGGAATTGGAATGGGGAATAGGGATAGGGAGCTTACCGGCAGTGACTCACTGCCTACTCACCCTTATACAATGGATTTTTTTATCACTTCTTGGCTCAGCCAATTCACAAGAAGCCAAACGGGTTATGGGTAAGCAAAATATAATCACAATGAAGCTTCAGCATGAGTAAAATCCATTTCAGCACTATAAGATCAAAGAGAAATGACTGGGACAATTAATCAGCATGCATTCAAGGTCTGGGTCTCCTATTATCTACTTGGACTCATACATTCTCTCAAACAAATGGATGGGATTTAACAAGAGGCTTAAACGGAGAGGATGAGAGCCAAGAATTAGTTACCTTGAGTCTTTTGGAGAAGAAGGCAGCCACTAATGCCATCTCAGTCCTCCATGAGAGCTCCATTTGATCCCGAATGCTCCATGGCTCCAAAATGGGTATGCTCCGTCAAGAAAGGGTGAAGTCAAGCTTAGGGCAGGATGGTTCAAGACCTCCCCATGAAGAGTTCTTGCTGAAATTGAGGTCCTACTCCATAGCCATGGCTGCCCACAAGTGCATGCCTTCAAATCTTGCTTGTAGTCTTCTTCTCGTTCTTCTTGATGGCTGAAATCTTGAGCAATGTTAAAGAGGGACTCCCGGGGACCAAGGAGAGACCAAAATCTTCAGGATTTCTGAGCTTGATGCCAAGGTTCCATGGCTACCATGGACTGCACCAGACCACGGTTTCTTGAGTGCAAAAGGGGAGTCCAAGGGCTGAGGAAGATGTCTCTAATGCTGCCCAAGAGAGTTGCCAAGGGCCAGGGCTGAAACTAGGAAGGAGGGGAGGGCTGCCCTGTAGGCTAGGAAGCAGCCCATTTTTTGCGCCGCAAATTTGGGCTACTCCTGGGGGGGCACAAGCAGGGAAGACCAAGGGTGCTGCTACTCAATGTGCTCCTCCAACTGAGGGGGAGACCTTGGGACAAGCCAATCTTTCTGAGGAAGAGGAGGGGAAGCAAGATTTCTGAGTTTCTTGGGCTGGAGCTTCCATGGCAGCTTGGGGAAAAGAGGAGAGAGAAGGTCTTCTTGAAAAGTAACTGAGTTTTTGGCCTTCTCTAACTGTGCTACCCTCCTTTTTACCCAAAACCCTAAAAAACTTGCATGAAAATCAGTGACGACCTGTCAAATTTGTCTGCCCGCCTCCAGATTTGTCCATGGTTCTTGGGAAAGCTCCAAGAAACGCTGCCACAGTCTTCAAGAGGGCTGACAGCCTGCTTGAGTACTCTTGTGTACCTGTGAAAGAGATGTAAATGGAGCTTTCTGTTAGATATGATCAATGCCCCACCCTCATTAGGTGCTACCAATGTTCCATGGTGCTCAAAGTTGTAAGGCCCCCATTATGAGGAGAAGCCATATGTGAGCCCAGACATTGGTTGAGTCCTGACTTGTATATCAGATGAGGTCTATGTGACCGGATGGCAAAAAGGTGACCGTTGTGGGTCTAATCTTTGGGTTAGACAGAGTAGTTAAGCTGGTAGCAAATCAAGGCACATTGCATCAAGTTGCGGGGTAAGAGAGTTATCAGGGGCCCTAGCCAATGGTAAAGGGAATATTCCCTAGAATATTCTCTAGCCAACTAGTGGAGGTGCACATGGAAGGTCAATATACACATGTGCATATGAAATGTCAATAGACACATGTGCATATTGAAGGTCAACACACACATGGACACATGGAAGGTCAACAGACACAAGTGCATATGGAAGGTCATCCATCATGACCCCCTTCACAAGCTATAAAAGCTAAACCCCTTTATAGCTATCGATCACTCATCTTTCACCCAGTCAGAGTTGTTGTTCCAGCTTGCCTTAAGCTCTTCACCTATCTTCTGTCTAGATCGCCATCTAAGCTTCACACTATGGAAGCGCACGGGTGGACAGAGCCATCTTTGTATCAGTTGTTCAGAGTTAAAGAATTTACTGATTCTCCTCTTATCTGTTGTGTAATCTCTCTATCTCTTTCTCAGATTTTGTTCGCTGCGCCGTGTAATATTTTACATGGTATCAGAGCCCAGGGGGCTCTAGAGATCGGAGAGCGTGCAAGAGGCAAAGGCTTCAACAGCAAAGAGAAACTATGTTGACTTCCGGAAGCGGTGCAGGAGGTGGTGTTGCTGTACTGGCTATTCAAACACTGAGGATTTGTCCACCAACCTTCAGCGAAGGCAAGTTAGATGGTACAAACTACACCTTGTGGAAGTTCAAAATTACAACTATCCTTGATTCTTATGAGCTTCTGGAGACTGTGCTGGGGATTGACGCAGAACCACAGCCTACCCCCGACCCATCAAATCCTAGTGTGATGATTCCTCCAAATGCAGATCTTCTGCGAGCTTGGAAACGAAGGAATGCAGATGCATTGTGTGCCTTAGTTACAAGCTGTTCTGGCAGTGTTTTGACTTTGATTCAGCATACAACCAAAGCGTCAGAGGCTTGGAATGTACTAAGGAGTCAGTATGAAACACGAAACCAAACAAGGATTCAAAACTTGGAGAATCAACTAGCAGCGGAGAAGTTTGCTGAAGGAGAGACGATTGAAGCATTCATCACTCAGATTAAGAATCTGCGCGACCAGATGGCTGGCGCTAGGATACAAAAGACTAGCGAAGAGCTAGCTCGGAGGCGTCTTCGGATTTGTCCACAAAAGTTTGATGGACTAGTAACTGCCCTTAATACTCAGGTGAGACCTCAAGCTTTGACTTTTGAGGAGTTTTGTGCATTATTAATGGAGGAGGAGTTGAGGCTGAAAGCCCGAGAAGGAAGCAACAATGGAGATGCTGCATTCTCTGCCAATGCAAAAGGCAAAGGTGTTTCCTCCACCAAAAATGATGGTGACAAAAAGAAGAAGGGCGGCAAGAAGAAGTTTCAAGGAGAGTGCTTCTACTGCAAGAAGAAAGGACATGCAATTGCAGATTGTCATGTCAAGAAGACAAATGAAAAGAATGGTACCCTTAAAAGTAAAGGGAAAGAGTCAGCCAATACAGCTGAAGTAGAGTTGGAATTATTCATGGCGACCATTGAGGAAGTGTGCTCCTCGACGCAAGAAGAATCTACCACTGACTCATGGGTGTTGGATAGTGGGGCCTCCCGTCACATGACCAACAAGAAAGGTCTATACAGTTCTATGCAGCCTCTACAAGAATCCATCACTGTGATGGTTGGAAATGATGCTAAATGCCCTGCTGCGGGCACAGGTACTATTTCTTTTGTTGCTGCAAATGGTGAAGTCAAAAAGCTTTCAAATGTGTTGTATGTTCCCGAAATCAGGAGAAATCTCTTATCAACTGCCATAACTGATCTTGGTCATGAAGTGAGGTTCAAGAAGACAGGTGCAGAAATTATTGATAGTGCTAGCACAATTGTTGGCAAAGGAGAAAGAAGGAACAACCTGTATGAGCTAAGTGCTCTTACAGCCACCGCTGGAGTGGGCACAAGTAAGCTTTGGCATGAAAGGTTTGGACACATCGAATTTGCAGTATTGAAGGAGATGCAAAAGCAAGGTATGGTTGCTCACCTACCTACAATAACTGAATTGAAGGAACCATATGAAACTTGTATGATGGGCAAGCAACACAGAAAGGCATTTCCACAAGAAAGCAAGAATAGAGCACAGGCTCCTCTAGAGTTGGTGCATGCTGACTTGTGTGGTAAGATGCCTACACAAGCCTTGGGGGGATCTTCTTATTTTATGTTGATTGTCGACGACTACAGTAGGAAGATGTGGGTGTACTTCCTTCATGATAAGGCTCAAGCTTTTGGTAAGTTTAAAGAATGGCTAATACTTGTTGAGAATGAAACAGGGAAAAGTGTGAAAAAATTTAGAACAGATGGTGGTGGTGAGTTCAACTCAAAGGAGTTTGAAGGCTTTTGCAAGAGCAAAGGGATCAAGCATCAATTGACGACGCCTCATACACCTCAGCAGAACGGTGTTGTGGAACGCAAGAATCGCACCATTGTGGAGATGGCAAGATGCATGCTAAAGGGCAAGGGATTGCCTAACCATTTTTGGGCTGAAGCTGTTAATACTGCAATCTACATTCTAAATCGGAGCTATACAAAGGCTCTCAAGGGAAAAACACCTCATGAGGCTTACACTGGTAAGAAACCATTTGTCTCACATTTCAGAATTTTTGGATGTGAATGTTATGCACATGTTCCAGATGAGAAGAGAAACAAGTTACAACCAAAAAGCAGAAAATGTATCGTCTTGGGTTATAGTGATGAGCAGAAGGCTTACAAATTATATGACCAAGAGGCAAAGAAGATCATCGCGAGCCGTGATGTGGTGTTTAAGGAGGAGCCGCATACAGTGGAGGAGGAGAAGGCAAGTTCTTCCACTTTATCATCAAGCGAAGAAGTAGTCCACTATGAACCTGTCCCGAGAGCTATCCCTATCCTTAAGGAGGAGGAAGCATCATCTTCAGATGATGAGGAAAAAGTTCACCAACCTGACATCACCCCACCGGAAAATCCATTTCCGCCCTGGGTGAAGCAGCTCTATGACCACAATAATCCTATGCCTGCATCTATTGAGGAGAAGGTAGACGGACCAAGGAGGTCTCAGAGAATAGAGGAGCAACGGAGGGCTTCTGCTCACATAGTCAATATGGCCTTGATGGTTGAGATTATGAGAGAAGTAAAGGAGCCAACTGATTTAGAAGAAGCACTTGCAGATCCATCATGGAAGGCTGCTATGCAGGTGGAGTATGACAGCATAATGAAGAATGACACTTGGGAGCTAGTGGATCGACCAGCAAAGCGGAAGGTTATTGGCACCAAGTGGATCTGGAAGGTAAAGTACAAGGCTGATGGTACCTTAGAAAAGTACAAAGCTAAACTGGTTGCCCAAGGATTTTCACAAGTTGAAGGGTTTGATTTTCAAGAGTCATTTGCCCCAACTGCCAGAATGACCACTATTCGCACGGTACTTGCAGTGGTTGCCCACAAGAAGTGGCCAGTGTACCAAATGGATGTTAAGTCAGCATTCTTAAATGGTGACCTCAAGGAGGAGGTGTACGTGGCTCAGCCACCAGGGTTTGAGGCCCCCCATTCTGAGAACAAAGTGTATAAACTGAAGAAGGCATTGTATGGGTTGAAACAAGCCCCCAAAGCATGGTACCAGCGAATAGATAGGTTCTTTTTAAACCTAAACTTCAAAAGATGTGCCTCAGATGCTAACTTGTATGTTTACAGGGATGGTAAAAAGTCTGTAGTGATTGTTCTATATGTGGATGACCTTCTTATTACAGGTGACTATGAAGATATGATCAACAAAACTCGAAAGGCTTTGAGTTCTGAGTTTGAAGTGACAGACTTGGGCTTGCTGCACTATTGTTTGGGGATTGAAGTCTGGCAAGAGCCAGGAAAGATCTTCATCTCTCAGAAGAACTATGCATGGGAGATCTTGAAGGCATTTGGCATGACCGAGTGCAAGGAGATAGCTACACCTATGGAGGTGAATGCAACGTTTTCCGTCGAGGATACATCAGCACTAGCAGACATTGGGAGGTATAGGAGGTTGGTCGGCAGTCTGATCTACTTGTGTAACACTAGACAAGATATCAATTTTGCTGTTGGTGTTTTGAGCAGGTTCTCAAACAAACCTCATGAGAGCCATTGGAAGGCTGGGATGCGGGTGCTCAGATACTTGAAGAAAACTCTTGACTATGGTATCGCATACAGTTTCAAAACTTCTCTTGTGGGGAACTGTGACTCAGATTGGGCAGGAGACATTGATTCCAGGAAGTCAGTTTCTGGTTATTGTTTCTCTTTGGGTTCAGGAATTTTCTCTTGGATTAGTAAGAAGCAACCAACAGTGGCATTTGTCAAGATTGTGGGAGAGAAGGAAGGAGTCTCACTTGTAGCTTTCTTGCTTGCACAATGGGGGAATACACACAGAGGTGGAGGCTGAAAACAGTTTTCCTCTTCTTAGTTGTGTAAGCCAAAAGAACTCAAGTACAAAGAAATAGAAGAACCCTATATATGGGTCTCAAACCAAACTCAACTAACTAAGGCGGCATACTAACTGAGCCACGAACTAGAGTAGATAAGGATAGCTATCATGTAGCTATTATTCATGGGCGGTGTACCAACCGCATCTGCAACTGACAAGTCGGTGACATAAATACACAACGGTCACCCTAGCGTATCACGAGTGGAGATCGATATCTCAACACTCCCCCTCAAGCTCAATCCCAATTTCTGCACACCAAGCAGGTCTCTGAACTTGCGCAGCTTCTCTGCGCCCAATGCCTTCGTGAATATGTCAGCTACCTGATCCTCTGTGCTAACATAAACTAGATCAATAAGACCTAGTAAAACCCTCTCTCGCACATAGTGATAATGCACCTCAATGTGCTTTGTTCTAGCATGATAGACTGGGTTATTTGCCAAGTGTATACTACTCATGTTGTCACAATAAATGACAACTGGCCCATCTGTAGACTGATGCATATCATAAAGTAGCTTATGCAACCAAGCTACCTCACATGCAGCCATTGCTGCACCCCTGTACTCAGCCTCTGTGCTCGACAAGGCAACTGTAGGCTGTTTCTTGCTGCTCCAAGTGACTGCAACACTCCCAAAAGAGAACACATATCCACTGGTAGATCGTCTATCAGAAATACTACCATCCCAATCAGCATCAATGTATCCATGCAACTGTATCTGAACCCCAGTCTCATAAAATAGTCCATACTGCAATGTGGACTTCACATACCTGAGTATGCGTCTAGTCGCATCCAAATGTGGTTTCCTTGGAGCCTGCATAAACTAACTTACCAATCCAACAGCATAGCTCAAATCTGGCCTGTTAATAGTCATATAAATCAAACTTCCTACTATGCGTCTGTACATAGTAGGGTCTTCTAGAAGCTCACCTGCATCTGTGCTCAGCTTCACATTCTGCTCCAAAGGAACTAAAATAGGCTTACAACCTGTCATCCCATATTTGGACAGCATGTCCAATCCATACTGCCTCTGCAAGAGCTGTATCCCACTTGGTGATCTAATCACCTCAATGCCCAAGAAATAACGCAGCTCTCCCAAATCCTTCATCTCAAACTTATGCTTCAATAGCATTTTCACATGAAGGATATCTTCATCACTGTCACCTGTCACAATCAAATCATCAACATAAATGACAAGTAGCATAATACCTTTCTCTGTTTTTCTCACATAAAGTGAGAAATCTGCCTTGAAAATCTGAAAGCCAATAGTGACAAGATACTGTCCTATCTTGTCAGACCATGCTCTAGGTGCTTGCTTCAAGCCATACAAGGCTTTCTTCAACCTGCAAACAAACTCAGGATGAACAGCATGCACATAACCTGGTGGCTGCTCCATATAGACCTCTTCTTGCAAATCACCATGCAAGAAGGCATTCTTTACATCCATCTGATGTAAAGACCATCCCTTTGATGCAGCCATAGCAATGACTGCTCTTACAGTTGCCATCCTTGCAACCGGACTGAATGTTTCTTCATAGTCAATGCCATATGTTTGTGCATACCCCTTGACTACTAATCTTGCCTTGTATTTGTTCACAGAACCATCTGCATTGTGCTTCACCTTATAAACCCACTTACAGCCAATTTCATTTTTACCTTTAGGCAAAGGTACCAATTCCCATGTAGCATTTGCTTCCAAGGCATCCATTTCTTCATCCATGGCTTTCTCCCATTGATGGAGTTGTGAGCATTCAAGTGCTATCATTATTTGAAAAAATGCCTCCTACCTTGGAGAAAGTGCAAGATTTTGACGTCATTTCTGTTGCCTCAAAGATGATACATTTGCTTGAGGGGGACATGAACATGAAGATTGATGCAATTGATGCAAGCAAAGTTAATGAAGAAGACGACTAGGAGGATCTAGAAGAAAAGGACCAAAAGACAAGCGGTGGACACACTGAAATTGCAAGCAAAGTGAAGAACAAGTACAAGATCAAGCTGGACTACATCGACAAGAAGACTTGCAATGAATTGAATATCTATGTCAAAAGAAATATTGAAAACTACAAGGGCCTGACGGTCCTTGACCCAAATTTTTAATAGGCTTTTTCCAGCCTTGTAATTCATAGCCCAAATGCCTTTATCATAAGCTTGTAAACTCCTCATGTAGAGATGTATTACAACCTCTGTATACTTTGTGAGGCCCCTATTGTAGCCTTTGGATGACCTTCATGTTTGTGGTACCCACACATAGCCTTTTCTGTGACAGCCTCTTGTGTTTTGCCATGTCTATGGTATGCCCACACTTTGCAGGTGTTTCTTTCACTAAAGCCTCTACAGACTTTGTACTTTTTGGTTGTGATTGAGGAGGGTGTTGAGATTTACAATCACACCCACTATGACCTCTTTGTATGGGGTAGTTCTGGGCTTAGGACATGCAAGCAGATTGAATCTCATTTGCACAAAAAGGAAAACTGCTACGCATCCAACAACTATAAAGCATTGTACTTGACTACCACTTTTATATATATGATGAATGCAATATCATGATGCTTTACCATTTCAGTTAGTGTCTTGGTCATTGTCAGTCTTATACACAATATTGTGTTTATGAGTCCAAGTCTCAATCTTAGAACCTAATTCACTTGTGTAACAAGTCAAGTCTTGTCTATGTCATCATGAGCTTAATCTTCATCTTTGATCCACCATAGCCACTGCCATGCTCTAGATCCCGCGTCTTTTCACATACTTGTAGTCCAATTTTTTTCCTTCCCAACTATAACATAGAGAGTATCCCAATATACAAGTGATCAACAACTCGATTCACATATACAAAGAGCTCCTCTAGTAGAGTGTTATGGCTTCTATGACTCTCCAACACCATGGGGATTGGCCCCATGATGCATCGTCTTACATATAGGGCACAAACATTACAACAGAGTCCTCTCATAATATAAATGTAATGATCCATGTATTTGTATATATTCATCACTTAATCAAATTTTCCAAAATATCCAACTATCGTATAACAATGGGGAATCTCACACTCTCAACATTGGTCATCACCTAGACGTATAATTTCCATGTATCCAAGAATTTGTCTTTTGATACTATATTTAGATTGCACATGCAAAGTGTATGGCACTCTATGCTCAAATAACTTGACTAAAAATTAGCCAATGTAAAGTGCACAAACAATCTTGTCATGATTTCTTTCTACTAGCGTCCTACTACGTTGCTAAGGAATAACACCAGGCTAAAACCTATTATATTGAACCTCTTAAACTTATATAAACCATGGACCATATGCTAATATATGCAAATAAAATTAGCAACTTAATCAAATATCTTTCCATTTTAGTCCCACACCCCCTATTGTTTATATTTAGATTGCTAGCACAAACATAGATTTCATGGCAACTTTCTATAGAAACAAGCTCTAAAATATGTACTTTAACATAAAAATAAAGAAAAACTAAGGCAAACACTCATGCTTCACCTTCATTACACATTCACAACTATTATTCTAATTTTTTATAATTTTCTATGTATAAAAAGTATCTTTTAAATATTCTTCTAAATTTTTATAATTTTCTATGCATAAAAATTATATTTTCTTAACTTTTTTCTTTCGTTGACTATTTTTCATGGAGTTTTTCATTTATTTCAACATAAATTATTGATTTTTCTATTTTTTATTTTTTATGACTTATGTAAAGTTTGATCCATCAACATATTCAATTTCATGCCATACGAACATCATTTGAGTCCCAAAATCCAAAAACAACTCAATTTTTCATTAGATCCCATGTTTCGAATTTTGTGATTTTATTATTTCCAATGTACAAGAAGGAAAATGAATGAACTTTTGGAATTGTAGACATTAGTAAACATGTTGTAAGAAGCTAGGAAGAATAAGGATTTAGTGTAAAAATAACATTGATGTTATGCCATGTCACACTGACATTGGTATAAAAGGAGAGGACATGTAATTTTTCACATCTTTTAACACATTAATAAAATTATTGTCCTTCTCTCCCATCTTGCTCATAGCTTCTATGGCTTCTATCTCTTTCTTGTCTTTCTCTCTCCAATTCTAGTTTTTCTCTCACCTCATCACACACACTCTCTCTCTTCTTGCAGTCTTTATCTCCCCTCTTTCTCTCTCTCTAGTCCACTCTCTGACAAGTGGTATTAGAGCATTGGTCTTTGATCCATTTTTCCTTCTATTTTCACTCATATTTTCTCCATCAAAAATCAATTTCAAATAAGTACTTGGTAAAGACAGTGCTAGTGGAGGGTTGCAGATCATCTACAGTTAGTAAGAGACTACATCTAGAGATATTCAAGGTTCGATATGGCAACAGGAGGCTAAAGTAGCAAGTCATCACCCAAATTTCATGCAATTTGGAGGTAACTAGGGTAAAGGAGGGTTAACCGGGATTAGTTTGGGAACAAACTGTGGTTACTTTGAAAAGAGGGAGTTCTCTTTTCCCTTTCTTGGAGTTTCCTGCAGGTTTCATGGAAATCTACCATCAAGATGTGCTCATCTCTCTCAAATCCCTAATCTTCTTGGTCAAGCACCATTTGGAATAGTTTACTGCTTCAAGTTCTACAGGTTTACTACCTATTTGACCAAGATTGGCTTAGCAATGGAGCCAGGAATAGCCCTGAAAATTGTGGTGCAATTTTTGGACTGATTCCATCTGTTTCCTGCATCAAATGCTTCAGCCCCAACCTTTGGCACTCTCTCTGATCATTGGCAAGTGTTAATCATCAATGATCCTTAAAGATTGAACTCTACTCATGAACTTTCAGCCTTCCTGTAAACCCTAGATGAATAGTCCATGGCAGCCATGAAAGCTTCACCCCAAGCTTCCATTTCTCAAGAATTTCTTGAAGATTCTTCATTAATCCAGCCTATGGGATCAAGGCAGTAAGGATTCTTCAACAAATTGCAAAGATTTCAGCTCGTGGAGGATATTGGAGCTCATATTGAAGGTTTATTTTGGGGCTTTTCTTCAAGAGGCTTGAATCTTTGGTATTCAAGTATTGAAGCAAGCCCACGGCATTGATTCTTCACGGATTTGATCATATTGGAGCTCATATGGACTGATTTAATGGATATTTGAAGCTTCATGGTGGATTCATGGTGGATATATGGTGGATTTTGAAGAATTCTTCCATCAATGAGATTGGAGCTGACATATATCATCCTCTTCAAGCTTAATCAAGGTATTTCTCTTGCTTAATCTTTGAAATCTCTTATATTTGACCATCGTAGCCTCATAGACATAAACAATGTAAACTTTTTCTATGGGGATGATAGAGATGGCAATAGGGTATTGCCATTAACACTTGCAACATGGGTTCGGTTAGCTAGTTCTTACTAATAATCTACTTGTTTGATTTTGTATGTAACATGCCATATCCTTCCCTTTTGAACGTGTTATTATTGTTTGTGGTGTGACTACATTGTGCATCGTGCAAAGTAGGTACCAAACACATACTAAAAAGGTTAATAAATTGATGCATTACATCAACTAAATAAGAAATTTAGTGAAAAGTAAAAGAAAAAATTATTCTAAATAATATAAACTCAATGTAATGCTTCAAGTAGAAGTAAACAATTATTTTTAAAAACTAGCCATTTGATGCACCATATCAAGTTGGTATCAAATCTATATAGCTATTATATCAAGTTGATACACTATGTCTGTGGAGAATAAAAATTTAACAAAATATATAAGAAATTGATGCATTACATCAAGTTTGTATATATTTAAAACAAAAAATCACACTAACTTGATGCAATGCATCAAGTTAGTATAAAATTAAAATAAAAAATCATACTAACTCGATGCAATGCCTCAACTTAGTATAAAATTTACCATAAATTTCCACCAACTTGATGTAGTGTATTAAGAAGAGAATGAAGTGTCACAATTGTCAACCCCACTTCATGCTTTTCACCAAGCTCATATAGATTTAAAATAGAAAATCACACTAACTTGATGCAATGCATCAAGTTAGTATGAAATTAAAACAAAAAATCATACCAACTTGATGCAATGCATCAAGATAAATTTTACTACAAATTCATATCAACTTAATGTATTCCATCAAGAAGAGAATTAACTATCATAACTTTCAGCCCCACTTGATGTATTATATCAAGTGGGTGAAAAATGTGTCACGATTCCCAACCTTTGTTGATGTAGTGCATCAAGTGAAAAATAAAAATCACATGAATCATAAAATCACTTGATGCACAACATGAAATTGGGGATAGAATATGCATTTTGTATAATATACATATACTAGATGTATAGATTACTTATGTATCAAATGTAATTTACCAATTCAAATGGAAAATATATAAAAACTATGAAGCTAGAATAGACAATCTAATTAAAAGATCCCAATATTTTGTACAATACAATATATTATACAAAAAATCTTTAATATTTTGGTGATACTTGAATATGCAATGACTAATCAATTAGATAAAATTTTTCATGAAAATATAGAAAAATATCTAATTGTAATAAATATATATAATTATAACTATAATCTTTAAAATTTATTGAAAATTATTGGCATTCAACTTGCATATTTACATAAAAAATAAAATTAGGTAAAACCAAAAAAATGTGTGTACCTTATCCCAAGCTCTTGTGTTTGGTGCTTTGCCTTAGATTGTCTATGTCATTTGCTCCGTATATCAATAGGCCACATTATAGTAAGATACTCGCAATAAGCAAATAGCTTGTTTGGAATACTCTCTTCAGCGAGTCTAATGATAAATAAAAGAGAGATGGTACTAAATGATCAAGGCTACAACAAGCAATAGATCAAAAACTTCAACAAGTTTATTAATGTAGGATCGATAATGTACAAACTTTGAGATCATCATACTCATGATCACAATCATTTGCATACTAATCACAATTATAGTCAAATCAATATTATCAAAATGATCATAACCACCATAGTCCACAATCAAAGTTGTAGGAGCATAATCAACATCAAACTTATTGCCAATTCCATAAATTAATGGTCATCAAAATCCAAACCATAAAAGAGAAGAAGGCTAAGAGTTGACGATGACCATAATCATATTGATGAAGGTAGAAACAACTATAATTATTCCAATCTAGAAGCACTTGGATTACAAGTGGATCATAGATAACAAAGTCATGATAGAAGTAATACACAATAATACCAAGGTGGGGAATAAATTTTACCTATAATGCTACAAGTATATTCATCTCCATAGCATCCAACAACTTGAAAGTGATAACAACATATCTAGGGCAGCATCCATCATGAACAAAGTGAGAAACTCTATGGGTAGCCCACATGCAAGATGATAGCTTTTCTAGCTTAGCATGAAAGAACTATGTGGGGATTGATATAATGTATTAGAAAATTTCCATGGTTGTTTTGACAGTAACTGTGATGTGTTCCAAAGCTACCATGGTCATTGAAACGATGGTGTCAATAGCTATGAAGTGGTATTGTGACTATGGCTAAACATAATCATCCTTATGAATTTGAGCATGACAATCTCAATAATAATAGAAAAGAAGTGTGAAACCTTACTACTCATGTAGTGAATAACAAAACGCGCAAGAAGAGAACTTGATGCACAGTATTAACACACTTGGAAAAACTTGAAATTTTGGTAACTTTTCCAAAAACCTTACCTTAGCAATGCAAACTTGATGCATTGCATCAAGTTGGTCAGGAAAAAATGAGAGTTTTCACTTTTTTAACTTCGTGACAAAAAATCAAGAAAGAAAAATAGAAAAGAAACAAAAAAGGATTGTTTAAGATATAAGATCAAAAGATCATCGTTAAATTTCAATAAAATTTGGCATTGAGGCTGTTATGGGAGCACCAGATTGTGCTGGAGAGACTAGGCTAGATGCAAGATTTGTTACAAGAACTCTAATTATAAGATAGTCCCATGTAGGGGCACAAGATACAATGATAACAAAATACAAAATATCCCACAATCCAAGACTGTAGGTATAGACAACAAAACTTGATAGGATATGAAGGATCCCACAACCTCAGGTATGTTACTCATGAATATATGTGTGCATCACGTGGGTTCAAAATAAGGTATTTTTAAAATACAATTGTTATACACTTTTAACATATAGAAGGGTGTAATATAAAGGGGCTATTTACAGATTGAATAAAAAAGTGTTATGTTTTACTCAGAAAAAATTCAGAGATAGGGATATTTATAAATAGGCCTTGAACGCACGTAATGTAGAGGATATACATGTAGTAACTTCCCCGGGCCCACAACCCAAGACTGTAGGTATGGATACAAGATATCAGAATTATAAGATTTCCCCTGACGTGGATGAATAAGATATGAGAAAGTACTATACACGATCTCATACCACAAGATTACAAGGTGACAAGACAACAGGAGTATAATGGAAGATAAGACAAGACTAGATACTATGACTAGACAAAGAACTAGAACTGGAACATGAAGTTACTTACTTAGAGGTCTCGACTCCTTGAGCTCCCAAGACTAACATTAATGAGGCTAAGGAGCTCTATGGCCAACCCCTCCTTTTATAGGTGTCAAAGGGCCGCTAAAGTTCTTCTAGAATGGTCCATGATGATATCATCGATGATACATGCAATGACATGGCACATCTTTTAGAAGGTTCTATGATGACATGGCAAGGGTGGGTTTGCATGGTTATCTCAAGGATGTCTTGTTAAGGGTACGTTCTCATGGGTTGTGGATTCATATGGCATGAGCAAGAATTAATCAGTATACTTGATCATGGCATATCCATGGCATCATCTCTCCTCTAGTGACGAGTTCCATGAGGAGTATCTTGGTGGTTTGGTCCAAGTCTTGTTGGATTCCTCTTGTAAAATTCTTCAATTTTGAGAGGTGCTCTTTGGAGATATTCTGCAGGTTCCCAAGTGCAATCATTGATGTCATATCCTTTTGGTGAACATGGTATTCCAATTGACCTCGAGAGATCCTCGAGTCTATGTCATGCTTGACCTCAAATTCTTCATGATCTTCAATTTGGATACGTGGTGGGGAATTAGATCACTCCCCCCTTAGTGGGGGTGAGCTATGATATGGCTCGAGCAAGGAAGCATGGAAGACTAGATGGATCTTCAATGTGCTAGGGATTTGGAGTCGATAAGCAACTAGGTTGATCTCGGCTACAATACTGAAGAGCTAAAGGTCTAGCTTGGTGGAGGGCCTTGTTGTTTGGAGGTTGTTGAGAGTGGAAAAAGACTAAATTTTTGACTGATTTTTGTTGTTTTTGAGGTCTCAATGGTTGATTTTTTATGGATTTTGAGTGATGTATGGTTGTTAATGGGAGGTTTGAGAGTGTTTTGAATAATATTGATTATGTTTTGGAAGCTCATGATGATTCTTAGTAGAAGTATGAGGCTTTATGATGTTCTGATAGGTTCTGTTGAGGTTCTGATTGGTTCTAATACCTTTTGTTTAGCTTCTGTTTTGTTTTGATTTTCTTTTGTATGAAGCATGGATTGATGATTTATGAAGGTTGAAATCTTTTGAAATATTATTGAATAGTTTTTGATAGTTTGGAATGGTTTTAGTATGAGTTAGGAGAATCTGTTGTTCTCTGATGACCTTCTGTAACCCTCTGTAAACCTTCTATAGAGCTTCTATCTCAGCTTTGTCTCTGCTCTATTTCTGTTCTGTTCTGTTCTGTAGATCTTCTCTAAGTGTTCTATAGAATGTATGTGTGACTTTGAAAAAGTTTTCTAACTTTTGGAAAGGATGAATCTAAATTCAAAAGAGTTAAAACAAATGGAGGAAGCAGCTGTTGAAGACTGAAGAGAAGATTGAAGTGACAGTGACAGTAGTGAGTTATGAAGAGACACTGTAGTGGCTCTGGTGCCCTCTCATACCTCCCATACCTCTTGGGAGATGTATCCACAACATAAGAGGGATTATTAAGTGCCATTATTGAGTATTGTAGTGAGGAGATGATGTGTTATTGAGAGACAGAGAGAGAGAGAGAGAGAGAGAGAGAGAGAGCCAATTCTATCAAAACAATGTATCTTTCTATGAGAGATTGAGAGAGAAAACTATGAAGACATTGAAGATGAATACTATGTGATTCATTTCCATTCAAAAATGGTGTATTATTTTATGTTCCTTGTTCTATTGATGGATTTTGTGAAGATGTTGAAGATTATGGTTGATTCTATCAAATCCATGGGAGATATCTACTATGATGATGCGTGAAGAATTGTTGTTTTCTTTGTTTTGGTCATCAAAAGAATGAAATAAAAGCTTGTTGATGTTACAAGATAGATTTTCTTACAGTAGAATCCCCCTTTCCTTGGTGTCTCTCTTGGGCCTCCTTGTTTTTGGTGTGCAGCCGGGGAAAACTTGCCATCAACAAGCATCAGAAGTGGTTGAAAATGAAAGAAATGGCATTGCCAAGAAGAAAAGAATTCAATGGATGTTTGCAAAGTTCCTTCTTCCACTGAAGAGTTGGAGATTCTCATTATCAAAGACACTTTCCACAAGAAGTTCATCCCACAATGGCGGAAACATATTACCATCATGATGCAAGCTCTATGCAGTGGACTATTTTCTCTTCATGTTGAAGCAATAGAAACTTGCATCTTGGTGGCAAATTGTTTGGAAACAAACTGAAGAGCAGAAGAAGAGAGAATGACTATCCATGGAAGATTTGGTATTCATTGAGAAGTTTCCAGACATTATCAAGTGGGAGATCGTGAAGAAGCTTCAGGAGTCGTGGTCTGTGGAGGTTCACAAAAACAAGAAGGAAAAGAGTTGGAATTTGTTCATGGATGCTCAACAGCAAGATACGTGGGATGCTTGGTGCACTGACAATCTTCTAGTTGTCCAATTAGTAACCCACTAGAAGTTGGTAGACAGAGTGTTTTTCACAGCATACACTGTTGAAACCCTCAGAAGCTGGCATTATTATAATGATGGCACAACAACGATCCTAAGAAGAATGAGTTTTGATACTTTCAAAACGGAATATCTCCTCCTCTGTAGTGGTTTGACAGCTGAATTCAAAGATGTTGAAAAGAAGTAGAAGAGGCCAGAGAATCCCTCAAAGACTGAAGCCCCTCTCTGATTCTATTCTATTGAGTAGTGAACAATTGGTTGGAGCCAAGCCCCTGATGAATAACGCAATCAAGAGGCAAGTGTTACAATGAGTCCAGAGGTACGTGAGAAGAAAGAAGGAAAGAATCAAGGCTGAGAACGAGCTTGCAGCAAAAGCCTCCTTTGATGCCCTAAAAGCACTCTTTACAGAAGTCCCCATGGCGACTCCAGGTCCCCTTCCTAGTTAGATTCGTCCTGGAAATATTGATGATAGGCTAGCAAATATAGTCCCATTACCAATTTTTATGGGGAGAGTACAATGAAGACCCTGATCTTCATGTAGCAGAGTTTATGGTAGCATGTGTGGCTAACAATGCCAGAACCCCTAACCATTGGTTAGTGATATTCCCCGCCACTTTCAAGGGCGCAACATTTCACTGGTATGAGAGACAAGCAGCAGGAACTTTTGGCACATGGGACGACCTGAAGTTGACCTTCCTCACTAAATTCAGGCGTGAAGGTTTTGAAGAGCAGATGCGAGAGGAGTTCATGAACCTAAGTCAGTGTTCTAGAGAAAGAGTAGAAGCTTATGTCTCGCGAATGGAATCCATCCTAAAGAGATGGACTAACCATCATTTGGATGAAGGTATCCAGAAAGTAGTGTTTCTCAGAGGCCTACAACCAGAAGTCTGCAAGTTCGTGGAATTGAGAAGACCACTCAATCTGCAAGCTGCAGTGGAAGGTGCAAGATTGTATAATGAAGTTAAAGCAAGGTTGTCAATGACTCTAGAAAGAGGAGTCTTACCTCCTCCCATGCCAGGAATGGTATACCCACCAAATGCAGTCCCAAGGATAGTTCCCTACCCCTATTCCCAGATGCAAACAATGCCGCAGTATAATGCACCTAATCCACTGTGGTTGCCACAGATGACAGTGTCACAACAACAGTGGCCTCAAACAGTTCCTCCAATGGTGACTTACCAACAGTGGAACTCTACCAACTGGAATCAACAATCCCAAGTGAATTAGAACCAAAACAAAGGACCCTCTAGATCAACCCAACCAGTGTATGCAATAATTACAAAAGCTTCCCAAAACCCTACTACAAGTACTTTAGGAGGTGAAAATATGAAGGACTACTTATCCAACTCAGTTGCAAGTATCAAGAAAGAGCTTATGGATGTGATTACAGAGCAGCTATAGACACTGAAGGTGAATACCACCAATATATCCACTCTTGCGGGAGTTGGGAGAGATGTGATGCGTTCTAATACATGGTGCGGAAAGTGTCATCAAGCAGGACATTTAGCCACTGAATGTACCCGAAAACCAACCATTCCTGGAGCCTTTTGTTCCTACTATTTGCAAAAGAACCATACAGAGGATAGTTGCTCTCTGAAAGAGATGCAGGAACAAAGACAAAAATATGAAAATGCAAGATTCAACTTGCCAGAATCCAAAATGATGGCACAAGATATTGGACCAAAGCCTAGGGAGTTTGATCCTAATTTAGGTCCAAGGAGGTTTTCCTCTCAAAGTTCCAGAGGACGACAGTCTGGCGGTGGTCAGAGATTAGAGGTGGAATGTTATAGGTGTGGAGAAAAGGGTCATATCTCCCCGAATTGTCCAAACCCTAGAAGATTTGTGGATTACAAGCCCTTATGCAGCCGATGCAAAGGAGAAGGCCACACTGCAAAGGACTATCCAAGTCCAGCCCCTGTCAAGGCCAATGCCACTGATAGCCAACAGAATGTACAAGAGCCTGCCTCCAATTTGGTAGAGTTAGAAGTTGCCGCTATCAAGCATCCAAGAAGAAGGAACCAGTTGTCCAAAACAAAAATAATTCCCCTGCCAAGACTGTGAAGTTCAACCTGCCAACAAAGGGACATAGCAGTACAGGATATAACAGTGCAGTACAGAGCACTGTAGTGCCACAGAGAGTCACAAAGACAATCCTAGAAACAGGACCAGAGGTCCAAGAGATAGACGATACAGAAGCACCTCCAGAAACAGAGGAAGTGCCGATGCTGCCATTGCTAGGAAAAAAAGGAAAAATGAAAATGGATGTAGCCCCATTCCCCAGTAGGCTGGAAAAGCCCGTGGATCCTATCAAAGAATATGACTTGGTAAAAGACCTAGACACTTTTAAACCAAACTTAACATTCCGACAGTTGTTGATGCTGTCTCCCAACTGCTGAAAGAAAATCAAAAGCATATTGACAAGAAGACGTGGACTAAGGATTGCTCCTTCAACAGAGACCAAGACCAATAAGGCCCCGGAGCCTGTAAAGGAAGTAGATGTGGCTAACGCCTTCCTAGATCCTGGAACCCCAGAGATTAGTGTATGGATCGAAGGATGCTTTATTTCAGATTCATTGATTGATGGAGGCTCATCAGTAAACATAATGACGGATGTGACAATGAAGGACTTAGGATTGCAAGGAATTCAACCTACATAGTGGCTTATCAGATTGGCAGACCAAAGCAGAATTAAACTGTTGGGCATCCTTCCATACGTAAAAACAACCGTTGCAGGAAAAGATTACTAGTTGACCTATTTGGTGGTTAAACCAAATTCTTATGGGACCTCATACCCTTTGCTATTGGGAAGACCTTGGCTTTTTGAAGCAAGAGCCAGGATGGACTGGTTCAAAGGAACCCTAACCCTAGGCAGAGGATCCAACAAAGTGGTGTTGAAATTGTATGGATCGCAAAAAGGCAATGGATCCACATCCATCGAAGTCATAACTGACTCCTCCAATGAAGTAACATATGGTACATCAGGAGATGAAGAGGCTGTTAAACACATCTTTCCCAAGAAAACAAACGCACAGTCCCTAGCAGTGGGCACTGTAAGCCAACTACCAAAGGAAGCAAAGTCTTTGTCTCGGCTAGGACATGGGAACAACCAGGCTTAGTCACAACTTCAAAATTGAACTCCTGGAATAGGAGCAACCATCTCATCAATCGCCCTTTGACATCTGCTTTATTCATCAAGAAGGACAGGGCTTCATGATCCACGTAGAACTTGAAATGCATTGACAATAGATAGTGTCAAAACTTCTCCGGTGCAAACACCATTGCCAAACACTCAAGCTCTGTCACTATGTAGTTCCCTTCCCTCTATCAGTGACCTTTCGGCTTGCATAATATATTGGTTGATCTAATTTAGAGGCACCTTTTTGACATAGGACAGCACCTAGCCCTTCAACTAATGTATCTGTGTGCACATGAAACTCCTTCATCCAATCAGGAGACTATAAGACAGGGGCTTGAATAAGGCATTCTTTTAAGGTATTAAAGGCTTCTTGGCAGTCATGAGTCCAAAGGAAATCCGCATCTTTCCTTTAGGAGCTTTTGCAAAGGGGCCGCCTTGGTTGCAAAATGTGCAATAAATCTTCTGTAGTAGCCCACACGGCCAAGAAATCCTCTCAATTGCTTGAGGTTTATTGGTGCTGCCAAGGCAGCAATCTTCTCAATCTTCGCCGGGTCTATTGCAATACCTTTGCAGAGAAAATATGGCCCAAAAGAAATCCTGATGAGACGCCAAAGACACATTTGTCGGGGTTGAGAGAAATTCCATACTCTTGGCATCTGTCAAAACATTGCTCTAGGTGTCCCCAATGCTCATGAATTAAGCTATAAACATAGAAGTCATCAAGATACTCAATGAAATCATGCAAATGATTTTGGAAGGCAGTCATCATTACTCATTGGAAGGTGGCAGGAGCATTACAGAGCCCAAACGGCATCACTCTGTAAGCATAGGTACCCCATTTTGTGGTGAAGGTTGTTTTGGATTGGTCCTTCTCTGTGATTTGGACTTGGTTATATCCGCTAAATCCATCCAAGAGATCCTAGGAGCTTTTTGTTCATATTGCTTGAGGAAGAACCATACGGAAGATATCTGCTCTCTAAAAGAGATGCATGACAAACGGAAGAGAGATGAAGACACGAGGTTCAATCTATTGGAGTCAAAGATGACAACCCAAGATATCATGCCAAAGCCCAGGGAGTTCGAATCTAATTTTGGACCAAGGAGGTTCCCGTGCCAGAGCTACAGAGGAAGACAGTCTAGCGGTGGCCAGAGATCAAAAGTTGAATGCTAAAGATACGGAGAAAAGTGGCACATTTTGCCAAATTTTCCAAACACTAGAAGGTCAATGGACTATAAACCTCTCTGTAGCAAATGTAAAGGAGAAGGCCACATTGCAAAGGAGCCTGTCTCTAATAGCTCGCAGAAGGCACAGGAGCATGCCTCTAATCTAGTGGAGTTGAAAGTTGCTACTATTACGTGTGCCAAGAAGAAGGAACCACTTGTCCAAAAAGAGAACAATCCTCCTGCCAAGACTATGAATTTCAACCTACCAATAGAAGGGCAGATTAGTACAAAAAAAAACCATGTAAGACAGAGTACTACACTGCCACAGAAGGTACCAGAGATAGTTTCAGAAACAGAACCAGAGGTCTTCGAGATAGACAATATAGAAATACCTCCAGAAATAGAAGAAGTGCCGATGGTGCCATTTCTAGAAGAAAAAGAAAAGATGAAAATGGGTGTAGCCCCATTTCCTAGCAGGCTGGGGAAGCCCGTGGATCCCATCAAAGAATATGACTTGGTAAAAGACATGGACACTTTTAAACCGAATTTAACATTCCGACAATTGCTAATGTTGTCTCCCAGTTTCCGAAAGAAGTTCAAAAGCATCTTGACTCAAAGATGTGGATTTAGGATTGCTCCTTCAACATCAACCTAGAGCTTGTAAAGGAAGTGGATGTAGCCAACGCCTTCCTAGATCCTAGTACTCTGGATACTGGCATGTGGATTGAAGGTTGCTTCATTGAAGATGCACTGATTGATGGAGGCTCATTAGTAAACATCATGACGGATGTCACAATGAAGGATCTAGGCCTACAAGGTATGCAACCTACACAGTGGCTTATTAGACTAGTAGACCAGAGTAGAATTAAGCCTTTGGGCATTCTCCCATACGTGAAGACAACCCAGGCAGGAAGAGACTATTGGTTGACATATTTGGTGGTGAAACCAAATTCTTATGGGACCTCATACCCTCTGTTGGTGGGGAGACCATGGTTTTTTAAAGCGAGAGCGAGGACAAATTGGTTCAAAGGAACCCTGACCCTATGCAGAGGACCTAATAAAGTAGTATTAAAGTTGTATGGATCACAAAAAGTCAATGGATTCACATCCATCAAAGTCGTAACTGACTCTTGTAATGAAGTAATAGATGGTACATCAGGAGATGAAGAGGCTGTTAAACATATCTTTCCCAAGAAAACAGAGACACAGTAAATGGCTCTGAACGCTACCTAAATGTGGGTAGCAGTCTGCCGGAAGAGGAGTTGTCGATTTTACATACCTTACTAAAAGAGAATTTGGACGTGTTTGCATGGTCTTATAAAGATCTGAAGGGGATTGATCCCACGATATGTCAACATCACATTGATCTTGAGCTTGATGCCAAGCTTGTACACGGCAATGACAAAGGTGAATGAACCCAAACTACTCTACCTTGGTAAAACTAGAGTTGTTGAAGCTTCTAGAAACCGAGTTTATATATCCAGTGGCCAACAGTGAATGGGTTTTGCCCATTGTGGTAGTACCCAAGATGAATGGGAAACTTCGAATATGTGTGGATTTCCACAAGTTGAATTCAAAGATGAAGAAGGATCACTTTCCTATCCCTTTCACTAACCAGTTGTTGGACACAATGGCAGGCCATGAGCTTTACTCCCTCCTCAATGGATTCAATGGTTATAACCAAGTGCAAATAGTAGAAGAAGATCAGTCCAAGACAACCTTCACTACAAAGTGGGGGACCTATGCCTACAGAGTGGGGGACCTATGCCTACAGAGTTATGCCGTTTGGGCTCTGCAATGCCCCTGCTACTTTCCAGTGAGTCATGATGGCCACATTTCAAAATCATCTGCATGACTTCATTGAGGTATACTTGGATGATTTCTGTGTTTATAGTTTGATCCTTAAACATTGGGGACATTTGGAGTAATGCTTTGATTGATGCTAGGGGTATGGGATCTCCCTCAACCTCGACAAATGCATATTTGGAGTCTCTTCTGGAGTCATGCTAGGCCACATTTCCTCTGCATAAGGGATAGTAACAGATTCTACTAAGATTGAGAAGATTACTGCCTTAATAGCGCCAACCAACCTAAAGTAATTAAGGGGCTTTCTTGGCCATGTGGACTATTATAGAAGATTCATTGCACATTTTGCAATGAAGGCAGTCCCTTTGCATAAACTCCTAAGAAAATATGTTGAGTTTACATGGAACAATGACTATGACGAAGCCTTCAGCACTAAAGCAGTGTTTGATTGAGGCACCCATCCTGCAACCTCCTGATTGGATGAAGGAGTTCCATGTACACACTGATGCATCAATTGAAGGCTTAGGTGCAGTCTTATGCCAAAAGGGCCCCTCTAAATTAGATCAACAAATTTATTATGCAAGCCAAAAAGTAATCGATAGAGAACAAAACTACATAGTGATGGAGCTTGAATATCTAGCAATGATGTTTGCTTTGGAGAAGTTTCGATATTACCTACTGTCAACTCACTTCAAGTTTTATGTGGATCATGAGACCCTGTCCTTCCTGATGAACAAAGCAGATGTGAAGGGAAGAATGATGAGATGGCTCCTTCTATTCCAGGAGTTTGACTTTAAGGTAATCACCAAACCTAGTCGTTCCCATGTTCTGGCTTATCATATATCACGTATCCTGCAGAATGTAGAAGAGGAGAAAGATGATCCAGACCTCCCAGATGCATCCTTGTTTCTAGTCGAAACTGTCACTTCTTGGTATGCAAACATCACCAACGTACTGGCAACCCAACAGTATCCTCTTGGCATCTCTAGCTGAGAAAGAAAAAAGCTTTTGTTAGAATCAGCCCCCTACACCATGTTAGGTGGTGCACTGTACAAGAAAGGCAAATATGAAGTACTTCGACAATGTGTTGTAGGGGATGAGATTGGGATTGTCCTGAAGGCTTACCATGACGAGCCATGTGGAGGCCACTTTGCAGGAGAAGCAACAACCAGAAAGGCTATGTTAGTAGGATACTAGTGGTTGATCCTCCATAAGGATGCCTATGACTACTATAAGCGATGTGGCACTTGTCAACGAATGGGGAAACCCACCAAGACCAGTTACATGCCACTACAACCTATTCTTCCCTTGAAGCTATTCGAAAATTGGGGCATCGACTTCGTAGGTCCAATCGATCCCCCCACCAGACGGAAGAAGAATAGATACATCTTGCTATGTACAAATTATGTCACCAAGTGGTGTGAAGCTAAAGCTCTGAAGCGGGACGATGGTAATAGCGTGGCATTGTTCCTGTACAAGAATATCATCACCCATTTTGGCAGTCCTCTAGAGCTTGTCAATGATAGAGGTACCCACTTCCTTAACAAAATCATGGAATAATTAATAGAAATGTATAAGATCCGCCATCACAAGCCCACTCCTGATTACTCGAGAGAGCCAACGACCAAGTTGAAGTTACCAATCGCATCCTCTACTTGATCCTGACAAGGACGATTGCCACACATCGCTGTGATTGGAATGATCGACTTACAAAGGTTGTTTGGGCATACAGAACCTCCCATAAGGTAGCTACATGACAGACCCCCTTCCAATTGGTGTATGCAACAGAAGCTGTCTTTCCTATTGAACTCAAGCTACCCTCTCTACATGTGACCATCAATGAACGCTTGGGAGATGCCGAGTCCCTGCAACGTCATCTGTTGCACTTGTAGTGTCTTAATGAGATCCGTAGGATGGCCCTACATTGCATGGAAGCCACACAAGCTTGCATAAAGGTCTATCATGATAGCTTCATCAAGTAGAAGGAGTTTAAAGAAGGTGATCTCGTCCTAGCCTATGACTCAAGATTTGGCAAGTTTCTTGGCAAGCTTCAACAATGATGGATGGGCCCTTAGGTACTTGCCATCAATCCGAATGGCTTAGTCCAAGTCCAGACAATCGATGCTTTGGATGATCCCTTCCTTATTGTAGGGGAGCTACGGAGCTTTACCCCGAGACCTACGAACCGCTTATCAATAAAGTATTTCAAGCCGAGTGGCCATGGCTACCTCTCACATAGCCGATGCGCAATGCCTACCTTGTGGGTGTAGTGAGCTTACCTTGATGCTCAATCGAGTTCCCTCCTCTCTCTTGCACTCTAGTAGCTCCATGATCCTTGTGGCAAGCTCAAGCAACCTCAAGCCTCCTCCGTCAAGCTCCATCCTCCATAGTCGCACGAGAAAAGAGAAGAGAAGAAGAGATGAGAAGATGAAGAGAGAAGATGGGGAGCTTCTTCTTCACGATCCCTCACTCTCACACACTCACTCCCTCACTCCCTCACACTCCCTCAATCTCTCACTCAAGCACAAGCAAGAAGGCAAGAAACAAGAGAAGAAGAAGAAGAAGCTTTGGCCACACACAAGAATGAGCTTCTCATTCACTTTTCAACTTTATATATAAAACCCTAAATCCCTTTTGGATGGTCATCCCCTTATCCCCTTTTTTACATGGCCGGTCGTGGCCTAGGCCCTTTTCCCCATTGTCCTTCTATCTTCCTAGCTTCCTTTCCACCGCCCATCTAAATTTACAAATCGCACGGGTGAGAGCCCGACGCTCCTTAAATTAAATCATGATGCACTTGCGCTCTTTTATAAAAGTATTGACTTGCGCTTTTCCTTGTGCGCCTTTTTCCCTTATTTAGGACTTTTCGGTGCTTCTTTTGTTTCTAGATTTTTCTTGGCGCGCCTTCGTCTTCCTTTTCACTTTTGCCTTGGCCTTGTCTTCTGCTTCAGCTTTTTTGGATTTTCCACCTTTGTTCATTTGAGGGTTAACATTACCCCCCTCCTAGACGAGTGCCAGTCCCATTGCACTCACCGTCGTAGGTAGTAGGCTTTAGCATGCACTGAAGACGTGGGTGAAAGGGACATCGATGGTTGCCATGGAGGAGTGTTGGTGGTGGTGTGGAGGAAGGTCATTGGGGGCACGTTGGTGGCCTAGGTGGCTAGTTGTAGGGTTGTTGGAGTTGGTGGTAGGGCTGTTCTTTGTTGGGGATTGCACTGATGGCCAGCACAAGTATTGGTTTGTTGGGGATTCTGCACATGCCGATTCTTGGCCAGCACAAGTATTGGTTTGTTGGGGATTGCACTGATGGCCAGCACAAGTATTGGCTTATTGGGGATTCTACACATGCCGATTCTTGGCGGGCTTGCAGGATGATAAAGGATAAGAGTTCAAAGTTGGGTGTCGATGAAGAGCGAACGACACTTTCGTTGGAGACTTCAATACCTACAATTGAAAATCTCTCATAGGTGGTCTCTCCCTAGGGGTAGTGCTAGTCTTCTCTATCATGCACAAGACATAGTTCAATTAGTTTGGGAGACACGTCGAACTCTAAGCAAGCTTAGAGTATTGTCTTGCACTTAAGGACCCAAGCTATGTATATATTTCGGTGCAGATATTATGTGAGTGCTCGTGCATACTTAGATATTACGTAGTTAGAAGACTGCAGCTGGTTTCTCATAACAATGTGTGGATGAAGCAAAGTTGTCCATGTTGAGAAGAAGTACACGTGAAGGTGTAGGAGACATCCTTTGCGTTGTGACTGCACGACGTAACATAATTGAACACAAGGACACTGCACTTTCGATAGGTGGGAGCTATTGAACTTTCTTAATGAGGACGGTGTACTTTTCATGGACATTCGTGCGGTGCTTACCACAATTGATTGCAATGGTATTAAGGTAGAGTGAAAGAGGGAATTGTGCGAATGGGTCAGGGTGATAGGTCTAACCATAGGCGAGACAAGCTCCCTGTGTATGTCCTGCCCTTGATGTGCCCTGAACAATTGTGGGTGATGCTAAAGGGCTAGGGGACTAGGCACGGAGCCAACCGACCAAGGACATTGGTCGTACCTAATTTGAGGATCCCTAGGTGTTGTGCTGTGATCGTGGGTGCTTTGTATATTTTTCTTCTTTTCTTTTCTCTTTTTTTTTTCCTTTTTCGTTTTTTTTTCTTGTGCTTTTTTCTTTCTTTCTTTCTTTTTTCTCTCTCTTTTTTTTTTGGACTTGCATGAGTACAACTATTGCAATATGTTGAGGCTATCAACCTTTCAATGGGTTGGAAAATGTCAAGCTTCGAAGGCTCAGGAAATGGATATTACAGTGATGATTGTGCCCTAGCCTCGTTGTTAGAGAAGCAGTCGTTGAGATGGGGAGATACACTTGAGATATTGCAACCCTCTTTGGAACGTGCGACATTGGTACAATTGGGGTAATAGCTTCCATGAGTACCCGGTGTAGAGTGTAATCCAAAAAGAGGAAGTGGTTAAGATCATGCTTTGGCCCATGCGACATGGGCACTCACACATGTGATTTTTTCCTTTCACCAGTGTGGCTTTGTCGCGGCTCTTTGTGCGGTCGGTGGTCTTGCGATGACTTGGGCATTGAACACTTTCGCATAAAGACCTGTGTCATCCTGCATCCACTTGTCATTTCACGAGAGTACATCCATGGCATATGCCACAACTAGAATAAACCAGTGCAAGGCAAGGAGACATCACTTATCTGAATTCCATGGTGTTGGCTTAGATACTTATCACTTGCGCTTGATTAGCTTTTTTTCTTTTGCTAAAGACGTGAAATATATTAAACGCAAATATGAAAAGTTTGTGCAATCGGGGAACATGTCAGCACTTAACCATTTAAAGACAAAAAGTCATGGCCAAGTAGCCTTTGATAAGCCCTTTATACAACATGGGGCTACTCTATTTGTACGAGTCGGGGCAAGTCTGGCTGGTCGCGTGACTGAGGCTGTGTTGGTGAGGGGCTCCTGTGAGACTGGGCAGGGAAAATGTCGACTGGGACACGAATGGTATAGTCCCTGGCCACAACTGTTTCCAAGATGCTTTTAAACAATGCGTCAAATTCCTACTTGTCCCGAGCTGCCCTCTCCTCTTTCGAGCACCTGGTGCCTGAGCGTCCTGGTCGGAGCTTGCACGGCTGCTGTTGCCACACCCTATGTGCTCCCTTGAGCTCCTCTTGGCTTGGGGGGTTTTTGGCTTGCAACCTGGGCGGTGTCGTTTAGGGCCTCTTTTCTATAACAACTCCAAAAAGGATAAATAGACCATTCGCGTAGGAAACCCTCTTAAGGGTAGGATAATTATGGGGATAATTCCTTTTAAAGAAATATGGCAAATTTTTCCCCTCCCCAGTCGACTATCGTGCTGGAGGGGGAGGGGAATAGAAAGCATGACAAAGCTCCTTGGTGGAGCTCGATGCTTCCAGCTGCCATGGCGCATCGACACGTCAGGGGAGGGAGGATCCCCCTCCCCTCCCCTATTTAAACAGACGAGGCAACTATGATGAGGAAGCAGAAGGGCACTCTGCAGGCATCGTGAGGTGAGAGGGAGGCATTCGGAAATATGGCGAGCTGTGAGAAGGGAAGGCCTTGAGTGAGGGGAGGATGTTCGGGAGCTGCTGCAGAGAGTGATCCAGTCCCCGCCATGGAGACGCCTCGCCGCTGAGGACCTACAATGCTGCCGCTTGACTCTGCCGTCCGCTGCCTATCCTCCCAGCACACTATCTACAGTCGCAGGCCCCGCCACCTGTCCGTCGCGCCGCCCATCGCCATTAAGTTTTCCCCCCCCCCCACGTGGGGAAACTTTAGAACCTTCCTGGGAGGGAAGCTTCCAAAGGGCTTAATAAGCCCCCACCCCCTTTCTTGTGCCTTCGAACCTTTTATTACACTGAGCAATGGTGAATTCCAAAGAAGAGTTGTAAAGCTGCTTCCACGTTCGAACGACTACAATTGCGATGCCTCCTAAGAAATTCCAAGGCGCAACCGCGGGAGGGTCATCTCCCGGTATCCATGTGGATATCTCACCCCAAACCCAGGTTTTCCTTCTTAATTTTTATTTGATATTGTTAATTATTAAAAATAGGATATATTTCGTCCTAGTTGTTCACAACGAAGGAACTTAGTCGTCAATACTTTTAAATGAAACATGCAAATGAAGAAAGCATAAACGCATTTCTAGTAAGTAGCTTATGCATTGAAATAAATTATAAGACTAGATTATCATCCATTAAAATAGTATACTTCGGTTAAGCCTTGAAGTATAAACTGTGTCTCGCACTATTAACACATATCGCAATAAATCATTATGGAAAGTGCAAAGCATGAAACGATTCTTACGGTGCATAAACTCTATGAAATTATCGTTGTCAATAGCATAAATTATCAAGTAAAAGGTTGCTTGTTTAGCATGAATTTTGTTCGCAAAGTGTAGGAGGATTATTTGGAATTAACTTAACCTCAAATCCATATAGTTTAGGATTGAAAAATCAATTTACGCATAGACAACAAATCATGTGGAAGTAATCTCGAAATTATCTTCTAGAGTTAACCAAATTAACATAAACTTAAAACACCTACGCTGCAAAATACTCGTTGGGAATGAGTTAAATTCCAAGAAACGCCTATACCTTAAATACTTGTCACATTCCCTGAATATAGGGACAGTGAATTGTAATCGTAAAAGGAACTAGGGTTTGTCCCTGAGAATCTTACAAAGATGAAGCTTGGAAACCCTAGGTCTAACGACGTCAGCTTAAAGAGCTTGAAACAAATTGATTCATGACTCCATTGTCTCATAGTTCTATGCGACGCTTGCATAGCAAATGCGGAGTCATATGATCTTGTGATTAGATCACAAGAGAATAGCCAAAGTCTCGCAATGGGGTTGGCGGATCCTTACGCAAGCTATCTTGCAAGAGGATGAATACTTTAGTATCCTTCTTGAGTAAGGAAGATTGTTTAGAAACTAAAGACCAGCCGATAGATTGAAGTAACCAATGAACTCAAGGTTTGACCAAGTTGGGTAAATAGGGTACGCCCTAACCCAGGATATAGGGGATCTTGCCAAGTTGCAAGTCATCCCGGATCAGGTGTTGGACGCATTCGAAAGGAAGGATTCATTCCATAGTAGTTTGCCAACAACAAAAACGACCAATGGAAATGTTTGTGCTTGCTACAGATTTTAGAGCACTATTTGGCTTTGTTTGATCAATGAATCAAAAGATAAATGGATATCTATACTTCAAGTTGAATTCCTGAAGGGAGAGACAGCTTCAGTTACCCCCGACTGCCTGCCTGACCCTAACCAAGGGGGTTGTTAACCGCGTTGGGAAAGTGGACCGAACTCGCCGCGAGAGGTCTCTCTGTTGAGCGCTACTTGGAGCAGGAGGATGCTTGGGTGCCAGGGGGGCTCTGGCCCTAAATCCCTCGCCTTCCGAGTCCTGCACAAGAGGCTAACGTGACTCCGGATTGGATCTCGAGGCCCGTATACTAGTCTACGGGCGGAAACTTGGATTAGTGATCCCTGTGGATTGCTGGATAGCCTTCGGGCAGATTGTGGATAAGCCTACGGGCTAGACTCTTTGTATTTCAAAGATAAATATGATAACCTGTTAATAAGAAACTTGTCTGATATTGTTTTTCTATGTCAAGTGATAAAATTACGTGAAGGAACCAGTGCCTAACGGGTTAATTAAAGAAGCTGGTTGTTACATGTCCAACTAATGTGTTAGGTAATTAAATAACTAAAACAACCCGAGGAAAGTGCGGAGGATGGGCCATAGGTCCGTCCTACGGATGGGTGGTCCCGGTTGGCCGGGAACTTTTCTCAAATTCATGATGGACAGTCGGAAGATCGTCAAAGAACAGGAATAACTAAAGCGTTGACCTAGAATTAAGAGTGAACCCGATTTACACCATTTTAGGGGAACGGAATGGGACTATGCCTTATGGTAGAGAGGTTGAGCTTTTCCTCCCTCTCGTTTCCCATTCTCCTTGAACCAAGTGCAGTGTGAATCCGCTTCAGACCTGGCGTTTCTGCATAAAGTAGTTCGCTTAGGTCCGATACTAGCGGCTGTTAGGAAATGACCAATCAGGAAAACCCTAATTCAGGTGATCCTAAGTGGGAACGACCGGAATACTTCCGCTACGTGGCAGACGCGGAAAGCCCTAGATCGCAAACCCTGTAACATTCCATGGGAGTGCCAGGTGGAGCTTTCTAGACATCCTTTCCGATGGACTGCTAAGACATGTCCTGGATGACACTAGTGGACACGTTACATTTTGTGTGTGTACCTCTTTAGAGTAGGCACGTAGCGTTTTGGTGGGTGCGCTTGTGCTGCATGCTCCCTTTGATGGCGTATAGCGTCCTTGCAAGCCAGCTACATTGGGTACTCCATGTCGGCTACCGTAGGGGGGACCTGCAATATGTGAACCGAGGATTAGGCCTTGAGGCAAGATAAAACTGTTCGCATGGAAGGGATTATACAGTGGGTTATCAAGTGCACATGACGAGAAGGGGAGAGGTGAGGCATGCAGTGTTTGTTGTAGAGGGATGGCCCCCATGATGATGTTCATTTAGCCTCCAGCCATTAGCAGATCTTGGCTCATGCTAAGTTGCATGGACTGGTGGTCATGGAGTGGGGCAGGGCTCATCCTCGGAAGGATAGACCGGAAAGGGGGAAAGGTGTATAGAAAGGGATGGTACCCTATCTACACCATAAGAAATGTTGGTCAAGGCTTCCTATGTCGGTAATGAGGGTTGCATGCCCTCCCCTTGGAGGTGGGGATGGTCACACAACTTCTAAATGTGTGGTGAGAGGAGGACCTGAGGAGCTTGGCCTGTCAAACCCAACTCTTCTCCCTGTACTTGACTATCATTGCTTGTGTGTGTTGATATTGTCTATACAGGGTCACAAAATTCATTGTTTATTTATATACATATTTACAAATCCATGTCACTTCATGAGGATAAAAACCAATTGTAGAACTCCATGGAGTGTGGCACACGCATCTAGTACTCGTGGTAGCTTACTCAATACCGATGGATATTTTGCAACATCGAGTAGCATGGAACCTTGTCCGAGTCTACTGGCAACATGTAACTCCTCCTCAGTGAGAACCTTATCAGACAGAGAGTTCTCTTGGCTAGTTTGAGCTAAGTCCGTACCCCGAATGGCAATCAGCACACTCGAAAGGAAGTTGGTACCACATAGGTTGGGTCTCTTTGAGACTGCCATTTGGCCAATCGCTCCTCTGAGACCGTCATGATCTCGGCCCCTAGTTCAGCCATTGCAACGCAGTTTTCACACCAACGTTGTTCAAATTGACTTCGACCCTCTGATTGTCGGTTTACTTGCTCTATCTCTAAGAGATTTGGTTGATAGAGCACATCATTGAATGTTACAGTTAAGCGTAGTTCATCGGCTTCCTCGTCAGAGATGAGTCGCATGCATTCATGTAAGAGCCTGTTATAGTGCTCGTCAAGATGTTCTCGCTCTTCCTAGGATAAGGGAAATGGCAAGTATTCTTCAAGCTGCTCTTTAGGGAATGTGCCCATGTCTGCCAGGACGTAGACATGTGCGAACACTTTGAGCTTAGCATCCAAATCGGTTAAGCATTATGCGACACTTCTATGTTCACCAAGGGCTTGCTTAATTGCTATCTCATGCAAGGTTCTAGGAGTTTGCCTAGGCTTTAGCATAGCTGGGGGCTCAGGCCTAGACGAGCAAGATTGGTCAACGCTAGGATTTCTCATGCTCTTGGGGTTTCCATGTTTCTCCTGAGGCTTCGTTATTACATCATGGTTCTCCTTGGATGTGACTGGTATAAATTTTTCACCCTATTGTGATAGCGTTGTATCCACTCTTGATTGGTCAATGCGAGTTCTGTTGTCGGTGGATTGAGTGTTGCAAGCAACCGTTGATGGTAACGACTGCTTTGATTTTTCAGAGCACACGGATGTGTCTGAGGTTTCACCGCTATTAGGAGATGCATCAATGGGGTCATTGGTGGATGGACTCGATGCTTTATTTTTAAGCTCTCCCTCGCTCTTGGTGTCAATGTTCTTGGGGTCCACAACCACCTGTAACTGATGTTGTTTTCGTTGTTTTCTCCTTTTTTTCTTTGTCAGTGAAGGTGCATCTCTCAATGACTCAGGACCCTAGACTAGGTCAATCGTTGATGTGCTTGGTTGGGCCTCAGCATTCTCTTTCTCTAGTGTGTCCTTATGGGACGTAGTTGTGGCCTGCTGCATAGCCTCGCTAGGTTGTGAGGGTACAATTGCCTCCCTTTTTGGAGAATCTAGCTCTTCCCTTCTGTTTAACTCCTCCAGCCTAGACTTTAGGCACTTTGAAAGTGCTGGAGTTGTCAATGAAGTTGGTTGTGACACCTTCTCCACAGGTAAACTACTAAGGACACGTTTGGCAAGGGGCATTGTCACGGCCAAGGGCTGTAACTGTTGTGATCCCTGATTGGAAGTAGTAGCAGCTAGTTCAGTGGACTTACTACTATTGGTGGATTGCGGTATCAAGTCCTTAGGTCGATTGGAAGTGGTCATGTCTTTTGTTGCCCTTAGAGCATTCACTTGCATAGATCTAGTATCAGTTGAGCTAGCCTCGATGGATTGCACAGGCATATCCTTAGGTTGAGAGCTAAGGGTGGTGTCGTGTCCTGCCTCTTGGACATTTGGAAGCTCTGATGTAGGTAGAGATTGGGATTGAGTAGCTGCACTTGACAACTGTTGTGCTTCCTGTGTCCATTTAGGTGAAGAGGGGATCCTGACAATCACCTTGATAGTTGATCTCTCTCACAACAGCATTCCTCAAGAAGTATTACCCCCTTGGGGATCCTGACAATCACCGTTGATAGCTTCCTCATTCCTTGTACAAAGGTTGATATGCCGTTACCTCATGCTTTTGATAACCCTCTTGCTGATCCTGATGATATGGTTTCGTCCTGATAGCCCCTTGCAGCAACCTTCGCCCTCCTCTTGGCTTCCTTTCTGTCTGATATAACAAAGGTAGTGAGGATGGTTCTAATATATGGCATCCCTACCATTCGACGCTTCAAAGACAATAAGAAAAAGGGGGAAAAAAAAGAAAATATATTGATCATGGAAGAAAAGGACTTCGGTTCCTGTCATGCCGACCTATTCTTCAAGAAAAGGTGGAACCACCCTCGAGAGTAGAAAAGAAAAACAAAAAAAAAGAAAAAAACAAAACAAACTATTTTGGGAGAAAAGGAAGCAATTCCCTGTCATAGCAATTCTCATTCCGAGAAAATGTGGAAACACCCTTGGACGAGAAGCTAGCTGTGGAAAAGGTGGTAACACCCCGCAATCTAGGATAGCCGAATCATCAGCAGACACTTTTCCAGAAGAAATTCCAAAGCCACCTCCCTTGGTGTGATATATTTGTACTCCTTGCAGAACATGTGATTCCCTAACACAGACGACATGATCTCAACAAAATCTATAGCACTAGTGATTGGGCTACCTCACTGAGTATGCCTCATCATCAACTCCCTGATGCTAGCAATAGACGAAGCGATCTTCATCGACAACCCCTTGAGTAATGCTACCTTTCATCCTAACAGGATGTGGGTTGTGAGTATGGGTTGTCCTCTGTATTTATCAATAGAGCATGAGACAGAGGGTGGGCCAGTCCTTTCCCTTCAATTCAAATGAGAGGTGAGATATGTGAAATGGAGGGTTGCACGCAAGGGTTGGGCCTCTCAATGCACAACGCATGATTTGTTCCTATGCACTACACTATAAGGCTCCCTGGCCTTCCTTCTCGCACTGTGTGTGACAGCACAGGGCAGGATGCACAATTGCACTATCAAATGCGCACAAGGCATACAACCTCTGCACAAGTGACAATGAGGATTACATCAATGGGTGTGAGGAACGGGTTGCCCTCCTATATCTATCAACAAAGTGTGCGACAGAGGGGGGTTGAGTGTGACTGGATTTTCCTAAATCAATTATTGAGAGGTGAGGATTGAGGGACGTTACGACAATTGGAGCTAGGTACGTTCTCATTTCCCTATGCACACACATGATTGGTCTCTGTTATCACCACAAGACATGTCATCCTTCGCAAGATGTGTCTTTTGAACCATTTTTCGTCAATTGGACGTTTCCATGTGAACGCATCTTTTGATGATAACAGAGACCAATCCTGTATGTGCATAGGGAAATGAGAATGTATCTAACTCCAATTGTTGTAACGTCCCTCAATCCTCACCTCTCAATAATTGATTTAGGAAACTCCAGTCACACTCAACCCCCCTCTATCGCACACTTTGTTGATAGATACAGGAGGGCAACCCGTTCCTCACACCTATTGATGTAATCCTCACTGTCACTTGTGTAGAGGTTGTATGCCTTGTGCGCATTTGATAGTGCAATTGTGCATCTTGCCCTGTGCTGTCACACACAGTGCGAGAAAGAAGGCTAGGGAGCCTTATAGTGCAGTGCATAGGAACAAATCATGCATTGTGCATTGAGAGGCACAACCCTTGCGTGCAACCCTCCATTTCACATATCTCACCTCTCATTTTAATTGAAGGGAAAGGATTGGCCCACCCTTTGTCTCATGCTCTATTGATAAATACAGAGGACAACCCATACTCACAATCCACATTCTGTTAGGATGAAAGCTAGCATTACTCAAGGGGTTGTCGATGAAGATCACTTCGTCTATTGCTAGCATCAGGGAGTTGATGATGAGGCATACTCAATGAGGTAGCCCAATCACTAGTACTGTGGAAATCATGTCGTTTGTGTTAGGGAATCACATGTTCTGTAGGGAGTACAAAGATATCACACCAAGGGAGGTGGCTTTGGAATTTCTTCTGGAAAAGTGTCTGCTGATGACTCGGCTATCCTAGATTGCGGGGTGTTACCACCTTTTCCACAGCTAGCTTCTCGTCCAAGGGTGTTTCCACATTTTCTCGGAATGAGGCTTGCTATGACGGGGAATTGCTTCCTTTTCTCCCAAAGCAATTTGTTTTGTTTTTTTCTTTTTTTTTTGTTTTTCTTTTCTACTCTCGAGGGTGGTTCCACCTTTTCTTGAAGAATAGGTCGGCATGACGGGGATCAAAGTCCTTTTCTCCCATGATCGATATATTTTCTTTTTTTTTCCTTTTTCTTATTGTCTTTGAAGCGTCGAATGGTAGGGATGCCATATATCAGAACCATCCTCACCACCTTTGTTATATGAGACAGAAAGGAAGCCAAGGGGAGGGCGAAGGTGGCTGCGAGGGGCTATCAGGACGAAACCATATCATCAGGATCAGCAAGAGGGTTATCAAGAGCATGAGGTAAAGGCATATCAACCTTTGTACAAGGAATGAGGAAGCTATCAACGGTGATTGTCAGGATCTCCAAGGGGGTAATACTTCTTGAGACAATAGCCATGTTATTGTGAGAGAGAAAGCCATGTTTTGGGAGAAAATGAAGCAATTCCGTGTCATAGCAAGCCTCATTCTGAGAAAACATGGAAACACCCTTGGACGAGAAGCTAGATGTGGAAAAGGTGGTAACACCCCGCAATCTAGGAGTGCTGAATCATCAGCAAACACTTTTCCAGAAGAAATTCCAAAGCCACCTCCCTTGGTGTGATATCTTTGTACTCCCTACAGAACATGTGATTCCCTAACACAGACGGCATGATCTCCATAAAATCTATAGTACTAGTGATTGGGCTACCTCACTGAGTATGCCTCATCATCAACTCCCTGTTGCTAGCAATAGATGAAGTGATCTTCATCGACAACCCCTTGAGTAATGCTAGCTTTCATCCTAATAGGATGTGGGTTGTGAGTATGGGTTATCCTCTGTATTTATCAATAGAGCATGAGACAAAGGGTGGGCAGTCCTTTCCCTTCAATTCAAATGAGAGGTGAGCTATGTGAAATGGAGGGTTGCACGCAAGGGTTGGGCCTCTCAATGCACAACGCATGATTTATTCCTATGCACTGCACTATAAGGCTCCCTAGCCTTCCTTCTCTCACTGTGTGTGATAGCATAGGGCAGGATGCACAATTGCACCATCAAATGCACACAAGGCATATAACCTCTACACAAGTGACCGTGAGGATTACATCAATGGGTGTGAGGAACGGGTTGCCCTCCTGTATCTATCAACAAAGTGTGCAACAGAGGGGGGTTGAGTGTGACTAGAGTTTCCTAAATCAATTATTGAGAGGTGAGGATTGAGGGACATTACGATAATTGGAGTTAGGTACGTTCTCGTTTCCCTATGCACACAGAGGATTGGTCTTTGTTATCACCACAAGACACGTCATGCTCTTCTATGCACTGCACAATAAGGCTCCTTGGCCTTCCTTCTCACACCGTATGCCAGCACAGGGTGCAATGCATAGTTGCACCATCAACAGTGCACCCTGGCATACTCCCTCTACACCATCCCCCTTGTCGATTCCTCAATCGGGTGTGAGATCTAGGTTTCCATTAATATTACCTCGAGTGATGTAATTTATGGGGCGAGTGACTATTCTCTCATTCCCTCTAAGTGCCCGTGAGCTGAGTGACTATCCTTCATCAACGACACCTACCTCGACAGGCTTTATCAACCAGCTACCTCCTTGGGTGCTGTTGCATGGTCCCTGCCATGCTCGTTGAATGCTGGAGTGAGCCATGGTACCTCCTTCAGTCGACTCCAACCCTTCTGTAGTAGCAGTGATGGTTCCTTCGACCATACGCGAAATGGGCCAAGTTTTTATAACCCTATCCTTATGATTGCAAGTGTATGTTATGTGTTAAGTGTGGAGATGTCATACTCCAGCCGGTTGACGAGTGCTAGGCTATGTTGATGCATCCAACCCTCTTCGTTAAGGTTTTAAGTATGCAGACTCATCCCTATGTGTCTATGATGCATACACCCTTTATATGCCTAAATTTGATCATGCATCTATGCCATGACCTGATTTTACCTTAATAGGGTCCCTTCCCCGCCCACCCATCCACTTTCAACCCACCCTTGGAGCTGTTTCTTCTCTACTTCCCTTTATTCCTTGTTTCGACGTTTTTCATGTGAACGCCTCCTACATTCACTAGAACCCAAAACCAACCTTCCACTCCTATTCATCCTTTTGAACTGACCATTTTTCCTTTTTCCCAACCCTTGTTCCACCAGATGGTTTTGAGTTATTCATTTTTGAACCATTTTCCATCAATTGGATGTGTTTCCATGTGAATGCATCCTTTTTGCTTCAGAACAAGAATCTGACATAACAGCCATGTACTGCCCCTTTCCCTTCACATTTTTTCTTTTTACCACCAATCATTCCGATGCACTGCTCATCAGTTATTAATTTTTGCGGTTTTCGGGATATTTTCATGTGTATTTTTTACATTTTTTCTTTTGCACATGCCCTATTTTTTTCGGAATTCCAATTCAATTTGACACTCATGCCCACCCACCCTTTCCCCACCTTTTTCCTTATTTCTCCTCCCTATTTTGCCTACTAGATTTTTAGTTATTAATTTTTCAATGTGTTTTCGGGCGTCTTTTTTGTGTTTTTCACATGTGAATCCCTCCTCATTCCCCCAGAAATGAGTTTTGATGTGACAAACCTGTGTATCCCCTTCCCTCTGACATTTTTCCTTTTTATTGCCCTTCATTCCAGTACTCAGTTATTCCCGTATTAACTTTCGAGTCCATTTTTAAGTCTGTTTTTTGGGTGTTTTCCGTGTGTACACATCCAATCTCGGTCGAAACTGTATTTTGACATGATAGCTTTGTCAGGCACATTAATTTTCACATTTTTTTTTCTTTTTGCCGTGTATTTCGACGAGTAGATATTCTGATATTAATTCCTATATGTATTTTTGGGCTCGTTTTTCACATTTTTCCCATGTGAACGCCCTGATTTCACCTTGGACGCCCTGTGGCACTTTTTCTCATCGTCCCCTTGTTGCCAAGCCATTTTTCCTTTTTATGGCATTTCGTTTTGATGCACGATTTGTATGTTATTAATTTTTCTTTGTCTCATCGTGTTGTCGTGCACCTCACCTCGTGAGTGAACGCGTGTGTTTTGGCTTTTATGCGCCTCGAGACGCGTCCATTATGTCTCTGACACCCCTGTCACCGTCTTGGCCCCGTTTGATCCCACTGACACAAATGTTTTTATCCTCGCCCCGCGACCATGCGTGGGCCAAGGGCGCACCATAGTTTTAACAATTTTCTTTTTTTAAAACGTGCTTTTCTTCATACAAAAACAAAACAAATCAAACAACCCTTTACAAATTCAAATTAAAAAATAAAAAATAAAAAACACCCCCCGCCGCTTGCCTCTTGGTTCTTGCGAACCCCCCCACCTCAACTACCTTCTTCTTCTCCTCCTTCTCCTCCTCCTCCTCCTCCTCCCCCTTCTTCTTCTTCTTCACCTTCTTCTTCTCCTCTCCTTCTCCATCCCCTCCTCCCCTTACTCCTCCCTCTCTATCTCCCCGCCCTCTCCCCCCTCATCCTCTTATCTCCTCCTTCTCCCCTCCCTCCTCGTCGTTGTTGTCGCCCACTGGCGCATCACCTGTCGCCTGCGCCTTCTACCGTGCAGCGCCTGCACCACCTGCTGCCGTCACTGCCGCCCGCATTCCCGCCCGCTCACCGCCTGCCATTTTGTCCGCTCGTCATCCATTAGGTCGTCGTCCCGCTACCTCTACCTCCCCACCCCCTACCCACTAGCCTCTCCCACCTCCAACCCTTCTTTCCTACCCCTCCCCACTACCCTCCCGGCCGCCCACCCCCAACCCTCCTTTCCTATACCTCCCACAATCCCCTACCTACTCACCCTGCCACCCACTTACCCCCACCCTATTAGACCCCCTTTTTCCCCACCCCTATTCACCTCTCTTTCCCCCGCGTACCCCCTCTTTTACAACAACCACCTCTGCCAACCATGCGCGTGTGTTCGTGTGGCTTCGTGCGGGATAATGCATGGTTTTCCGTGCGTGTTTGCACATGGATGCACTTTCGGGGTTTTGTAGCAGCTGTTCACACACAACTGTGCGTGGTTTTTCGTGCGTGGTAGGTGTGTTCATGGTCTTCGCAGGTGTTCACGCGTGAGGACGTGCATCCGACTCATTCGTGGGCATGTGAGGTTGCTGCTATTCACACGCGCATACCCAAGTCATTTTTCTTAATCCCGAAAATCCCTTCACAATCATTAAATCCATTAAAAATAATTAAAATTAATGAAATTTTTCAAAAAATTTACAAAAATTTGCTAAAAACCTTTTCCCTCATTTTGCAAAATTTTTCTCATGAAAAATGCCATTAAATGATTTTTAAAAAACTTAAAATTGGCTAAAATCATTCTTAAAATGATGAAAATTCATTAAAAATCCATAAAAATACATAAAAATCAGAAAAAATAAAAAAAACAAAATATTCTAAAAAATCACATTTACATTCTTTCACAATTTGGACAATTTTTTTGGAATGGAAAATATCAACATATTTCTTGGGACATAATTATTTCATGAAAAAATATTCTAAAAATGCACTTATCATGGAAAATCCTTTGAGAATTCAAAAACATTATCGAAAAATTTCCACAAATTTAAAACAAAATGGTTTTCAACCTTTGTGGTGGGAACAATCAGCTTCTTGGTTTTTTTAACAGAAAGAAAACAAAAAAGAATACAAATCAAACAAAAACACACAGCTGTCCCATCATATTTCCACAAATTATTTCCATTTAATGTTTTAAAAAAACAAAATAAAACATCTTCATACTAAATAAAACCACAAAACCAAAAAAATAAAAACACACAAAGCGAAATCCAAACCACAATAAACCCAAAATGCTACTCATATATCTTTTTATTACACTCCACATTCCACATCATTAACACAAAACAAAACAAAAAAAATCCCCCTTAATTGATCAAATTTTTTCTCCTTCACATCCATTTTCTATTAAATTTGGTCATGTGTATCATTTTTTTTGTATGGTCAAGGTGTTAGTTGGTTTCCGTTTTTCTATGCGGCAGGTTGACTATTGTTAGTCGACCTTCTATTAGTTTTTGTGGATTTTCGTGGATTGCACATTCCATCTTTGAGGTCGTGGTATCAGAATTGGCAAACAGACCCACACATCACAGGTTCTTTCACTTTTTTCCTCTCCCAAGTTGTCGTCATGTTGGGGGTTGAAGGTCTTCCAACGGGGTTTAGAGCAGAAGAGGAGTGAGGGATTCAAGGTTAGGAGCGGGAGAAAAGAATGGCTTTTAGAGATATTACAGTTGAAGAAGAAGACCTCAAGCTTTTTCTTATACTTAGCAGACATGGATGGAATTAAAGACTTTGACTTGATTGCATCAAATGCTTATGCGGATAATAAGCCAATACATTTAGAGATTTTATCTCAGATTTAATCCAAATGCATACTTCAAATGCAAGCTCAAATGGTTTCTATATCATGAATTCTAATGGACAACTCCAAGATACAAGTATTTTGGTGGTAGACTCTATTACATCCAAGACATAGATCAAAACCTCATCAAATGCATTGTCAAAGCATATAATCTACTTCAGCCCTGTTTTAAAATAGTAATTTCCAGCCCATAAACAAGCTCCAAAAATGTACATAATCTCAAGAATAAGCCTCTCTAAACATTCTCAAATGAAGTCTTGATGTTAAGAAGTCAAATCCTTCACTTACAACCACATTGATCACTTGATTTCTCTTCAAAATGGACAAGAACAGTGGGATGCCCTGTTTATGACTGGTTTTAGCAGTCCAAAACAGCCCATACACCTCCAAATAACTCCCCTTTGCTTGCCCCAAAGTCACTCAAGTACTTGGGCACAAGACGGGCTTCATTGGACCATGAATATGGTAAGAGAATGGAGGAAGACGTACCTAAGAGCAGGCTGAATACTTTATCTCAGCTTTTCCCTTTTATGGATTGTCATACCATTCATTTTTGTGATACCAAATGGATGGGCCAGAAAGACTCCCACCTTCTTTGTTTGTATCTCCTCTTTTTCTTCAGTTTGCTCAGAGTTTGCATGATTTGGAGCATGCACCATAGCCTTCAGCTCACCCTCCATCTGCCATTGGTATGCAAGCTCAAAAATTGCACCGAAAAATGCGGGCTGCTCTTTCCTCATCTCCCACACAAAAGTTTGACCATTTAGGTCACAAGTCATGTAAGTCCATCATTCCAGGTCCCATACAAACCTAGTGGACTTTTGGCACTTTTCTTGATTTCCAGGCAAATATTCCTCTTGAACCAATGTGACTTAACCTGTAGACTGTCAATTACCTCATGTTGATCAAGTTGTGGGTTCCCATAGACTTAATTTTTGTCAATTTACATGGTACACTGAAAATTGCATGTCAAGTTACAAAGGAACTTATGAGATTAGATGATATCTAAGTCAAATGTTGGAAAATAATGACTAAATTATGTATGAAAGTTTCTCATGTGAATCCTAATGAATTTCTTCTGTAAACATAAGAACTCTATGATTTATATCATGAATAGAAAACTCTTTGACATTCACCCCCTCCTAACCTGCACATCCTCCGGCATGTGCCATTTCATAAAATTGCAAGTTAAGGAGGCTCTTCTTCTAACATATCTTCATCTTCATCCTCTAAGTCTTCTTCATCTTCCTTGTCTTCAAGTAGATGGCTCACATCCAAGTCATCAAGCTCATAAGTAGAAGACTCTCTTCGTTTGAAGAGCTTGATACGTTTGCCGGCTATTGGTATCTTGACCATGGTTCCATCCATTTCAGCCAAAGTATAAGTAGTATTATCATGTACTACCCTCACCACATATGGTCCAAACCATCACTTGGCTAGCTTCCTATGAGCACTATATTGATTGTCCAGGCTGTTGTCATAGACAAGTACCCAATCATTCTCTTGAATAGCTCTTGGATGGAGTCGATGATGCTTGTCAAACCTCTTTTTATTCTTCAATCTTACTGCCTTCAGCCTTTCAATGGCTACCTTGATATCTTCTGGCCTTCTTTCTAGCTGCCTTATGCGCAAAATCAGCAGCTCTTCTCTATTTATGCCTTCATCCGAAGGCAAGATACTCCATGTGATAATAGACTCCTCAATAGGCATAATAGCATGGCATTCATCATGTGAGCTACTGAATTTGTAGCTCCTCGAGGTAGAGTACACATGAGGACTAAACCAAGAGGCGTCTTCATTGTGGTAATGTCTCGGCTCTCCAAAGCAAGTTGAAATTGGTCATAGCCTGAATATAAATCACCCATGGAATAAATTGCTCTACCTGCAAAAGCCTCAGCAAATTCATCAACAATCGGCCCTGAACCAACATTTCTAATAGTGACTTTATTGACAGGCTGTATATCTTGAATGAATCACAAAGATCCATTCTTCTTAGGCACAGTAAACCATCGGTTGGAATACGGAGCTGAGATGGCTCCAATATTCGCATCTTTATCTTTTCATTTAAAAGCTCCAGTAACTTAGGAAAATGAGCCCTTGGTACCGAAATTTGTTTAAGATTCCAAGAAACGTGTGGGACCGTGAAAATCACCATTGGTGCCACAACACTTGGATCCACACAACCAATTTCATGAGGCTGAAATGAAAAAGTTTTTCCATGTTTCTTTAATATCTGCATAAAGGCTTGCTTTTCAGCTAGTAAGAGAAAAGAGTCTTCACCAATTTTTAGCTCCTGTAAGCTTTCAGCTGTAAATTGGTGACCAATATCTTTGGGGTCACGAAGGCTTGGTTGTTTGGATGCCCTTTCTGCCAGTCGTTCACTTTCGGGAGGTAGTGGAGTTGCCACCGGCTTAACCTTCTTGTCAATTGTCTTATACTTTGTTTCTAATCTTGCCTCATCCCTATTTGGCTATCCAAAAGCTTCATGATCAGCAAATTCTTGAATTATGTCATAAATATCCAATGTGTATACCTGTATGGATTGATTTTCAGACTGATTTTCTGCATGAACAGCTGCATGTATTTCAGCCAATGTATCATTATAAATCAACCCATAAAATAGTCCTGAAATTTCTTCATTTTCAGCCAAAACATCAACTTGCTTCAGCTCCCATTCCACATGACATAAATGCTTTCTTTCAGCCCTATTCATGGCTGAAAATTATAAATAACAGCCCACACTGTTGGCCATAAATACCTACAAGTCAGCTTTTGGCATAGCCCCCTTTACATGTGGAGACAAGTTTTTATGACATGAAGCACTACCATAGCCTCCATTTACAGCAGTGCAACCTGAAAACCCTTAAATTCTCGGGCATTAGGAGGTATAGGATGATCTCTCATCGATCTCTATTCCGGTGATGATTTACACATATAGTCATAAATTGGACAGCTTTGTCATTATCCTTACTTCTTATCCAAGCATATGATGAACCATCATCGAGGGCCTTTGTCTCCAAATGAGACTTAGAAATAAAAGGTTGACCAAGAATGATAGGATAGCTACAGGAATCTTGAACAAAGAAATGAAATTCATCTTTTACATTACCAATAGTAACCCGTACATAAGGACATGCTACATAGAGATCGCTAGAAGAATTATTGACTGCTTTCATGCGCCATCCTGGGTCCACATCTATGGGCCATCCGCCATTCTCATAGAGACTTCTTGACATGACATTGATCTCTGAGCCATGGTCTATAAGGGCAATGCATGGAGTCTCTCTTTCTCCAATCTTGACAACGGTTTCGGTGGTCGCCCTTGCCCAATGGGTACGGGAGTAGTGACTACTAGGAATAAAATGAGCATCAATCTCTTCTTGCATGTTGTGAAGATGAGCTTCTTTCTTACGCATGGGCTACTCTTTGGATTGAGAAGACCCCACCATAACATTCTCTGCAATAGCTTCTTCAATTTCTGCTTCCTAGATGTCTTCATCTTTGGCTTCTATGGGTGCAATCAATTCTTTCATTGCCTCCAATCGAATCCCTTGAGTATTCAGCTTCTCTTCATCCTGCAAATACACATGAAGTGCTTGCAAAAAAGCATGCACAGATTCTTCAGTTTCTTCACCAACATATTGTCTTTTCCATTTAATCACATCAATTATTACATCATGAAAACCTCATTTTGCAATTCCGAGAATTTCACCCAATGTAAATTCAATTTTGCTTCCAAGAATCCTTTCTTCTAGGATCCGCTTGAGATCCATAGCAGTCTCTATGTCAGACTACAGCTTGTAGCCGGGATGTTTACCTTTTCTCTTTCCTTCCGTCTTCTTTGATTGTGGGGCATTTTCCATATCATGCTCTGGCAGTGGTGGTGGATTTTTAGCAGCCTTCTGCTGATCCGGTTTACTTCTTGTCACACGTTTGGTTGGCCCCGAAGAGGAGGGACCGGCAACATCTTCATCTCTTCTTCTCTTTTCTTCTACCATAGCTTCTTGATTATTGATTTCAGTCAACCGAGCGAAAGCTGAAAATGAATCAACTGGCTTGGTCCATTCGGTTCTTCCTTGGATGCATTGACTGGTAGTTGTTAAATCATCTTTGGATGCCTTGCCTTGCTCCATGCAATCTAAGGCCTGCATCCACACTTTAGATTTTGCATCAGCTTTACATGCTTTAACAATTTCATTAGTTGGCTCAATTTGCAGCCCATAGGTAGCTGCATCAATAGCTGCATAGGCTGTTCTTGTTGCCAAATCCTCCAGTCTTTTCTTCATGCCACCGTTACTGAAATTTGGCTCAAGAGGAAGCCCAGTTTCGGTTGCATGAATTTTACATCCTTCCAGAAGACTAATTTTTGCGCCTCTGCTTCACAAAATGCACTGCACTCCCTCTTATCATGCTGTAGGCTATCACACCAGATACAACGTCTTTTGAAGCCTTCTCGTACGGGTCTTTGGGCAGTTGTCCATCCTCTTTCTTCCACTTTCACATCAAGCCTTTCCACCTTGGAATTAATCTCCGTTAGATTAAGATGGAGATCCCACATGCTCTTGATCAGTGCATCCATAACATCCAGGATTTCTTGGTTGCTCGGCCATAGAGACAGGTGGCCAAGATACAGGAACATGCTCTTTTATGGACTCAGATGGTGCAGAGGTAGACCCCCACCTTAAGCGCATCCGTTCTCTCCGAGTAATCATATTAACTGCTTCAATGACATCACCCCAAGTAGTCTTCAATCTCGTCTCAGAGTCAGGATCTTCAAGTTGATCGGTTAGCTTCTCTTGAAGAAAAGGATCCTCAGTCTTCAGAAACAATTTAATCTTCTGGCTTTCCATAACCTGCTGATCATCAGGATCTAATTGAGCAAATTTTCTTTCAAATTTGCAGTGAAGAGCAGTGGCAGTTAATCTCTTATTGGGCCTTTCAACCCATTCAGTGAAGATTTTCTTCATCATGAGGCTAGAATCTTCAAGAAAGAATTCTTCTTGAAGAGCCTTCTTGAATGCAGACCATCCCGCGTCTTTTTGAAAAAGACCATAAATTCGGTCTTGGAGGCCGTGCATTGCCAAACGGGCAAAGTATCGGCTCCAAGCATGATGAGGAACTCCAAAAAAGACCATCTTGTTAGTATCGAGGCGGATAAAAGAGGACACATTTTGCCCATTAAATTGCTTGAGCTCTTGCCCAACTGCTTCCAAAGCTTTAATGGCAGCGGTATCATTCTGCTCTTCATCTTGTCTCCTCTGTTGCTGCAGTTGCATCTACTGCTGAAATTGCAATTATTGTTGTTGGCTTTCTTGCATCAGACGAACCAACTGCTGCAAGGCATCTCCTCCCAAACTTGATGATTCTCCCATTGTACTTTTCTCTTCTGCAGAGCCGACCTTCACATCGGGTTCACCACTGTCATCGTGTTGGGGGTTAAAGGTCTTCCACCGGGGTTTAAAGTAGAAGAGGAGTGAGGGATTCAAGGTTAGGAGTGGGAGAAAAGAATGGGTTTTGATCAGACTTGGGTTTTAGAGATATTACAGTTGAAGAAGAAGACCTCAAGCTTTTTCTTATACTTAGCATACATGAATGGAATTTAAGACTTTGACTTGATTGCATCAAATGCATATGTGGATAATAAGCCGATACATTTAGAGATTTTATCTCAGATTTAATCCAAATGCATACTACTTCAAATGCAAGCTCAAACGGTTTCTATGTCATGAATTCTAATGGACAACAACTCCAAGATACAAGTATTTTGGTGGTAGACTCTATTACATCCAAGACATAGATCAAAACCTCATCAAATGCATTGTCAAAGCATATAATCTACTTCAGCCCTGTTTTAAAATAGTAATTTCCAGCCCATAAACAAGCTCCAAAAATGTACATAATCTCAAGAATAAGCCTCTCTAAACATTCTCAAATGAAGTCTTGATGTTAAGAGGTCAAATCCTTCACTTACAACCACATTGATCACTTGATTTCTCTTCAAAATGGACAAGAACAGTGGGATGCCCTGTTTATGACTGGTTTTAGTAGTCCAAAACAGCCCATACACCTCCAAATAACTCCCCTTTGCTTGCCCCAAAGTCACTCAAGTACTTGGGCACAAGACGGGCTTCATTGGACCATGAATATGGTAAGAGAATGGAGGAAGACGTACCTAAGAGCAGGCTGAATACTTTATCTCAGCTTTTCCCTTTTATGGATTGTCATACCATTCATTTTCGTGATACCAAATGGATGGGCCAGAAAGACTCCCACCTTCTTTGTTTGTATCTCCTCTTTTTCTTCAGTTTGCTCAGAGTTTGCATGATTTGGAGCATGCACCATAGCCTTCAACTCACCCTCCATCTGCCACTGGTATGCAAGCTCAAAAATTGCACCGAAAAATGCGGGCTGCTCTTTCCTCATCTCCCACACAAAAGTTTGACCATTTAGGTCACTTACAAGTCATGTAAGTCCATTATTCCAGGTCCCATACAAACCTAGTGGAATTTTGGCACTTTTCTTGATTTCCAGGCAAATATTCCTCTTGAACCAATGTGACTTAACCTGTAGACTATCAATTACCTTGTGTTGATCAAGTTGTGGGTTCCCATAGACTTAATTTTTGTCAATTTACATGGTACACTGAAAATTGCATGTCAAGTTACAAAGGAACTTATGAGATTAAATTATATCTAAGTCAAATGTTGGAAAATAATGACTAAATTATGTATGAAAGTTTCTCATGTGAATCCTAATGAAATTCTTCTATAAACATAAGAACTCTATGATTTATATCATAAACTGAAAACTCTTTGACAACATGCACCATAACACACATGTAATTGTAATAAAAATCAACTGGCCGTTGCACACACCAAATTAACAGAATGCACATCATAAAATTGTAAATAAAATTAACTAGACTTTAATTGTAAAAGGAACCCCACAGTTGCATGCACATCTTTACGCTATAACCCACTTAATTTTTGTAAATTAAAAACCATTCACAAGTGCACATGCACACGTGTTATAGACACATTTAAATTGTAATTAAAATGAACCCCCTGAAGTCATGCATTCATGCACTCAAGTGCCACCCCGAGGGGTCCACTAGGGTTTACCATATGGTACCATGTGAGTGTAAGGGAGGGGGTTTATTTAAGGAAAGGAATGTACATTTTATAAGGTAAGGTCCCATAAATAGGGGGTAGATAAGGGGTGTTTTCATATTAATGAAAATTTCTTGTTGCTCTCAAATTTTTGGGGATCCATGCCATTCAGACTATATTTGTATATGGGTATTTTTTGTGTTGGGTGATGTGTTTTTTTGTTTAATTGTGTGGAGTTAATGAAGATGAAGGTGTGAAGATTGATGATGTTAGTTATAACATGGTTGCAGCTAAAGCCTTGGATGTTGAACTTTTATATCCTATAATAGTTTGAGTTATTTTGGTTTTATGATGTTGGAATGGTGATTGGTATTATTAGTTTTCCTTTCATATGTGTTTTAGATACAAGTTTTATGAAGCTGATAGGTTGGGGAAGTGATAGTAGTTGGTGACTTGTGATGGATTAAAGGTTCTTTTAGCAGATATTAGATCTTTTATTCTCCTTTTCTTTCTAAGGTTGCGAGGATGCTTCCTTTCTAAGTGTGGGGATATGTTGAGTGTGGAAAAGATTTGTTTTTTGGGTTGATTTTTTGTTATTTTTGTTACTAAATGGTTGATTTTGGTGATTTATTTTTGGAATTTGAATATGTTTTGAAGTGTTTGGAATGGTTTGAGTATGTTTAAAGGGTCTATGTTGGTTTTTTATGAGGATTTGTTGTTTTAAAGGGTTCTGTGATTCTCACTGTTTGGTTCTGTAAGGTCTGATTTTCTTCTATTTTGCTCTGTTGTGTTTCTGTTTTGGTAGTTGAGATGGTTGAATGGATGTTTTGAGAGATAGTTGAGGTTGTGTTAAAAGTTTTATAAAAGATTTAATTGAATTTGGTTTGGTTTTTGTGGTTTTTACGGTCTTTGTTGATCTTCTGTAAGGTTCTGTAGTTCTATTCTTCTGTTGTCCTGTTGTTCTATGGTATGTTCTGTTTGTTTTTGTTGAGTGTTGTGTTGGATGTATGGATGTTTTGGGAAGTGTTCTTGTCTTAGAAAAGGATGAATGGAAGCTCTATTCAAGGTAATTGAAGTGAAGAAGTAGCTGATGAAGATTCACAGAAGGTCACAAAAGAATAGTGACAGAAGCCAGATCTCACAGAACACTATGATGTCTCTGGTGCCTCTTTGCATTTGACACACCTTTTGGGAGGTGTATCCATGGCCTAAGAAGGATTATTGTGAGTGATTATTGAGTATTTTAGTGAGTTTTTTGATGTGCTATTGTGAGAGAGATCAGATGCAAGAGATAGCTAATTCTATGAAAAATAATGTATCTATATATAAGAGATTGAGAGAGAAAACTATGAAGATAATGAAGATGAATACTATGTGATTATTTCCATTCAAAGAGGTGTTTCTTTTGTGTTCTCTTTTTTGGTTGATGAATTCTATGAAGAATATGAAGAGAATGATGAATTTTATTGAAGATAAAGCAAAGGTGGGAGAATTGTTTCTATGATGCTATGTGAAGATTTCTTGCTAGTGGTGTTCTTTTCCTTGTTGTGGTTCTCTAAAGAATGAAAAAAAAGCTTGTTGATGTTACAAGATAGGTTCTCTTACAGTAGACGGATACGTGCTCAATCTGCTACAATGAGAAATATGTTCCCTCATGTAGAGAATGATACTATTGCAAAGTCCTAAGCAAGGATATGGTCAAAAATGCATTAGAAAATCGTACATTCAAGGACATTTTAGATGGTGTCGCAAGTGATCATCTTAGGGATGTGAGAAACTTATTTACTGCTAGAGATGCTCAGGGATTATGTGACAAGGTGGGAATGAGTTCTGAGTCATATACTATGCTCTATCAACAATTGGATACAAGATTTAAGCAAGTCTTCAAAACTAAGCAAGTAATGCCTCTGCCAAAACTATTTCACGTGAAGAAGGCTCGAAAACAACTAAATGAGAAAGTTTTAGAACTAATTGTTGAGCCAATGCATCTAGAAAATACACACATATTGAATTCTGGTCCCAAAGAAGTTGCATTTGTATTGAATGCATCCAACAACTTTGTATTGGATATACGTAGGGTTCAGATTGCTATGGTCAAGTTCTACAATATGTCTATGGAAGAATGTAGAGGTAAGCTTAAGTTTGTCCTCAAACTTTATGAGAGTGAGATTATTAAGGGGCAAAAACTTGAACATGTGAGTATAACACTTATGAATCAAGCATTGGATCCCAACATCGATGAAAACCATCCTTTATACTTCAATGTACAATCAGAGAATGAAATATGGTTGCTTGTAACATTTGAAGTGCCAAAGGAGGACCATGAAGTATTTAAAGTTTTTTTTAACCTCACTAATATACCCAGTGTTATTCAACAAAAAATAATGGAGAAATTTTACACATCGAGGGTTTTGGGGACTATCAAGTTGAATGGCATCTTGCAGGTGATTTAAAAACATTGAAGTGTCTATTTAGTTTATCAAATGTAGGAATGCAAAATTTTGTGTATATATTGCATGAAAACTAGGAAGAAAGGGAAAGATGGAAAGAATGAATGACTTGCCAATGTAAGACAACAAGGTGCTCCAACATGTTATCAAAAAGTCATGAGAAATAGAATGCTAGTTCCAGTGGATCCAAACTAGCACTCTATTTTGGAAATACCACTAACAAGGGTTTACTTTTGCACATTTTATTGTTTGATTAGAATAATTGAGAAGTTAGTATATGAATATATATGATTTGCATATAAGATGCATCCTGTGATGTCAGAAGTTGATGCTACATGCAAGAAGGTAGAACAAGTCCTCTCTGAAGTTGGATTACACGAGCGTAGAAATAAAAAAGGACGAGAAAAAATCGAGAAAGAGTGGAAATATCCCTTGTAAACTATGCCTTGGCAGACCCAAGGCTAGGAAGTTTATATCTCCACCTCGAGGTGAGAAAGGCAATATACTTGTAAAACAACCAGAGAAGTATGAAGCATGGAAAAAGTTACACCTTGATGTTCTGGATTGGAGCAATGGGGGACAAACGAGGATTGCAAAGATAGAAGTGTGGATACATCTAGATAGTGATAGCCTCCAATTTTGTCATCAAAAAGGCTAAAAGATTTGGGATCTACATCGACAAATTATTCACTTTATCAAAAATGTTTGTAATATTGTATCTAAGTTGTACTTCATTGATATATATTTTTACCATTGTAAATGCTTGGCTTGGAGCTATAAAAGCCATTGCATATGTTCCTTGATTTTAAAAACCTTAGGAATCTTGCCTAGAATATATGCAACACATAAGGGCTTCAACCTTTGCTTTTGTATGGTCAAAATATTTGATTTAATAAAGGTTCAAAAGGGTGCAATTGGGGTTCTTGGGGAAAAGTGGTTGAGGAGGTTGGAGCACGGCAGATTGTGGTGCCTCTTTAACTTCTCTCTTCCCTCTTTTCCAAACTCTCTTTGTCCATCCTTCTTCTTGCTCTTCCTGTGTGCTGCAACCATGGATCTTGAGTGTGTAGAGGAAGAGGAGGAGCCTCCTGATCTTGTTTCTTGATTGGTGAGGGTGTGTCTTGAGTCTTTTGTGTGTGTGTATTCATGGCAAGAGAGGCTTGTTTGCAGGTTTCATGGTGAGGAGCAAAGCTCCAAGCATATACTTTGCTGCTCGGTACCCTGGTTTTATGCTTTCTTGAGTGCTGGGTGAGAGCCAGTCATTTTTGGTTCCGTTGCCGAGACCGGGCTAGCCATGGATTCTGCAAAGTAAAGAGCAGGTGTTGAAGATCTTTGAAGCAGCACAACAGGGAGCTACATGTAGATTTGTTTCTCAGAGGCTCTATTTTACTGCAAGAAGACCCCTGAAGAAGACGAACGTGCGGATGGTGAGAGTAGAGTATGGTAGAGGGCGATGATGAGGAAAACCCACAGGAATGTGCAGAGGAGCCTCTTCCACACAGTAGGCACGACGCTGGGGACCCTGCAGTAAGACAGAGACTTTTGAGTGTACACACAACAGCAGCCGTGGAGAGGAGGGAGAAGCCGAGCACGAGAAGAAGATAGATAACGAAGAAGAGGAGGAGGCGGGCCCATTCGTGGCCGAGGTTCTCCTCGATGCGGGCATCAGCGGCAGCGGAGTGCAATGGGTCGGAGATGAAGGCCTCGTCATGGCGGATCTTATGGACGATGGGGCCAGAGACGAGGTGGTGGGCAAGGAGCATAAAGGAGAGGGGGAGGATGAGAGTCGCGGCGAAGGCTGAAAAGAGGCGAGCATGAACGCAAAGCAACCTCTGCGACTCTGCGAGGATGCCTCCGAGATGCCGCTGCAGCAGTGCCATAGGGGTTTCATCTCCCTCCTCCATCTCTTTCTCTCAGGGCCCTCTCTCATCATTCTCATCCACAGGCGACGTCTGCACGAGACGGCAACCAAAAAGAAGATCAGATAGTTTTTTTTTTGCTTTTATCAAAACCTTAAAACCTTAAGGTTAACCACTCTATGGCAGGAAGGAGTTCATATGCAACACATTAAAGAAAATCAAGCATCCAATGTTCTATTTCTGTCTTTTCTTTGAATAAGCCAAGCATTGAATCAATCGGGTGGGAGAACATTAAAGTTAAATCTGATGAAGTGGGAGTGCTACTTTGAATATCTTTTGTGGGTTTTTCACCTTTTTGGTGTCAAATTGGTGGATTTTCAATGTTTCTTCTTCATGGAGATAGTGTGTCTCCCAAAATCAAAGCATTGTGGTATTCATCCTTATCAGTGTATTAGTTAGTGATGGGTGTTTGGAATCAAGACAAAATATTGATGTGAAGAGATAGTGGTTATTGAAGAAGTGGACAAATGATCCATGGAAGTGTGAAGAAATCAGAAGAAGGATATGAAGTTTTTCTTGAAGCTTATAATGGAAGTTTACCATGGTTCTTTGGTTCGCGGGAGCTCACCAATTTAAGTGTGGGAGGAATGATAGCCTCCAATTTTGTCATCAAAAAGGCTAAAAGATTTGGGATCTACATCGACAAATTATTCACTTTATCAAAAATGTTTGTGATATTGTATCTAAGTTGTACTTCATTGATATATATTTTTACCATTGTAAATGCTTGGCTTGGAGCTATAAAAGCCATTGCATATGTTCCTTGATTTTAAAAACCTTAGGAATCTTGCCTAGAATATATGCAACACATAAGGGCTTCAACATTTGCTTTTGTATGGTCAAAATATTTGATTTAATAAAGGTTCAAAAGGGTGCAATTGGGATTCTTGGGGAAAAGTGGTTGAGGAGGTTGGAGCACGGCAGATTGTGGTGCCTCTTTAACTTCTCTCTTCCCTCTTTTCCAAACTCTCTTTGTCCATCCTTCTTCTTGCTCTTCCTGTGTGCTGCAACCATGGATCTTGAGTGTGTAGAGGAAGAGGAGGAGCCTCCTGATCTTGTTTCTTGATTGGTGAGGGTGTGTCTTGAGTCTTTTGTGTGTGTGTATTCATGGCAAGAGAGGCTTGTTTGCAGGTTTCATGGTGAGGAGCAAAGCTCCAAGCATATACTTTGCTGCTCGGTACCCTGGTTTTATGCTTTCTTGAGTGCTGGGTGAGAGCCAGTCAGATAGATTAGTAGCTCTCTTACAATAGTTGAGGTTTAGGGATGGTGATGCCAATACAATTAAAGAGATAGTTGTTAAATTACATAAGTCCATGATGGAGGCATGGACTACAAATTGTATAACACACTACATGGTTAGTATTATCACCATTACCAAAAAATATCATCACTTAGATTAGTTTGTGTTTCTAATCTCTCTTCTTTTGCAGCATATACTTGAAGCACATGGTCCTTTGCAAATCAAGGAAGTTCGGCAGTATGGTCAACTCAAGGCATGGAATGATCTCATTGGCAAGCTTGTTGTGCTTTTTCAAAAGGCAATTGATCATGGAGGTGGAATCAATGATTCCAATTCTATGAGGCAATTATTACAATGGTGGTATATGAGATTAGAGATACGATACGAGGAAAAAGAAAAGAAGTCCAAAACCTCTCAATCAAAATTTATAAGTTGGGCAATATATGAAGTGAGAAAAGCAAGATATGAAAATAGCATAGCTAGACAATGCCATGCAGAATGGTTGGCAACCCAAGAGAGAGATGGCAAGAAATGGAGACTTGGATAAATATAATACTTTTGATGCATTTAGAGTCCATGAGAGAGCATAAATACCCAGGATATGACACATCAATAATCCTATCTTTAACATGAGATGTCTTGCAAATTTTGTTTAAAATTTCAAAGGTTTGTCACTATGTTTTTCAAAGTTGATTTTGAACTATGTTTTTTAATTATGAAAAGTTGATTTCGAAATCCTAAGACAAAGATATGAAAATTCAAAACCTTGGAACATTCATTGGCCTAGACAGAGAGGGACGTGAGGGGTTCGATAGGAGATGGAGAGAGGTCGAGATGGGGTGGAGAAATGAAATGAAATGATAATTTTAAAGTTCATTTACACCACAGTAAGTTTAAAATTTTCATACTTAAGTCAAGTCTCTCCTTTCATTTTTTCTCATTACTCTTCACTTTACCCTCCACCTTTCTATCCTTCATCATCACAACCATGGCATATTGCTTCCTATCAAGAAGGCACATGTAAGAGCAAGAGCTGAACACTCTTCCAAATCTAGTGAGCCGACTATGAGTTACAAAGATCCCTTGGTGTCCGACAACGGTGGCCCTACTGTAGCTAATAATAGTGGCACTACTATGTCCAACAATGGTGACCTTAGTGTGGTCAATAATGATGGTTCTCCATTGTCCAAAAATTGTGGTCCACATGCTCTAGTTGCTCCACCTCTCACTACTACTCCAGCTGGTAATACACATCCAACACATAAGAAGCAAAGATGGAGACCACACAATTGCGCTACGTGAGATAAGGAAATTCCAAAAGAGTACCAACTTGATTATTCCTAAGGCACCATTCTCTAGGTTGGTGCAAGAAATACTGCAAGATCTGTAGTTAGGGCATTATCACAAGTTCTTTTTAAGGAACCATGTAAGGAATGTGGGGTGATGGTCATGCCAAGCCTTGCTTACTCTCCAAGAAATAGTTCTGGACGACCTTCAACCATATTGCCCTTTAGATGAGCGCATTGTCACACAAAGCCTTTCAGGGATTTTCATGAAGTGCTCCAAGAAAAACATTGATCAAGTATGGACGAGTCTCGTAATCTCCACTTCATCCATGAGATGTACAAGGAGGTGAGTTAGTATCGTGAGCATGCTCATGGGTAGGTACTTCTTAAAGAGATAGACTGTCTCCACCGCTCCCTGCCTTACAGATTCAATAGAGGATGACTTGATCTCCTTATATGAGATCTATTGTACTAAATTTGACAACTTACGAATCACCAAATGCATTTCCGGAGTGAGATACCCTGCAATTGCAACAATTGATATAGTACAAACTACCAAAATTTTAAAGCATTACAAATATCGAATCGACATAAAATAGTAAAATACTGATTGTACTATCAAGGTCGGGACAAACCTAGAATATATTGTACGGATAATGGGATTTTAGTCTTGTTATTTAGTCATCTTTAGAAGAAGCAAACTTGAGGGAATGCATCGTATATGTCACAGGTGTAGATAGAAATGATAATTTGCTTCACCGTGCGCTCTTCTTTAATGGACAGGACCCAAGGAGCAAGAGGTAGTTACAAGCAACCATCAAAGCTTCGACTATGGTGGCCAAGGCCAAAGCACCTCCATCTTGCCTACCTCCTTCAAATCCATCCATGTCCTTACAATGTCTCTCTTTCTTGTAATATGGTCCCACAATAAGCTATCCACATTCTTGAAAATATATATGGGATCCAACAAATGATTGATTTGTAAGTGGATCCAATATGGAAACTCATAGAAAACCGAGAACCATCACATTCCACTTGGAAGTGATTCCTCGTGGATAATTTTCAACTCGTACTAGATCTGGGCATTCATTCATATTAGAGGTTATCTAAGAAAACCTACCCTTGATTCATGATCCTCTGGCAAGAAAGTGGTGTGTCCCTGATATACCATCTTTTGGTCTGTGACCTTTGGAAGTCTAGCTATGGTTCACACATAATAGACATGCATGATAGCTTGAGGTAACAAGACCTATCACAATATCCCTATCTAGTTAACACAAACATGAACAAGCCAAGTTAGATATCAGCAACGAGAACCGAAGCTTATCTACCTAAGTAGTTCTCAAATCCCAAAAAGTCATGCATGATCCACATAAGAATGGCTCATATATCAGTAAACTATTGATTAACATGCTTGCTCATGTCTTCCATAGTGACCCCTTACTCCCACAAAATCTTGAGCTCATCAATTAATGGATGGAGATAGACATCCATGTTCTTGATTTTTTAGCGCCCGAGCAAGCTAAGAATCGCCTCGGGTTAGTTACTCATGAATATATGTGTGCATCACGTGGGTTCAAAATAAGGTATTTTTAAAATACCATTTTTATTATTTTTCACATATAGAAGGGTGTAATATAAAGGGGTTATTTACAGATTGAATAGAAAAGGGTTATGTTTTATTCAAGAAAAATTCATAGATAAGGATATCTATAAATAGGCCTTGAACGCACATGATGTCTACATATAGTAGCTTCCCCCAAAGGATCACATGTCCCCTTTTTGTAGAAAGCCATGGTGGCATGTTATAATTTACAAGAACTACAAGCCACACATTGGAGTAAGAAGTTGAGTGGAGATCGAATGGATTCATGCCATCCATAGCAAGTCTGATTCGAAGATTCCTTGGCTCTCGTGCAAATATTGGAAAGATGGAGTCAATATGACCATACACGTGAATTTTTTGGTATCTATTGGACTTCATTTGTGGATCTATTTTTTGCATGTCACATTGTCAAGCTGACCATGCCTAACGTGAGAAACATGTGACATATATGTGGTATAAGTGGAAAGTGATAAGAATCTTTTGGAAGACGATTTGCCCTTACAAGTCCTGTCAATACTTGTGAGCACCACACTTTTTTTAACATGTCTCCATAGTCTCAGTCTCCTCGAGATTACACGCAATCATTAACACATGCAAGAATTTTGTTGTAGTCCATCCCAAGCTTTCATAATACCAGTTGTGCATCATCACCAAGCTCAGGAATTATATTTTTAGGTAGCAAGTAGTATCTTTAAATGAGATACCCGACATCCATCATATCACAAAAGTGCTCGGTTAAATATTTCAATATTTGATATTTGTATTTGGGCACAGCTTGACTTTTGGACGTCCAAATGCTTTACTCTATATTTGGGTAAACACAAAAGCAAAAGCATGCTATTTGTAAAGTGGTCTATTTTTTAGCTTAAAGATAAATAAATCTATAAATGCATGCCTTGTGAAATGCTCACCCAAGGGCATGGGGGAAAATTGCACCCAATTTGTCTTTTTGTCTTCTGTCATGCAAATTTCCTTTTGGCTTTTATGAAGGTTTGTAGAGTTCTTTGTTCTTGGGGACCTTTCGGCATTCACTACGCACGCATACAGCATCCGATCTGCACAAGAGTGGTATCAAAGGAAAGTTGAGATCAAGAGCTTGCAATCGCTTACCATCTTGCACGAAGGCAAAGCTCTTGGAACGAACGGGCTCTACAAGTTGAATTGACAACATAGGTGTGTTACTAGCGGTGAAGAACCCCCTGCTGTACCCTCTGATCCAAAAGGACCTCTCACAGCAGGTGAAGGACCACTCGGGAAGTCTCCTCTTCAAGTCTTTTTTTTCGGAGAGAAAGCAATTGATACTAATAAGAATTGTTAAGCTCTATGAGAGCTTAACTTTAACTCCACAAACTTGATGAATTGTTGCAGAAGCATGTACTCATGGCCATCAATTCAATCAAGGACATGTCGCCATCCTGCACACTGATTTCACAAATTGCTTAAGCTTTTATTAAAAATCTTTAAGCTACTAAGCTTAATCTAAGGCTTAAAGTTTCAATCATCAATCTCTTCCATAGCAAGTGTTCATACCGTGGTACTCCCGAACCAGTTTTGAAGCTTCTGTAAGCCCCTGTTCCCACTTGCAACTTGGCTGAGCGGATTTACAGCAAGTAGGCACGCGCAATCTATGTGAAAGACTATTTTGCTTGGAAGAATACCATTTTCAATTGTTGTACCCGAGAAAAACAAGATTGTAAAAAGCAAAGGCATACTAATTAACAAAGCAAGTTCGTGGTGAGCTTCTTCACATGTGACTAGAAGACGAGCAATGGATATTCAATGAAATCCAGGATGTCGGATCATAATATGGACGATTTTATGGGCAAAGGCAATTTTCCATAGCCAACTATGGAACAGAAATTGGATCTAATCATGATGCAACTTTAAGAAGAGTGAAGGGAATATCAAAACTTACAAGCACAATTGGCTACACTTCAACAATCCACTATCGATCAAGATGGAGTGCAACCTGAAGATGTTATTCGATGTACTATTGATGTGACACTCGATGCACAAGCTCTTAGGAAAGAGACCAAGATAAGTAAAAGAAATTTTAAATTGTGTACTTTTAATGGGCAACGTAATGGTGAAATTGTTATTTCTTTCATTAGTTAATTTGACGACTATTATCATGAAGAACAATATACTAAAAAATATAAACTTAAATGTGTTACTAACCATCTAGCAGACAAAGCATCATTATGGTGGACTGTTGTTCGCAATAGTGTTGATTGTCCCTCTACTTGGGAAGCTTTTCAAAAGAAAATTTTACAGAATTTCCTTCCACCTCAATTCCATGAGAAAGCTATTAAAAAATGGGATCTCCTACAACAAAGAGATCATGAATCCATCCCGCAATACATTGAGTGTCTTTGGAGTGCCTTACTTCAACTTTGAATGCTTGAAGATGTTCTTGAGGTGACCCACATGTGCAAGTACATGTTGTCAAGATTGTGGGAGAGAAGGAAGGAGTCTCACTTGTAGCTTTCTTGCTTGCACAATGGGGGAATACACACAAAGGTGGAGGCTGAAAACAGTTTTCCTCTTCTTAGTTGTGTAAGCCAAAAAGAAGTCACGTACAAAGAAATAGAAGAACCCTATATATGGGTCTCAAACCAAACTCAACTAACTAAGGTGGCATACGAACTGAGCCACGAACTAGAGTAGATAAGGATAGCTATCATCTAGCTATTATTCATGGGCGGTGTACCAACCGCATCTGCAACTAACAAGTCGGTGACATAAATGCACAACGGTCACCCTGGCATATCACGAGTGGAGCTCGATCTCTCAACACTCCCCCTCGAGCTCAATCCCAATTCCTGCACACCAAGCAGGTCTCTGAACTTGCGCAGCTTCTCTACGCCCAATGCCTTCGTGAATATGTCAGCTACCTGATCCTCTGTGCTGACATAAACTAGATCAATAAGACCTAGTAAAACCCTCTCCCGCACATAGTGATAATGCACCTCAATGTGCTTTGTTCTAGCATGATAGACTGGATTATTTGCCAAGTGTATCTACTCATGTTGTCACAATAAATGACAACTGGCCCATCTGTAGACTGATGCATATCATAAAGTAGCTTATGCAACCAAGCTACCTCACATGCAGCCATTGCTGCACCCCTGTACTCAGCCTCTATGCTCGACAAGGCGACTGTAGGTTGTTTCTTGCTGCTCCAAGTAACTGCAGCACTCCCAAAAGAGAACACATACCCACTGGTAGATCGTCTATCAGAAATACTACCAGCCCAATCAGCATCAGTGTATCCATGTAACTGTATTTGAACCCCAGTCTCATAAAATAGTCCATACTGCAATGTGGACTTCACATACCTGAGTATGCGTCTAGCCGCATCAAAATGCGATTTCCTTGGAGCCTGCATAAATTGACTTACCAATCCAACAGCATAGCTCAAATCTGGCCTGGTAATAGTCATATAAATCAAACTTCCTACTATGCGTCTGTACATAGTAGGGTCTTCCAGAAGCTCACCTGCATCTGTGCTCAGCTTCACATTCTGCTCCAAAGGAACTGAAATAGGCTTACAGCCTGTCATCCCATATTTGGACATCATGTCCAATCCATACTGCCTCTGCAAGAGCTCTATCCCACTTGGTGATCTAATCACCTCAATGCCCAAGAAATAACGCTGCTCTCCCAAATCCTTTATCTCAAACTTTTGCTTCAATAGCATTTTCATATGAAGGATATCTTCATCACTGTCACCTGTCATAATCAAATCATCAACATAAATGACAACCAGCGTAATACCTTTCTCTGTTTTTCTCACATAAAGTGAGAAATCTGCCTTGGAAAAGAAAGCCAATAGTGATAAGATACTGTCCTATCTTGTCAGACCATGCTCTAGGTGCTTGCTTCAAGCCATACAAGGCTTTCTTCAACCTACAAACAAACTCAGGATGAACATCATGCACATAACCTGGTGGCTGCTCTATATAGACCTCTTCTTGCAAATCACCATGCAAGAAGGCATTCTTTACATCCATCTGATGTAAAGACCATTCCTTTGATGCAGCCATAGCAATGACTGCTCTTACGGTTGCCATCCTTGCAACCGGACTGAATGTTTCTTCATAATCAATGCCATATGTTTGTGCATACCCCTTGACTACTAATCTTGCCTTGTATCTGTTCACAGAACCATCTGCATTGTGCTTCACCTTATAAACCCACTTACACCCAATTGCATTCTTACCTTTAGGCAAAGGTACCAACTCCCATGTAGCATTTGCTTCCAAGGCATCCATTTCTTCATCCATGGCTTTCTCCCATTTTTCTTTTCCCATGGCTTGCTCAAAAGAAGTGGGTTCTGGTTCCTGTATCACTTTGACCATATATGCATAGTGAATGGCTGTAAATCCATTATATTTCAGCCTATCCACAGGATACCTAGCTCTAGTAGACCTGCGCAAAGTAGGTTCACTCCCAGGTGCTCTCAAAACATCCCTAGTCTTCCTTACTCCAGGTGTAACAATAGAAGGAATACCCAACTCATCATCAATGCTCTGTTCTGAGCCACTGGATTCACCATCCACATAAGAGTGACCTGCATTCACATCAAACATGGGCTGATCTACCTTCTCTTTTCCTTTTTGTGATACCTGCATACCACTATCTGTATTGCTTTGAGAAGATTCTCATGATCTCAATCTGCCTGTCCATGGTGAAGAATGTGAACCACTACTAGAGGACGCTCCAGGTCCACTAATATTTTGTGACTGCTGCTGTGAATTTTGTGCAGCATTACCATTTTGTGCATCTACATCATCAATCACATTTATTGGTTTATACCAGTTTCTCATCTCATCAAAAACGACATCTCTGCTCACTGTAAACTTACGAGTAGAAGGGTTATAGCATCTATACCCTTTCTACTGCAGAGAGTAACCAATAAAGATGCACTTCTCAGCTTTTGGATCCAACTTGGATCTCAACTCATCTGGCACATGAACATAGGCAATGCAACCAAAAATTTTCAAATGAGAAATATCTGGTTTCCTACCAGTATACCTTTCCTCTGGAGTCATCCCATGTATTGCTGCAGTGGGAGTCCTGTTCATTATGTAGACTGCCGTAGTAACTGCCTCAGCCCAATAAAAATCTGGCAGGTCTTTTTCATTGAGCATGGCACAAATACCTCTCCAATATGCCTGTTTTTCCTTTCTGCAATTCAATTTTGTTGTGGGGTATGAGTGCATGAATATTGCTGCTTTATGCCATGCTCCTGCAGGAACCTTGCAAACTCATTTGAGAGGTACTCTCCCCCTCCATCTGACCTTAGGCATTTTATTTGCAGGCCTGTTTCTTTTTCAACCATAGCTTTAAGAGTTTTGAAATGCCCAAAAACTTCACTTTTCTTTTTCATAAAATACACCCAAACTTTTCTGCTATAGTCATCAATAAAAGTGACAAAATAATGACAGCCTCCAAGAGATGCAGCTTTAGTAGTCCACACATCAGAGTGGATTAATTCCAATGGCTTCTCACTCTCTTGAATATGTCTAGGAAATGGTTTCCTTGCCTGTTTTCTAAATTGGCAGGCTTCACATACCTTATGCATTTCTGCAACCTTGAATTTAGGCAATCCTGCAACAATATTTTGGATCTGCATTGATTTTAGTCGATGTACATTAACATGAACAATGCGTTTATGCCAGATATCAATATCTGCAACAACTACACCGGTCCCATGTGCAAACATTGCTGCACTCAATTCAATTATGTCTGCATCCAACGTAAACATTCTGCCCTTCTTCTTCCCTTTTGCTATCAAGCGACCTTTATTTTTCATATCCTCAACAAAGCATCCATGAGGATTAAATCTGACATGCAAGCCCTGCTCAACCATTTGACCAACAGAAACCAGATTCTTGGTGATATTCGGGACATGAAATACATCGGACAGGTATTTCTTTTTTCCATCCTGCATAGACAGGGAAATTTTTCCAATCTGCACAATAGGATGTGCAGTATCATCACCAGTCTCCACAAATCCTGGTTTTTCCATTTTCCTTGCATCCTCCATCCATTCTGCGTGACCTATCATGTGGTTTGATACACCTGAGTCAACATACCATACATCGTTTCTTTCTTCTGCACTTGTCACAGAATTGTTCATGTGCTGCACCATAAACAAATGCTCATTTCTGTCATCACCCTGTCTACTAGAAGATGCATAATTTCCTTGTTGCAGTTTTCCATTCATGATGTCATTCTGCTTTTTATAGCAGTCTTTAGCCATATGACCCATTTTACCACAGTAGTAGCATTCAACATTCGAAACTGTGCATAATCCTTTCCTAGACCATTCAAGGTTACAGAAACTAAATCATCATCTTCCACTGGCGACCCAATGGAAGCAAGTGCATCTGCAATCTTCTTCACCTTCATGTGGTAGTCATTGATGCTCATATTTTCTCTTTGCACATTATGCAACTCTTGCTTGAGCTGCATTTTCCTGGCTTGAGTATTTGTGCTATACATTTTTGACAAACTATCCCATGCCTCCTTTGGCGTACTTGCATCCTGAATATGCACAATCATAGAGTCTGAAATACTGATAGACAGCCAATACATAGCTTTCCTGGCTCTCTCATGCCATGCTTTAAATGCCTGCATTTGCTGCTCATTGGGAACATCAGGAAGAACTGGTTCTTCTTCATTTCCTGCAACAAATTCCCAATATCCTTTTCCCATAAGGAAATTCGTCATTCTAAACTTCCATGCTTGGAAGTTGTTCTTGTCAAGCTTTTCAGTGACAATCTGTGAGAGAGAATCAGACACCATTATAGAACACTGCAAAAAGTTCTGTCACTGCAAAGAACACAGCTTCAGCCTCACAAGGGCTAATCTGCAAAACTGACGAAAGTGGTATTTGACCACACAGTCACTTCCTAGTGACAATTTTGCATCAACAGGCAACAAGGATGATTCTGTAACTCCCAATGTCTCTACACACAAGCATACGATGCAATTTCTACAGTAACTTTTCACCGACCTGTAGAACAGTGGTCGCATAGCATAAAACTGGGCCTTTTCTTGAGTGCGTGCAGAAAACTTTCGCCTCCAAAACAAGCCCCGAAATGGCCTCAAATCAAAAAAATAGGGTCGCCAAGGGCTAAAGCCCTTGCCCGCAGCATATACTGCCCTCTTGCTTCATCGTGAAGGGCGTCTCAACCTGAGACAATGCACTCTTGCAATTTCCGGCTGTGCTACCTGCAGAGATCTGCTCCCAAAACAGAAAATGAAAGCAACACTGCTCCTCTTACAAGAACACCGCGAGCTTGGCTTGCTTTCTTGAGCTCCTTACCACGAACAAGGCTCTGATACCATGTCAAGATTGTGGGAGAGAAGGAAGGAGTCTCACTTGTAGCTTTCTTGCTTGCACAATGGGGGAATACACACAAAGGTGGAAGTTGAAAATAGTTTTCCTCTTCTTAGTTGTGTAAGCCAAAAAGAAGTCACGTACAAAGAAATAGAAGAACCCTATATATGGGTCTCAAACCAAACTCAACTAACTAAGGTGGCATACTAACTGAGCCACGAACTAGAGTAGATAAGGATAGCTGTCATCTAGCTATTATTCATAGGCGGTGTACCAACCGCATCTGCAACTGACAAGTCGGTGACATAAATGCACAACGGTCACCCTGGCATATCACGAGTGGAGCTCGATCTCTCAACACATGTCCGATTTGCTTGGTCACTTCTATGCAAAAGTGAATATATTCAAGCCAAAGACTTTGGAGGATGCGATTTCTTTAGTGCATGATGCGGAGGATAAAATTTGTGGATGAGAAAAGTGACCGCAATAATTTTTGACTGATGGTAACTTTGGTACAAAGTAAGTCAATTCTAATTTTCAAAGATTCAATCAAAATCACTTTGCTCCTTCTTCTTTCCATAAACCCTGGACTCGACCTCCTACTTTACCATCAAATACAAATTCAAACTCTAAGCCTTCCCTCCAGCCACATCCTAATATACCTAAACTTCCAGCCCTCACAACAATGTCTCCAAAGCAAAGCTTATGGTTTGCTGCAAGTGTCATCAGCCTAGATACTTAGCAGCGAACTATCAGTCCAAGAAGCAAGCTATTTAAATCAATCACTTGGGAGCAACTGATGACGAGGACTATGAAGATATGCCAGACTTCACTGAAGATGATGATGATATCATTGATGCTTCAGATACTTTACCAGGTATGCCAAATCCTCATTCGTTATTAATAATGAAATGTTTTGTGCATGGTCAAGAGAAGATTGTTTTGCATGATGATGGAAGCACACATGATTTTATTTCCATAAAGTTGGTAAAAGAATTGAATTTACCTACTATTCCAACTTATTATTGCATAAAGGATTGAATTTACCTATTGTTCCAACTCATTATTAGGCACTAGATACAATGGTACACAAGAAGCACATGATTTAGAGATTAAAATCGGTGATTACATTGGGCATAGAAATTTCTTAGTTGTGCCTTTGCAAGCTAGTGATATTATTTTAGAAATGCCTTGGTGTCACAAATATAATCTTGATATAGATTATTTCACACATTCCATGAAAATTCATCTTAACGAAAACCAAATCACATTACATGGATTTTACACCTTTGATAATTTTCCACTGCTTAGTCACACACAGGCTAAACGTGCATTGAGAAAATATAGTAAATCATATTTAGTATGGGTGAATGAAATTGAAGCTAAGGAAACTCGGATGCATCCTAGACATGCACAATTTCTTTCACAATTTAAAGATTTTTTTGCTACTGATTTACCACTTGATTTACCACCTACACATCCTAAAGACCATAATGAAAGGGAGCGACGGATTGAAGATTGGACTCGAGAGCTATGGCGGGAGATCAAGAGCAAGAAAAGGGAGAGACTAGAAATGGGAACTCCAACAGTCACAATGTGTGATCGGGCCTTCCTTTATTCAAACTGTCACTAAAAGAATAAAGAATAAAGTGACGGTGACGAGCGCCCGCCACCTGCAGTGTGTAGTGGCGGTGATTGTCAGTGTAGTAATACACGGGCGGCTAGGCAGAGGCGCCTTTACCCCCAAGAACCTCCCACTTAAAGGCGAATCTGCCCCAGTGAGGAGTGAAAAGAAAAATAAAAAAGACAGTACAACATGTACACATGTACAACAGGATTGGGAAAGACGTCATCTCATCCCACGCCCATCAATCTCCTGAGGAAGGCAAAGCGCTCTGTAGAGAGGCTTTTCGTGAGCAGATCTACAGGATTCTGGTCAGTCGAGATCTTGACAAGATCAACAGACTTGTCCTCAATGACACCATGTATGAAGTGATACCTCACCTCAATGTGTTTCATCTTCGCATGGAAGACCGGATTCTTGGCTAACTGAATAGCACTCATAGAATCCGAATGCAGTGTAGGGATAGCATTAATACCAAGGTCAGCAACTAAATGACCCAACCAAATGGCCTCCTTGCAAGCCTCAGTGGCTGCAACATACTCGGCCTCTGTAGTAGAAAGGGTCGTGCATTTCTGCACCCTGGACATCCAAGAAACAGCACCTCCTGCATAGGTGAATACATAGCCGGAAGTGGACTTCCTACTATCTACATGTCCTGCATAATCAGAGTCAGTGTACCCCATGACTTCTGTATCCTGGCTGCCATAGCATATGCACATATCTGCAGTGCCCTTCAGGTACCTCATGATACCCTTCACGGCATCCCAATGCTTCTTGCCAGGTGTAGCCATATAGTGTGCCACAACACCAATTGCAAAGGCAATATCTAGACGAGTGGCTATCATGGCATACATAAGACTGCCCACTACAGATGCATAGCGAATCTTGGCCATCTCGGCCCTCTGCTTATTTGTCTGCGGAAAATCAGCCTGTGATACCTTCACATAAGAAGGCAATGGACAACCAATAGGCTTTACGTCCTGCATGCGGAAGCGCTCAAGGACTTTACGAATGTACTCCCTCTGTTACAAGTAGAGGAGTCCCTGATGCCTGTCGCATCTAATGCACATACCAAGTATGTGAGTGGCCTGTCCCATATTTTTCATCTCAAAGCTCTTCTTGAGCTAAGCCTTAAGAGCATCTAGCTCATCATGAGCTTTCCCTGCTATCAGCATATCATCCACATAGAGTACCAAAATCAATAAAGAACCATCACGGGCTTTCTTTGTGTAAAGACACGGATCCATAGCACTCCGGTTGTAGCCCTGTGACTGCATAAAGGCATCAAACTTATGATACCATTCCCTAGGTGCCTGTTTCAAGCCATAAAGACTTTTCTTCAATTTGCACACTAGGTGTTGCCTGCTAGGTTCTGCAAAGCCCTTAGGCTGCTCCATATAAATCTCATCATGCAAGTCCCCATGTAAGAAAGTCGTCTTGACATCCATCTGGTATAAATCTAAGTCAAGCTAAGCAACTAAAGCCAAGACTAAGTGCAGGGTGGTCATCTTAACCACATGAGAAAAGACCTCGGCAAACTCAATACCATGCTCCTACTTAAAACCCTTTGCTACCAATCTAGCCTTGTATGCCGGCTTGGGGTGTCCAGGGGTACTTTTTAGCTTGTACACCCACTTGCATGGCAAAGTCTTCTTGCCCGTAGGCAAGGAAACCAAATTCCAAGTTTCATTCTTATGCAAGGAGTCTATCTCAGACTGCATAGCCCTCTCCCAGGAGTGATTGTCACCCCTGCGGGCCGCTTGCTTGGTGCGTGCCATGTCTTCTAGGAGAGAAAACTCGAAACTTAAAAGTGAAATGTGTAAAATGAGGGAAAACTTTAAACTTATAGCAAAAATTTTAAAAACCCTTAAACTTGAATTAATGTATCGAGGTTTTGGAAAAGTATGACCAGTAATCCGATTGATATGAAATTTTACCTATGGACTCCTCTAGGATACATCAACTACCCAAAAAAAAATTGGTCCCATCAGAAGTCTCTAGGACACTTGTTCGAAGGCTTGCATTTGCCTTCGGAAAAGTGTCCTAGAGACTTCTGATGGGGCCAAATTTTTAATATCCATGACTTTTTATGATGCCCAACATGTGGGTGAAGTTTCACCAGATTTCAATTTATAAAATTGATGGTTCAATCATTTTTTGAAAATGCATTAACTAGATTATACTTCACTGATAACAGAAAATTCACCACCACACTGAGTGTATGCAATTGCATATCAAATGTGTTGTCTACCAAACTATGTGAAATGTTGGAAACTTCAAAATTCACAAAAAATAAGTCATGGGTCGAATGGAATATCACATATCAAATATAGTGTTGCCAAACCGCTAAATACAGTAAAGATATAGTGCATCAGTCCATGTACAACTGATCATTGATGTGTGTGTGATTGCGCATTGAATTTATCCTCAACAAAACTACTTTCAAAATTAGAAACTTGAAAATATGCACAATGCAAATCATAGCAAAATAGAATATCAAATATCAAATTTGGCATTACGAAACCATGAATTACACAGTAGATAGTGCATCGCACCAAGTACAAATAGAGCTAGGAAAAAATTAGCTCCATTTTGTAGGCCACTGCTATCAAATACTTGAAGGTCTACTGGAAAGATAACCCAAAACTAAGCTCCTTACAATCTACAACCAAACATGAGCTAAAAACATAGATCCAATTACAAGGTAGCTTCTCAAAGCATATTGTTGATATTAATATTAAATGCATCCTTGTTGTTGCAGATCTTATGAACAAGAACCATATCTCGATATATATTTTTACCATTGTAAATGCTTGGCTTGGAGCTATAAAAGCCATTGCATATGTTCCTTGATTTTAAAAACCTTAGGAATCTTGCCTAGAATATATGCAACACATAAGGGCTTCAACCTTTGCTTTTGTATGGTCAAAATATTTGATTTAATAAAGGTTCAAAAGGGTGCAATTGGGGTTCTTGGGGAAAAGTGGTTGAGGAGGTTGGAGCACGGCAGATTGTGGTGCCTCTTTAACTTCTCTCTTCCCTCTTTTCCAAACTCTCTTTGTCCATCCTTCTTCTTGCTCTTCCTGTGTGCTGCAACCATGGATCTTGAGTGTGTAGAGGAAGAGAAGGAGCCTCCTGATCTTGTTTCTTGATTGGTGAGGGTGTGTCTTGAGTCTTTTGTGTGTGTGTATTCATGGCAAGAGAGGCTTGTTTGCAGGTTTCATGGTGAGAAGCAAAGCTCCAAGCATATACTTTGCTGCTCGGTACCCTGGTTTTATGCTTTCTTGAGTGCTGGGTGAGAGCCAGTCAAGAGGAGATAAGCATGGGTAATATAGACAAAGAGATAGGAGACGAAGAATTTTTTGAGAATAAAGTGAACTCCTTTTTTTGTGGAGACCTACATATAGACCTTCCAATGTATGTCAGTTGTATTTGCCTCCTCTTGCTCAATTCATTGATAATTTTCTTTTAAGGATACTTTAGTATATGTGTTTTAATAAACATGTTTTTTTTTGCAAAGCTATATTATCATGCTTTATCTAAATCCTTATATTGATTATGCTAACATCATTTTCTAATTGTATAGGTTATCTTTGACAATACCTAGAGAGAAGGATGAGTCGATAGATGAGGAGATACAAGAGATCTTCATGCATATGTCTTTGGATCAGATGACTTGAAGATACAAGAGATCTTCATGCGCTTGGTTTTTCTCACTTTCTTAGTTGGAATACCACTTGTACTAATAATCTTATTTATAACAATGCTACTTTGTACAACACTCCATCACACACAAACCGTGATCCTATAGGTTTGGAGACTTGGTATGCAGAGAGACATAGTCTCATTGCATCATCGATAGATTGTATGCATGTGGTGGCTCAATAAGTTATGCCTCTTTCTTATTTTCAATCATTAGTTTTTTTTTATGCATTATATATTGTGGATTGGTCTCAAGTTTATATTATAGAGTCCGTTTGATGTTCCATTGTATCAGGATGAGCTCTTGGATTGCAAGAAGCTCTAGCAATTGCTTGGATTCGTGGAGCATGCATCCTTTTCTTTTGTGGCCCTGTGATCCATGTAGCATTCCTTGGATATATTTCTCATCCTTTGCGTGGACTCAAATTTTGCGATATTTATAGATACATTTACCTGTTTGTTTTGGATTATCTTCTCTATTGTTTCATGTAGTTTTATGAGTTTTCATCATTCATCCTGTACTTATTTAAATATTCAATTGACTCTTTTTTTCCACGATCTCATAATACACGTGACTCAATGAGATTGTGTACTCAATTTATAATTTCTTTACGGAACATTTTTCAATACATGGTGCTAGAAGGTGGCATCGCAACATGTTGCCTTGCCAGCTTTTTTTTCTCCATGCCACATTTTTTTTCTTTGTAACCATCGCCATTAGTGTCACTAATTTACTGTGCACGCATCACTATCAGTGTCAACACATGCATCAAAAAGTATTGCTATTTACATCACTAATAATGACAGATCTATAGAGACATATATATTGACATTTTTAATGATGGAGAGGGTAAATTTTTAGATGAATATTTTTGTCGCTTTAGATGTCAGTATATGGCTTGTATCTTATAGTGTGTCACTTCATTTTACTCACGACGAGTGCTTCATTTTGCCTCTTTTTTTTTCCCTAATCATAACTCTCATTGGCAACCATAGGATAGGGTGGTTCAAATCGTAAAACCCACAAATTGATCTGCACACGAAGAAAACATAAAGAGCATCAAGCTACCTCAAATAAAATACACAACACAAAACATAGCCCCTCACCCTACCCCTTGACAAAATCAAGGCATGAATTCCATAAGGGATAGGCTAAGCACAATTTGACAAAGAGATCAAGAGATAGATGTGAACCAATTGTGCCAACACAGATCGACTAAAAGAACTATCAAAGAAGTTATCCAAAGTGATAGTCTAACCTGTCTACCTGATCTAAGACAACTCGATCAAAAATTCCTACTGGGCAAGGACTCTTATAGCTTAGTTCACTTGAATTCATATATTTTTCATGTTTCCACATTCTTTATTTTTCAGTACTTACTAATCGGATATCTAAAGGATAGGTCTAGTCTCGGGACCCAAGATCCTACCAAGCTCTCACGGGGCATCACTAGATTCTTTTTTCCCACTCACTTGTGAAAGGCTCTCCTGCATCTGTAACCAACACATAATGCATCGAGGGCTGAAATCTATCAGGTGGACGTTTGTCTCTAGTAGACTGTCTCATGGGCAGGCTTTGCTGCTTGCCTAGTTGCCTGTCCAACACCATGACCATGAGCATCTGCTGCTGTAGCTGTAGGCTGTCCAACTAGCTGTGCGGGAGCTCTCGGCTCCTCCTGAAATATGACCCTGCGGATCTCAACAACTCTCTCATGCTATCTATGCATTTTGTCTTCGTGGAAGACTACATCATGACTGCAGATGACTCTCTGCACCTGCGAATCCCAGAGACGGTAACCCATCTCACTTGCATCCCCATAACCAAGAAAAATGCATTTGATACTCCGTCTTACTTCTCTTGTCCCTGGGCACATTGCAAAATGCCTCACATCCAAAGACGCGGAGATGCGCATAAGACGAAGGTTTTCCAATCCATACCTCCTCTACAACCTGGAAATCCAAACCACTAGAGGGTGATCTGTTTATGACATGCACAGCTATACTAATTTCCTCAATCCAAAAGCTCTGTGGTAGGCCTGCATGGCTAAGCATACTGTGTACACGCTCTTGGATGGTTCTATTCATCCACTCAGCCAAACCATTCTGGGAGGGGGGTATAGGGGGCGGTCAACTAACGCTTAATACCCCTCTCATCACATAACTGCTCAAAAGCACGTGAGACATACTCACCCCCATTATCTATCCTTAGGCATTTTAGCCTATATCCAGACTGGTTCTCAACCAATGCAAGCCATCTCTGAAACACAGCCAAGACATCGGATTTCAGCTTAATGGGATAAGCCCAAACTTTTTGTGAAAAATCATCTATGAACGTAACAAAATACTTTGCATCACCCATAGTGTGACAAGGCATGATCCCACTGACATCCGAATGTACCAATACCAAGGGCTCACTCATGCGTGGCCTACCAGACTTCTTATGCATAGACCTAGTCTGCCTGCCATAAAGACAATGCTCACATGAATCAAAACATGCATAATCAAGGGGCGGTTAAGTACTGCAAACCAGAAAGCATTTTCATTCCCTTCAAAGACATATGGCCCAAACGGGCATGCCAAAGAGATACATGTGGGATAGAACCCACAGACAAAACACGATCAAGGGAAGAAGCTGATACCATCAAGGGGTAGAGACTGGCAGCCTTGGCACCTCTCGCAATCACAAGTCTACCACGAGTGATCTTCCATGCAGAGTCTCCAAAACATACATGATATCCTGCGTCATTGAGCTGTCCAGCTGACATGAGACTGCGTGTCAAAGCAGGTACATGACGTACATCCTGCATAACAAAACTGCTACCAAAAGGGAACTGCAGCCTAGCATCACCAATGCCCACAATATCAAGAGAGCTGTCATCACCCAAGCGCACAAAACCCGAAACAGTACGGTATGAATGAAACCACTCTCGGCAAGGTGTCACATGAAAGGACACACCTGAGTCCAAGAGCCAACACTATGCATACATAGAGTGTATCTTTGTCATCTGCAAAGCATTAGAAGAAGCTGCTAGGATATAATCATCATCATCAACATTCTCAGGCTGCATAACATTGATCTCTTCAATTTTAACACTGGACTTTGCAAGTACTATGCTGCAATCAGAAGACTTATCTTGCACTTTGTCTTTCCCCTTATCTTTGCACCTTTCATTGCGCAATTCATGGCATTGTAGCCTAATATGGCACTTTTTCCCACAATGGTGACAAGTAACATCTGCATTCCTGCCACGGGATTTGCTACGTGACTTCCCACGAGACTTGCTACATGACTTCCCATGAGACTTGCACTTTGTCTTTCCCCTTATCTTTGCACCTTTCATTGTGCAATTCATGGCATTGTGGCCTAATATGGCCCTTTTTCCCACAATGGTGACAAGTAACATCTGCATTCCTGCCACGGGATTTGCTACGTGACTTCCCACGAGACTTGGACCGAGATTTTTGAGAATCCTGTCCACTGCCACTACCACTGCCATGCTTTCAATATCCATCATTCCTGTTTCTAACTATCATAGCATGAGACACACGAGAGGCATCCAAATTCTTACGGTTAACCTCTTCATGCACAAGAGCACTCTCAACATCAGATAATTTCAAGGTAGTAGTAGAGGCACATAATGCAGTGTGGAATACATCCCATGACTCATTAAGAGTACCAAGCAAGAAAAGAGGAGTGACATCCTCTGAAAAAGTGATGTCCTGCGAAGTCAAGTTCTTGAGTATAGCATGGAACTGGCTCAAGTGAGCAGACATAGTCACATTCTCCTTCATGCGCAGATCCATAAGCTACTTTAGCCAATACATCTGACTCGCTGGACTTTTCTTGTCATAGAGATTTTTTATCTTTTCCCACAACTGCCATGCAATCTGTTCTTCCTCAAAGTCATTACAGTAAACCTGTTCTGTGAGAGACAATACAATAGTGGACTTGCATAACTCATCAAGCTCAAGCCATTCCTCATCTGGCATAGTTGCAAGCGAATGCCCGCTTAGCCTCAAAGGTTTGATCTGCGATTTCTGCACCAACACCTGCCAAATCTGGCTCTTCCAATAAGCGTAATTCATACCATCAAGCTTAGTGATGTTGAAAATAGCATGATCAATGGACGAACTTGCCATAATGCAGGCTGGAAGACTATAGACAATTCAAAACTGCTTGCTATTTACTGTAGAAAATGACAAAAAAATCACCAAAATTGAGGAAAAATGGTGAAGAAAGTGGAACAAAAGCTACTGCCTACCAAGTACTAGTGAAAGTACATCATTTCAGAGTGTTTCAACATGAAAAATCCATGTCAGTCCATACATACATACTTGCTATAATAAATTTCAGATTTCAGTAAAAGAGAGCTAACAGTGCCAAAATCGGATCCCAAGGCAATCAGATACTGCCAAGACCAAAGCCGGCATCATGCGAGCATAACATAAGCATATGACAGTTGATAAGCATGAATCCAACACCCAAGTATGTCATACAAACATCTGCCAGTGAGTAGGCACACCCCTAGGCAACGGGGCTAAGTGTTCCTACCACTACCAAAACTTGACACAAGTAGGTGTCAGTTCACAAAGATACGGATCCAAAACTGAGACTTAGCTCATAAGCATACAGTGAACCAAGACATATGATGTATCATTCCAAAAGGTAAGAAATCCCAAAGTCTCAAGTGTCTGTAACTGCTCAATGGCATGTAACGGCTCAATGCATAAAAGTACCACCTGCTCAATGTCTAATAAGCATTCAAGAATGCTCCCACTGGCACAAAAGCCATATGTATGAGCTCAAGAGCTCAAGCCAAGGCAAGACACAGTGCCAATGACATAAGTCCAAGACAATACATCAATAGTACATCTCGAACATGTAGGTGGTAGAGCATCCGTATGTAGCATCCTAAGCATGTAAGACATCAAGTACATCCCAAGATACAACTCTGGCAAGCCAATAAATAGCTCAAGTAAGCTCCGAGAATCCAAGGTCAAGCCAAGACCGAGCTCCAGTAGCAATAGGCTCCAAACAATGTAACTAGTAGGTAGTAATGGCATAGGCCAAGCATGTCAAGACCGGTCAGACATAAGCAACATAGATGCCATAAGTACATCCAAGACGGAGCATCCAAATGCTTTGCAAAGTGAGCTCAAGCTCAACCAAAAATCCCAAATCAAAACCAATCTCTATGTCGAGCCCCAAGTGTCAATACATCACCATATATGCCCGAAACATTGCCCGAAAAGCATAGACATAAGTATACATGAACAAAATGACTTCAGCCCAACTGTGAGCAGTGATTTATTGTTCAAAACTGAGAATTTCAGCACCAAAATCAGCTCCAAATGGTTTCCAAACAATAGGCATACATTCCCCTAACATCCGGGCATCAAACAGGACCAACCGGACATCAAATGACAATGCCAAACAAGCTGTAGCATCAAATGTCAGTGGAAACTGACATAAACTGCCTGTGGACTGTTATGACAGTTCCAAAACAGCGTTAAATCAGTCCAAATGCTATGCCAACACATCAACCATCAAAACCAAGCATCAAAGCATGTTCATATGCCCGAAATGGAGCCTTTCCAAGTGCCAATGGAGGGGGAGAGCTACTATTGTGACTGTCAATGCTGAAGACACATATGGGAGGGCTACGTGATTCTGCCAATTGTAAATGCTGGTCGTGGGGCTGCAAAAAATGGTGGCCAAGCTTTGGAGGGGTCTGGTTAAAGCCAAGGAAGGCCTCAAACAAGCTCTAGCAAGTCTTGTTCAAAGGCAAGTGAGATATGAAGTAAGGGAGCTTCAATGGTGGCTGCCCCAATCTTGTTTACATCTTGTGAGACCTAAGAACTAAAGTAAACCCTGAAGAAAATGATCAAAATACCTCTGATGTAATGCTTTGAAGGTTCCCAACAATGCCGGGAAGGTGCTCGGGAAGCCAGGGAGTGACGAGAGCTCGAAGGAGTCGGATATGGCTGCTGGAAAGGAGACCCAATGCAAGTAGAGAGTCGATGGGATGCTGAGAATGCCATGAACCAAGCTCAAGAGTCAGAAAGCAAAGCTCTGATACCAGTTGAAAGGGAGCGACGGATTGAAGGTTGGACTCGAGAGCTATGGTGGGAGAGCAAGAGCAAGAAAAGGGAGATACTAGAAATGGGAACTCCAACAGTCACAATATGTGGCCGAGCCTTCCTTTATTCAAACTGTCACTAAAAGAATAAAGAATAAAGTGACGGTGACATGCACCCGCCACCTGCAGTGTGCAGTGGCGGTGACTGTTAGTATAGTAATACATGGGCGGCTAGGCAGAGGCACCTTTACCCCCAACACATAAAATAGATTTAATCCCATGTTCTCAACCACCATGTAAAGCACCTTATAGACACAATCAGATTAAACAAAAAGAAATCCAAGTACAAGTTGAAGAACTATTGAACCAAGGACTCATTAGTCCCAGTAGTTCTCCTTTTGGTGCACTTGTCCTATTAATTAAAAAGAAAAATAATAGCTATAGGATGTGCATTGATTATCGTGTCCTAAACAAAATCACTCTTAATAATAGGTATCTGATCCCTAGGGTAGACGACCTCATGGATAAACTACAAGGGGCTACTGTTTTTAGCAAGATAGATCTCAAATCTGGATATCATCAAGTTATACGCTTGGATACACCTAATATTTTTAAGAGTACATTTAGAACTCAGTTTGGTCATTGTGAATTTCTTGTTATGCCTTTCAGTTTGACTAATGCACCAGCTACATTCAGTCGTATGATAAATCGTATATTTTTGAAGTATCAGAATTGTGTGATTGTTTTCTTTGATGATATATTGATTTTTAGTAAGAATGAGAATGAGCATTGTAAACATCTATCTTTAGTTTTCAAATTGTTGAAAGAGAATCAATTATATGCTAATCCTGACAAGAGTGGATTTTTCCAAAACCGAAATTGAATACTTAGGTCACATTGTTTATTATGATGGTATTTGTGTTGATCCTAAAAAGATAGAGGTAATTTTGAATTGGCTAATCCCTAAAAATGTGCATGATTTATGTTCTTTCTTAGGCCTTTCCAGCTTTTATAGAAAATTTGTGAGAAATTTTTCATCGCTTGCATTGTAGTTTCATACTTAAACCTTCTGAGTTGAAGTATTCCACATATGATAAAGAATTGTTAAGTGTAGTTCAAGTCTTACGTAAATGGAAACACTATCTGATGGGATCCGAATTTATGATTAACACTAACCAGCAAAATATCAAACATATCCTTAGTCAGCCACAAATTTGTGACCGTCATATTAAATTGGTTGCTTTCATTCAAAGTTTTCATCCACTTATCCAATATCAGTCACATGAAGAGAAAATGTTATTGTCGATGCCTTGAGTAGAAGACCAAGTATCCAAAATATTTCTGTCCTATCTTTTGATCCCTTACTCCTATGAAGGATACTTATAATCATGACCCCAGTTTTCAAGTTGATTGGAACAAATTATTCGCTAATAACTAGATTCCAATTGATTCTTTGTCTTATTCTGATGGACTTATGTTTTATGGGAAAAGATTGTATGTCACTGTTCAATTTAGATCATTTGTATTGCACGAAATTCATTGTCCTCCATATCAAGGTAATAGAGGCATTATTTTCACTTTAAGAACATTAGTTAAAGATTTTTATTGGCCACAAATAGAATTTGATATTTCTAACTTTGTTTCAGAGTGTTTAATTTGCCGAAGAGTCAAGAAACACCATGGTAAGCAATATGGTTTGTTAATGTCTTTACCACTTCCTGACCAACCATGGGAATATATTTCAATGGATTTTATAACTGGTTTTCCTAATATACAAGCTAATCAAGATATGATTTGGACTATAGTAGATTGGTTTAGTAAACAAGCATATTTTCTACCATGCAAGAAAACATTAACTGCATCTCAAGCTGCACAATTGTTTTTGAATACTATTTTTACTAATCATGGACTATAGTAGATTGGTTTAGTAAACAAGCATATTTTCTACCATGCAAGAAAACATTAACCGCATCTCAAGCTGCATAATTGTTCTTGAAGACTATTTTTACTAATCATGGTTTGCAAAAAATTATTATTTCTAATCATGATTTTAGATTTTGTAATAATTTTTGGACTACTTTATTTGTTAATTTGGGTACTAAAATTGATTTTTCATCTGCATTCCATCATAAAACCAATGGGCAAACAAAAGCTACTAATAGTATAATTCTAGATATTTTGCGTGCATATATACTTTCAAAACCATAGACATGGGACACACATTTACATCTACTTCAATTTGCATACAATAATACACCACACACAACTACTCATAAATCACATTTTAAAATCATTTATGGACATAGATTGCCTACACCTGTTACATCGTTGTCGAATAAAGTTAAAGCTATTGATGATATTGGCAATATGCATGCTATTATTTTTGCTCAAGTTAAAGACATGATTGTGAAAGCCCAGTAATCGTACACTAAACAAGCTAATAAGAAAAGACAAGCCATGAGTTTCAATGTTGATGATTATGTTTGGTTACGCATTGAAAAGAGAAGATTGCAAAGTGTTGAGAAACACCTTGTTATTAAATTAGCACCTAGGTTTTATGGACCTTTCAAAATAATTCACAAGATTAATGACAATGCATTTAAATTATAACTACCCAAACATTGGAAGATCCATAATACTTTTCATATCAATTTGTTATGACCTTTTAGAGAAAATTTACTTGTCTAGTGATGTTGAAAATAGCATGATCAATGGACGAACTTGCCATAATGCAGGCTAGAAGACTGTAGACAGTTCAAAACTGCTTGCTATTTACTGCAGAAAATGACCAAAAATCACCAAAATCGAGGAAAAATGGCGAAGAAAGTGGAACCAAAGCTACTCCCACCAAGTACTAGTGAAAGTACATCATTTCAGAGTGTTTCAGCATGAAAAATCCATGTCAGTCCATACATACATGCTTGCTATAATAAATTTCAGATTTCAGTAAAAGAGAGCTAACAGTGCCAAAATCGGATCCCAAGGCAATCAGATACTGCCAAGACCAAAGCCGGCATCATGCGAGCATAGCATAAGCATATGACAGTTGATAAGCATGAATCCAACACCCAAGTATGTCATACAAACATCTGCCAGTGAGTAGGCACACCCCTAGGCAACGGGGCAAAGTGTTCCTACCACTACCAAAACTTGACACAAGTAGGTGTCAATTCACAAAGATACGGATCCAAAACTGAGACTTAGCTCATAAGCATACAGTGAACCAAGACATATGATGTATCATCCCAAAAGGTAAGAAGTCCCAAAGTCTCAAGTGTCTGTAACTGCTCAATGGCATGTAACGGCTCAATGCATAAAAGTACCACCTACTCAATGTCTGATAAGCATTCAAGAATGCTCCCACTAGCACAAAAGCCGTATGTACGAGCTCAAGAGCTCAAGCCAAGGCAAGACACAGTGCCAATGACATAAGTCCAAGACAATACATCAATAGTACATCCCGAACATGTAGGCGGTAGAGCATCCGTATGTAGCATCCATAAGCATGTAAGACATCAAATACATCCCAATCCAAACTCTGACAAGCCAAGTAACATCCAATACTACTCCACATAATCCAAGATTAATCCAAGGTGGAGCTTCAATGAGCACTCAAGCTCAACGTATGCATAGGGTAATCAACGGTGACATGAGCATCAAGTCGTAGGCAACGAGTATGCATAAACCCAAGAAGCATCACTGTCAAAGCATATACCAATGTCAATGAGTGCGGGCTGAAATAAGCTCAAGCTTCCAAAAGCATCCACATTCAATGACAAGCTCAAAGCCGTCCCTCGATGATCAATACATCATAGCATAACCCAAGACATACATCCGGAACCAGTAGGCATATGTCAAAGCATGAAAGATAGCTTCAGCCCAAGAGTATCCAGCATGCATTTACTGTTATAAACTATGTATTTCCAGCCCCAAAATCAAGCCAAAATCATAGCATTACATGTAGCTTCAATCCCCCAATCAATCGGGATGCAATAGGCATCAAATCGGTTATGTAGTCTTGCCCAAACAAGCATAGGTATACAAATACATGCTGTCTCAGACCTGAAATCTGTTACAGAAGATTCTGTCATCATAATTTGGCAAATCCAACATCACCATCGTGTTTGGAGCGTGCAAAAATCCCAACTTAGACTCTTACCTTGCCTGAATCGGGTTTCGAATGCCCGAGATATGACAAAAAGAGTGATTTTTGGGCCAGATTTTGAAACATACGCAAAAAAACGTGAGCTGGCTAGGGGGGTCTACTGTCCCACATGTCAACAATGGGGCCCAAAGGGGGCACAAATGAGGGCCAAAGAAGGCCTACACCAAGCCTCAGCAAGCCTTGATAGGCTGGAAGCAAGATCCAGGTGAAGGAAGCTCCAAGAGGTGTAAGCTATGGCTGCCCACAACTTGTTTACAGCCTGTGAGACCTAAGAACTGAAGTAAACCCTGAAGAAAATAATCAAATACCTCTGATGTAATGCCCTGAGGGTGCCCAACAATACCGAGAAGGTGCTTGGGAAGCCGAGGAGTGACGGGAGCTCGAAGGAGTCGAATATGGATGCCGGGAAGGAGACCCAATGCAAGTAGGGAGTCGATGGGATGCTGAGAATGCCATGAACCAAGCTCAAGAGCCGAAAAGCAAAGCTCTAATACCAGTTGAAAGGGAGCGACAGATCGAGGGTTGGACTTGAGAGCTATAGCAGGAGAGCAAGAGCAAGAAAGGGAGAGACTAGAAATGGGAACTCCAACAATCACAATGTGTGACCGGTCCTTCCTTTATTCGAACTATCACTAAAAGAATAAAGAATAAAGTGACGGTGACGGGTTCTCGCTACCTGCAGTGTGTAGTGGCGGTGACTGTTAGTGTAGTAATACACAGGCGGCTAGGTAGAGGTGCCTTTACCCCCAACAATTCTAGGTCAATGCTATCGTGCTGTCAATTCCTTTGAGAAAAGTTCCTGGCCAACCGGGACCACCCTTCCGTAGGGCGAACCCAGAGTCACGTCCTCTGCACTTTCCTCGGGTTGCTTTAGTTATCTAATTACCTACCACATTTAGTTTGACGAATAAAAATAGCTTCTTTAATTAGCCAATTAATCACTGGTTCCTTCACGTAACTTAGGCACTGACACAGAAAAACAATGTCAAATAAGTTCCTTTTCAACATTTGATCTTTATTTATCAGTCTTTGAAATACACCATATAATCCACCCGAAGGCTATTCCAGCAATCCTCAGGGATCTCTATTCCAAGTTCCGCCTGTTGACTAGTATGCGGGCCTCGAGATCCAATCTCGAGTCACGTCGGCCTCTTGTGCAGGATCTGGAGACAAGAGATTTACGGCCAAAGCCTCCCTTGGTACCCAAGCGTCCTCCTGCTCCAAGTAGCACCCACGGAGAAACCTCTTGCGGCGGGTTCGGTCCACGTACCCGGCGCGGCTAAATGACCCCCTTGGATAGGGTCAGTCAGACATCGGAGGTAACTAATATTGCCTCTCCCTCCAGGCTCTCAACCTGAAGCATTAGATATTTTTCCTAAATTAGTTCTTTGAGCAAAGAAGTACTAACAGTGCACCTAAGTGTACAATCAAGAACATTCCAGTGGTCGTTTGTATGGCCAACTGCTAAGGTGTGATTCCTTCTCCTCGAATGCTTCCAGCATTCGATCCTGGGTCAATTTTGACTTGGTAAGATCCCAAGGGTTTCGTAAGCTGAGTTGCTTGATTACCCCTTTTTCCTTGGGTTAGGGTTTATACCCTGTTGACCCAAATTGTCACTACCTTAGGTATCCTTAAATTATAGACAATAAATCCTGGGCAACCCCGTTGTCCTCACTTGATTGGTCAATTGCTTACTAGGTAATTCATAATTTCCCCCCAGCTTGGCAAATCAGTCCCAAGAAAGAGTGTAGTAGCAGGATAACTACTCAACTTCTAGAAAAAATTAGACTTGTACTTAGGACTCGCCAAGTTGGTCTAAGGAGTGGCAATACTATTTTGTGATTTAGACACAAGATCGTACAGCATTGCAGCTTGTGTCAGTATCTAACTTGTGGGATTATATCTTTCTTCGTACGATCTTTCTTGATCAAGAATACCTTTGATCAAGATAAGGGCTTGGGAGTCCTCTTGACCCAACCCAACGCTAACCCTACTAGGCCGATAATGCTTTGGCCCTAGGGTTCCTAAATTCATACGGAAGTCTAGTATTTGGTCAATTGATCCTTAGGGTGAGAACCCTAGATCATTCTTGCATGGGCGTTTAGCTAACCCTAACATTTCGTAAATGTGGGTAGGACATTTGAGATCGGAAATATTAGGTCGGCATCCCAAGTGCAATACTAGGCAGAATTTTAACATAGCTCAACCCTACCTAGCACATTGGGGTGATCGTCATATGTTGACTACTCGTACCTTTACAACTTTCATGTAAGCTACTCAATTATACGTAAATTACTTAGTTGATCTAACCAACCTACGATTAAAGACGACCTTTCCTTTAAATATGCAAATACTTCTAAATTTGCAAGCATTTTCCCCTAAAAGATGTAAGTAACTGCAAGATGTATGTGATGTATCATTCCATGCAAATATGTGATTTCAAGACCATAGACCTTTTCCTTCTATGCAGCTATAAGATCTACAATGGTCTTTCTTTGCCTTGCCCTAAACAGTATTAGTTGACATTCAGAACTACTTCTTGTAAATCCCACGTATATGTATCAAATTCAGGGCTTTAGTCTTTTAATGAAATGCATCCTTTTCATGCGGGACTATTATCGAAACCTAGGCATTAAGAATCGAGGCGTTGTCCACTGGCGTACTCGGGGTGGAAGCTCCCGCGTGTGCTCCTCTTGCCTTTTGCTTAGGAGCCATTGGCGCAGTGGACTTGGATTCCGCGAACTCTCCTCGCCATTTTTGCGATTTCCAAAACTACCTACTAGGCAGATTTCTCCCTTGTGTAGAAATTGACCTTACAAGACACGGTTTTTAAAAACCGGGAAAGGAATGGGTGAACAAGGCTTATGGAAGCCTTAATGGAAGCTTCCAAGCTTCTGAAGTACAAGGAAATGACGTGGAGGTGGGGAGATGATTGGGAGGATGAAGACGATGCTAAAGAAGGTGATGATGATGATGGTAATGATGATGAAGATTATGGTGATGATTGGGAGGATGATGAAGATGAGGTGGGGAGATGATTGGGAGGATGACAACGATGCTGAGGAAGGTGATGATGATGATGGTAATGATGATGAAGATGATGGTGATGATGACGGCAGGGGCGGTACAGCAGTGTGGGGAGATGATGGTGATGATGACGGCAGGTGGGGAGATGATGGTGATGATGACGGCAGGGATAGCCACACAAGTGGCAGGCAGCATGCTTCCCCTCCCCATGCCCCTCTGCCACTCAAGCTTACACATACTCCCTCTCCCCGCCATGCAAGGGCTGAAGAGGAGGGAGTTAATACATTAAAAAATTTGCAAAAATTATCCCTTTTTCTTTCCCGTGAAGGGGTGTTCCCGCGGTGAACTATAGATTCAACCCACTACTTCCTATACGCGATGCGGGGCTGGTGTTTGTTGATGCGCACAGAGGGAGCACTTAGCCCAAGGTTTTTCCGTTGTGGGAGATTACTTTGAACCGATTTTGCGTGAGATTTAGGGTCTTGAATATTTCGTAGCGGAAATATTACACCCCTCATCTCTCTTTGTATCTCTCTCTCATTGTTTCTCTCCCTCACCCTCCCTCTCTCTCTTCCCCCTCTCTCTCATTGTTTCTCTCTCTTCCCCTCTCTCTCATTCTTTCTCTCCCTCACCCTCCCTCCATCTCTCTATTCCTCTCTTTCCATCCCTCTCTCTCTTCTCTCTCCATCTCTCTATTTTTCATGAAGCCCTCTCTCTTCCAATTTTTAATTCTCTCATCTTTCCCCTCCCTTCTTCTCTCTATTTCTCCCTCTCCCTCTCCCCCTCTCCCTCAACATATCTCTCTACAAATAAAAGTAAAGCGAGAAAATAAAAAAGTTAAAAAACAAACTAATGGGAAGCAATGTCTCCTTCCCTCTCTTTATCTCTCTCTCTCCCCCCTCTCCCTCTATTTTTCTCTCTTTCCCCTCTCTCATTCTCTCATTTCTCTCTCTCAATTTTATTTTTCCACCTATCTTTCTTTTTCTCTCTCTTTCCATCTTTCTATATCTCTCTTCTTCCCTCTCTCTCTCTCTCTTTCTCTTTCCCTCCATGTCTATATTTGTGTCTCCCTCCCTTTCTCCTCTTTTCACTCTCCTCTCTCTCTTTACCTCACCCTTCTTTTCTCTCTCCTTCCTCTCTCTCCCTTCCTTCTCTCCCCTCTCTATTTTTATCTATTCTCTCTCTCTCTCTCTCTCTCTCTCTCTCTCTCTCTATTTTTATATCTTCTCCCTCTCTATTTCTCTCCCCACCCCTCTTTCTCTCTCTCTTTCCATTTCTTTGTTTCCTTCCCTTCCTCTCTCTTTGTTTCTCCCTCGCCCCCTCTCTTCCTCATTGTTTTCTCACTCACCCTCCTCTCTATTTTTTGTGCAAAATCAAAGTGGAAGCTAGAGAGTGTCCACAAGAGGGAGAGAAGAGCACACAAGTACAAGGACAAGTCTTGTTTATTCAGTTGCTTATGAAAGTACAACTTGGGTCACTCTCACTCAAAAGTTGATGTAGACCCCTCGGTTGTTTATATAGCCCCAATTGGCTAGGGTTAGGGTTTCCCTTTCCCTCAGGACCATTCACACTTGCCTACCCTTATCCACTCCTACATAAGGAGGGTTCATATGCCTATACTCTCAACACCCCCCCTCAATGCCAAGTGGCATTGGAATACAAACCATAAGAGAATGCCCCCCATCCCAAATTGGATGCCTTTATAGAGCAAGCTTACAAGGATGGTTATAGGTAGAAAGGATACATGACTCAGAGAAGTTGATCATTTGTGGATTAGGAGGCAAATTTGGCATCCAATTCGTTAGCTACTTCTGGAACACTGGGACACTTACTGGTGATATGCCTAGTCTTTTTGCATTTATTGCATTTCATTTTTTTAGGATACTTCTTCTAGCAATTACTTACAATATGCCATTTTTTATGACAGAAGGAGCACTTTGTAGAAGCTGTATGGACTAACACTTGCTCACGGGAAGTAAATGTGGAACAACCATCATTATGGTTCCTCTTCTCTTCATCTAGGCATGACTGAATGGTACTTGCCAAAGTTGGGTTTGGGATATTAGTGAGGGTAGTAACAAGGGCTGGAAGACCTTCTTTACAGATTTCAGAATGATGGCAATGGCATCTTCATCATGAATTGGTGTTTGAACGAAGGCCAGCTATGCCATGAGCCCCTTCATATGTGAAATAAACTTACTTAGATCTTCTCCCTGTTTATACTCCAAGCTAAAAAACTCAATCTTTAGAAAGATCTTGGAGTTCTTCCTTGTAGCGCCATAGAGCCTTTCAAGCTCATCCCACTTCTCCTTTGCAGTGGAGAGTTGGTCAATATGATGAATTATACATTCATCCAAATGAAGCATGATGATGGCCTCAACTCTTTCATCGTCTTCTACATCAAGGGAATTTGATGGGTCAATAACTTTGGTCCCTTTTATAAAGGGCCAGTAGCCTCGTCCCATCATTTTATATTTTACCAGGACTTGTCAGGGATGGAAGTCTTTTCTATTGAACTTGCGAATTTGAGGCCTTACATCTGCATAGGCCATGGCCATTATAGGAAGGTCTTACCTATTGCCTTAGGCAATGGCAGTGTCTAGTCCTTTATAGGTGGCCAAGTACGAACCAAATGAGAGAATTGATAGCCCTACAAATGATAACCAATTTTAAAGCTTTAATGATGAAAAAGGTTGGAAATCATACATATGTAATATCTCAAGGTAGGATTTTGGCAGTCCCATCCTTCGAACAACCCTTGATTTAAGTTTTACTATTTTCCTAGGTTTCAATGAGGTGAACTTTGACTGGACTTCTGGCTCCTCCTGATAATGTGGCCTATTAGAGGAGTTCTTGGTGGAACATGGCTTATCAATCAACTCTATGCTACCGGATGAATTGGAGGAGACTACAATAACACTCATTTCTCCGATTTACCAATAGCAAACAGTAAGAAGCATAAGTTGAATGCATTAGTAGTGCTAAGAAGCACTCTTATCAACTTCCATTCTTTTACTCATAATGTAGATCGATCTTTACGAGCTTAATATTGCCCATGGAATGTGAAGAAACTTTGCATTTAAGCTCCACATGGTAGTAACAAATCTTGATAAGGGTTTTTTAGTGATTAAAATCACTGTTGATAATGCCTAGATTGAAAAAAAAAAGAGAATGAGAGAGCTTAAAGCTTCTTGGCTATGGCTACCAAGAAACCCACAGTTAGGGTTTTACTTATTGTGGGCAATAGAGAGGGAATGAGGTCAAATCCTCTTAAAGGGAGATGGCCCACTACGGGGGCTATGAAAGTCCTATGGTGGCCAAGAAGAATGCACCACCTACAGATCATGCCACACTCAAAGATGCCACACTGCCCAGATTGGGCCTTTTCTTGCTCTTTCAGCAATGTCGCCCTCCTGTGCCCACAATGTTGGGGTTTCTCATGCCACACTACTGCGTCTTGAGCTGGGGAGGAGTTCTTCATAAGAAATCAGGAATTGAAATGCTCTCCTTTGCTCTCCCCAGGTCCTCTAACAGAGGTGGGTCAAGTTGGCTATGGTAGAAATAAGGGTAAATGAGAAGACAAGATTTCTTCTTGTGCACTTAGGTGTGTAGAGAGGCTAAGGGAAGCTGAAGGATCAGAGATGGCTCTGATACCATGTGCAAAATCAGAGTGGAAGCTAGAGAGTGTGCACAAGAGGGAGAGAAGAGCACACAAGTACATGAACAAGTCTTGTTTATTCAGTTGCTTATGAAAGTACAACTTAGGTCACTCTCACTCAAAAGTTGATGTAGACCCTTGGGCTGTTTATATAGCCCCGATTGGCTAGGGTTATGGTTTCCCTTTCCCTTAGGACCCTTCACATTTGCTTGCCCTTATCCACTCTTGCATAAGGAGAGTTCATATGCCTATACTCTCAACATTTTTATCTCTCCTCCCTCCCTATTTCTCTCCCCATCCCTATTTCTGTCTCTCTTTCCCTTTCTTTGTTTATTTCTCTTCCTCTCTCTTTGTTTCTCCATCCCCATTGTCTAGATCAGAAATTGTTTTTGTCATTTTATTTTGATTTTTTGAGCTTGAAAACTTGATGGCCTTGGTCAAGATTGGTGTTTTTCTAGATAGATTGGAGCAAGACTTTGATGATAGCTACTGGACATCCTGAGATATGTATATTTTCTTGCCGATATCTTTGCACATCACAGGGATTTTGGGTCCACAAGCACGTCATGTTGCACTTGTTGGACACATTGCACTCGGGGGTCATCTCCTAATTTTATCAAGTACTTCCATGCCATGGGTTGGGTTAATGCACTCTTTGCACCATTGTTGAGCACTAGTACGGTAGAATGCCCGCTACGACTATATGCAATAAACCCAATCTATGTATTATTACGAACGAGATTCAGTGCAAATTATTTGGAGCTACTTGCTAATTTTGGGAGAGCAAGTCGATGTGTTGAAGTCAAAGAGGAGAGACTACAATGCCGTTTTTGGGAGATGGGGTGGTTGATGACAAACTACCATGAAGACTCAGGTGAATGGAGGCTGTGTTTCTCAAGGTGGTAGTATATTTGGAAAAACAAAAAGCTATAAATTTTTAAAAAGTAAAATCATAAAGGAAGAGAAAGAGCCTTAATGCTTTGTATAAAGAAAAATGTTTAATAAGAAAGCTATAGCTTTTACCAACTTATGACTGATCATGAAGAGAGAAAAAACTATAAAAGGGGGAAGAAACTAGAAGTGAGGGGGACCTTCTCTAGGTTTTGCTAAAGATATGAATGTGAGGAGAGGAAGGTCATACCCAAACTTTTGGAGCAAATGTTCTATTCTTCGAACTTCTACAAGCATGATGTGAATAGCACGATGTATCACAACAATCAGAATATGAGGTAAGAAGATTATGTATGAGGTTTGTTTTGAACTCAAGGTCTTTGCTCAATTATTTTGAGGTTGAAGTTACTCTACATTGTGTGTGTTTTCAATGTGTTTGTGGCTATTAGAGGCATTTTAGTTGTTTTTGTGAGGATTGGCCATATATTGTCGAAGTTTGAGTTAAGTTTAGCAACTAAACAAAGTCATATACATTATTGGCACTCCTTGTCATCTCATTTTTGGGTTGTGTGAGAGGATTATCTTTGAAGACCACTCGTGAAACAACACTCTCAAGAAGGTGAAGGTTGGCAGATTTTCTACCCAACTGGCTTGGCAAGTATTCAGAGTGTCTTTGAGATATGTGGGGAAGAAAATGTCTACTGGTCATGCATATTTGACCCTAGGATAAGTTCTTGGTAGGTGAGCCATCTTTTTGGTCAAAAAAGGCATGTTCAAGTTCGAGCATTGGCTTACTCCAATAGATATGCCAATCATTGACCTATTTGTAAGTTGACAACTTTGGCGGAATTGGGTGGCTTTTGTGACCAATAATCTCAAAGTGGCTTCCTCCAATAATGCATCTTTTGCTTTTCTTGAGATTGGGGGCTAAAAATCTACATATGATGTTAAATACCAAGGTTGTTAAAACAATAGCTTAGGAAGGCCAATTGGGGTGTTGTTGCTCTCTCACTTGTGGAGAGTTGAGCTCTCTAAAGAAGTGCTCGAATTCTTCTTTGCAAGCAATTGGGTTTTAAGATTTCTACTTAAAGACGAGTTCTTTCTATGGAAACTAATGAGGGGCACCTTGTTTGCCAGATATCTTAACTAGAAAAGAGAGGCATTACTAATGGGTGTTGTAGATGTAGGGAGGAAGAGTCTCTCAAACATTCCTTTTAGTAGGAAGGTTGTGTTACTAGGCATCTGTGGAACCAGGTCTTGAGGCACTTTAGTGCCCTACACGGTGAGGAAAACCTTGTGCAATGCTGGATTTTTGGTGGCTTCAATGCTATGGATAGGCATAGATTTCTTACTATCCAATCAGTTAGGATTATTTCACTTTCTTCTTTGCAAGCAATTGGGTTTTAAGATTTCTACTTGAAGACGAGTTCTTTCTATGGAAACTAATGAGGGGCACCTTGTTTGTCAGATATCTTAACTAGAAAAGAGAGGCATTACTAATGGGTGTTGTAGATGTAGGGAGGAAGAGTCTCTCAAACATTCCTTTTAGTAGGAAGGTTGTGTTACTAGGCATCTGTGGAACCAGGTCTTGAGGCACTTTAGTGCCCTACACGGTGAGGAAAACCTTGTGCAATGCTGGATTTTTGGTGGCTTCAATGCTATGGATAGGCATAGATTTCTTACTATCCAATCAGTTAGGATTATTTCACTTTCTTCTTTGCAAGCAATTGGGTTTTAAGATTTCTACTTAAAGACGAGTTCTTTCTATGGAAACTAATGAGGGGCACCTTGTTTGCCAGATATCTTAACTAGAAAAGAGAGGCATTACTAATGGGTGTTGTAGATGTAGGGAGGAAGAGTCTCTCAAACATTCCTTTTAGTAGGAAGGTTGTGTTACTAGGCATCTGTGGAACCAGGTCTTGAGGCACTTTAGTGCCCTACACGGTGAGGAAAACCTTGTGCAATGCTGGATTTTTGGTGGCTTCAATGCTATGGATAGGCATAGATTTCTTACTATCCAATCAGTTAGGATTATTTCACTTTAGTGTATTTGGGATGATAGGAATCTTCTAGTCTTTTGAGGTTTTTGTAACCTTGTATCTTGGCAAGAGCTTGCTTATAAGGCTTTGAGCCTGTGGGACCTTTATGGTAGAGTAGGTAAACTTAGCATGAATGATGTGGCAAGAACTTCTTTTTACATTTGCCCATAGTGAATTGTAGTTGCGGGTATTTATCTATACTACCTCTTATTTTCATATTTCATGAGGTATAGACCAGAACTTACATGTTAGCTACCAATCCTATATGGCAAGCAAGGAACCATCTCCAAGTCTCCAATGCCATCTTTTTATTTTTTTTGAAAAAATAGAATATATATATATATATATATATATATATATATATATATATATATGTATATCTCTCTCTCTCTCTCTGTGTGCCTTGTAACTTGCAAGCTCCCCTGGCTTCTACCTCCCCTGCCGTCATCATGCCGCTATGCGGATACAATGTGAAAAGAACCTAGAGTGCATAATCATCCATCTTTCTTACTAATCTAAAGAGTCAATGCCATCTTAGTCATTAGTGTTAGTATCCATAGTATGGATGGTTTAACAATATAGGATTTTTGGACCAAGTTTAGCCTATTTTTGATATTTTAGATATTATTTCTTATAAATATCCTAAAAAGGTGTACTAAACTTCTAGAATAGAGTGACATGCAAAAAGCAAGTGGCTTTTCAACCAAAGGCCTCTCGAATTTACGCGGCGCGCGATGGCAATTTTCAGACAACAAACAACACTCTGAACATGAGGAGAGAAGAAGGAGCAATCTGGGAGAATTCTAATTAGGTGTCCTTGGGGTTTACCCTCCTTTCAGAGTCAACAGAACCATTAGATTTGTCGCCTGAGAGCAGAGAAGAAGCTAGTGTTTGGTGCACGTTTTTGGTATAACAAGGAGCTCCAGGTGATCTAATTCTTGGAGATTGCTTCCGAGTAGTAGTACACATTGTCTAGATGATCCAAGAACCATTTGTCTTAGAGTTTAGCCATCAAATAATCAGCTTAGCACTCATGTAATAATCAGGAATATACAGGGCTGAAGTACATTTGGAGTTCCATACGAGGATTTTGTTTACTTTCTCACGTTCTATCAATACATAGTGCTTCGAATTATTGAGCTTTGTCTTTATATTGTGTAATGGCTTTGGCAGACTTGCCAGAAGATTTTACGATTGATTCACGATGTATGGACATGTTTTGAGGAGAACTTGATTTCTAATATTCTTAGGATTCATTTGAATCTCCTACCTATTCGTTTTCTCCTCTTCTATCTCCTATTCTCTACTTCCTTCTCTCTCTGATCCTCGGTTGGATATGACCTTTCAACTAAAACCCCTTCGATAGTGTGTGCATTAAAGTACCGTTCTCCTTTCAAAATTCACACCCTCTCTCTCTCTTTGCCTTGTAGTCTGCATGGTCCCATGGCAAGCCTTTAATCATCACCTTTTCGAGTCTTAGCATGTCTTGGTTTGAGTATGCAGCCTACTTGCTTTTAGGGTCAACTGCTTGGCAAAGCTCATCCTCTCATAAAACAAGGCTTGATGAGGTGTTGTGCTTCAATGTATGGAAAGTTGACATGTCTTCTGAGCTTCCACCGAGAATAGACATCCAAAGTCTAGAAAAACTAGAGGTGCAATGTCGAAACATCTTAGTTGGGGACACTTCACAAGGCTCAATGAAAGGCGATATGTTAGGCATCATTGAGAGAGAGAGAGAGAGAGAGAGAGAGAGAGAGAGAGAGAGAGAGAGAGAGAGAGAGAGAGAGAGAGAGAGAGAGAGAGAGAGAGAGAGAGAGACTTGTCTTTTTTCTACCTCCATTGCCAAAACCCTGACTCTCCTCAACCAACACGTAGGTGATGGAAGTTCTTCCATCTTGCAAGTGAAAGTTTTACCATTACTTACAAACTAATAATTCGATAAGGATGATGGGGGGAGTGGAGGCCACAAATCGAAGCATCCTTTTTGGCTATGGTGGATGAAGAGTGCAAGTGTGCGCGCATGCGTGCACGCACACACACACATGCAAAAGCTCTCCAAAGGAAGAATTCTTGGATGTGTGTGTGTGTTCTCTCTCTCTCTCCTTCTTAGTCATGCCTTGTTGAAAGAAGTACATCATAGGAATGCTGGTCTATGAGAATAGCTATTGGTCCAGCTCTACGGCATGTGTAGGGTGGAATCTCCCATGTATGCATCAAGCTTCATAGCCCTATAGTTTAGGTGATGGAGGAATACATGTGGGACCCCATGACAAGGCTGCTATACTACGGCTATGATGAGTGGAGATAGCATGCCTATGCTGACCTGAAGATGAGCATGTTGCTGAGCTTTTGAGGAGAGTTCGTGAATTAGTATTTGATGGAATGAGAGAGAGAGAGAGGTAGGTTTTAGTCTATCGCTTGTCATACACCCTTAAGACAACGCTTGTGCGGGTCCTAGGCACATAGCACTTAGTTTATGTAATACAAACTACATTTTAGTGTGGAAATTTGGAAGGTTAGAAATCATTCTATGATTACCATGTAAGACAAAGTATTTCTTTCAATTCCAAAGAACTATAGAATTTGAGAGGTTTGAAATCATTCTATGATTGCCATGTAGGACAACATATTTCTTTAAAGCAAAGCTCACGAAAAACTTTTTTCCCATCCAATGGAAAAAAGGAGGAGGCTTAACCTTGACCATTTGGGAGGGAAATAGCAAGTTTTATAACTATAATACTAAAAAAATAGCTGATTTTTATCAAGATGAGATTCAATTTCAACCGATTTTCAGAGAATCTTGCTTGAAAAAAATACACTAAAGAATGGTTTTCTGCTTTCAATTTTATCGTTGATCCCAATACCCCAATAAACTGCCCCACTAAAGGTCCGTGCTAGATACTATTGAGCCTGTGCTCGTGCTCTTATATGTACTTAGCGACTCCCCATTCGTTGCCGTTGATATCTTCTCTCTTTCTGGAGTCTCATTAAGCATAGGTCAAAAGAGATCTAAGTCCTCTGAGAGAGAGAGAGAGATCTTGCTCCCCTGAGGCCTCTTCCTGTATTCTTGCCTAGCGGATCAGCTACTCCGCCATGTCGCCAGAGGAGTCAGAGCCCACTGTCCCGGAGGCCGTGTCCCAGAAGCTCGATGATCTGCCGGCTTCTATCCAGTCTGAGGCAGCCGCCGAGGATACTCCTTCGCCCCCCCCGCCCACTGGCAAATCGCGCCTCTTCAACAGGCAGAGATCGCTCCATGAGATTCTCGGAGGCGGCAAGCGTGAGTGCTTCTCTCTCTCTCTCTCGCTGCGTCACGACTCACGGGTGTATATTCTGTAATGGCAGTTCCAGCCCATCCCTCTGGGATGTGTGCAGGTCGATACATATCTGCGCATCTGTGCGCTTACACAGTGTTGGCCTCTGACGTCAGCTGGATTTTGTAAATTCTTTGTACTTTTTACAAGATGCTTTTGATATTTTCCCAGGTGGGAAAAGGGGCTCTTTTCCTAGGTTTTTCTCTTTAGTGTTCAGCATCACGAGCTTCTCCTGGGACGCACTGCATACCTAGCTAGGTACGGTTGGGGCCGGGGGGACTGCTGGCCCCCTCCCAAGGCTGACAGCCCCCTGCCCTCAGACCGCACATAGCTAGGCATGATTCAAAATTCACAAGGTGGGAACTATGTGAGAATTTGTCTTAAACATAGTAATATAGACTATTGCTCTAAGAAAAGCTTAAAAAAATGAACGTGTATTTTGCACTTGACATGATCTTGCATCATAGAAAGCCATCTGCTGTCTGCTTGTGTCTTTGCTTTTGTGCTCCTCTGAGGCCAAGTCATGTCTTTGCATTTATGCTCCTCTGAGACCAACTCACGTAGCCGGTTACATTTGTGCAAAGGCTAGTATTGTTTTGCATGTTGTTAAAACTTCAGCCCATTTTCAGCTCAAATAAAAAGCCTCAGTACATGATAGTATGTGTTAGCAAAAGCCACTGTTTTGAGAATGCCACGAGTGCTCTTCCTGATGGTTGGAATGTCTTCTCATTACCATGCGGTGTTATGCTTTGCTACTCGGACTAAGATTTTTGTTGTGCTGCTCTTCAGCTGCCGATGCATTTCTTTGGAGGGATAAGTTTATGTCAGCTGGAATATTGGCAGGGGCCACTGTGGTGTATCTTCTGTTTGAGTACTCAGGCTACACAATTATCACGATACTCTGCAATCTGTTGCTGGTCACTTTTGTGGTTCTGTTTGTTTGGTCAAATGCTGCTGGGTTTCTTAATAGGTATGCTATCAGAAAGCTCCCGTTCAAGTATGGTTGTATAATCTTTGAAGAAAGGCCTTTCTCTTAGTTGTGCATCCATATTTTGATATGGTAACGCAGGTCTCCTCCTCCAATCCCTAATTTCAACATCTCTGAGGAGGAAGCTACCAGTCTTGCATTGGCCATCCGATCAGAGCTCAATAGAGTCTTGGCAATAGCGCATGACATAGTGCTTGGAAAAGATTTCAAGCATTTTCTCAAGGTGATAAGCCAGCTGTATGCAACATTTCATTCATGCTTTACATTTATCAAAGGCACTTACTGATCATCAAAGATCTTGTGGCAAGAAGGTTATGGCAGTTCTTTGGGGCTTGGCAAAGATTGGTGGGTGGTTCCACTTTCTGACCCTAATCTATCTGGGTAAGTTCACAACCTCCTTTCACAAATCTTCCTTCTTGTACTGTGCATGGGAAACCCTTTGGGCATGTAACACGTCTGTCCCTGCTTGCTTTTTGCTCTTGCAGTGATTGTGTTTGCACATTCTGTTCCAATTGTTTACGAGAAATATGAGGACCAGATCGAGGCTTATGCAAAGGTTGCATTTGACCAAGCGCATAAGCACTACAGGAAGGTTGATGATACTGTGTTGAGTAAGCTAATGAAGAAGAAAGAGCATTGAAGAAGCTACTGTGATCACTTCTACAGTATGACAGAAGGCCTTGTAGATGTGCCCAAGTGCAATGCCAAATGGAGGTCTGAATTTCTGAAATCATATGAGTTCTTCTGAGAAACTTGATCCAGTTTGAAATGGTCTTGAATTGCCTGGCTTTTTGCCCTTCCAATGTTCGAGCAATTTCGGTATAAAGTGCATCCTCTTGCAGTGAGTCAAGGCTCAATCCGCTCTCCAGAGCCTTTGGCTCCTCATGACAAGGCATGCATGACTGGAAGTAGCTGGTTCTAAAGATGATTATAGTCAGTTGGCTCATTGAAATTTAAATTGAAGAAACATGTGAACCATCATGAAATCAATGCCAATTTCTAAGCAGTAAGCACTTTATTATTTTTGTATAACATGTTTTTCTGTGATTGCCAACCAAAAACCTGCCTGGATGTGCTTTTGGTCGTTGACTTCCTTAGTTTGCGTAAGTTCAAAGAGGCTTGCTTATCAAGTTCAACTTAGGACACAAGTGTGTGCAACAAGTGAGAGAGACTGAACTAGTGGAATTTGGTAAAGGTTTAGGGTTTAGGTTTAACTCTTGGCAGATTTCTTGAGAAAAGGAAGGTGAGTCCATACGATTCGTCTTTGAATGACATTGTGACTCTAGAGGTACTGCTGTTGTCATGCAATGGACTGTAGAGGATTAAATTAGGAGCTATAGGTACCAAGAAAAGCTCCATATCTATGAAGCATATATATATCACATTAAAGTCAAAGCTTGAATTTATCTATGATGCATGTAAATCACATTAGAAGTAATTTCTTATCTTAATGATTTTCAATTGTGGACATATATAGCTTCATATGCACCCAAGCTTACGTACCTTTAAAAGCACATGTAATCTTCACTGCTTTAGTAGCTAGAATGGCCTTATCTTGATTGCTTGATTAAATGTAGTCTCCTCTTCCTTTATAACTTTTAGCTATGCTCAACCCTTTTTGTGTTCATTTTTTTGATTATATTAAGGAGTATCACAATGCCATGCTTTGCAATGATGTACGATGGTTGCTTAGAGCAAACAACTCCTTGGAATTTATTGACAATGGTGTCTCCCAGTACATGTTTGTGCACCTATTCATGAAACTTTTCAATATGTGAACTATTTTGAAGCTTCTTACATAGGTGCCATATAATGCCAATCTGTAAGAAGTCATTATGGTTGTGTTGCATCTAGGTCAAGAAAGTAATTTTTGTAGAGGAGAATGTCAATGAATGCCAACCAAAGTCTTTTGGCCTTGAGTATGCTTGTAATATTGTTGTGGATCTCTACTTGGACGGAGCCATCCAATATATTATTAAGAATGTTGGAGTATGAATAAGCAATAATATCTCATCTAAGTAGTACTAGCTTATTTTTAGGTTCCCATGCTCTAGGTTGATATATAAATGTGTAGCCTATTGGGAAGCAACAAGAACATTAAGGGCCAATCAAAGTGACCACATCCAATTGTTTTGAATTATGGATTCTAATTCTTGCAGATGTTTATCAATATTGGCACTTTTTATATCTATCATGTCCTTCCAAATTAGTTGCATGTCTCAAGAAAACAAAGTTGGTTGGATCTATCTACCAACATGCTCTCCTCTACAACCCTACGAGAGCACATTGTTCAACTCGTTGATTGAGCTTATCACTTTTTTGAGTAATGTTTCAAGTGACGTCAATGATTGCTTAGTTGGAGGAGTGATTGAGCAAGTTTCGTGGGATTGTTGGTGCAATTTTGAATGAGCAAATTCATAATGCATAATCCTTTCGGAAAAATGATATGTAGGTTGATTTGGGTGACCTTCCCTTTTTTTAAATGGAAGCGTTCAAATGGCATGACATTAAAAGGACTTTTTTGCAACACTTATCCCAAGTATTACAAGTGTGATGAGTGCTCTCATGCATATTTACCAACAACTTATGATTTGGTTATCTTGACAACAAATAATTACAAACTTATAACCTGCAATATTCCACGATTAGAGTATACTAGAAAAGTATAATGAAAGGGCCTATCAACAATACTAGTAGTAACAACCTTGATTGTGATGATGGTAGAAGCGACTTTGTAAAGATGGTTTCAAAATAAATGTAACATGTTTTGGCTTGCCTTATTTATCCACTTACTTTCTAGCCAATGTATTTTTGAAACATTTAGTAAAAATTTGTTGTTGATTTGTAAATGAGCTATTGAATTGATGAGAATAGGTTGGGTAAGGGTTGTGCCATGCCTAAGCTGAAAGACTTACATGAGAAAGTGAGAATGTGAACACTAGATGTACCCACATATTGACTCTGCAATGACCCCACTTGTGCCAACAAGAGAGAAGGTCTTTGAGGTGAGCGAGCAGTTTAGAGAACAAAGAGAAAGGTGAGTTACGGGGAGACAAAGGTCTTTAGCCTTTTGGAATAATTAGCAAGTCTTTAGACATTCTCAAAGTTCCTATAACGTCGACACAAAAATAAGAGATGAAATAAACCAATTTCTTGCTATGAAACTTTGACTATGTAAACTTGGTGGTAATAAAATTAACTTGGAGATGATGCAGCTCTAATAGTGGTGTGTTAGACGAGTATCAATCCCTCCCCCCTCCCCCTCCCCCTCCCCCCCCCTCTCTCTCTCTCTCTCTCTCTCTCTCTCAAACATGCACATACGCTTGCACGTGCGTGCACACACTTTGAGGTCGAGCCTTTTACATAGCAGGTCAAAGCTGTCTCTCAATAGGTCAAGCCTCCTACATAGCAAGTTGAAGTTGCTACATAGTTCTCTCTCTCTCTCTCTCTCTCTCTCTCTCTTTGGTCCTAGTCCCCGTTTACATAGTTTAGCACACACCACTCGCCCTAGTTCGACACAAGCAGTCCCCCCCACTCTATGCCCCTGCTCTCTCTCTCTCTCTCTCTCTCTCTCTCTCTCTCTCTCTCTCTCAAATATGGCTTTCTACTGCGAGGATTTCCTACATACTATAGATGATGGATTCATTGTTCGCTCGAGATACATGGACACGTATTCCCATGGTATCAAATGTACTATTGACCAGTTGCGCTTCTCCTCACATCAGCCAGAGATTGAGATTGGTAGATATATATCCATCCCACTAGAGGAGTGCCTATGCCAGATATGTTAGTTAGAACCGGAGAGATAGAGGAGCATTATATCTACTAATGCCTAGTGTATTATGAGATCTATGGCTATTTCCACTGTCTCTTTAGAGACAGATTTGGACCACTATCCAGAATCATGGATTTTACCGATTGGTGATGCCTTGGCCTCTTTCTCCTTAAGATACGACAACTCCATGACATGTGCCTTAGGAGTACAACTGCTCCAAGACATTGAGACCCTTTGCAAAGGCAACTCACAGAAATCTTTGCAAAGGAGACTTAGGAGACTCCAATACAATTACAACCCCATTCCACACGATAGACTCTCTTGCTGCCATAGTCTACACACAAATAAGGAGTATTGATTGATTGGGCTGTTTAGCTTAGCCAATCTAGATGTCCTAGGTCTTGACACAGACACTGATGACACCTTGATAGGCGGATACATGGGATTATTGCTCGAGCTAGAGCTATAGGCCCTCCATACCCACATGAGATTGTACCATATCTGGAGCTCATTGTTACTAGATAGAGCTCTATGTTTTACATAGCCATAGTTAGTTTCCTTTCTTATTTTTGCTTTGTGCTACATATTTTGCCTAGACAATTGTACCATCATACACATGATCGTAACTCATGATCTCATAGGTCATTTTGGCCTTTCGTAGACGTTAATGTATCATTTAATTTCATTTCTCTCGTTCCAAGTTCGATACACACAATTTGTTTCTAGTTGAGTAGAAAACACGGACACCAGCTCACTTGAGCTCGAGACACACACAGTTCATCCTCAATTTGTAGACACAGTGCCAATCCGATGTACAATAGCTCATGACACAATATTGCCTACCCCCAAGAGAAAATAGCAACTCGAAGCCTTGGCACAGCTTTGCCACCCACATCATGTACAGTTCAACATCAGTCTGCACCAAACCACTCTTTCTAGCCATAAAATGATGGCACCTTCAACCTTTGTTTAAAATGAGCATCATGACATCAAGAAGCTCTATATAAGATAACAATCTTTAGCCTTTGGACATTTAGAAATGCTCAAAATATTCAAAGGGTACAAAAGTTCTTTCTCCTCGATAGCGATATGTGTAATTAAGAAAGCTTAGAAGTTTTGATGGGGCTGGTTAGGAAAAATAACATGTTTCGGGCTTGTTTATAGGGCCATGAAAGCGATAGTTAATCTATGAAAGGTTCCTCTCCTTTTGAAGTTGGGCTAATGTAAATACTTTTTATTTTTTAAAATATATCTACCTGTCATTATTAATTAGAAGATAACAAATCTAAATTGATCTTAAGCGATTTTGACTCTTAAACATGACATGATTACCAAACTTTTTATTAAGCAAATCAAACATGAACTAGTATGCAAATGAAAATATGTTGAAAATATTGAAAATTGTTATTCGAATGTTTGGAGAGAAATCCAAAAGTTCAAGGATTGACATATAAAAGCTTAAACCTAAATAGCCACATTGATGGTGCCCCCTTATCAAATGATCATTCTACTATACATTGACTGATTGCTCTATCAAGACTTGTTGATAACAATTGACAAGTGACTCATATCTTTGAGCAACAATCAATGAAAAGTTGATGTCTAATATTGTCAAAAAAATGACATAGAAGAAATGCACTTAAAGGTGAAAAATCCAATCAAAACTGGATGCTATCTAAGGTTAACTTAACCAACAATAAAAATAGGATGGATGATAAAAAATGATGTAAGATGAATGCACGACAGTCAAAGATTAAGGTATAAGAACCAATCCAAGTCTTGATTACAAGATGCTATGTCACACTTTGAGCCTTCGAGGAGTGATGTTGTAGTCTGATGCTATACACAAGCTATGTAGTAGCCATTAGGAAAAAATTGGACTAAAAAATAGGCCCTTAAAAATAATATAGTTTAAGATTTGGACCTTTTGGATTGTCCAATAGGAAGGCTAGATGTTGCCTCATCCCCCATAGAGGGTGAATTTTTTCTCTTTAAATCTTGGGTTCTTGATTCAAAAAAGGGGTAGTAAGGGATTAAAAAAAGGGGTGAATGAATAGTACACTAAATTTGAGTTTCTAACTTTGTAATTTTTCTTTTTTGGTGAGTTTTCAAATTTATTTTATTTTCTCTCACACGATTAGTTTGACCCGAATGCTTAGTTGTAGACTACTTTCCCTCTCTTCTCCATTTTGGTGAATTTTTGTCTCCATTGAAGCTCTCTAGTGAGAATAACTAGGGTTTTGAGCATTCTTCTTACATCTCCACTTTCTTCTACTTGTAGCTCTAGAATTTGGGCAAAACACAGGTGTGCATATCTCTTTGCGATTTCTCTTGTTTGCTATTTTTTAGTAGGATTTGATGTTGTTTCTTACTATTATTGTTGTTTTGTTACAAAGGTGGTTTTGGGTAGGAGGCACATGTATCTCTCTCTCTCTCTCTCTCTCTCTCTCTCTCTTCCCCCCTTTATGCATTGTTTCTCTTTTTTGTTGTGTTTTCAATAGACCTTGATATTGGTTCTAATTCTAATTGATTTCTTGTAGAGCTCATTTGCAGAAAGAGGTGAAGGTTCTGATCTTTGTGTGTGTGTGTGTGTGTGGATTTTCTTTGCTACTATATTTCCAATACATCATATTGTTGGTTCTAACCCTTGTTGTTGTTTTATTGTAGAGATCATTTTGGGTGAGTTTGCATAAGTGTTAATCTCTCTCTCCCTCTCTCTTTTTCTATCTTTGTGTTTTCCCCTTTTCTATTGTTTTTTTTGTATACCTTCATGTAAAAACTAACTCTTGCTTGCTCCCTCTTTTTGCAAAGATCAATTTGGGCAAGATTGGATAGGTGCTCATTGCTTTCTTTCTCCCACTCACTCACTCACACTCTCTTTCTTCCTCTTTGCGTTTTCTCTTTTTTGCTATCTTTATAAGAGGGCATGATGCTAATTCTAACTTTCAGATTGATTGTTATTGCAATAGTTAACACAAGGTAGAGCAGAAATTCTATAGCTCTACATTTTGATTAGCAACGATTCAATCTTATAGCTTATAGGTAAATATGCCCAATTTTATGCTTTTTATTCATGTAACTATCTAGACATTTTTTTGTTAAAAGGGATTCATTAATTGAACAATTTAGTCATAGTTTTTTAATATCTATGATTTTAATAGAATTTGATGATCATAAATTTTATATTTATTGTTGTTTCTACAATTAACAAAGTAGTACTACAAATATTCTGCCTTATAGGTAAATTCTCTCTTTTATATTATAAGAACTCATGAATTCTATGACATGTAGGTATTGTGTAAGGTTTAGGTGAAGCATAAAAATCTTGATCAAATATTTTGTTGTGGTGAGTAATTCCTTTATGTTAGATGATATGGATCTCTTGGAAGTTGAGGTTCAAAAGTCCTTTGATTTATTGGTCCTACGTGTCCATTTTGATCACTATGCCAATCGATTATGATCCATGAAACTCTTGTATCATATCATCCATATAATGCACAACTTGCTGATTCATAGAATATCTCATGTGTCAATTTAATGTGCCTATTCAAATTTGCCTGCCATCCTTGTATTGACTACCCTTTAATACTTACGTTTTTAATGTAATGTATTGAGTCAAACCAGACTCTTGATTAAAATGATGCCTTGAGATTGAATCCTTACTTTGTGTCGATGTATATATCTATATATGCTTCGATATCAATGTTTGTGTCTATTTATAAAAGTGTAAACATCACTTAATGCCATGTTGATCTATATGGCATATTGGTGATTACTAGTTGGACCTAAGATGCTTACTGTTTAGGGCTTGACATATATTTCTTTATATCTATTATTTAGGTTATAAGGCTTGAGAGAAGAACAAGCATTCTCTCGATAGAAGTATGCAACACGAAAGATGAAAAAGGGAATTGGATTATGGATACGTACCATTGCTTAACTTGGGTACATATGTGTTCAAATATAAAGGGAGCTTTTAGGGTAAAATAATTTGTAATTGCAAATATATCAAAGCACTAGAAGGGAAAAATTTTAGCTCTTAGGCAAAGGAAGGTTGATTTTCACCTTGTAATAGAGGCATTGGTACAACATGTATTCATGCAAAAGCAAATACATATTGCATCCATTGCAACCATTCAATGAAACATTCAAATAGTAAATCTTTGTAGTACATTGAGAATGAGAAATTTCATGATATCTATGTAACTAATTGTCTTGTATTTACAAAAATATAGCCTTCGAATTATTGTGAGTGACCAAATGTCAAGAGTTTCACAAGTTCTTTTTAGTTTTACCACCTTGAAATTGATAGACTGGTCTTTGAGGGACATTCAACCAAGCAGATTAGAGAACCTTGCATTCTTCTACGACTCCAACTACATATTGCCCAAGGGTGGTCGAGAATATGGAATCCTTGAGTCTATACATGTATCAAATCTGAATAGTATAGAATGGCCATTGTGTAGCAGTGATATTTTGCACATATGTATAGCACAAAAAATTTGGTAGACAAATCAAACTTTATGAAGCCAAGCACTGCGTCAAAGAAAATACACTTAAGTTGGTTCAAACCAATTGTAATTTTTGCACATATTTTCAAGAAATGTGAGGGCTTGAGATGTAATAAAAGAACTTATATAATGAAAAGTGCATCAAAGGATTATGTAACAAGGATTCTAGGCAAAACTTGGATATCAGAAAAATCACTCATAGTCTTGACACAATAGATCATGTCGAGTCACAACAAGGGACATGGCTTTCAAGTAAAATTTTATCACAATTGCAAGTACTTTATCGTACAATAGACTTTATGCCTAGTGTTCAAGTATCGTAGATGGAGGATGCTCAAGGGTGACTGGATGTGCTTTGATTATAAGACACATGTGAAAGTACAACTATGGATGTTACTATCATCTGTGAGATTCGTGAGTCCCAAGTCTTGTAGACGGAGGATGATTGGCCCTTGAGTATAATGTGCTAGGAAATCACAATGTTAATGGATAACTCACCTACTAGCCTTTATTTTAAAGTGGATGGTAAGAAGATTCATCAACTCCACAAGTTGTCATATCCAACACTTGAAAACTTTCAGATTTTTTTAGCAAATGGAATATTATCGCATTAAAAAATCATACACGTAATATTTTAAACTTTTGAACTTTTTAACATGTCGTGTGTCTATATAATTATATTTAAAAGTATTCATATATATATATATATGTGTGTGTGTGTGTGTGTGTGTGTGTGTGTGTGTGTGTGTGTGTGTGTGTGTGTGTGTGTGTGTGTACACATACTTTAAATTTTGAGATAAGATGCATGTGCCCAACTGCACATCAAGGGAAGAGAGATGTCTACCCTAACCTTGATTTTTTTGAACATGCATACACATTTCTTAAATCAAGATAAGATGTAGATATGCAAGCATCCACCTGGGGACTGGGAGAAGGTACCTACCTTTTCACGGTAATTGATAGAGTAAGTATATATTCTTGCAATGTATAATGGAATTTTTGAACACATGTAACATCCTTTTGTTGACATTTGAATACACGCACATATCTACATAACGAGGGGAAGGGGGAGGGGGCTCGTTCTAGATCATAGCTAATGCAATGTACAATTGACACATCGATACATCTACATATGCACAAGTACATCAAGTAAAGTCATAAATAAACATCATATGCTAACAATCCTTTAATGGTTTAAAACTTAGGGGTTTTAAGGTGGAACTACTTTAGTTATTGTTTCAGTGTTTCATTTCACACATTCTCTCTTTATCTCTTTACATCCACCACATCCCTCCTTGCTATGTAATAGATTCTTCTGTGTACACTTTGACACATGGATCTATGAGACTCTCTTTTCTAGCTAGGGTGACAAGATTTTTTATGTCTTCTCAAAGAATTTCAACCTTGAACATGTGTTCTTATCATTGGAACCGCCCCTTTAGGTCTTGGAAGACTTTGTGACCACCATTGCCACCTGCACTACTCCATTGAGAGATCTAACATGACTTGGTGCCTCTAAAACAATTCATATTACTTCAAGCAAGGAAGAACCACCAAAAAGAAGTGAATAGATGAACTTTGGCCCATGTGGAACTTTCCCCAATCTTTCGCACAGAGTGTGCACTATTACCATGAGCAATGCACCAGGTATAGCAGCTTTGGCGATCGTGGAGCATGAGTATGCATTAGTATAAGTATATTAAGAAACACCCTTTCTTTACATGTTATAAGGCCATGACATGATCCGTTTTACTTTATTAAACTTATATTTTTTAAATTATAGTTAAAAAACTCATTTTATACATATAATCTTGTAAGTTTTACTAAATAGAATACCCTTTCTTTTGAAATTGCATAGTATCTTACATGTTCTATAAGATGTGTCCCCTGGGTATCACATACAAGGGAGAAGAGCCGATAAATATTCAAGAGGAACACCAAGTGGTGGTGGGATCTTATGGTGCCATCCTTTTTAGAAGAGCCACAAATCGATAAATCCAACCTTTCCTCCTTGATACCCATTGAAGTAGATGTCATGGAGTACTTGCTTCTATTGGATGTAGTACTGCAGTACTTGAAAATGAAGGGAGTTGTTCTTTGTCCTAGTCATGGTTTGAATGGAAGACCTCATTGATTATGATTACGTGGATGTGTATCCAACAATAGTGAAGGCTGAAAGATATGGTGGCACAAGCTTAGATATAGTGTGTGGTATTATAGTAGCACAGGAGCATATTTCCTTAGACTGAAGAAGATTACCTTGTGCTAGATACAAAGTTGGAAGCACTACATGATGGGACCTGAAATGGGCCAGCACTGGCTATGGCACTAGCCGGACCTCATGCTCATGACACACAAACACCCTCACGGCCTCACGGACCAAGAGCGTCAATCTAATGCTAAAGAACAAACTGCCCTAAAGCCTAATCTATGCGTTTATAGTTTATAGTCCAACATTTCCCTAAAACTCTTCAAAGGGAGAACCCAAAGTACATAGGCATAACGCCTCGTCACACACACATAGGAGGCACTCCACCGACTAATAGTCGGAGCCCCACTGCAACTCTCCTACATCGCAGGGATTGGCCCTTTGATGTGCTGCTAAACATATAACACAAATGAGCACAAAATCCTCTCAAGGTACCAATATTTTACGTTCCAGGATGTACCATTCCTCACTACACCTTCCCCTTAGGACCCAACGGCTAACCTATAGCTTAGGACATCCTCTCACGCTCATCGTTGGTCACAACCTAAGAAAAACAGGTGCCATGCATCCAAGAGGTTTTTCTGATACCTTTTAATTATTATGCTTAATGCAAATCGTGTATGGCTATGTGCTCAAACAAAAGAAAGATCAGCATCGTGCATGGTGCATAAAGCATTCTTTCCATGAATTTTACTAGCGCGTGCTGCGTTGAAAGGAGGCACCGAGCCATATGCTCATGCTACCATCCTCTTTATTCAAACCGTTTCCCATATGCCAAGTGCAATGCATAAATCAAATCTTTTCTTTATCTTTCAGTGTTTCAGCCCCTTTTCATCCAACTCTTAGCATTTTGCATCATTGATCGGTTAGATAGGGTTTCTATGTATTTTTCCCTTTTAAAAGAACAATAAATATGCACAAAACATAGAAACGGGGACAAACCGAGGCCAACCTCGTGCTTTGCCATCGTTATACATTGCACAAACATAGATATAATTTTTCCTAATTTTTCTCAGCCCATTTTCTAAATTTTCCTAATTTTAAATCATTTTTTTTCATTTTTAGGCATTTTTCCTATTTTTCTTTAATAAATAATGACTGAAAATGAAAATTGATTGTGGCCTGTTTCCCTTAGGTTCATTGACAACAAAAACTCAGATTTAGTTGGTGTGACATATCATATTTCTCATTTATATAGCAAAACCCCCAATTTTACCCTTAAAACGCGTGTTTTTATGTATTTTAACACTATTTTCGGCTATGTAGCCTTATATTTTCTGATTTTCAGGTTGCAAACAGTTGAAACTCATGGCAAACAATATCATAATAAACTTTCATCCCACATGAACAAGGTTTCATAAAGCAAATAGGATAAAAAGATAATTTCTCTTTATAAAAATAGCATTACCGCTTATTTTCAGGTCTCAGTTTCTTGGTCTTGCCTACGGGACTGATTTCCAGTATGCATTTAATGCTCAGCATCTTCAAGAATAGCCCTCTTCATGTCTTCATCCATCCGGAAGCAATCCGGTCTCATCCGAACAAGCTTTCCTCCATCATTCTTCATTGCCTTCTTCCACACAAGAACAACCCCTTAAGGGAGAGAGAAGGAGGAGAGAGAAAGACTAAAATCAGAGATCTTCATCCAGGCTATCATTTGACGAGTGAAGGATGGCGATATACTCGGCCCACAGGGGGGAATCAAGGCCCAAGATTTGTTCCATGGGTTGTATGCAACCCCCCAATCATGAGAGAGAGGAGAGAGGGCGCAAAATTTGGCATGAAGATGATGGCGCCTCCATCTCCTCCTTCATCTTCTCTCTCCATGCTTTTTCATCTTGTATGCTTAAAATTTTGAAGGGGGAGGGTCCAAACTCGAAAGGCATGCCCAATTTTGGCCTCCCAAGTGTCCACCTTTTCATATCTTGCTCATCTTGTGGCCATTTCCCCGTCTTGGCTCCGATTTGAGCTCTGAAAAATCCTGGGCGTCTGGCTTGTCATCCCGCATTGACCGGAAATTCCTGACATCCCACATAGCAGTTTTAAAAATGATAAAAAATCTACAAGTGTCGCTCGGACGCCTTTTAAAAGTTGTATTTCAATTGGTGCTTAAAATCATCCTAGATGGAGCCGCCACCTTCGATGTTGAATATTTTTCCCCTAAATTTTGGATTTTTTGGAAAATTTTAGGCACATCCCGAGCTCAAAACTGTGCTCTCATTGGCGACCATGGGATAGGGCGACTCAGCCCGTCGAATCCCACAATAGATCTGCACAAAACAACCAAAGGAAGCATCAAGCTGATACAAAATAGACATATACTAAAACACATCACAATGTTCACCCTACCCCCTGACAAAACCAAGGCATGACATCCACAAGGAGTAGGCCTAGCATAATCTGATAGAAAGTCTGAAGCTAGCCACTAACCAACTGCTCTAACACGGCCAAACTAAAAAGAACTATCAAAGAGGTTGCTCTAAGTGGTGGTCTGAACTACCTACCTAACTAAGGATAACCCAACTAGGAGCTCCTACTAGGTGAGGACTCCTATGGCCTGATTAAGAAATATTTTTTTCAGCACATTTCTTCTTTTAGGGTTTTTATTCTTCCATACTCGGGCATGTAAAAAGGAGGGAGCTGAGCGTAGTGACCCAAGGAGAACATGGCATCGGCCTCAGGTCCTGTCTCGGTATCCAAGAACCTACCAAGCCCTCGCAAGGCGACACTTAATCCTTTCTGATACTCACTTTTATTTTTGCTCCAACCTTCATTTTTTTTTTTCCAGCAAGATGCCACCCCTAGGAAGACAAGGCATCGGCCCCGGGTCTGACTAGTCCCCAGGAACCTACCATGCCTTCGCAAGGCGATGATCAACTGCTTATAAATTTTCATTTATTTTCTTTTCTAGTTTTAGAGGGGTTAGAACTCCTTTTTACACACCTTCATATATATTTATTTTCTTTAGGATATTCAGGGTTTTATTTCCCCTATCATCATCATTTTATCCTTCGGGAAGCTTCTCTAACTACCTCACAACTAAGAAGAACTCCTAGAACGGCTGCCTAGCAAGCTAGTAGGACAGGGTCACTAGGACTACTTTCTGAGGAGGCAACGACTACTCAGACCTCCCTCAGACATACCTAACCTAAACCTCGGGACTTCATGTCTTGGACTCCGGTTCCCAATAAGAAAGAAAATCCCCTATAAGTACACAGACACATATATAGCATAAAAATCATGGTACTCATAAAGGAAAAATATCACCTGGATAGGGCCATGAGAAGCTTCCACGCAACAAAAGGCTCCTTCCAAGCTCTTCTTCCCCTGTCTAGCACAAGACTCAAACAAGAAACATTAACCGCACCTGCACTAAATTGACAACTGGCCCTCTTGGCCTAACGAAATCTGGACATAATATCCAAAGCAGCTAGCCTTCCTAGCTTAAAACTAGATAGGTCATTTCAGTCCACGTAATACTGATGTCCTGGGCATATACATCACACCCTATCAGACTACCCAGGGTGCCAAGGATAACATATCATAGGTCGACTAGCCCCATGCTACTCATGTAAGTTGGCTAAAATCTTGATCTTGTATTTTTTAATCTTAGGTTTTTTTTTTGTAGAGCTACTAATCCAAGCCTTTCCACAAATAACTCATCAATAAGGCCAATCCCTTCTTGGGCACTATGAGTTGAATGAACGGCCTCAGTGGGGGCTCCCATGTCCCATATTTATTGTCATCCGAATAAACTGGTTGTTTTAGCGGCTGAGTGGCTCCTTTGGCAGAAATAATGATAGCTTTATACTCATTCGAACCTCCCCTATTTGGGTTTTCACATAAATCCGTGCTGCGACCCAAACTAGGTAGAGCTTCAAGCCTAGGCAGATCACATGGGTGTATCCCAAGGCAGTGTATATTGTCACATGTATATCCAATCTTATTCTCTTGGGGGTTCGACAAAATATATCCAGGTGGGATCCTTGGCCTTGTATCTGACACTCCTACCATACTTTTGGAGATTTTGGGTCTCCAAACCCATCTCACATTTCCCTTAATATTCTTGCATTCCCTCAATTTGCTGCACTGGTCTAACGAACTCAATGCAAACTTATCCCTATGGCCAAATGGCCTCACATCCTTATGAACTTTGTGAAGCACAGGTGGACTTTTAGAATTTTGCATCCTCTTTACAAAAGATGTCTTTACTTTTTTACGTCCATACTGCAAAATTTTCCCCATAAGAACTGTGCTTTCACTGAAGGGAACAACATCCACCCGGAAGCATGATTCCGACACCAAAGGTCTCTCAAGAGCCTTACTAGCAACAAAATTAGAACCACACACAGAATGCTTATCAACACTCATAGGCCCATTGGTTCTATCCATGTTGCCATCACAACTACCTCTCGTGGAAGTGTTGCAAGCCCTAATGGGACTTACATGGCTTGGAACCTTTCCATTGATAGGCATGTCATTACTACACATAGGATGGCCATTTTCTGCTTTGAGATTTTGGCCACCAAGGTTCCCCTCATAGGCTACCATGGTATCACCAAGTGAGCTCTCTTCTTGCAGAAATGGTAGGAAGCTAGGATGCACTTGTACTGAGCAGGGAAAACTCCAAAAGTTTTCCCAACATCTCTGAATATGACCCTCATAATCAATGGCATGCATTTTTTCTTCCCTTAATGACTTAGGATTCTGCAGTCCCACTTGGATTTGCGTATTAATCTCTAAGCCATTCAGAAAGAGCTCACATAGCACATCATCTGGTAGTGCACTGGCTCTTCTTGGCCAAAGCCTAAGAGTACTATCAAAGGCTCTAGCATACTCTTTAACAGAAAGATAAGACTCCTGTCTAAACTGCATAAGCTGCCCTAAAACCTGAATCATAGGGAGCTTCTTTTCATACTCATCTAGAAATCTATCACAAGACTCCTCAAATGATTTGATCAACCCTCTTGGGAGGCTCCAATACCATTTCCTTGCCTCTTCCTTTAGGGTACTTGGGAATACGAGCATTCGATGTATATCATTAAACCCACTTGCCAAGCAAGTTAGGTCATATTCTCTCAGATGCACCATCGGATCCTCATTTGGCAACCCATAAAACACTGGGAGATCCCTATAAAGAGAAGGGCATTTAGTCCTCTCCTTTGGGATCAAGACTGGGTCATCAAAATCTTCATATTCCTCTTGACCTAATACCAGTGTGTTAGGGTCTTTAATCTCTTCCATTTCCACCTTTACTAGTGTGGAAGAGTCACTAATTCCATGAACTTCCCTTTCCGCCAACTCACAAAGTGGTTTAGGGAGTCCAACACTATGCAATAGGGAATCTATCCCATCATCTGCTAGAGGTGTTCTAGTAAGCCTATTCTCATCTGCCACCACTTTGCTAGAACTTAGGATAGGTCCTAATGAAGTCTTCCTTACTAACGATGGTTTTCCACACACATGGACATCATCCAATGCTTTATGGATCTTGGCAATCACACTACGGTACCCAACTGCGTTGGGCACTAGCATCGGATTTTTCTTTAGATCATAATCATCATGTCCTCCTATGTGCATATTAACCATTATTGTCACAGTCTTTTCTATGACATTATCATCATGAATGATCATAGATGACTGTGTCATCGTAGCACTACTTTCACTTTCCCTTTTCTCTAATCTCCATGGGCTGTTAATCTTGGAGGTAGCTCCATGGGTATTTTCCCATTGTGACCCAAACTCAAGCATTGTATCACTTTCAGGGCAAAGGGTAAAAAAGTCAATCACCCGACGTGTCAAAGATCCCACTAGACTGTTCAAGATGGACAAAGTATCCTTTGGGTGTTGGGAATTTCTTGGATTGTCCGTCATACTGATGACCAATGTTTTTATCAGACTAACTTGATATCCACCGCTTCAAGGCGGCTATCGACCCAATAGAATAAAGCTAACAGGTCCCTTATGAGACCAAGATTCGGAGACCGCCACTTATCGGTAGCTCCCGACAGACGCACCACTGATGGGACCTGAAATGGGCCGGCACTAGCTATGGCACTAGCCGGACCTCATGCTCATGACACACAAACACCCTCACGGCCTCGCGGACCAAGAGCGTCAATCTAATGCTAAAGGACAAACTGCCCTAAAGCCTAATCTACACGTTTATAGTTTATAGTCCAACGTTTCCCTAAAACTCCTCAAGGGAGAACCCAAAGTACATAGGCATAACGCCTCGTCACACACACATAGGAGGCACTCCACTGACTAATAGTCGGAGCCCCACTGCAACTCTCCTACATCGCAGGGATTGGCCCTTTGATGTGCTGCTAAACATATAACACAAACGAGCACAAACTCCTCTCAAGGTACCAATATTTTACGTTCCAGGATGTACCATTCCTCACTACACCTTCCCCTTAGGACCCAACGGCTAACCTACAGCTTAGGACATTCTCTCACGCTCATCGTTGGTCACAACCTAAGGAAAATAGGTGCCATGCATCCAAGAGGTTTTTCTGATACCTTTTAATTATTATGCTTAATGCAAATCGTGTATGGCTATGTGCTCAAACAAAAGAAAGATCAGCATCGTGCATGGTGCATAAAGCATTCTTTCCATGAATTTTACTAGCGCGTGCTGCGTTGAAAGGAGGCACCGAGCCATATGCTCATGCTACCATCCTCTTTATTCAAACCGTTTCCCATATGCAAAGTGCAATGCAAAAATCAAATCTTTTCTTTATCTTTCAGTGTTTCAGCCCCTTTTCATCCAACTCTTAACATTTTGCATCATTGATCGGTTAGATAGGGTTTCTATGTATTTTTCCCTTTTAAAAGAACAATAAACATGCACAAAACATAGATACGGGGACAAACCGAGGCCAACCTCGTGCTTTGCCATCGTTATACATTGCACAAACATAGATATAACTTTCCCTAATTTTCCTCAGCCCATTTTCCATTTTTTCCTAGTTTTAAACCCATTTTTTTAAATTTTAGGCATTTTTCCTATTTTTCTTTAATAAATAATGACTGAAAATGAAAATTGATTGTGGGCTGTTTCCCTTAAGTTCATTGACAGCAAAAACTCAGATTTAGTTGGTGTGACATATCATATTTCTCATTTATATAGCAAAACTCCCAATTTTACCCTTAAAACGCGTGTTTTTATGTATTTTAACACTATTTTCGACTATGTAGCCTTATATTTTCTGATTTTTTAGATTGCAAATAGTTGAAACTCATGGCAAACAATATCATAATAAACTTTCATCCCATATGAACAAGGTTTCATAAAGCCAATAGCATAAAAAGATCATTTTTCTTTATAAAAATAGCATTACTGCTTATTTTTAGGTCTCGGTTTCTTGGTCTTGACTATGGGACTGATTTCCAGCATGCATTTAATGCTCAGCATATTCAAGAACAGCCCTCTTCATGTCTTCATCCATCCGGAAGCAATCCGGTCTCATCTGGACAAGCTTTCCTCCATCATTCTTCATTGCCTTCTTCCACACAAGAACAACCCCTTAAGGGAGAGAGAAGGAGGAGAGAGAAAGACTAAAATCAGAGATCTTCATCCAGGCCATCATTTGACGAGCGAAGGACGACGATATACTCGGCCCACAGGGGGGAATCAAGGCCCAAGATTTGTTCCATGGGTTGTATGCAACCCCCCAATCATGAGAGAGAGGAGAGAGGGCGCAAAATTTGGCATGAAGATGATGGCGCCTCCATCTCCTCCTTCATCTTCTCTCTCCACGTTTTTTCATCTTGTATGCTTAAAATTTTGAAGGGGGAGGGTCCAAACTCAAAAGGCATGCCCAATTTTGGCCTCCCAAGTGTCCACCTTTTCATATCTTACCTATCTTGTGGCCATTTCCCCGTCCTGGCTCCAATTTGAGCTCTGAGAAATCCTAGGCGTCCGGCTTGTCATCCCGCATTGACCGAAAACTCCTCACATCCCCCACAACAGTCTAAAAAATGATAAAAAATCCACAAGTGTCGCTCAGGCGCCTTTTAAAAGTCGTATTTCACTTGGTACTTAAAATCGTCCTAGTTGGAGCCGTCGCCTTTGATGTTGAATATTTTTCTCCTAAATTTTGATTTTTTTGGCAAATTTTAGGCACATCCCGAGCTCAATACTCCACTCTCACTACATCATGATTTGTTTAGACCAAGGTTCCAACTTCCTACCAACAAGGAGTTTGTGGATCCTCTACCTAGAGAGATGCCTTGTTGACACACAAGGAAATGAAGATACAAGATGATCTATAAAAGGTGAGACTTCTAACTATTATACATTTTTATGCAACAAAACTTGACCATAGGATGTATTGGGTCCCTTGAATTCCATCGAGGAAAGCAGCCCTAGAAACTAGAATATGAATAGGGTAGCTATATGCATCATTTTTTGCCAAGATTTCATCCATGGACTCTGAGGGACCTGATGTATGTTATGATCAAGTTTTGTTGTGTTCCATTAACTCTAGATTAGTTACTAATCATGTTGTTTGATTTGACTGTGTCATTCATGATATGCTATATATAGATGAGTTTGCATCAAGGCAAGGAGGATCTCGACATTGGATCAATGGAAGGATTTAGCCCTAAAGAAGTATATTGGAAACCTTGTTGCCGACTTGGTGGTCTTCCACAATAAGTGCTCACTACAAGGAGAGAAAATAATCATGAAAATTTGGACACTGACCAAGTTTTGATCTTTTTGAGCGATACCTCCAATATTTATCTTGGAGAAGATGGTGCTAGTAAAGTGATCAATGCTTCTCTTCCTATTTAACAAAGCACACGGTGAAGTAATGTATGTACTACATTAAGTGAGCTCACAAAAGTGTTAGATTTTCTTCTCTTGGAGGAAAAGCTAAAGGGGAAGCACATCATTTTTGAAGAAAAGAAGGAACTTCTATTTTCATCAAAAGCTAGCTTCTCCTCTCTGCCATTGATGAAATAGCCAACGAACAAATGAGAGTTCTTATTGGTCATCAACTCTTTGTATCTATCATCATTATCAAACATTGCATGTATTTTTCTTGATGAATATAATATATTTTACTTTGACCCTATAAATAAATATTCATTGAATAAATGTGTGGTTTGTGTAAGTGTGACGATAATGCGGTACGCTAATTACACATTCACATATATTAACATAATTTGATTTAATTATGTCAACACATAGTACGTATACTCACATCATGTATAGACGATAACATAACTCATATCCATATCTATTACTACTTTTGATGCATACATACGTTAAACAAAAAAAAAAGTATCATGTATTTTAAGAAACAAAATAAAATACTTTATTTAAACTAATTAAATTGAATACACACTACATGAGATTTAAAAAAACATATTTTGATGTTACATAGTATACAAAATATTTTGGCTTTTCAAGTATGATGGCGCTGCAATACTCATGGCAAAACCTATGAAAGAGTCCCCTTGCCATGTTGAAGCCCAATGATAAAGTTCGTATCTTTATCTATAATTGTGATGCACTTTGCACGCATGGTTAGCAGGTGTCTAACATCGAACAAGTCGAGAAATCCTTCTATAGTTGTTTATAAGGCCTCCATGGCTACAATAATTCACTTATACGGTAAATGGGCTATCAGCCACTCGCACCCAAAACCTTCCCAGCTTTTTCATTTGTATGTCCTGCAATATTTCTTGAATGACCTTTTGGAAGGATATTTTTGGGATGAGAAGCTCATAGCCATGATGGATTCTTCTTATCTCTCAAAGGGTAATAGTCCCTAGTCTCCATTCCCTCTTTTTCTATGGTGGTTTTTGTGGTTGAGGGGGAGCATCTATTGGTGCACAAGAGGAGGATCCATCTTGTACTCTAGGTGGGCCATGGCGTCTTGGAGCCCCAAGAGGAACACCAAGGAAAAGGGAATTCTCTTGCAAGAAAATCTATCTTGTAACATCAACAAGCTTTTTTATTAGGATTTATATGATCACAATGAAGAAAGGAACACCAGGCACAACAAATCTTCATGTAGCATCATGTAGATCTCCCATGGATTTGATAGAATCAACCATATTCTTCAATATCTTCATAAAATCCATCAATATAACAAAGAAAGCAAAGGAATACACCATCTTTGAATGGAAATACATCACATAGTATTCATCTTCAATGTCTTCATAGTATTCTCTCTCAATCTCTCATATACAATCACACTATTTTCATAGATTTGGCTATCTCAGACTCTCTCTCTCTCTCCATCAATAGTACATCATATCCTCACTACAATCACTCAATAATAACCCTTAATAATCCTTCTTAGGTCGTGGATGCACCTCCCAAGAGGTATGTCTGATATCAAGAGGCACCAGAGCCACTACAGTGACTCTTCATAGCTCACCACAGTCACTTCACTCCAGTCTTTACTTGAGTCTTCAGCAGCTACTTCTTTGACTTCTTTTAGCTCTTTTGCACTTGTATTCACCTCTTTCCAAGGCTAGAAAACTTTTCCAAGCTACACTCTCATCCAACAAAACACATACAGAAGCATACAGAAGGTCTACAGAGGCTCACAGAAGCTCATCAGAGAGTTACAGAAGGTCAACAGAAAGCATCAGAACCACATAACTCATACCAAAACCATTCCAAACCATCAAAAATCACTCAATAAGCTTTCAAACAATCTCACACCCTATCAATCAATACTCCATCCTTCCTTACAGAGAGAAAACAGAACAAAACAGAAGCTATTAGGACCAAACAGAACATATCAGAACATCAACAGAACTTCACATCTCTACTAATAAATATCATGAGCTTAATAAAACCATTCCAACCTATCCAAAACACTCTCAAACCACTTCCAAACCAATCAATCATCTCATAAAATCAACCATTCAACTCTCAAAAACAACAAAAATCAACCAAAAAATAGGTCATTTCAACACTCAACATATCCCCACACAACACTCAACATATCCCCACACTTAATAAGGAAGCGTCCTCGTGACCCAGGAAAAAGGGAATACAAGTTCATTCAAGAGCTCAACTTTGATCTTCAATAAATCTTCAAAAACAGTCCATCCAACCACGACCCCAACTTATAACATGTATCTGATATAAAGAATACAATGAAAGGAAAACCCTTTATACATTAACCCTTCTTATCAAACTGGAAATCACAACAAACTTGTAAAGGATATAAGAGGTTTCTTCTTCTTCTGCATCATCATCTTCAACTATCCAACCAGCAACACCATCACCGCAATTCTCCAAAAATATAGCTTGCACGAAAGTAAATCGAATAGGCAACCACCACGATCTTATCACAGAAATTAACCCACAACACAAACACTACACACAACACAACCATATGAATGAATCCTCCAAAAAGAGAGATTTATCATTAAAAATCATCCACCATACATTGCAAAGGTATCAATGAAGATGATCCCTCTTGAAAGATTGGTGATTTCGAAAACGATCCATGGATAAGGATTCATCTATAAATGTCTTGGGAGGATTCTGAAAAAACTGAAGGCAGCACATCCTTTTCAACAAGACAAGGTATCTGCTAGGCAAACAGAGGGCATGAAAGTACAATACATCCAGTTGCTGGGAATCAATGCTCACATTGACATTTATGCACAACTTTGGAATAGGTTTTGAATCATTATGAGAATGCCTATGCATATACGCCAGGTACCAAGTAAAATGAGCAGTTAAGCGCACAGAAGGATCTGCAGACTGAGAATACTACTGAGCAAAATGCATATAATTCTGATAAGCCTGACTAGCACTTATCCATTCTCCTGGGATCAATGGCCAATTGATTTGAGGTCCAGTAAGGGAATCATTTGAACTCCAGCCTCGTCTTCGAAGAATCTTCTGATCAAAACCTAGATACCCACTAACCAACTGAGGAGGATTAGGAATAGAAGTGTTAGGAGACGGAAGAGGGACTAATGAAAGATGATGAAGCAATGGATAGGCAAAATCATAAAACGAAGAATGGATTAAAGATGGATTTGCTAAAAATTGAGGAGATTCTGTTAAGAAAGGCATTAAAAGATAAGCAGGAAAAGTTGATAGAATGTCAGGGGATGGGGAAGAACAAGGATCAGGAGGTAGAAAAACTCGATCTTCAATTAAAGAGCAATGGGTAAAAATAGGAATTTGAGGAGATCCTTGAGGTTGGAAAAGAAGGGGTAAAATGACCTTTGGGTTAGATTGAAAAAGGGAAATATAAGCATCATACCTATGAGCCATTTGTTGATAATGAGTTAGGCATGGTAAGGATGGACCTAAAGCTGATCTACGATGATAGGCTTCAAAGAAAGAAGTATCAAATGGGGGTTGGTTGGAGAGATAGGCTAAAAGATCCACCCTCAGTTGGTTAGTGTTCTGGGCATGAGCTGAAGCTTTGACCTGACGGTGATTCAAAATGATAGCATCAACCATAGTGTGCCATGAAAACTCAGGACACTCAGCCACCTTTGAAGAATATCCTTGGAATATCTCATCAATCCTCAACTCCAAATGGCGGACATACAAAGAAGCTTGCAATACCACATCTATATCGTATCTGGAGTGACAGAGTCTTCAAAAACCATCCTCACTACTTCGATAAGCAAATCTGATGACCAGGCCCCACTTCATCCATCCTCTGGAATAGGTAAATCCATCGTGGAAAGTTTTATATAGAAGGCCAACTTCTGTTGTTGATAATGGATAAAAAAGGAATGATCTGGTGGAACATATTCTTGATATTGCTCAAAAGAAGACCATAACAAATCCATGCGAGATTGCAATCTTTCCACCTTGGCCTGAAATAAGGGACATAAGGTAGCCTGCTGTCTTTGAAGAGCTGCCAAGTCTGCAGGGGATAAAAGAGAAACTGATTGCACAGGACTCTGTGTATTAGACCGAGACTGAGCCAACTTGGTGCGCAGATCGGATGCTGTACACTCGCGTAGTGAATGCCGGAAGGTCCCCAAGAATAATAGAACTCTACTTTTTGCACAAAATTCAATGTAAAAAGCATGAACGGCATGAACAAGAGACCAATTGGGTGCAATCTACCCCCATGCCCTAGCATCATATTTCACGGTGGATTCCGTGCCACGGTGGATTCTGTGAGGTTTTACGGTGGATTCCGTAAACTTTGATGACCGGGGCTCATACACAAAGTGGATTCTTTATGCGAGAAGTTGATGGGGACGCCTATCCTTTTCGGGCGTTTCATTAATTTAGTGTGTACATGGGTGATTCCATAGCGGGTGATTCCGCAAAATGCATATTAAATTAATAAACGTTTATGAGTTTAGAGTGTGCACTCGTAATACATTAAGGTTAGGATTGATTTCTAACCAGTTGATTTATTTATGTAGCTGAAGACTGCTAGGTATTCACTTTTGTCGGCTTAATAGTATTATTTTACTAACGATTGTGAATGCTTCAGTTGATGTGTAGAGATAGCAGCAGTGGTGGAGGAAAGCATTGGAGGATAGTGGGTATTCGATTTATCATTTATATTTTGATGGACGCATACCTTAGGCATGGCACCTATATTTTGTCACGCCTATTTATTGAGGCATTGGATATTTATTATTATTTTGTATGCGCATGGGCGCACGATTATGTTATTTGTATTTGGACATTGTATTGGGCATGCCAGACTCTTTGGGCACCGCCCACTAGCTTTATTTCTATTTTGTGCTAAAGCAAACTCAAAAGCTAAAAGCTTGCTATTTTGTAATTTGGGCTATTATTTGAGCTTGAAGATGATTAATACATAAAATACATGCCTTGTATGAGCGCTCCACAAAGCATGTATTTTATGTATTAATCATTTTCAAGCTCAAATAATAGCCCAAATTACAAAATAGCAAGCTTTTAGCTTTTGAGTTTGCTTTAGCACAAAATAGAAATAAAGCTAGTGGGTGGTGTCCAAAGAGTCTGGCATGCCCAATACAATGTCCAAATACAAATAACATAATCGTGCGCCCATTCGCATACAAAATAATAATAAATATCCAACGCCTCAATAAATAGGCGTGACAAAATATAGGCGCCATGCCTAAGGTATGCGCCCATCAAAATATAAATGATAAATGGAATACCCGCTATCCTCCAATGCTTTCCTCCGCCACTGCTGCTATCTCTACACATCAACTGAAGCATTCACAATCGTTAGTAAAATAATACAATTAAACCGACAAAAGTGAATACCTAGCAGTCTTCAGCTACATAAATAAATCAACTGGTTAGAAATCAATCCTAACCTTAATTTATTACGAGTGCGCACTCTAAACTCATAAACGTTTATTAATTTAATATGCATTTTGTGGAATCACCCGCTATGGAATCACCCATGTACACACTAAATTAATGAAACGCCCGAAAAGGATAGGCGTCCCCATCAACTTCTCGCACAAAGAATCCACTTTGTGTATGAGCCCCGGTCATCAAAGTTTACGGAATCCATCGTAAAACCTCACGGAATCCACCGTGGCACGGAATCCATCGTGGCACGGAATCCACCGTGAAATATGCCTCGTGGCATCATACCCCCGGGGTGGGATAGCAATTGACCTCAATTGCTATTAGCTCAATGTGGAGCTAACAGAGTGGGGAAAGCATTTAAGTCTCTAGCGTGCATCCATTGTGCTTCTTCTACAGGATGGTTCTTAAATTTAACTAGATATCTAGAATATCTTCGGCCAGTTCTAGTGGTCATAAAATCAGTATCTATGATAGCTTCAGGTTCAAGTATTTCAGTCTCTTCCTCTAACAAAGGTGGGTTTTCATAAACAGGGTGTACAGGTAATTGGCCTCTAAATGGTCGTAATAGACTAATATGAAATGTGTTGTGAATTTTCTAGTGAGGTGGTAATTCTAACTTGAATGCATTGTCATTAATTTTATGAATGATCCTAAATGGTCCATAAAATCTAGGTGCTAATTTGACAACTGGATGTCTATCTACACTTTGTAATCTACGTTTTTCTATTCTCAACCAAACATAGTCATCAACTTTGAAATTCATTGCTTGTCTTTTCTTATTGGCTTGTTTGGTATATGATTGCTGGGCTTTGTCAATCATGTCTTTAACCCCATCAAAAATAGTATTATGCATACTAGCAATATCGTCAGCACTTTGAATTCTATTTGACAAAGATGCAACATGTGTAGACAATCTATAACCATAAATCACTTCGAATGGTGCTTTCTTTGTAGATGTGTGTGGTGTATTGTTATATGCAAACTATAATAAATACAAATGTGTGTCCCATCTCTGTGGTTTAGAAATAGTATAAGCACGTAAAAGATCTAGTATAGTACTGTTAGTGGCTTCTGTTTGTCCATTAGTTTCAAGATGAAATACAGATGAAAAATCAATTTTTGTGCCTAGGTTAGCAAACAGAGTAATCCAAAAGTTGTTACAAAATCTAGAATCACGATCAGAAATAATAACTTTTGGTAGTCCATGGTTAGTGAAAACAGTTTTCAAAAACAATTGTGCTGCTTGTGATGCTGTTAAAGTTTTCTTACATCGAATGAAATATGCTTGTTTACTAAACCTATCTACTACTGTCCAAATCATATCATGGTTAGATTTAGCATTAGGTAAACCAGTAATAAAATCCATAGAAATTTGTTCCCATGGTCTTGACGGAATAGATAAAGGCATAAGTAATCCATACTGTTTACCATGATGTCTCTTAATTCTTTGACCTGTAACACATAATCTCTTTTCATAAAACATAAATCCATCATTATAAGATAGTGAATAAATAGGAATCAAGTTATTTCGAACTAATTTATTCCAATCAGCATGAAAAGTAATATCCTGATGATAAGTATCTTTCATAGCAATCAAAGAATCAAATGATATAATAGAAATATTATGAATGGCAGGTCTTCTACTTAATGCATTAGCCACTACATTTTCTTTACCGGGTTGATATTGGATAATAGGATGAAAACTCTAAATAAAGGATGCCCATTTGATATGTCTGTCAGATATTTGGGGTTGGCTAAGTAAATGTCTTATACTTTGCTGATCGGTCTTTATCATAAATTCTGAACCCATTAAGTAGTGTTTCCACTGTCTTAAGGCTTGTACGACAACTAATAATTCTTTGTCATATGTGGAATATTTCAGTTCAGAGGGTTTCAACTTACAACTAGAATAGGCTATGGGATGATTATCCTGCATAAGTACGGCTCCTATTCTTGATCCACTAGCATCAGTCACTACTAAAAAGAATGGTCTATTAAAATCAGGCAATTGAAGTACAGGAGCATGGGTTAATGCATGTTTCAATAAGTCAAAGGATTTTTGTTGATTATCGGACCAATGATAGACAATTCCTTTCTTCAGAAGTTTAGTCAATGGTAAAGCAAGTAATGAAAAATTACGCACAAACTTCCTATAGAAACTAGCAAGACCTAGGAAAGATCGTAACTCATGCACATTTTTAGGTACAGGCCAATTCAATATTGCATCTATTTTCTTAGGGTCAACTTTAATTCCATCAGATGATACAATATGACCTAAATACTCAATTTCTGTTTTAAAGAATTCACTCTTTTCCGGATTTGCATACAGTTGATTATCTTTTAATAACTGAAAAACCAAGGACAAATGCTCATAATGTTCTTTCTCATTTTGACTAAACACCAAAATATAATCAAAGAATACAATAACACAATACTGATATTTCAAAAATATACGATTCATCATTCTACTAAATGTAGCAGGTGCATTAGTCAATCCGAAAGGCATCACTAAAAATTCATAATGACCAAAATGTGTCCTAAATGCAGTCTTGAATATGTCAGACTTATCTAGTCTCACCTGATGATAACCAGATTTAAGGTCTATTTTACTAAATATGGCAGAACCTTGCAGTTTATCCATAAGGTCATCGACTCTAGGAATTGGATACTTGTTCTTTACAGTGATCTTATTTAAAGCTCGATAGTCAATGCACATACGATAGGTATTATTCTTTTTCTTTACTAACAGAACAGGTGCACCAAATGGAGAACTACTAGGTCTAATCAATCCTCTATTTAGTAATTCCTCAAATTGACTCTGAATTTCTTTTTGCTCTATTTGGTTATGTCTATATGGTCTTCTGGACGTGAAGGAGGTAGACCTTGTGGTAGATCTTCTGCAAAACAGTCTTTAAAATGTGCAAGAAATTCTTTATGCCTAGGGTGCATATGATTTTCTTTAACTTGCAGTTCATTCACCCAAATGAGATAAGATTTACTACTTTTGCGTAATGCACGTTTAGCTTGAGTATGCGAAAGCAGTGGAAAAGCATTAGATTCATGCATACCATACAATGTAATATATTTTCCTTGAAATTGAATATTAATTGAATGTGTGGAATAATCTATATCAGGGTTATGCTGATGACGCCAAGGCATACCTAAAATAATATCACTACACTGTAGTGGTACAACTAGAAAATTTCTTCTTTCAGTGTATTGACCAATTTGAATTTCTAAATCATGCACTTCCTATGTACCATTATACCTAGTGCCTAAGAATGCTGCTTTGATGCGATAATGCATAGGTACATCCTGTAACTTCAATTCCTTTACTAGCTTTGCAGAAATAAAATCATGAGTACTACCATCATCATGCAAAATAATCTTTTCCTTTCCATGCACTAAACATTTCATTGTCAATAAAGAATGTGGAGTTGGCATATCTGGTAAAGTATCCGAATGAGTGGTAATGTCGTCCTCATCTTTCGTGAAATCATGCATTTCTTCATGTTCATCATCTTCTATTGCTCCAAGGTAGTTGATATGGACAGGTGGCTTCTTCAAATGGCAATTTGCTGCTAGATGTCCAGGCTGGTGGCATTTATAACATACTATAGGCTTGGCTTTGGTTACATTGTTTGCAATGGCGGGAAGTCTAGGGACATTAGGATTTGGCTGTGGAATAGGCTTAGGGTTTTGATTGGCATTGGATGGTAAAGCAGGTGGTTTTGCCCAATTTTTACGGAAAGACAATGAAGGGAAACGACCTTGATTAAATCTTCTAAAATTTGAGTTGAATTGCTTAGATCCATAGTTACCATTGGCTTGGAATTGCTGTGGACATCTGTCTCTACCTTGCAGCTTGTCTTCAGTGTCGTGAGCTAATGAAATTGCGTCTTCTAGAGTTGCAGGCTTGAACATATTAACTTCAGCGTAGTAATGCCCAAGGAGTCCAGACATATACTTGTGCTTGTGTGTCGCTTCAGGTACATCTTCAAGCATGCGTAACTGGAGTAATGCATTCCAAAAACGCTCAGTGTACTGAGGAATAGGCTCACGATCCCGTTGCTGAAGAAGGTTCCATTGCTTTATGGCTTTTTCATGGAATTGTAGAGGAAGAAAATTCTGCATAAACTTCTTGAAATTCTCCGAGGTAGTGGGACAATCTATACTCTTGCGAACTATAGTCCACCAAAGAGAGGCTCTATCCACTAAATGATTAGTGACACACTTGATTTTATCTTTTTTTGCATAGGTTTCCTCATGAAAGTAGTCATCAAACTGACTAATGAATGCAAGAACAGTTTTTCCCTCTTGAGTGCCATTGAAAGTACGAAATTTGAAATTTCTTTTACTTATCTTTGCTTCCTTGCGGATGGATTGAGCTTCGAGAGTCGCATCGATGGTATGTCGAATAAGATCTTCAGTTTGAGGTTCGTCTTTGTCGGTAGTCGATCTTTGTAAATTAGCCAATTGAACTTGCAATGCTTGCCTAGCTCGTCGTTCTTCATCCAATTGCATCATAATTAGATCCAGCTTTTACTCCATCGTAGGTTCAGGTAGGTCACCTTCAGCCATTAAATCTCCATATGTGGTTCCGTCATCCTGTAAAACTCAAAAGACCTCTCACTCTCAAAATCAAGTTAGCGGGATGAGCGTAGCTTAAGATCGGGAATACAAGGCTTATATATTTTTGGGTGTGGCTTTCACAATCTTCGTCTTCGACTATTGCGGGATTTGTAATTTTTGAAAAATCTGCGTTTTAATCTTCTGCATGTGCTGAAAATGCTTCAGCAAACTTGCGTATGCGTAGAGTACCTTCCAATGAACAACTTTGCAGTTTGGAGTTTCTGCGCAGGAACAGCCCTTCTATGAGTTTTGAATAGAAGTCAGTTTTGACTTTAGATGACTTGTCTGACTTGCAGAGTTGCAGATTTATGTGACTTGCAGAGTTTGTAGACTTGCAGAACTTGGTTGCTTTATGTAACTTGCAGAACTTCGACTTGATAGACTTGCAGAATTTGATTGGTTGTGTGTGACTTGCAGAATTGAGAGGACTAATGTGATTGGAGCTTAGGTGATTAAGCTTTAGGCTTAATCAGTTAAAAACGGCGAGTCGTGGGGAGGGGGGCGTTTTTCTTCAGGCGATGCAATTTTCGGATATATTCAGACACCTCACGATGAGATTTTTGAAGCTTAAAGCTTCTCTTAAGCTTTCTAAGCTTTAAATTTTAAAGCTTTGAAGATATCAAGATTGAAACTTATCTCTGCAACTTCACGACTTGAAGAAGAGGATGTAGGAGTGGTCCTCCGCCTCTGCAAGCTGGTCCTTCGCGATCTGACGATGGAAACAGAGGTTCTTGATCGCCAGGAATCCATCTGTATCGACCATTCACGACGAGATTGACCGTAGAGCTCGATCGTTCCAGGAGCTCCGCCTTCGCACAAGATGGGTAGCGATTGGAAGCTCTTGATCTCAGCTTCGCTCTAATACCACTGGTGGGCAGATCGGATGCTGTGCGCTCGCGTAGTGAATGCTGGAAGGTCCCCAAGAACAATAGACCTCTACTTTTTGCACAAAATTCAATGTAAAAAGCATGAACGACATGAACAAGAGACCAACTGGGTGCAATCTCCCCCCATGCCTTGTGTGAGCGCTTCACAAAGCATGTATTTTATGTATTAATCATCTTCAAACTCAAATAATAGCCCAAATTACAAAATAGTAAGCTTTTAGCTTTTGAGTTTGCTTTAGCACAAAATAGAAATAAAGCTAGTGGGCGATGCCCAAAGAGTCTGGCATGCCCAATACAATGTCCAAATACAAATAACATAATCGTGCGCCTATGCGCATACAAAATAATAATAAATATCCTACGCCTCAATAAATAGGCGTGACAAAATATAGGCGCTATGCCTAAGGTATGCACCCATCAAAATATAAATGATAAATGGAATACCCGCTATCCTCCAATGCTTTCCTCCGCCACTGCTGCTATCTCTACACATCAACTAAAGCATTCACAATCGTTAGTAAAATAATACAATTAAACCGACAAAAGTGAATACCTAGCAGTCTTCAGCTACATAAATAAATCAACTGGTTAGAAATCAATCCTAACCTTAATTTATTACGAGTGCGCACTCTAAACTCATAAACGTTTATTAATTTAGTATGCATTTTGCGGAATCACCCGCTATGGAATCACCCATGTACACACTAAATTAATGAAATGCCCGAAAAGGATAGGCGTCCCCATCAACTTCTCGCACAAAGAATCCACTTTGTGTATGAGCCCCGGTCATCAAAGTTTACGGAATCCACCGTAAAACCTCACGGAATCCACCGTGGCACGGAATCCACCGTGAAATATGCCTCCTGGCATCACAACTGCTCTTTGAGTTGCTGGATTTGAGCATTGCTCTGGTCTAAAATAGCTGTGATGGATTTAAACTTCTCTGCTTGGGCAGCTATCACCTCCTTCATCTCTTGACTCTCCTTCTATAACTTATCCCTCTCCTCTATTACAGCAACCACTTGAGTCCTAGCTTCTGCCAACTTAGCTTTCAACTTAGAGATTTATGCTTTCTGAGTATCCATGAGCTTAGTCTGCTGCTCCATTTGCGTAAAAAGGTCAGAGAATTTCTCCTGAGCAGAGGCTAACTCAGTAGTGGTCTTATTCAGTTTCTCCTTAGACTGTTGAACTTCATCATAAAAGGAAGAATATAATTGCTAGATACAGGCAGTCTCGAAAGTTCAATAGAACTCTGGATATCCTAGCACAGGAACGGAATAGCATCTCTTGTTACCAGGCGGTGAACAGAAGGAATAGTAAGGTCTAGCATCCCATCTCTATGGGCTCTGAAAAGATTTGGCGTCTGAAGGAATGTAGGCAAGCTGCTGCAAGACTGGGCAGGAATTGTCACTAGAACTAGAGGAATAGGCATTGACTCAGCCACCCTCTTGAGGCGTTTTCTCTAAATGACAAGGGGAGGAGGAGAACCATTATCCTCAATTATCACATCATCATCTTCATTATGAGGCAGAGGAGGAACTTCTGGAGGATCAACTGGAGGTAAAGGAACTTCCTTTGCAGGGGCAACATGTAGCAAGAAGACATAGAGGAAGGACCCAAATGTAACATTAGTCACATTTCCTCGAGTAGCTCGGATAAAGTGGTGATCCATCTTGGAGAGGAGGTAGGTACTCCAATCAATAGTTATGCCTTTCAAAATCATTCGTGAAGCTGTAAACAACTCCTCGGAAAGATAATGAGATGGGGATTTTGCAGGCATGAACTTGTCCTGAAGGAATTGGCATAGCTGTTTCCATAGGGGATTGGAAATCATGGAGACACCCACTCCTGACGTGGTAATGACCTTCTTCGGATCAAGAATATCTTGAGTTTGCTTCTGCAACAGCTTCAAAATATCATCATTGGTGAACAACTGTCTGGCGGCAGGGACAGACTCCCTACAATATGGCAGACTAAGAGCCTTGCCTAGACTCTTCGGTGTCAGAAGAACAGTAGTGCCACGGACTGGACCAGACCTCTTACTGTAAGATGTTAAAAACCCGTCACAAAGGGAAGGATCATTTGGAACCAGTGGGAAAGACAGGCTCACGAACTTGGACAAGCCCGCTTTAGTGACAATGTTCGAATCTAGTAACAAAGAATAATCATGTACATCCAAAGGAATATACTGGATCGGGGGAGGAGTACGAGAGGGCGCCATTCAGATGGTTACACACACACACACACCACAAACACAGACAAACAAAGAGAATGCCTGTAAAGCAACAGACAAAAACCAAGGATAAGATATCAACCAAGGTGGTAAAACATGACTCGACCAACTATCCCCAAGCAAACCATAGCCTAGAAAAAATTCGACATGACCTCTACACATATGCAACTGAAAGCTTCATGCTATGCAACATGCAAACACCCAAATCCGCGTATCAAGCAATAAAGGAAAAACTACACATCATTCCCTTAACCGTAATGAAAAAACTGAACCAAAACATAACAACAACCCACACATATCATGACCACAACTTTGATAATCAGGTTTGACCATGGAGACAACTCCGAAGACTTCGCGTACCCATCCCACGAAACGAGTTTATTAAAAAGGGGAAATAAGTGCAGTGAGGGGGAATTAATTTAATGAAAGGTTCATTTTATGAATTATTAAGAAATGGGTGAATTTTTAATTAAGTGATAAACCTTAACAAGAAAACGACGGTTCCTTCTTAAAATTTTGATTACAAATTATTAGGTTGGAGCGGTGCATTAATCTGAATCCCGAACTTCGATACCCAGACTGGGTCTCTAAATGCAAATTCATTTATTAAAAATTAAGGTGATGTGGAGCGCTTTTTTGCCAGCGCGTGCTCTTGTGACGGCTGGTTCATTGTTATTAAAAATATTAAAGTGCCTCTTAAGCGCACTTAGCGCGTGCTAAGTGAACGACGGGTTGATTTTAATTAGAAAAAGGTGTGTTTGGTGCGAGCGCGCGTGCCATGGTGGTGTTTAGGATTCATGTTAAAAATTAAACGTGGATTTTGGGGTAGCGGAAAAAAAAATATAAAAGGAAAAATACCTGGAAGTGGGTGTATGTGTATGCAATGAATGCGTACTTCTCAATCCCCAAAATGTAGGTCAGCAATCCAAAAAGAACCAAGGTATCTGGATTTTTCTAGAATTTTCAGCTTGTGTTTGGAATTAAAAAGGATTTTTCATGAATTTAGCATTTAATGAAGCATTTTTACCATAAAATAATAATGGAATAAAATGGCACATCATTTTCAGCTTAGAAATATTCTAAAAATAAGTAAAAAAGTTAATGGAAATTTTAAGAAATTTTTTGCAATTAAATTGGATTTCTTACCAATTTTAATGAATTTTTTTCACATTTTGTGTGTAATTTAAAAGAATTTTTAATTTTGATTTTTTTTGAATTTTTTTTCTGAAATTTTCAGTTTAGAAAAAGATTGCAATTTACTACAGAAATATTAAGAAATTTTAAAGATTTTTTTGTAATTTTTTTGAATTTTAATTGATTGTTAATGAATTTTTTACTTTTTAAATGTATTTTTAGGGTTTTCGGGTTTTGGAAATTAAAAATCCGGGAATATACTCAGGAATGGACTGCGTGTCAGCTGTGTGTGAATAGCCGGCTGGGGCACACTACCGCACGGACAAGCTAACGCGCGTCCCCGCGCGTGAACAGCCGCTAACGGACTCCCGCATCCGAACCCGCACACGAACACAACCAAACGCGCACACACACCGCACAACCGCCGCGGTTGGGACAAGGGGCTAGGGGCAGAAAAGGGGATCTGCAGTTTCTGCGTGTTTCTGCGGTGGTCGGTTGGGTTCTGTTGGTGTCTGCGGGTAAGAAGGGGGGCTTAAGAAGGGGTTTCTACGGGGTGGGAGTGGGGGGATTGTAGTGTATGGGGGGGAATGGGTGGGCTGGGGGCTTATGGGGGGGGTAAGGGAGGTTGGGTAAAGGAGGGTGGAATGGGGGGCTTGGGTGGGGGTGTTATGGGGATGTGGGGTGTGGGACACGTGGGGGGGGGGGGGGGGGGGAGGCGGCGAAGAGAGAAGATGACGGCAGAGGTTGCCGTGTGAGGTGGCCCAGGCGGCGAAGCAGGGAGGCGGGGCAGTCATCAGCAGCCAGGGGCGGGGCGTTAGCAACCAAGGGCAAGCGGGGGCATAAGCCACAGGCGCAGCGGCGTGGCAACTGCTGGAGGGCGGTGGGATGGCGTGACGAGGCGACAGGGGGCTGCACGGCGTGGCGGAGCGCAGGGGCGACAGGGGGCTGCACGGCGTGGCGAGGGCGTGAGGGAGGCCCACGAGGAGGGGTGGTGGGGCAGGGCGCGGGCGTCAGATGCATGGCAGGGCACGTTTCCAGGGCGGGGGCGGCGGTAGGAGAGGAGGGAGGGAGGAGAAGAGGAGGAGGAGGGAGGAGATGAGGAGGAGGAATGGAGAGGGAGGGAGAAGGAAGGGAGAGGGAGGTGGAGATGGAGAAGAGGAGGGAGATGGGCACGCAGGGGTGAGAGGGAGATGGAGGTGGTTGGGGGGAAGGGGTCGGTGAGAGTGAAAGGTGGGGATAGGGGGGGATAGGGGAGGGTGCCAATGAATGTGGGGGGGGAAGGGGTGCCCATGGGGGATGGGTGCCCATGGGGGGTGGGGATGGTGGGTGCCCATGGGGTGTGGGGGGATAGGGTGCCCATGGGGTGCCCGTGGGAGGAGGGTGCCCATGGGGGGTGGGGATGGTGGGTGCCCATGGGGGGTGGGTACCCGCCATAAAAGAAAGGCGTGCCCCCCTCCCGCGCGCGTGCGCGGGGCGGGGTAAAAAAAATTTACCGTGATGGGATTGAAATAGCGCCGGGATGTCGGTACGGGGCACGCGGACGCAACCGGGCAATGGGGGTTCCGGGAGGGGTAAAGGGCGTTCACATGCAAAAAACGCAGAAAACGGCCCCAAAAACGCAAACGAAAATTAATAGCGGAAGATCCATGTATCGGAACGAGGTGCAGGAAGAAAAAAAAATGTGCAGAAAGACGTGCCCGACAATCCTATCACATCGAAACATAGTTTCGACGGAGATCAGACGCGTTCACATGGAAAAAACCCAAAAAATAGACCCGAAAATGGAATCAAAAATTAATATTGGACGAACCGCATGCCGGAATGACATGCAGTAAAAAGGAAAAATGTCCGCAAGAAGGGGTGGAACAGGGTAGTCATGTTAGAACGCAGTTCTAACGGAAGTAGGAGGGGTTCACATGCAAAAAATACCAAAAATACACCCGAAAACACATTTAAAAATTAATAATTAAAAATCCAGAAGTCGAAAGAGGGTGGAGAAAAAAGGAAAAAGGTGGGGGAAGGCACGCGGGACACGGCTGGCAAATCAAATTGGAATTCCGATGCAAACACGGCAGGTTCACATGGAAAAATGTCAAAAGGACGCACGAAAAAGTCTCGAGAAACCACAAAAATTAATATTGGACAAACCGTGTATCGGAAGGACATGGAGTAAAAAGGAAAAATGTCAGGGGAAAAGTTGTTGTCAGGGCTATGATGTCAGATCATGGTTCCAAAGCAAGAAAATTACGTTCACATGGAAAACCGGCTACTATGCACAAAATGCTTCAAAAATTAATAACTCGAGAACCATGCACCGGAACAGGGGTGGGAAAAAAGGAAAAAGGGTCAATTCGAAGGGATGAACACGGTTATAAGGTTGGATGTGGATTTCGGTGAACATAGAGTACGTGCACATGGCAGGACAACAAAATTAGGAAATGAAGGAAAACTGCAAGGGAACAGCCCCGAGGGTGGGTGAAAAATGAACAGGTGGGTGGGAAGGGACCCCATCAGGGTAAAAGCAAGGGATGGCATATATGCATGAGCAGGTTGAGGCATATGCAGAGGGGTATGCAATGTAGACGCGCAGGGACACGTCCCACACTTAAACCCTTAACGGATAGGGGTGACCGAGCAACAGGGACCTAGGACCACTCAAAAAACCAACCGCTTACGTCCCCACACTTAAAACATGAATGTCACTGAGAAACAGAAGGTGTAAGGTTAGAAAAACTTGGCCCATATTATAGAGAATCAAGGTTGATTGTCGATGGCACGTCCTGTGTTGTTGGCTGCAGGAGGTACCAAGGTTCTCTCCAGCACACGTCCTTCATGGCAGGGACCATGCGGCAGTACCCAGGGAGGTAGCTGGTTGAAGGAATCACATCGAGTCGATGTCGCTGACGAAGGAGAGTCACTCAGCTTACAGTACTCAGACGGGATGAGAGAACAGTCACTTGCCCCATTACTAATATCACTCGATGAATAATGATTGAAACCCATATCTCATACCCGGTTTAGAAATCGACAAGGGGGATGGTGTAGAGGGAGTATGCCAGGGTGCATAGTTGATGGTGCATTAGTGCGTCCAACTCGGCTGGCATAGGTGCAAGGAGGAAGGCAAGTGAGCCTTACAGTGCAGTATACAGAACAGGGTGACGTGTCCTGTGATGATGGTAGAAACCCACCCCGTGGGTGCATAAGGAAACGGGAACATACCTGACTCCAAGTGTCGTAACGTCCCTCAAATCTCGACTCTTAATGAGTGATTGAGGAAACACCAGTCACACTCAGCCCACCCTCTCTCTCACACTCTGCTGAAAGATACAGAGGGCAACCATGTCTTGAAACCCATTGATGTAATCCTCACGGTCACTTGTGCGGAGGTTGTATGCCTTGTGCGCATTTGATGGTGCAACTGTGCATCCTGCCCTTGCCGGCATACAGTGCAAGAAGAAAGGCCAGGGAGCCTTATGGTGTAGTGCACAGGGTGTCTCCACCTTTTCTCGAAGAATAGGTTGGCATGATAGGGACCTAAGTCCTTTTCTCCCATGACCGATATGTATATATTTTTTTCTTTTTTTTCCTTTCGAATTAAGCAAGGGAATAGTAGAAATACCATTTGTCAGAACCAACCTCGCCACTGCCGCTGGTGGAAAATAGAGGATAAGAGATCAAGGCTGGAAGGTGGGGCTAAGGGGACAGAGGGTTGTGCCCACCTCATCAGGAGTGGCTGAAGAATGGCTATCAGAAGTAGTATCATAAGTGTTACAGTGCCACGCCAACGGGGGAAAGGATCAGGTGACCGTGATTGTCAAGATCCCCAAGGAGGGAAGTACTTCTTCAGGCGATATCCATTGATCAGGAAGGGAACATCAGAGGCATCAACGGTCTGCACTTGGATAGAGCCATTAGGGTTGACAGCAAGTACCTTATATGGGCCCATCCACCGTTGTTGAAGCTTGCCAGGAAACTTGCCAAATCGTGAATCATAGGCTAGGACCAAATCACCTTCTTTGAACTCCTTGTGCTTGATGAAGCTGTCATGGTAAGCTTTGCGTCGGGTTGCGTGGCTTCCATGCACTGTAGAGCCATCCTGCGACTTTCGTCCAAACATTCCAGATGCAGGAGACGACGTTGTAGTGAATCATTGTCCCCCAAACGCTCTTTGATAGCCACTCGCAAAGAGGGCAATTCCAGTTCAACAGGGAAAATAACTTCTGTACTATACACCAGCTGGAAGGGTGTGTGTCCTGTTGCTGCTTTATGGGAGGTTCTGTACGCCCAGAGGGCCTCTGTAAGTCGATCATCCCAATCACGACGACGTGTAGCAATCGTCCTTGTCAGAATCGAGCAGAGGATGCGATTCGTGACTTCGACTTGGCCGTTGGCTCTGGGGTAATAAGGAGTGGACTTGTGATGGCGGATCTTATACAACTCTAGGAAGGATAGGTTGCAGTGGCATATCACTTGTTTTGGTTGGTTTCCCCATTCTTTGACAGGCATCACATCTTTTGCAGTAATCATAGGCATCCTTGTGGAGGGTTGGCCACCAGTAACCTGCTAACAGAGCTTTCCTGGCTGTGGCTTCTCTTGCAAAGTGGCCTCCACATGGCTCGTCATGGCAAGCCTTTAGAGCAATCCCAATCTCATCTCCTGCAACACATCTTCTGAGCACTTCATCTTTGCCTTTCTTGTATAGTGTGCCGCCTAACAGGGTGTAGGGGGCTGATTCTAACATAAGCTTCTTCCTTTCTCGACTAGAAATACCAGGAGGGTACTCTTGGGTTGCTAGTAGATTGGCAATGTCTGCATACTAGGGGTTACAGTTTCTACCAGGAATAGGGAAGCATTAGGGAGGTCTGGATCATCCTGCTCCTTGTCTGCAATTTGTGGGATACGCGACAGATGATCAGCTAGAACATGGGAGCGACCAGGTTTGGTAATTACCTCAAAGTCGAACTCCGGAAATAGAAGGAGCCATCTCATCATTCAACCTTTCACGTCCGCTTTGTTCATCAGGAAGGATAGGGCCTCATGATCCACATAAAATTTAAAGTGGGTAGACAATAGGTAGTGGCAAAACTTCTCTAGGGCAAACACCATTGCCAAGCACTCAAGCTCTGTCACTGTGTAGTTCCGTTCCCTATCAGTGACTTTTTGGCTGGCGTAGTAGATGGGCTGATCCAGCTTCGAGGAGCCCTTTTGACATAGGACATCACCTAGCCCTTCAATGGCGTAGTAGATGGGCTGGCGTAGTAGATGGGCTGATCCAGCTTCGAGGAGCCCTTTTGACATAGGATAGCACCTAGCCCTTCAATGGATGCATCAGTGTGCACATGAAACTCCTTCGTCTAATCAAGAGGCTGCAGAATGGGTGCCTCTATCAGACACTGCTTCAGAGTATTGAAGGCTGTGTCACATTCTTCCGTCCAAATAAACTCTGCATCTTTCCTCAGAAGCTTGTGCAAGGAGGTTTCCTTTGTTGCAAAATGGGCTATGAACCTTCTGTAGTAACCCACATGGCCTAGGAATCCCCTCAACTATTTGAGGTTGGTGGGTGCTGTCAGAGCTGCGATCTTTTCGATCTTTGCAGGGTCTGTTGATATCCCTTGTGCAGAGACAATGTGGCCCAACAGAACTCCAGAAGAGACCCCAAAGATGCATTTGTCGGGGTTGAGGGAAATCCCATACTCCTGGCATCGGTCAAAGCATTGTTCCAAATGTCCCCAGTATTCACGGATCAAACTATAGACACAGAAGTCATCCAAATAGACCTCAATAAAGTCGTGCAGATGATTTTGGAATGCAGCCATCATGACTCGCTAGAAAGTAGCAGGGGCATTGTAGAGCCCAAACGACATCACTCGGTAAGCTTAGGTCCCCCATTCTGTGGTGAAGGTTGTTTTAGATTGGTCCTCTTCTACGATTTGGACTTGGTTATATTCGCTAAATCCATCCAGAAGGGAATAAAGCTCATGTCCTGCCATTGTGTCCAATAGTTGGTCTGTGAAAGGGATAGGAAAGTGATCCTTCTTCATTTTGGAATTCAACTTGCGGAAATCCATACATATACGAAGCTTGCCATTCTTCTTGGGTACAACCACAATGGGTGAGACCCATTCACTATTTGCCACTGGATAGATGAACTCGGCTTCCAGAAGCTTCAGCAGCTCTGCTTTCATCAATGTGGAATGATTTGGATTCATTCGCCTTTGTCATTGCCGTACTGGCTTGGCATCAGGCTCCAAGTCAGTATGATGCTGACATATTGTGGGATCAATCCCCTTTAGGTCTTTGTAGGATCACGTAAACACGTCCAAATTCTCTTTCAACAAGTTGTAGAAAGTTGATAACTCCTCTTCCGGTAGGCTGCTACCCACCTTCAAGTGGCGTTCAGTGCCATCTGCATCCACAAAAGTTAACTGCCTTTCGCCTTCTACTTCACGGATGAAGGTCCCACGGACTGCTTTTGGATACAGATCCGGCTCCTTCAAGGGGGTGGTGTCCTCTTTTGATGTCCCACTAGAACCAACTTCTTCTTTTGGTGGAGACTTAGGTTGCTCCTTGAGATGTTGAAATGGGATTAGAGCCGTTTCGGATTTGGTTTCAAGATTAGTTACCTCTTGGCTTGAAGACTCATCTTCTGATGACGCATCCAAGAATGTCACATAACATGGACCCTCTGATGCCTGTTGGAATTGTGAGACTGGTGCTTGTTGGCACGGTGCATCATCATCATCTTTTCTTGGCAAGGATGGTTGAGGGCGGCATAAGCCACTGCTGAAAGATGGCTTGTTCTTCTTTAACCATTTCTTATAAAGATTTTGCATATGAGAAAATCCATTTACCAGACCAAATGGTACCATCGCCATTCTATCCCACAGCATGAGCTCGTCTACTTCCGATGCTTCTGGAACTTCTTCTTCATATATATCCTCTTCGGGTGGGATAGACTCTTCCGTCTCGCTTTCATAACCTTCTTCTTTAATATTATCTCCATCCTCTTCGGTCTCTGTCTCTGTCTTTGTCTTTGTAGGAGCTCTGTAAGAGAGGAACAGGTTCTCTGTTTCATCTTCTGCCTCTGTCTCTAGCTCTGCTATGGCCATGTAACAGGGAGAGCAGTACATCCATGCTTCTATCTCCCTGTCAGAAGTGATTTTGGAAATCATTCCTGGTTCAGGCATGAAGTATTCACCCATGGACAGGGACTTTGCATCTTTTGGGAGTTGGCTTAGAATATCCACTGTTAAGGAACGTGCCACTATTTTCTTGGGAAGGATCTGTTTGACAGCATCTTCATCTGCTGATGTTCCATCTGTAGCCTCATCAGGGGAGTCAGAAGATAATTCCAAGGAGGTGGATCCATGTCCTTTTTGAGCACCATATAGCTTCAGCACCACTTTATTGGGTCCTCTACCCAAGGTCAAGGTTCCTTTGAACCAATCCGTCCTTGCTCTGGCTTCAAAAAGCCATGGTCTGCCCAGTAATAGGGGATAGGATGTACCATAAGAGTTTGGCTTCACCACCAGATAGGTTAGCCAATAATCTTTTCCGGCTACTGTTGTCTTCACATATGGGAGAATGCCCAAAGGCTTGATTCTGCTCTGATCCGCCAGTCTGATGAGCCATTGGGTTGGTTGCACACCTTGTAGGCCTAGATCCTTCATTGTCACATCCGTCATAATGTTCATTGATGACCCACCATCAATCAATGAATTTGCAATAAAGCAGCCTTCTATCCACACACCAGTCTCTGGGGTACCCGGATCTAGGAAGGCGTTAGCCACGTCCACTTCTTTTACAGGCTCTGAAGCTTTGTTGGACTTTGTTGCTGTTGAGGGAGCAATCCTTAAGCCACGTCTTCTTGTCAGTATACTTTTGAACCTTTTTCGGAAATTGGGAGACAAAATCAATAATTGTCAAAACGTGAGGTTTGGTTTAAAGGTATCTAGATCTCTGACCAGATCTTATTCCTTAATAGGATCCACTGGCTTCTCTAACTAGTTAGGGAATGGGGCAACACCCATTTTTATTTTCCTTCTTTCTTCCAACAGGGGCATCATGGGGCCTTCTTCTGCCACTTGCGGCACTTCCTCCTCTTCTATCTCCTGGACCTCTGGTCGTGTCTCTGGAACTGTCTTTGTGACTCTCTATGGCACTGTGGTGCTCATTACGACACTGTCAGGCTCTGTTATGTTCTGTTCTTCTGGTGGAAGATTGAGCTTCACTGTTCTGGCAGGAGGATTATTTTCTTTCTGGATAGAGGGTTCCTTCTTCTTTGCATGCGTGATGGCAGCAACTTCCAATTCCACTAAATTGGAGGTAGGCTCTTGGGCCTTGGCCGGATTATCAATAGCATTGTTTTTCACTAGGGCCGGGCTTGGACAGTCTTTTGTAGTGTGGCCTTCTCCTTTGCATCGACTGCATAAGGGCTTGTAATCCACTGACCTTCTGGGATTTGGACAATTTGGTGAAATGTGTCCCTTTTCTCCGCATCTGTAACACCCCACTTCTGATCTCTGACCACCACCAGACTGTCTTCCTCTGTAACTTTGGGAGGGAAACCTCCTTGGACTGAAATTAGGACCAAACTCTCTAGGCTTTGGTCCAATATCCTGTGTTGTCATTTTGGATTCCAACAAGTTGAATCTTGCGTCTTCTTCCTTCCTTCTCCTATCATGCATCTCCTTCAGAGAGCAAATATCCTCTGTATGGTTCTTCCGCAAACAGTAGGAACAGAAGGCTCCAGGAATGGTTGGATTTCATGTACATTCAGTGGCTAAATGGCCTGCTTGATGATACTTACCACACCAAGTATTTGACCGCATCACATCTCTTCCTGCTCCTGCAACGTTGGATATACTAGCGGTATTCACTTTCAGCATCTGTAGCTGCTCTATAATCACATCCATCAACTCCTTTTTGATATTTGCAACTGAGTTGGATAAATAATCCTTCAAGCTTTCTTCTCCTGAGGTACTGGCAGTAGGGTTTTGAGGAGTCTCTGTAATCACTGCATAAACAGGTTGGGCTGGTGCATAGGGGTCTCTGTTCTGATTCTGATTCAGAGCTCCTGTCTGAACTATTGGCTGTTGGCTCTAGTTGGTAGGGTTCCACTGTTGCTGCTGATTTGGCATTGGGAAAATTGGTTGGGACCATTTTTGTTGTGGTTGAACTATCATTTGAGGCATTGATTGTGGCCACTGTGGATTTGGTGCACTGTACTGTGATACTGGGGGCATCTGTTGGTAGGGGTAGGGGACTGTCCGTGGGACTACATTTGGTGGGTACATCATTCCTGGCATCAGTGGAGGTAGGACTCCTCCTCCTGGATTCATCGCTAATCTAGCTTCCACTTCATCGTACAGTCTTGCACCTTCTGTTGCAGCTTGCAGTGTGGCTGGTCTTTGCAGCTCCACAAACTTACGGACTTCTGGTTGTAATCCTCTGAGAAACATCCCCTTCTAAATGCCATCATCTAGATTATGGTTAGTCCATCCCTTCAGGATGGATTCCATTTGTGAGACATAAGCTTCTACTCTTTCTCCAGAGGACTGACTTAAATTCATAAATTCCTCTCGCATCCGCTCTTCAAAACCTTCCCACCTGAATTTAGTGAGGAAGGCCAACTTCAGGTCGTTCCATGTGCCAAAAGTTCATGCTTCTTGTCTCGCATACCACTGAAACGCCGCACCCTTGAAAGTGGCGAGGAATATTGCTAACCAATGCTCAGGGGTTCTGGCATTGTTAGCCACACATGCTACCATAAACTCTGCTACATGAAGATCAGGGTCTTCATTGTACTCTCCCTTAAAAACTGGCAATGGAACTACATTCGCTGGCCTGTCATCAATATTTTCAGGACGGATCTGGCTTGGAAGTGGACCTCCAGCAGGAGGAGGAAGGGCTTGATGTGCCATTGGGACTTCTGTAAAGAGTTCCGCAAGGGCGTCAAAGGCGGCTTCTGCTGCGAGCTCGTTCTCAGCTTTGATTTTTGCTTTCTCTCTTCTGATGTACCTCTAGACTCGTTCTAACGCTTGCCTCTTTATTGCGTCATTCATCAGGGGGTTGGCTCCACTATGTTGTTAGTGCTCCACAGAGGGATAATAGAAGGCTTCAGTATCTGGAGGACTCTCTTGCCAACATTTCTTCTACTTCTTCCTTTTCAATGTCTCTGAATTCTGCTTTCATGCCACTGCACATAGGAAGGTATTCGGTTCTGAAGGTGTCAAAATGCATACGTCTAAGCATTGTAGTGGTGCCATCATCATAGTAATCCCAGCTTCTGATGGTTTCAACAGTGTATGTTGTAAAGAACACTTTGTCTACCAACTTCCAGTGGGTTGCTAATTGAACAAATAGAAGATTATCAGTGCACCAAGCATCCCACGTATCTTGCTGTTGAGCATCCACGAACAAATTCCAACTCTTTTCCTTGTTGTCTTTGTGAACCTCCATAGACCACGACTCCTGAAGCTTCTTCACAATCTCCCACTTGATGATGTCTGGAAACTTCTCAATGAATGCCAAATCTTCCATGGATGGTCATTCTCTTTGTTTCTGCTCTTCAGTTTGTTCCCAAACAGTTTGCCACTAAGATGCAAGTTTCTGTTGCTTCAACATGAAGAGGAAAATGTCCACCACATAGAGCATGCATCATGATAGTGATGTGTTTCCGCCATTGTGGGATGAAATTCTTGTGGAAATTGGCTTTGATTATGAGAAATTCCAACTCTTCAGTGGAAGAAGAAACTTTACAAACATCCATTGAATTCTTCTATTCTTGGCAATGCCATTTCCTTCATTTTCAGCCTCTTCTGGTCCTTGTTGATGGCAAGTTTCCCCAGTTGCGCACCAAAAACATGGAGCCCCAAGAGGAACACCAAGGAAAAGGGAATTCTCTTGCAAGAAAATCTATCTTGTAACATCAACAAGCTTTTTTATTGGGATTTATATGATCACAATGAAGAAAAGAACACCAGGCACAACAAATCTTCATGCAGCATCATGTAGATCTCCCACGGATTTGATAGAATCAACCATATTCTTCAATATCTTTATAAAATACATCAATATAACAAAGAAAGCAAAGGAATACACCATCTTTGAATGGAAATACATCACATAGTATTCATCTTCAATGTCTTCATAGTCTTCTCTCTCAATCTCTCATATACAATCACACTATTTTCATAGATTTGACTATCTCTGACTCTCTCTCTCTCTCTCTCTCTCTCTCTCTCCATCAATAGTACATCATATCCTCACTACAATCACTCAATAATAACCCTTAATAATCCTTCTTAGGTCGTGGATGCACCTCCCAAGAGGTATGTTTGATATAAAGAGGCACCAGAGCCACTACAGTGACTCTTCATAGCTCACCACTGTCACTTCACTCCAGTCTTTACTTGAGTCTTCAGTAGCTACTTCTTTGACTTATTTTAGCTCTTTTGCACTCGTATTCACCTCTTTCCAAGGCTAGAAAACTTTCCCAAGCTATACTCTCATCCAACAGAACACATACAGAAGCATACAGAAGGTCTACAGAGGCTCACAGAAGCTCATCAGAGAGTTACAGAAGGTCAACAGAAAGCATCAAAACCACATAACTCATACCAAAACCATTCCAAACCATCAAAAATCACTCAATAAGCGCTTTCAAACAATCTCAAACCTATCAATCAATACTCCATCCTTCCTTACAGAGAGAAAACAGGACAAAACAGAAGCTCAACAGAAGCTATCAGGACCAAACAGAACATATTAGAACATCAACAGAACTTCACATCTCTACTAATAAACATCATGAGCTTAATAAAACCATTCCAACCTATCCAAAACACTCTCAAACCACTTCCAAACCAATCAATCATCTCATAAAATCAACCATTCAACTCTCAAAAACAACAAAAAACAACCAAAAAATAGTCATTTCAATACTCAACACGTCTGGTCTTTGCCACCTTGTGCTCTAGGTGGGAAAAATTGCGAGGGGCTTGCTTGGTGTGTGGCATGCAAGCTCGAGGAGTGTAGGATGGAGGAGAGATGGAGGTTGGGGATGTGAGAATGGAGGAATTAATGAAAGAAAGATGTGAAAATGAGAAGAAGAATGAACTTTTAACCCATTTAAACCTAAAAATCATGTGAATACAATTTCATATGCATGGTCCATTGTATGATCGTGAATCCATAACATTTTATTGGAATGTGACAAAACTTGACATGTCCATTTGTTAGATGGCCAAGATCCCAATATATATTTTTTGGCAAAAAAAGCTAGGAGACCCCTTGTTTGAAATCCCGTGTCTAGAGCCACTTTTTTTACCAAAGTGACTTCAATGACTTCAGATGCTAGACATTGGACAAGAGGTCTCCTGCCATTTTTTGGGGTAAAAAAAAGGGCTCTGGCAGCCAAAAAAATATATTGGACTCTTGGCTACATGACAGATGCACATGTGAAGTTTTATCGTATTTTGATATAGTTTGGTATTTTTAAATTATATTGCACCAAAATTATGGACGGATTGATAATCGAAGAATGAACGTTATGATTGTTGGTCCTTAGAAACTTCGCACCACATAGAGATATCAAGCGTAGAGTTTGCACATGAGAAATGACAAAATTTCACATGTTTTTCCTATTGAAATTGATAGTGCTAGCAAAAACTACAATGAAGATGTACGTTGAAGTTGAGAGTGAAGGACAAGAGCAAAAAGTTGATTCATATTTTTATGCAATTATAATAGTTTTGTACTGGGACACAGTTACGTGTCCAATGTACAAGGAGAACACTATTCTAAAAAAGATAACATTATAAACTACATTGATTTCGTTGGAACAAATACATCCTTCACTGCTTGAAGATTTCTTACAAGTTGGAAGTCTTTGGGAGTTAGAGTGACGTGCTTCACATGTATTGCATAATGTTGAGTATCAATCATTAAGTCTAAGTACCAAAAAGCTCTCTGTAGCACACTACAGACTATGTGCTAAAAACCAGCTTCTGCTTTTTGTGTGGTAGAGGTCTTGCACAATCTCGTGAACAAGTATTGCCTTTAGAATGATGAGATTAAAAGAGTGCTAATAGTTTTTGGTTTCTCTCAAGCCACTATACTTGGCTTTCACTTACTCTTAGGGTGGCTTGAGAAACATGGGTTAGGTTTTGCAAAAGAAGGGGGTGGTTCATTTGTAGGCTATGAAGTGCCATTGTCCAAGACTATATTTGAGCTAGTAGATACTCCATGTAACTAAGTACGATATGGGACTTTGAGGGGAAGCTTCTTTGAGGCTACCTTAGACCTAGCCATCTTTCCTACATAGTAAGACATTTGAAATCTCAATGAATAAGATAGAAAGTGAAGCTCTCTTATATAGTGCTTAAACTTTAAGACTCATTCACATCGATACACTCTCTTTCTCTCTTAAATAATGCATTGTGTTCACACTTAACACAATCTTCATCTTGACACTATCTTAGCTTATTTCAAACCCATTTGTTGCCTTCTTGAAGCTTTCTTTCTAGCTACTTGGCATAGTTTTCTTTCTCACTTGAGGCATTATAACACACTCTTTTAGTGACATGAAGTGATTCAATTATGTCTGCAGTCGATTCAACAACACTTTCATTTACTCTCTTTTGCAAAAGTTGAGACTTATCTATTACTATGATCATGTACAACCAAGATAACAATTGGATCATTGGATTACTACCATTCACCCCTCCACCATGATTGGTTTTTCTTTGGTATGCACCATGTGCTATCCAATGTGAAATTTCCATCCCTTGTGTGAACCAAACTTTGATGCTTCCCTTTTCTACAAAGTATGGTCCATGTACCTCAAGGATATGCTATAAAGTTATATATCACACATGAGTATAAATATACTTATAATTTATAAAATTTATATACTTTTAAAATGGCAACCCTTCAAGCTTTCCTTTTTCCCTATGTGCCTTAGTGTACCTTGCAATATCCTTAGGATAGGCTGCATGATTTGCGCATGTTCTTGGGGCATGATTTTTCTAGATCAGTTTAACTACTTCTCTAGCCTCTAAAAGGTTCCTAGCACTCTTGTCAACACTAGTGATCATTAGAAATACCTCTTGGCACTTGTATTCAGCATTGGGCATCAAACTTGATCTCTATATTCACTATCATTGCTGTTCACAATTTTGGGATAGCTTGCCCTAAGTTCCACAATGTCTCTACATACTTATGTAGTGATGCTTCTATTGATGCCCATTGGTATGGGATCACTTCTCGATGTTATGTCAATGCATTGAAGATCTTTTTGGCCTGATTAGAGCACTTGATTTGCTCAGTTTGCACGAAGATTTACTACTGTTCATAACAAGGTGGCTGAAGCTTATTTTACTAGTAAAAGAATATGGCTATTGTGTGCTTATCGACTATTCGGGGGATGTACCAATGCTTATACATGATGTGGCATGCTTCATGAGTAGTGATTGAAGCTCATTTTGATTGCCATTGTTTGCCATTTGCTATAGCAAGCATCCACTTGAGACAATTTATGCATATTATCATTAGATGATACTTGGGCTACTCGCTTGGATATTAGATGTCTAATACGGATGCTATATGTCTTGGCTATGTATGACAAACATTTGGGATTTGCGCCTTGACTTGCATTGAGTTATTCTAAAGCTTTGAATCTTGACATTGGTTGTCATTCACTATTATGTATGGCTATTTGATGGTCAAATAGGAGCTTTGCAAGTCACTTGGATCGGATGATCCTAGATATACACTACTTGGATCTTGGATGCTTGGATGCCCTCTAAATGATGTTTTGAGCTTTGTTTGCTTGTTTGGCATTTGACTCTTGTTCCAATGTGGGAGCTACTACTTGACACTTGGATATTACATTGAGCATTTGGTTATGAAGTTGAGCTTGAGGGTCTTCTAGTGAGACCGTGGAACTTGGTGATATGTACATACTCTTATCAAGATTTATTTATGTAGTTGATGCTTAGTGGGATGATTTGACATTCCTCTTGGTCGAGAACCTATCTTTGTCATCATGATGTTGTCAGTTATGTATGCATCTTAGTTGGTTATATATTGAGCTTCCGTTACATTGCTTAGTCCATTGTGCCTTTAGTTGGTCTCTTCTGTTACTCACGAGACCCACTCTATGCGTAATGGTTATGCCTATGGACTCTGACACACTGATTCTTTGACAATTCTTACTGTTGGTTGCATATTCACTTACTGCTAGTTAGAGATATTTCTTGGCAATTGCAATTTGTCTTATATCAGTGATTTCCCATCTTTGGCATTGATTTCTTACTCGTATACTTCATTTCTAGCATGCTGTAATTGCAATTTATGCAAGTTGTCACTTCCATTTGACAGTGCTTTGCATTGAGTTTGTGGATAGTTCATTACTTGGTTAACACCCTTTGTTTTTAGCTTGATTTAGTAGTTGTCTTAGGGCTGTTTGTAGTAATTACAGTATCTTGCTTTGACAGTTCGTGCACTTGTTTGCCTTCATTATGGTGTTTGGTGGCTTGAGTGATAGTGATATCTTTAATATTGACAAGATGGATGGCACCAACTACAGCTACTAGAAAGCCCAAATTTGGCAAATTTTAATGTAGAAAAAAGGTCAGACCTTTGAAACATAAGGGTATCAAGCCCAAACCTATTAGAGAATTGGGATGAGTTAGATGGGCTACATAAGTCCACCATCATGTTGTCCCTCTCTAAGCAGGTGTTCTATAATGTCGTTTCTGATAGGCAGTCTGCATTAGACTCATGGGAAAAGATTCACAATGTCTATGACTAATAGAGCTCCACTTCTCAAATGTATTGGTTGAAGCAACTCATGGACCTTTGCATGAAGGAGGGCACTTCTATACCAACTCACTTAAATGAGTTTCATTCCATTATCAGTCATTTGTCTTCACAGGGGATTGAATTCAAGGATACTCTACTCCCCTTGTTCCTCTTAGTTACACTACTTGCATCATGGGATACATTTTGTACTACCATGTATGCCAACATGCCTATAGATGGGATATAATTGCAAGATGTAAAGGGTGTACCCTTGATTGAAGATGCTAACAGAAAGAAGTCGATGCTTCTCACATCTCTCATGCTTTGATAGTTAGAGGCAGTAATGGTAAGAGCATATTTGACCACACTGCCATAAAATGCACAAAGATAAGCGCAAGGAAAAGGGCAATAATAAAGTACAATACAAAAATGATAATCACATCATTGTCCCTAGTAAGTCGAATGTTAAGATTGAAGAGATTAATATTGTACAGAGACTAATTTTGATGATGATTTCATACTTATAGCTTCTTCTCTTGATACTTCATAGCAGTTGATTGATGCTTTGTTAGGGTATACTCAATGTTGGCTAATAGATTCAGGGGCTTCTTCTCTATTAACCTCAGCACAAGAAAAAGTAAAAAAAGCGGAAAAGTGTAAGTCCGGAGCTAAAAGAGGTGGCCTAGAAGGAAATTGGACCTGGAAGAGCCCAAAAGCGTAGGCATGGCCACAAGAAGTCCAAGGCACAGCCCATCAGAGCTCAAACAATGCTAAAAAAGAGAAGGTGCACCTTTGAATGTAAAGGCGTAGCCCCAAGTCCTTGTAAAAGAGTGCCGGGCTCCCTCTTGTGTAAATTGTAAGGGTAAACCAGCAGTAGAAAGAAAGCTAGGAAGATAGGAGGACACTACGAAAGAGGGCCTAGGCCATAACCAGACATGTAAAAAAGGGGATGATCGCCCAAAATGGATAGGGTTTTGTATATGAACTCAAAAAGTGAATGAGAAGTTCATTCTTTGGTGTAAGGAAAAATCTCTTCTTCTTCTTCTTCTTACTTTCTTCCTTGTGTGTGCTTGAGAGAGGGGGTGTGAGAGTGTGAGGGAGTGTGTGAGGGTGAGGGATCTTGGAGAAGAAGCTCTCCATCATCTCCTCTCTTCTTCTTCTATTCTCTTCTCTTCTCTTGTCTCATGCGCGGCTATGGAGAATGGAGCTTGAAGGAGAGGGATTAAGGTTGCTCGAGCTCACATCACAAATCGTGGAGCTACTGGTGTGCACGAGGGAGGAGGGTACTCAATCGGGCATTGAGGTAAGCTTACTACACTCATAGAGAGGGATAGCATGTTGGCTATGTGAGAGGTAGCCATTAGTGCTCAGCTTGAAATGCTTGAAAGAATAAGCGGCCAGTGAGTCTTAGCGGTCGACTGTGAGCTTCCAACATTTTGGTTCCATTTTCGGGACCAACAGATTTGAGCCTTGAGCACTTGCACGCTTCGAATCAAGAATTGAAGTAGGGTTTCACCCCCGAACCGATGCTTGATATAGGTAGGAGATTTAGATGCTTTGATCTTCAAAACAAGTAAGTGTTTGGATTTTTTTGATGAGTAGACAAGTAGATTACTTCAATGCAGGGATTACTTTGTGATTTTTGGTTGCATTTAGGTAGATTAGGACCAAGAACTTGTAGGGAAATAGTAGGGTTTTGCTCATGTGAAATAGACAGAATAGGGAGAAGAAAAGGGAAACAATGAGTTTCGGGGTTTAATGCATGCAAGACATGGAGTTGAAGGGTTAATGATGGGGTTGGAAAGGGCCTTAAAAGCCCAAAACCGATAGGGGAGAGCTCATTTCTACACTTTAGTGAGAGAGAGAGAGCTTGAGAGAGAGAATGAGAGAGTTGCAAGAATAGAACGAATCAAGCATGTTGATTTCGAGTCCATCTTCCATTCCAAGTATCTTTAGGTCTTCCTTGTGCTCTATTTGCTTGTTCTGGAAGGGTACAAGTTATACCATAAACCCTAGGGGCCCCTGGCATTGATCACACTAGCATCTATATTTGCGCTTGCCATGATTAGACCACCCCATTGATGTCTGACTCCTAGAGTTGGACCATTTGGATAGTCTGATTGGTAGAATCAGACCATCTGACTAGTTAGTTGGATCCCAAGACCCCGCGTCCTTTGTCGATTGCATGAACCATTTGATTGGCCAGTCGACGGACAACTTTCTGTCTAATCAGACACCCCATTCGGATAAAACTTAGGAATCAGACTACCTTGATTCAATTGGATTGCCATCTGATTGGACATACCCAATCAGAGTTGGACCTCCGACTTCCAGAGTCAGACCACCCATAATTGGAGACCATCTGATTCTTGGAATTGAACCAATAGGGTAGAACATAAAAATAATGACAAATCACCCAGCCTCTAACTAGAACCAGTTGAACTAGACCTTGAAACCCCCCTAGATAAACGATCGGCTTACAGAAGCTGAGAACATGAGAAATTATGACCTACGGCCTAGAGGCAACCTTTAGTAGCCTAGTCAAGAGTCCAACCCCACTTAGAGTTGAAACCAACTCATAGACCCCAATTCCACCCTAACCGAGCAAAGAAGAGGCATCTGAATATGACCCAACCTATGTTGCTCCAACTTCATATAGGGTGTTGACTACCCTCCGTAATCGACCCATGGAAGACCACATTAAAGAACACCCTTATCTAGATCACATCCTCACCGAGGAGGAGTTGCATGTTGCCAGCAGAGTGGCCTCTAGTGACTTCTTACTTGATGTCCTCACTTACATTACACATGTGGGCATCTGCCCTTTTGATATGGACCACTATGCTTGGTTAGCCAAGTTTCTATGACTGGCTCATGCAAAAGTAAAACACTAAGATCGTGTGCTAAGGCCCTTCATCCTCTAACCATTTCATCCTTGGAAGGACTCTTTTCATTGCAAAGGGGAAAGGGGTAAGTTGAATCAAACCAAACAGGGGTAAGGTGAATCAAACCAAACACATATAGAAAACAATAAAGGAAAAGCACACATTGCAAGGGTAAAATGCAACAACTTGTGATTAAGGAATAGGTCGATAAAAGTTAAAATCAATAGAATACTGGAAGGAAAAGTCTACTTCTGCATGCAAGCAGTTCAGCTCAACAAGCATGTAGTCATTTCTTGTTGCTTATTCTAAAAACCACTAATGGTGAATATGGCTTCATGACAGGCACCCATCATGGCAGGCCAAGACAAGGCTAGCAAATTGCCTTTTTCAGAGGAAGAACAAGCAAAGTATGGACTTTTGGTGGAAATCTGAGCCTTCAACTAGTTCAAATTTCACCATATCTTCAACCTAGATGATGTGGCCATTGAAGAATGGGGAGTAAGGCACATCATCGAGTAATGCAATCTGCAAAAATATGTGGAAGTAGTGAGCCGGGGGGTGGACTACTTCCACTATGCAGAGTTCTTGAGGACTTTCCACAGGAACCACGACACCATAACTGTGTATGAGGGGGAGGGAACTTGTCAAGTGCAGATTGAATTGACCCCAGAGCTGGTGGAAAAGGTATTGGGCCTAGCAAACAAAGTAGAAAGGAAGCCAAAAAAGAGATGTATATTCCTTACTAGGGATGGACAAGGTGAAAGTCCATACCAATGACGACATCAGCTTGGCGGACATTCTTGATCCCAAAATTCAACTCCAAGCCAAGATGGTGCATGCGCTATTTTCTAGCCAAAGATACAACTCCATCATGAGACGCATCAACGTCCCCCTGCTAGAGAGTATTGCAACAAAGTCACTGGATGAGGTCAACCTCAACGGGTTTGTGAGAAAGACCATTGAGACCTCAACAAAAGCCTTGGCGACAAGAGGGCAACACGTTGAAGGAGAATCTCCTGCCACCAAAGCTAAAAGGAAAGCTTCGTCTTCAAAGGCTACAACCATTGGATTCGGTGGAGTCCTCATCGCAATTATCAGGGAAGCCTTGGGACAGGGGCAGGAAGAAGGAGGAGAGGGGGTGGATGAAACACCAAGCAGGTCACCGCCTCACCAAGAACGGGAGGCACCTTCCAACGAGAGGAAGTTGAGTGAAGAAGAGGAAAGCAAAGAACAAGAAGAGAAAACTAGGTGGGGAAAGGCTAGGGAAACGAAAAAGAAAACTACACAAGACCAACAAGAAGAGAAGACAAGAAAAGATGGACTTGCAAAAGGCCCGTAGGGAGTCTAGAAATGCCGAGGAGGAAAGAAAGAGGAAGCAGGAAGAGGAGGAGGAGGAGGAGCTGAGAAAAAAGAGGAGAAAGACATGGCTCTTGCCACGCGCAGGTCCATTGAGCAGCAGTCCATGCACGATGAGCCAGAACTTGTGAGCCCCATCAGAGACAAGGGGCTGAGCTCAAGCACATGTGTGCTTGAGATCGTGCCACCTGCAGTGCAAGAAGGCAAGGGCAAGGCCCCGATCACCCCCATACCCACCCTCCTGACGCCTGCCATCACCACTGCCATCTTGTAACGTGTCCCCCTGTCTACTTGTAGGACATGTCTTAGCAGCTCATCGGAAAGAGAGTCTAGAAAGCACCGCCCGGCACTCCCGAGGAATGTCATGGGGTTTGCGATCTAGGTCTTTCTGAATTTGCCACAAAGCACAAGCATTCCGGCCGTTCCCACTTAGGACCAACCTGAATCAGGGTTTTCCTAGTGGTCAAATCCTAGAATGGTAGCTAGCGTCGAGTCCGAGCAGGCGAACTACTTTACGCAGAAACGTCAGGGTCGAAGAGGATTTATACTGCACTTGGTTCAAGGAGAATGGAAAATGAGAGGGATGCGAAGCTCGACCTCTCTGCCCATAAGGCATAGCCCCATTCCGTTCCCCTAAAACAACACAAATTGGGACTCTAGCTCTAAAGATTCTAGGTCATCGTTTACCTTGCTGTCAATTCCTTTGAGAAAAGTTCCCGGCCAATCGGGACCACCCTTCCATAGGACGGACCCAGGGTCACATCCACCGCACTTTCCTCAGGTTCCTTTAGTTATCTAATTACCTACCACATTTAGTTTGACAAGCAAAAACAACTTTCTTAATTAACCAATTAATCACTGGTTCCTTCACGTAACTTAGGCACTCACATAAAAAAACAATGTCAAACAAGTTCCTTTTCAACATTTGATCTTTATTTATTAGTCTTTGGAATACATCATATAAAATCTAGCCCAAAGGCTATTCCATAATCCGCCCGAAGGCTAATCCATAATCCACCCGAAGGCAATTCTAGCAATCCTCAGGGATCGCTATTCCAAGTTTCCGCCCGTTGACTAGTATGCAGGCCTCGAGATCCAATCTCGAGTCACGTTGGCCTCTTGTGTTGGACCCAGAGGCAAGGGATTTATGGCCAGAGCCCTCTTGGCACCCAAGTGTCCTCCTGCTCCAAGTAGGACCCATGGAGAGACCTCTCGCGGCTGGTTCGGTCCATGTACCCGGCGCGGCTAACAACCCCCTTGAATAGGGTCAGGCAGACAGTCGGGGGTAACTGATGCTTCCTCTCCCTCCAGGCTTTCAACCTGAAGCATTAGTTATTTTCCAACATTAGTTCCTTGAGCAAAGAATAACAAATAGTGCTCCTAAGTGTACAAACACAAACACTGCAGCGGTCGTTTATACGGCCAACTGCTAAGGTGTGAATCCTTTTCTCCAAATACATCTAGCATTCGATCCGGGATCAATTGCGACTTGGCAAGATCCCAAGGGTTTCGTAAACTAAGTTGTTTGTTTACCCTTTATCCTTTGGTTAGGGTTTATACCATGTTAACCCAAATTGTCAATACTTTAGGCTTCCATATATTATGGTCAATAAATCCTTGACAACCCCGTTGTCCTCACTTGATTGGTCAATTGCTTGCTAGGCAATTTATAAATACCCTAACTTGGCAAATCAGTCCTAAGGAAGGGTGATGTAGCAGGATGACTACTCATCCTCTAGAAAGATAAACTTGTATTTAGAACTTGCCAAACTTGTTGTACGGAGTGGCAATACTATTTTTGTGATTTAGGTACAAAACCATGCGACGTTGCAACTTGTTGCACGAGATAGGTGTCGCATCTAACTTGTGGGATTATTTCTCCCATCACACAGTATTCCTTGGCCAAGAATACCTTTGACCAAGATATAGGGTTTGGGAGTTCTATTGACCCAATCCAACCTTAACCCTACTAGGCCAATAACGCTTTGGCCCTACGGTTCCTAATTTCCTTGCGAAAATCTAGCATTTGGTCATTTGATCATTAGGGTAAGAACCCTAGATCAAACTTGCACGAGTGTTTAGCTAACCCTAACATTCCGTGAATGTGGGTAGTATCTTTTGGATCAAAAATATTACGTCGGCAATCAGAGTGCGATACTAGGCAAAATTTTACCATGGCTTAATCCTACCTAGCACATTGAGGTGATTGTCATACACTGACTGATTATACCTTTATGATTCTCATGTAAGCTATTCAACTATACTCGAATTACTTAGTTGATCTAACTAACCTGTGAATAAAAATAATCTCCACTTTAAAAATGCAAATACTTTCTCCTAAATTTTCAAGTACTTACCCCCTAAAAGGTGTAAGTAACTGCAAGAGAAGTGGGATGCATCATTCCATGAGAATATGCAAATTCAAGTCCATAGACCTTTTTGCAACTAAAGGATCTTTAGTGAACTTTTCTTTTCCTTGCCTTATGTGACGTTGATTTACATTCAGAACTATGCTTATAAACCCTACATTTAATGCATTGAATTCAAGCTTTAATATGAAGATGCATCCTTTCCTAAATACAAACTTTGATAAAAGAACTCCATGAATGAGTGAATGCCACGAGACCATTGTTGATCTAATCTGTCCTTTAGCACTTAACCCGACCTAGGATGTAATTATCATCGCATGTAATATGCAAGGTACTTAAATCCTTTCCATGCATTGCGACTATTCAGACATCATTTAATATTCGTCTATGACTACCTTAATCGCGAGACACAACCAAGAATTTAATTACATAAATGCGTTACGAGTTATATATCCTATCCCTTGCAAGATGCCACAAGGATGCCTTTGCACAATTCCGTCATATAACTTATGCATCATGCGTTGAAATTTGTAGCTACTCTTGACCACGAAGGTGCAAGCAAAATAAAGTGCTCGACATGCCACTAAGTTTTTTAAATCGAATGAGTAAATGCATTTAAATTTCCCTAAAAACCAACATGCTTAATGCATCCCTTCATGCGGAATTAATTTTTAAGAACCTGGGCATTAAGGATCGGAGCATTGTCCACACGTGTACTCGAGGTGGAAGCTCCCGCGTGTGCGCCTTGCAACTTTTGCTTAGGAGCCATCGATGACGTTGATCACGACTCAGCAAATCTTCCTCTTGGCTCTCTTACACGTTACGAAGCTACTTCTGTCCGATATCTCCTCCTCCGCGCAAGACACAAGCCTTATAGGACACAGTTTTAAAAACCGGGGAAGGCACACGTAAACAAGGCTTATGGAGGCCTTCAATGGAAGCTTCTTTTGGAAGCTTCCAAGGTTTTGTTCCAGATGACGTGGAGAGAGAAGATGATAATTGGGAGGATGAAGATGGCGATGTTGAAGAAGATGATGATGTTGGTGATGATGATGAAGATGATGGAGATGGTGATGGTGGCAGCAGGCGATGATGTCGGCAGCTCTAGGCGGTGTGGCAGCGTCCTCCATGACATCAACACGATTCTCTCCTCTCTCTTCTCCCCTCAAGCTTGAGAGAGGGGGGGTCATATAGGTTGTGAAGGGGGGGATATCCACACACGTGGCTAGTTTGCATGCTCCCCTCCCTCATGCTTCTCCAACACCTACTCAAGCTTCTCTCACACTCCCTCTCCCCTGCCATGCAATGGCTAAAGGGGAGGGGGTTTTAAAAAAATTTACATTAAATTATCCATTATCCCTTTTTCTCTTCCCATGGAGGGTGTTCCCGCGTGGGCTTACGGTTTCAAGCCATGGCTTTCTACACATGATGCGGGGTGGAGTTTGCTAGTGCACACGGAGGGAGTACTTCGCCCAAAATTTTATCGTTGCAGGAGATTATTTTGCACTGCTTTTGCGTGTGATTTTTGGGTCTTCAATATTTCATAGTGGAAATATTACATTCTCTCCGGCTTAGAGGAATCGAGATGTCCTCATCTCGAGAAGAACTGGGGGTATTGTTGGTTGAGAGTACTTTCATCCATCCAAGTGGCATCCTCTTCGGAATAATCTTTCCATTGGACGAGGTATTCTCTCAAGGTCCTAGATCTTAAATGCCTCTCCCTAACATCTAAGATCCTATCAGGCCGTAGCTCAAGGTCTCCTTGGCTAGGCATTACAACTTGTTGATCATCAAGCACATGACTAGGGTTAGGTACATACTTTTTCAATAGATTGATATGGAATACATTATGAACTTTTAGGTTTTCAGGGAGTTGCAGTCTGTAAGCATTAGGCCCTAGGCACTTGAGAATCTTGTAGGGTCCACAATACCTTGGACTTAGCTTTTTGCATTCACCCAAGGATTGGGAATTCTTCTTTGGGCACACACGAATGAAGACCATATCACCTTTAACGAAGGATTTATCTTGCCGTTTCAGGTCCGCGTAAGCCTTCTATCTATCCTTGGCAGCTTGGATGTCCTGTTTTATTAACATGATTTGGTCATCCATATCTTCCAGCATCTGGCTTGAAGCTTCAACCCTCAAGGTTGGATCTGAAAAGCTTAAAGGACTACGATAATCGTGCCCATACAAGCTTGAAAAAGGGTCATCTGAATGCTTTGTTGGTAGGAAGCATTGTAGGCAAACTCGACCAATGGCAAATATTGAATCCACTTTTTGGGTTCGCGACAATAGTGTGCCCCAAGCACATCTTCAATGACTTGGTTGACTCATTCTGTTTGACCATCAGTTTGGGGATGATAAGCTGTACTGAAACAGAGTTGAGTCCCAATGGCCTTGAAGATAGCCCTCCAGAAGTGTGACGTGAAGAGAGAGTCACGATCACTAATGATTCTTCTGGGTAACCCATGCATTTTGAATATTTTCTTGATGAATAACCTTGCAATGTCTGAGTCTTTATAGTTTGTCTTAATAGGAATAAGATGTGCAACCTTGCTGAGCATATCTACCACAACCATAATGGAGTTGTATCCTCCCTAAACTTGGGGTAGGCCAACAACAAAGTCCATGCTGATGAATTCCCATTTCATTTGGGGAATATCAAGTGGTTGCAATTTCCCTAGCATTTTGACATGTTCGGCCTTAATGCATTGACAAGACAAACATTCAGTGACATATTTGAGAACGTCACCTTTAAGTCTATCCTGATAATAGCTCTTTCTGACCGCATTGAGGGTCTTGGCATAGCCAGGATGTCCTCAGAAAGGGGAGTCATGGGCTTCCCAAAGTATCTTCTTCTTAAGTGATTGGCTTGCTGGTATACATAATCTCGTTCTATAGTAGACAAGTCCACTATTGATAGAGAATTCTTGATACTTTGTTTGTAGCTTCGGGTCTTGATCCTTGATGGGGATCTCCCTTAGCATTCTCTGATAGGTTGGGTCATGGCATGCCTCTTCTCTAGCTAGCTCAAGAATTGGATTGTTTGGCATGGATGCCTTTGTGGCTAGAGATCTTGCTGTTGATGGATCTTGCAAAATTAGAGAATTCAGAAATGCCTTGCGACTGAGTGCATCAGCAACTACATTCTCCTTTCTTGGCAACTATTTGATTTCAAAATCATACTCTTCTAGCACTTCAATCCATCGATGTTTCCTCATATTGAGCTCATTTTGGGTGAAAATCCATTTAAGACGCTTGTGGTCCGTCACTAAGGTAAACTTGTTACCCAGCAAGTGGTGTCTCCAAAGTTTGAGAGCATGTAGGACAGCCAACAATTCCAGATCGTGGGTAGCATAGTTCCTTTCATGGCTCTTTAGTTTCCTTGAAGAGTATGCTACGAGATGACCTTCTTGCATAAGCACACATCCTAAGGCAAGTATGCTAGCATCAGTTATCACTTCAAACTTCTTATTAAGATCTGAAAGTTTCAGGACGGTGCTGATGCCAAGCTTTGCTTTAGTTTGTCAAAGCTGGTCTGTCCAGCACACATCCTAAGGCGAGTGTGCTAGCATCATTATCACTTCAAACTTTTTACTAAGATCCAGAAGTTTCAGGACAGTGCTGATGCCAAGCTTTGCTTTAGTTTGTCAAAGCTGGTCTGTTCAGCAGGTGACCATACAATTGATACTTGCTTCTTTAGTAGATCAGTCAAAGGTGCTGCAATCAAATCATAGTTTTTGATAAAGACCCTGTACCATCCTGTCAATCCAAGAAAACTACGTATCTCTTTGACAGAAGTTGGTGTTGGCCACTCCAGAATGTCTAGCCGAATCTACTGAAATTCCTTCCGCTGATACAATGAATCCCAGATATTCAATCTATCGCTTGAAAAATGCACACTTCTTCTTCTTGGCATAAAGCTTGTGTGCTCTCATTGTTTCAAGAACAATGCAAAGCTGGGGTTCATGATCTTCTTCCTGTTTGGATTAGACTAGGGTATCGTCGAAGAAAACGAGTACGAAGTCATCAAGATAGGGCCTAAAGATATCCTGCATTAGCCTATTGAAGGTAGCAGGAGCATTTGTTAGCCCGAATGACATGACTAGGAATTCAAAGTGTCCATACCTTGTGCTAAATGCTGTCTTTGGAATATCTTCTTCCTTAATTCTTATCTGATAATATCTAGACTTGAGATCAATCTTAGAGAAGATCTTCGGACCTTGAAGACGGTCAAGAAGTTCATCTATTCTTGGAATAGGGTATTTGTTCTTAATGGTTAATTGATTCAACCCTCTGTAGTCAATGCATAGCTGAAGCATTCCATCTTTCTTCTTCTGGAACAGCACTGGAGCTCCCCATGGTGAACTACTAGGACGGATGTAGCCTTGGTCTAACAGTTGCTTGAGTTGCTCCTTCAGCTTAATCACTTCCGAGATGGACATCCTATATGGTCTCTTTGCGATTGGTGTAGCTCCTGGCACTAGCTTGATCTCGTGATCGACTTCCCTTTGAGGAGGAAGTTCTATAAGCTCTTCTAGAAATACGTCGGCGTATTCCTTTAACCATGAAGGTTCTTTCCTAGACTCCTGATTCTGATCTAGCTTATTTAGCTTAATCAAATAGAAAGGTAGCCCCTTTCTAACTCCTTTTATTATCCGAGATGCTTTGGCTAGTTGAATTTTTGGCATACCAGCCTCTCCTTGAGTTGTAACTAGTTCCCCTTTAGAATTTCGGAAGGAGACTTAGCCCTTTCCACATTGAATGTAGGCGTCATTGGGTATTAGCCAATCCATACCAAGCAAACACTTGTGGACACCCAGATTCATAACCCTGAATCTGACCCAAGTCGACTTTCCACCCAATAGGAATTTCACCTTAGCAGTTTGCCTAATACAAGTGACCTCACAACCATTTGCTAATTCCATAAGTAAGGTAGGTGCATCTATTGTGGCTATTCCTAATCTTTTTGCACAGATTGGTGAAATGAAAGAATGTGTACTGCCACAATCAATCAAAATTTTGAAGCTTTTACCTTGGTAGTCCGATGGAGTTTGAATCACCGAGAATTGGCGATTCGGGCCTCTCTTGTGAAGAGCGGCATGTACTATTGCCCTCTCAAAGATAGCTTCCATGTTTGGATCTTCTTCATCACCGAGCTCCTTGTTGGCAACACTGGCGGTTCTCCCTCTGGACTGGGCTCCTTGCCCATGGGCGGCTCCTTGGAATGGTCCTTGACGTTATCCTCTACTAAGCTTGGGACACTGCCTTTTAAAGTGACCCGGCTCGTTGCAATGGAAGCAACAGAGATTGCGGCCATTACCTTGGGTAGGGACGAAGTTATTGGCAACGTTCGCCCTAGCTTTCTTCCTTTGTGCCTGATTTTGGCCCTGCGCTCTCTTGGTTTGAGACCTATACACTCCCTTGTTTTGATCCTTGTAAGACCAAGTCCTGTTAATTCTTGGCTTAGTCTGCACCTCCTGTATTACCGGTGCAGCTCAAATGAGCACATCCTGAAGGTCTGTTAGGCACATTGATTCTAGGCGGGTGTTTATGGGTGGGTTTAATCTAGCACAAAACTTTGACACCTGTTGTGTCATATCCATTTGTGGTGCGTACTTTAAAAGAGAGATGAATTTCGAATAGTAAGCATCAAGAGATAGACAAGTTGCTTCAGTAGTTCATAGAACTCATTCATCTTCTGCGTGCGGTAGGCAAGTGGTAGATATCTCCCTCGCATAGCTCTTTTAAGCTTCTCCCAACTAACTGACCCTTCCGAGATCCCTTGGTCTCTACACCATTGCTTCCACCAAAGTCTTGCTTCACTGGTAAGCTTCAGTTTGGCGAGCATTGCTTGGTTAGTGGGTGCAGTACCTGCTGCTTCGAAGTAATCCTCCATGGATTCAATCCAGATCTCGGCATCAGTTTGGACGGTCCTTCCCTTACCATCAAATTCTAGTGGCTTGATTTGCTTGAGAAGAAACTTCTTCTCTTGAATACGGCCATACTTGGTGTAGGGGTTGGACTAGGAATCTGCACTTGAGGTTGTGCCTGGGCAATAAGATTCTTTACGTTAAAAACTTACTAAGCATTTCTCACATTACATTAATATGCCTAGTTTAGCTTTTAGCCAAGTGACCAATCACTTAACTCCTTTACCAACACTTACAGCCATGACAGAAAGTGATAAAAATCTATTTCATTCATGTGGGCATAGCCCTTTTGAGTACATTTATTTGGGAAGGTAGAGCAAGCTGATACATTAGTTTGGGGAGAATAAGATTGTGTTACATTCAGCCACGGGAACTGAGTAATAATATGGATTGGGGTCATAGATTTTCAGGAATTGATAGGTCATAGGAAGCTTAGGGTATCCCTTCCTTTGATACCCGTTTTTCTCATAACATCCCAACACTTTGATTCTGTTGACAGGGATTATTCGAGTCACTTCCTCGTACACATACTCGTTTTGCTTAACCTTTCGACTGCCGACATGTAGGGTTGCATTTCTGTGAGCCTCAACAAAGATGAACAGCTTCACGATCTTTAAGTCCTCCATCCACTTGATTCTCTTCAAGTTGGTCCGAAGGTACGCAAGTCGACGAGCAACTATGTAATAAATTCCTGAATCACTCGTCCGTCTCCATTCCACGTACAGGGGTGAAGGATTGTAGATGCGGTCTAGGATATTCATCATACCTAGCCTTCGTCGATAATCCGAAACATGCATCACATGCTTCGCGACTCTGCAGGCTAGCATCGATAAGTAAGTAAGGAAATGTTCTTAACAACAACATTTGCTCTACTTCTCCTCATTAAGTTTTCTTGTAAATATTAGATCCGCTGGTTTGCTCTAATACCAACTGTAAAGTGTCCCCCTGTCTACTTGTAGGACACGTCTTAGCAGCCCATCGGGAAGAGAGTCTAGAAAGTGCCGCCCGGCACTCCCAAGGAATGTCACGAGGTTTGCGATCTAGGTCTTTCCAAGTCTGCCATGAAGCAGAAGCATTTCGGCCATTCCCACTTAGGACCAACGTGAATCAGGGTTTTCCTAGTGGTCAAATTCCTAGAATGGTAGCTAGCATCGAGCCCCAGGCGAATTACTTTACGCAGAAACATCACGGTCAAAGCGAATTTATACTGCACTTGGTTCAAGGAGAATGGGAAATGAGAGGGATGCGAAGCTCGACCTCTCTACCCGTAAGGCATAGTCCTATTCTCTTCCCCTAAAACAACACAAATCGGGACTCTAGCTCTAAAGATTCTAGGTCATCGTTTACCTTGCTATCAATTCCTTTGAGAAAAGTTCCCGGCCAATCGGGACCACCCTTCCGTAGGACGGACCCAGGGACACATCCACGCACTTTCCTCAGGTTGCTTTAGTTATCTAATTACCTACCACATTTAGTTTGATAAGCAAAAATAACTTCCTTAATTAACCAATTAATCACTACTTCTTTCACGTAACTTAGGTAGTACTGACATAGAAAAACAATGTCAAACAAGTTGGAGGGAGGTGCTATGTAAAAATGGTCGTAAAAGAATATGCCCCTCAACTAGTGCAACTTTGGTCCTTCGCTTATAAAAATCTTTGCAAATAGAGCCATGGATGATATCTAGAATACCTACCACACATTCTACTAGCTGCCACTCTTGGACGCTTGATGGATACAATTCTGTTAACATCAAATGGTCTTGTCAGTTACAAGGTGAATAAGAAACATGGACCTTCATTCATACCAAAAAGTAGATGCAACCAAAATTCACCAACAACTAGGTCTATAAAGTAGTAGGAGATTAGAGGTAGTAGGCTCAAGGTGAAGCTCTTTATGCATGAAAACATACTACATAGGCACTTCTTTGATTATCTTCTTAAAGCCACCAAGCCTTGAATTTCTTACTGTGCCCTTCCAATATGATAAAAAAGGGTTGGCTTCTTGAAGATCTCTTTTTCTTTCTTCACTACATGATTATCCAACTTCCTTTCATTATGGTCAAGGAAACCCACCTATCGTGCTCATCGAGCATATTGAAAGTGATTATGGAATTGATGGTAGCATTGGGTCTTCCCTATCGAGAAGAGGCCTCCATGGAGTAGGAAGATGGAGGTCAGAATTGTGCAATTGAGTGGAGAAAAAACAATACAAAAAAAAGGGTGTAGAATGGAGGCAAGAGAGAGGGAAGGAGTATTGAGCACTCAAAGATTTTAAATGAGGAGAGGCTTCTACCACCTTTTTTTCCCCCCAGTAAGAGAAACTGTTGAAATATGACGGTAAAAAATTACTATTGGAAAATGACAATGCTCCGCTTTATTGCTAGAAAGGGACAATTAATCTACTTTTTTGAGAATACAAAATGATTTCCATTGGTGTATCACACACTCTCTCTACATGCTAAAATGTTGAAAAGTGACCTCAAACTCTCGTTAATGAAGCTTTAGAGCCCCAAAAGGAACACCAAGGAAAACAAGGATTCTACTACAAGAAAATCTATATTGTACTATCAACAACCATCTTTTTCATATTTGATATAATCACAACAAAGAAAAGAACACCACGAACAAGAAATCTTCACGTAGCTTCATAGAAACAATTCTCCCACGGCTTTAACTTTAACAAAATCCATTGTGCTATTCATATTCTTCATAAAATTCTTTGATAAGCACAAAAATACAAAATAATACACCACTTTGAATGGAAAGATATCACATATGATTCATCTTCCAAGATTCCATAGCTTTCTCTCACAATCTCTCATAAGTAGATACATTGTCTTGCATAGAATTGGCTATATTTGACTCTGTCTCTCAATAGTACATCATCTTCTCACTACAACACTCATTAATCACTCACAATAACCCTTCTTTAGTCGTCAATACCCCTCCCAAGAGGTGTGTCTGATAGGAAAGGTCACTAGAGCCACTACAGTGACTCTTCATAGCTCACTACTATCACTTCACTCCATTCTTCTCTTGAGTCTTCATTAGCTACTTCTTCCACTTTCTTAAACTCATTTGAACTTACATTCACCTCTTTCCAACTCTAAAAAAATTTCCCATGCTATACCCTCATCCAATAGAACACTTACAGAGGCATATAGAACATAACAGAATAGGAACAAAGGCTCTACTTCAGAAGCTCAATAGAATATTACAGAAGGTCAACAGAAAGTCAATAGAACCACATAAATTATAGTAAAACCATTCCAAACCATCAAAAACCATTCAATGAGCTTTCAAACAACCTCAAACTTTATCAATCATTACTCCATTTTTCTATACAAAAGAAAAACATAACAAACACAAAACCTCAACAGAACCTAGCAAAACCTCATATGTCTACTGAAAAACATCATGAACTTATCAAAAGGATTCCACCCTATCCAAAACACTCTCAAACCACTTCCAAACCAATCAATCATCATATAAAACCATCCATTCAGCCCTCAAAAACAACAAGAATCAACAAAAAAACACAGGTCATTTCAGCATTCAACATATCCCCACACTTAATAAGGGAGCGTCCTCGCAACCTAGAAAAAAGAGAATACAAGATCATCAATCAACTCAACTTGATCTTCAACAACAATCGTTAGGAAACACCATCCAACTTATAACCTACATCTAATAAAGAATATAATGAAAGGAAAACCCTTTATCCATTAACACATCTAAAAAATAACAAAAAATCATGACAAATTTGTAAAGGATATAAGAGGTTACTTCCATCTATCAATCAAGTCCATCATCATCTTCAACTCCATGTAAGAAGGATAATATACCACACATACATCACAGAACATACATAAAACTTATACATACACAATGTTAAGATATTTGCAATCACACCTACTGTAGCCTCATTGTATGAGGTAGTTCTAGGATTAGGGCATGCAGGTAGACTAAATCCCATATGCATAGAGAGGGAAACCGCTACCCATCCAGCAACTATAAAGCATTGTACTTGACTACCACTTTTTTATATATGATGAATACAATATCATGATGCTTTTCCATCTCAGTTAGTGTCTTGGTCATTGTCAGTCTTATACACAAGATTGTGTTTATGAGTCCAAGTCTCAATCTTGGAACCTAATTCACTTGTGTAACAGGTCATAAGTCTTTAGTCTATGTCATCATGAACCTAATCTTCATCTTCCATCCGCCATAGCCATGCTCTAGATCTTGCGTCTTTCAACACACAATACCAGGTAGTCTGAATGACACATGCCCCCAAAAAATGGAGAGCAAAGAAAAAGTTTTTCCATTAAGAAAATATGATACAACCAAGAAAAGACTTCACTTTAAATCAGGAAAAAGATATTTCTTTTTAAACTGCATGCTAACCTTGAGACTCTCCAGAGCTTACTCTCATCTATAAAATACTGAAGTACATTTTGGAGGAACTGTAAACAACACATCCTTTCTAGCAAGATAATGAACCTGGTAGGGAAAGCCTATGCAAAGTAATACACTACATTCATTTGAGCAATAGTCGCGTCCACATTTGGATTTATGATCAATTGTGTGATACTCTTTCAAGTATTTAGATGAGACTGCTAATGCATGAAAGCAAGATGCCAAGCCAAATGAAGACAAGAAGTCGAACATGTAGCAGACATCTCCCAGGACCCTGGAATAAGAGGCTAGTTAAACATCGGTCTTGTCAAAGAGTCATACCATGTCCATTGCCTTTGGCAAAGAATGTCATTGTCATATCCAAGTGTATCCAACATTGGTTGGGGAGGAAGGTTAATATAATCAATTGGAAAGAGCTTTGTTTGTTTCTGTATGAGTGGTGATTTCTTTTGGACTTAGGGATTCATTTTTAGAGGATACGTCTAGGAATGTCACATAGCACAGACCTTCTAGAAGCCATGGCTCTGATGGCTCTAGCTTCTTTTGACAAGGGGCATCATCATCATCTTTTCTTCGAAATGAATGGTCAAGGTGACAGGAGCCACTGGTGAACTTAATTTTTATACCTTTGATCCATTACTTATGCAGATTCTGCATACTTTGTGGTCCATCGGTCAACCCAAATGGAACCATGGTCATTCCATCCAACACCCCAAGATGAAGCCTCTGAGGTCTCTGTAAGGACATCATCGTTTGCTATCAAAGGAACTTCTTCATCTGCACTTTCATAACCTACTTCGTTTTCTTCCTCATCATTTTCATCCTCTTCCTCTAGAGGCTTTGTCTTTGCTTCATGCAAGTTTGCTTCTCTTGAAGGAAGATGATGGTCAACTCCACAAACGTAAGAGGTTGATCTACCCCTTGCGATGACAAATTAAATGAAGTGTGGAAACCAAGGTATGAATTTTGCACATAGTTCAAGGTGATGTTCACTATCTCACCATCTCACCTTGAGTCACCTCATTCATGTTGAGCATCTACTCATGTAATTTTTGAATGAATGTGATGCGATCATCATAGAATCACTTTCATTCATGTGAGCATGGCCAACTCTCTTCCCAAGAAGGAGATGGGTACCTCATTCTTGGATGCAAACATTCTCTTTCTGCCATGTAACAAGGAGAATAGTACATCCATGCTTCTATCTTGCTGTCAGAGGTGATTTCAGAAGTCAATTCAGGTTGAGGTAGGAGGTATTCTCCCATGGACAAAGACTTTGCTTCCTCTTCGGTAGTTGGCTTACAGTGCCCACTATTAGGGACTATGCCTCTATTTTCTTGCAAAATATCTATTTAACAACCTCTTCGTCTCCTAATGTACCATCTATTCCTTCATTGGAGGAGTCTGATAAGACTTCAATGGAGGTAGATCCATTACCTTTCTACGACCCATACAACTTCAGCACCACTATGTTGGGTCCTCTGCCTAGGGTTAGGGTTCCTTTGAACCAAAGCTAGAAGAAAGAAGGGAAACATACAATGGAAACTAATAGGACATGAGAGAATAGGAAAGAATTTTAGCAGGATCCAATGGGTGAATAGAATAACAAAAATTAAGGGCTTGGAAAAAGGGATCAGTAATCAACAATATAGCTCAACAATTGGGTTTGCAATGGCTGGATATCATACTAATGGAAGACACTCCCTAAATTACAAGGTTTGAAAGCATCATCCTCCAAAGGCAGATGCCAAGCATGCCCTCTACACCAAGACATCTACTTATGATAAGTCTTCAAGCTTTCTGCTAACAAGAGCTCCATTGAATGAACATACATGATTGCTTGCAAAATGACATCTCCCACATAAACATTTAGATCCTCCTCATCAGGAATTTGCAGATGTCCTATGAGATACATGAAATACAATAATTAGGTTTTAGGTAAAACTAGCTCATCCACAAATCTATCAAAGACAGCTCTCATCAAATTTGCAGACCATAGATTTGACCACCACCCATCCTTTGGAGGTTCCAAATCCACATTGCTCAAGGAAATGTACAAGGCAAACATCTATTGATTATACTTAATCCAAAAGGGGGGGGGGAGGTGACACCAATTCAACATAGCAAGTAAAGTCATCCTACACACAGTTCATTTACTACTGAAGACATTCCACCTTAGTAGAAAACCCATCACATAGCTTAGCCTTCTACTGTAATTGGCCAAGCTCCTCTTTAGAAGATAAGACAGAAGAAACTACAGGGGCTGGAGGAGGAATCAAGAGAGCATCAGTTTTGTGGTTAATAAGCTCTTCAATAAGCTTCTTTTGGGAGTCAACAATGTCTTGGGAATGCTGCAATTGACCCTCACAAGTACCCAACTTACGAGCTAACTCTATCATGTCCTCAAGGGCTGCATTCTTTTCTTTAGTTAAAGACACATTCTCAGCTTCCAATGTAGCTACTTTAGTTTCTAGCTCCTTGATTTGGGCTTTCTAGGAATCCATCAAAGTAGTATCTTTAGTCATCTGTTTATGAATGTCACTAAGGGTAGCTTGTTTAGATGCCTTTTTGGCGGTTTTCATGTCATTTCTCTTTTTTGCATCTGACCTATGTTTCTCATGTGTGTTTCTCATGTGATTTCCATACTTGACTTTGTATCTCATGTTTCCCTTTTGGCTTATGTCTTGGCTTCCCACGAGCATCTATTTTTTGAAGTCCAGTCTGGTAGCTTTCACAACCTTGTTACATTCATTATTGCCCCTTGAAAATTTACATTTTCTGCTATCCTTTCTCTTGTCATTATGATCAATTTTGTGACTGGAACAGTTTCCTTGATACTTTATTTTATCCTAGCCTTCTCTCACCAATATGTTAGTTGTTTTTCCATCCTTTGAGATTTGTGCTTTGGCATCCCAAATGTAACCCTGTGTTTCTGGAAATCTTAGTCTTTGTCCATAAGACAACTTTTTAGGAGTCCTCTCATTTGGGCTATGGCCTTCCCAATTGTATCTTATAGGCGAGTGCTTCCTATAATCTCCATATATGGTAGGCTTAGACTTCTACTTGTACAACTCATGTTGGCTTGATATCTAAGCATAATTTCGAGAAGTGTCTCTTGAACCTATCCCTTCAATAAGGCCATGTCTGTCATATTTATCAAGTGATCTCTTCTTGCCAAGTCTAGAGTTGTCGTATTTACTAGGTGACCTTCTTCTGATAGTACCAAAGCACTTTGATGTTTCCAAATGTCTCCCTTCCAAACTTGGCATTGATATATCATCCAATTTTTTCTTCCTTCATAGCTCTTGTAATTGCTCTTTTGATGATAATCTCCTTTTGTCCTCCTGCTTTTGGTTTCACGTAATGTGACCTAGTAGAAATATGTTGTTGAAATTGTACGCCATGCTCAAGCATTCATGATTTGAGAAAATATGCAAATTTGGATCTATGTGATGCAAAGAGACAAGTGATGTTTCACATAGATGCATTGGAAAAATAGTGCCTTGCCTATGTACATGTGCCCATATGTCATGCAAAATGCAAACAAAATTCATTGATTAAATTGTATCCTTAACCTCACCTCTCAACACTCAAGAAGACAAATATTGTACTCCGCTCCACCCACCCAAAATCTCATAGCCACTCAAGAAAATAATGGTCCTCAAAATGTTGACCAAAAAAACAACCCATCTCACAATTGGCAGTGTCCTTCACGACCCTCAAACTCACCCAACCACCTTTTCCACTCAACCAAAAGTTTCTAACTTAATGATGAAAATCCCAAGTTTTGTGGGTGCAAAAAACCTACGTGTGCTCATTGGAAGATGCCCTCTCAAGTACACGTGCAACTAAGCTTTATTGCATATAGCTACAACAGGCCTCATGCCATGCTAGTACTCAACGATGGTGCAAAATGTGCATAAACCCAACCCATGGCATAGAAATAATTGATATGATCAGGGGACGACCCTCAAGTGCATGCATCAAACAAATGCAGTGTGAAGTACTCGTGAACACACAATCCCTGTGATGTGCAAAAGTCTTGACAAAAAATCATATGTGTTGTAAGATGTTCCGTAGCTTCCAACAAACTTTAGCTCCAACTTAACCAGAAAACTCCAATCTCGACTAAGGCTATCAAGTTTCCACACTCAAAAAATTTTCCATGCCTTAAGCTTTGTGCTTTGGTATCCCAAACATAACCCTGTGTTTCTGGAGATCTTGGTCTTTTTCCATAAGACAACTTATTGGGAGTCATCTCATTTGGGCTATGGTGTTCCCAATTGTACCTTATAGGCGAGTGCTTCTGATGCTCTCCATATATGGTAGGCTCAGACTTCTACTTGTACCACTCAGGTCGGCTTGATATCTCAGCATAATTCCTAGAAGTGTCCCTTGAATCTGTCCCTTCAATAAGGCCATGTCTGTCATATTTATCAAGTGATCTCTTCTTGCCAAGTCAAAACTTGTCATATTTACTAGGTGAGCTCTTCTTATAATACCAAAGCACTTTGATGTTTCCAAATGTTTCCCTTCCAAACTTGACCTTGATATATCATGCAATTTTTGTTTCCTTCATAACTCTTGTAACAATTTCTCTTTTGATGATAATCTCCTTTTATCCTCTTGCTTTGGGTTTCATGCAATGTGACCTAGTAGAAATATACTATTGAAATTGTACGCCATACTTAAGCATCCATGATTTGAGAAAATATGCAAATTTGGATCTATGCGATGCAAATAAACAAGAAATGCTCCACACACACAAAAATGGATGCATTGGAAAAATAGTGCCTAGCCTATCTACTTGTGCCCATACATCAAGCAAAATGCAAACACGATTCCTTCATTAAATTGAATCCTTAACCTCACCTCTCAACACTCAAAAAGACAAATATTGTACTCTGCTCCACCCACCCAAAATCTCACAGTCACTCAAGAAAATAATGGTCTTCAAGATGTCAACCAAGAAAATAACATGTCTCACAACTTGTGGCATCCTTCACGGCCCTCGAACTCACCCAAGTAACTACCTTTTCCACTCAACTAGAGATTCCTAAATTGGTGATGAAAATCCTAAGTTTCTTGGGTGTAAAAAATTTGTGTGTGCTCATTGAAAGGTGCTCTCTCAAGTGCATGTACAACTAAGATTTACTGCATATAGCTATAGCAAGTCTCGTGCCATGCTAGTGCTCAATGATGGTGCAAAATGTGCATAAAGCCAACCCATGGTATATAAATAATTGATAAGATTAGGAGACAACCCTTTAGTGTAGTTCATTAAGTGTGAAGTGCTCGTGAATCCACAATCCTTGTGATGTGCAAGAGTCTTGACAAAAAAGTATACCTATTGTAAGATGTTCGATAGCTTCTAAGAGATTTTAGCTCCAAGCTGATCAGATGACTCCAATCTCCACCAAGCTTATCAAGTTTCCACACTCAAAAAATCCAAAATAATGACAAAACTAGTTTTTAAACTAAACAAACATAGAAAATCTGACTACAAAAAACACCAAAACAAATAGTCATCCAAACCTTTAAGTTAACAAAAATTAAACCTATCTATAGTTGTTCTAGGGGTTTTCAATTTTTGAAAAACACTTGACATCGTAAACCCACTTGGATTGCCCTCAATCTCTTACAGTATGTGGATAGTAGTCCTTGTTAACCACAACATTTTGCCATGGCTTTCTACTAAGAAAGGACACATGTCCCTTAGTTTATGCATGCCTAGACACTATAAAGTCAAGAATGTGGATGTCTATCTTTGTCCATTGAGCTTAAGCTATTGTGGAAGGAGGGAATTATAGTGGAAGACATGAGTAATACTTTTAGGAGGTGATTTGCTAGTATAAGGGCTACTCTAATGTGCACCATGTATGGCTTTCCAGTTATGAGAGTGCTCAAGTAAGTGAGTCTCAATTATCAAGATATCATACTTTTATGATCATGCTAAATATTGCAAGGCTAATTACTTCAGGTTGCCATAGAGAAAATTTGGACTCAAGTTTAGACCTTGTTAGAAATTCCACCTTAGCATAAAGAGAAATAATTTAAATAATAATAATAATAATAAATAAGTTAAAAGTTTTAAAATTTTCTCATTTTTTTCAAAATAGCAAATTATCCCATATCCTATAAGTTGCCAATTAGTCGTCATTAAGAATCTAGAGATCAATACCTGGAATTAAATGTTTGATGCTGAGAATTTGACCGTTCATATCTAGACTGATTGGGATTAATGGCATAGTTTATTTTTTTCAAAAGATGAGCCAAAATACTAAATGAAGCCTTGAGTTATGCTCACCACATTACATTATGAAACATTTCATGTATACTCTCTCATTTTTTGAAAGCAACTTCACAAAAATCTCAAATAGGAATGGATGGGGCCAAATAAACATTATAAACAGATATGGCTAGGGATAATCAATAGGGATGGCTAGGATTGAATCAAGATCACAAATAGAGATGGTTAGGATAAGATCATTATAAAAAAAGATAGCAATGCCCAAATTTCCGTCAAAGAGATATAAGAGAGAGACGTATTGCCTCCATGTTGAGCTTAAGCTTGAGCACGAATAACAATCATGAAATGAAGATTCAAGTTAGTCTTGGACCACTCCTCTTGATTTACGACAATAGTGTTCATCTTTATTAGAATAGTTCAAGTATGTTCCTATTGTTAACAATTGTGCCTTTATTTATCTTTGTAGATCTTTGATTGTATCTTCTTCTCTTTGCATTACAACCCTCTTGTTTCTCTATTTTTTCCCACCTTAATGAGGCATGCTTCATGCCTTTCTTATCAATATTTTCTCCTATGTAGAGCAGCCTTGTTTGTGCTCTAAAAAAAAATCCTACTTGAGCCATCACTACAAGTGAATGGACAAATAGCGACCATGGTTTGCAAGATGGAAAATAGCAGCATCGCTCATTGTTAGTGTTGCTAACAACGTCGCTAATGTGACGCTGTTAGTGATGCTAATAGTGATGCCATTATTTTTTAAAAAAAACGTTGAAAACCTGAGTGCGGCATTTGCTATAAATAGTTCCAAGAGAGAGTGAGAGAGATCGTGGTTTTGAAAGGGAGAGGGAGAGGAAGAGGGAAAGATAGAGAAGGAGAGCTTCTCACCACCGTAGCTGCCATCGCTACAATATGCGAAGAACAGAAAGAAGTGCATGAGGGAGAAAGAAGGGACGTTGCAAAGGAGAGACAAAGAATCCATCCTCGGGCCTTTGCGGTAGGTACATTGCCTCATCTTGCTTTGTTCTTGTGTTTTTTTCTTTTCTTTTGTTTATTTTTCTTTGTAATGAGATGCATTTAGAGAGAAAGAGAGGAAAGGAGAGAGGGAGAAGAAGGAAGGAAAAAGAAGAGACAATGAGAGAGAGAAAGAAGAGGAAATATAACAAAGAAAGAGAGAAAGAGAGATACAAAGGGAGGGAGAGAGGAGAATGAGTGAGAGAAACAATGAGGTGGCAAAGAGAAACAAAGAGAGAGGCAACAAAGAAAGAGAAAGAGAGAAAGAAAGAGAAGGGGGAGAGAAAAAGAAATGTAGAGTGAAGGAAGAGGTGGATAAAAGGGTGAGGTAAAGAGAGAAAGGAGAGCGAAAAAAAAAAGAGAGAGCTAGAAAGAGAAGGGGAGAAAAAGGGACAAAAAGAGGGAGAAAAAGAGAGATAGAGAAAACAACAAATAGAGAGCAAGAGAAGGAGAGAAAAAAACGGAAACAACGAGTGAATTAGAGAGAACAGAATGATAGAAAAATAAAGGGAGAGGGGAAAGAGACGCAGGAAGAGGGGTGGGAAGAGAGGGTCTTTCAATGTCTTGTTTTATGAGTTTTTATTTTCTATCTTTGATTTTGATTGTAACGAGATGCATCAAGTGCGACTGGAGAGGAAACGAGAGAAAGACATAGAGAAAAGAAGGGAGGGAAAGGAAAAGAGAGAAGAAGTGAGAATGGGGAGGAAAGATGGGGGAGAGAAAGAAACATTCATAGAGAGAGAGAGAGGGAGAGAGAAACAAAGAAGGATGAAGGGAGGTAAATAAAAAAAGAGAAAGAGAAAGAGAATGTGAAAGGTAGAAAGAGAAATAAATAAGAAGAAAGGGAGGCAAATTAAAAAAGGAAAGAGAGAGAGAGAAAGAGGGACAAGGAGAGAAATAAAAAGGGGTATAGATAAAGACAAAGGGACAAAGAGAGAAAAGGAAGGGATAAAGAGAGATGGAGGGAGGCAAACAAATAAAGGAAAAGGGAGAGAAAGAGGAGTAGAGATTAAAACAAAGAAAGATCATAAATGAGGAAAACAAAGACCTGTTGTTTGTCATAACGTTGACCAAATGGGGAACAATGATGGTCGTGATGTCTAAGATCACAGGGTGTATCTCAGTATGTACTGTGTCCTTACTCTCAATGCAAGCTAGTAATCAGATGAAAGTGTCACTTGTCTATAGAACACATACGACCCTTCAAAGAGTTTCAATCGAAGATCATTGATCACGCGATCTCAGACTTTGAGCAAATGGTAAGAAATATATGTATCCATCATGCCTTACATTCGCAAAGTAATTGAATATCATATACAAAAATATTAGACATGCCCATAAAATTTATACAGGGAGATGACACCTCATCCCAAGGAGGAATGTACCTATTGTGGTCAGTTAGAAGAGTTCATGGGCATGTGATGGATGGAGTGCCTAAGCCAATCCACCAATTGGAAGGTACAACTTAGTTTACACCCACGATATACCAGAGGAGATAGTCAGCCTTTCGAACCTTCCTCCAATCTTAGAGCTTGAGATGGAGGCAATGATCGATGCATTGATGCACATGGATGTCGAGTCATCCGATCCACTAAGAGAGAAAGTGTACATACCATTATATGATGGGTGCCGAGTATCTTACCTAAAGACATTTCTTGCGCTCCTAAGTGTACAAGCAAAATACGGGTGGAGTGATGCGAGTGTGACCGAGTTGTTTAGCTATATTTTGTGTACGCTCTGTTGATCTTTTTTACTCCATTATAAAAAATACTTGTGATTTTTCAAGGTGTTTTATGATTTTTTTTTCAGGTTACTAAAGTATCATATATTACCACCTGGAAACATTATGCATGAGTCTTGTGATGATGCATGACTAGTATTACGAAAGCTTGTCATGGACTACAACAACATTTATACATGTGTCAATGATTGTGTGCTGTTTCGAGGAGACTACAGGACTATGGAAACATGTCTGAAGTGTGGTTCTCATAGGTATCAACAGGACTTGCAAGGGCAAACCATCTCTCAAAAAGTTCTTAGACACTTTCCACTTATAGTGTGTATACGTCAATGTTTCCTATGTCGTGCATGGCGATCTTGACAATGTTGTCGTGACGCTACTTGTCCACCACTGCGAACCTAAGGGCAGAGTTTTTTGCCATGAATTTGAACTCCTTAGTCAGTATCATTAGAAATTTGTTTTCTATTGTGTGTTTTTTTTTGTTTGCCATTCATTTTGAACTACTAGTTTGAAAATTTGATGACTTGGTTTCATCTTAACTTTTTTGTATTCATTAATCAATATACTCAAGTGCAAATAAACTATGTGTATGTCTGTGTGTGTGAAAGCTCATATGAGTGCTCGTTCTAGTGTTGAAGAGCTTGCAACTGAGCGTGGGTTGATTGGAAGGAGAGTTCATATCTTGATAAATTCAACTTGTGATCTTGCTAAGTACCTCAATGCTTTTTTTGAAAGTAAGATAAAATGAATTTCTTGGAGGTTTCAAGGATGAAGGGGGACTATAGAGAAGGCCTAAAAATGATAGAGACAAAGATAAGAAGAGACTGCAGCATTGCTAGCATGGCTTTGTGTAAACTAGAGTTTTAAAAAAACACATGTTATTAGGTTAGCATGCCACAACATTGCTAAATCTCATGATTTCCCCATAGTAAGTCTCGTAGTTAATGGACCCAATGTTTTTGATGGAGGATACTTATTCATTACCTACTTCCTTACAAGCTAGGAGATCCTTTGGATTGATACTTGCAAAAAGTTGAAGCAATTGTAATTTTCTTGAAGTACACTCATAATGTAGAAAAATATGTGTTGAGAGCTGTAACCAAGTTATATTTATCAAAAAGTCATGGGAGGAGGCTTTTGGCATGGTGCTAATGGAAGGAAGAGAGATTCATGGATTGGAACCATACTCAAGGAGGACTAGGGAGGCATCAACATTTCTAGACCAAACCTTCATAAGCCCTCCATTAACTTCTACAATTATCTCTGATGATGAGGTTCATAAGCAAAGCCTTACTGTTATAAGATCCGAGATACACGCTCGACTTTCTTGTATACTTAAAATATATATGACGAATATTATGCTAGCACAGAGGAAGAATAGATGAGAGAAAAGAAAGATTTAGAGAGAGAGAGAGAGAGAGGTAGAGAAATCGGCAACACACTAGGGACTGGAAGATGGGCCAGAGTCCCCTCCCTTGTGGAGTTATATTATTGACAAACAACAAGATCCTCCATTACACATAAGCCAGTTCTTACTTGTAAATCTTGGAAACAAGATTACGGTTCCTTGCACAGTATACAACCGGCTAACACTTGCACAACTTGGAAGTTGGCACCTTTTGATCCTTCTTGAGTCTCCTTCTCTCCTACACAATATGTGTAGGGCTCTCCTCTTGGCTCTTGATTTCAACAGAGCTTCCACAGCACTTGCACATTCTCTTCTCCTCTTGGAACTTGATTTCAGTAGAGCTTCCACAGCACTTGCACCTTCTCTTCTCCTCTTGGAAGTTGATTTCAGTAGAGCTTCTGTAGCACTTGATTTCAGTAGAGCTTCCACGCAACACTTGCACCTTCTCTTCTCCTATTGGATGCATGCAAAGTGATGCTTCCTTTTCCTCTCTCACACCCAAGGAGAGCCTCCTCTTTTATAGGCTTTCAAGAGCTTCTCTTCTTGGATAGAGACTTGAGTTGATCTTCATTCAATATGTGGTTGTTCTAGGACCTACTCTGGAGCACTAATTTGGAGATATCTCTCTATGCATTGTTCGGATGAAAAAACGTCCAACACAAAAGTTGTAGATTTCGTTCTTTTCGATAATCCACACAACCCGTTTTTAGAGATCGTCTTTCTATGGTGAGATATTTTAAAAATGGATTCACCATGTCTTTTTTAAAAAGAATAGCTTCTTAAAGTGTACTCTTAACTTGTGGTCCATACAATCACCTTAAGGAGATTTCATTAAATTGCCTTGGGCCTCAACCTTAAGATTGACTTCCACACAAAAGCTTCTATCTTTTGTCTTTCTTAGTGAGAGAATTACCTCTCTTTTCTTTCTTAATGAAACAAAAGACCTTAAACCTTGACTTTTAAGGGAGAAGATGACCCCAAATGAATGCAATGTTCATTACACACAAGTAAACGTTCCCAGGTGTCCCCATATGCACACATAAATAGATATACACAATGCTAATGCACTTCCTCTTCTTAGAACTTAACACATATTCATTTATGTGTAACTCCTTGGTTCTTGTGTACACTCTTACACTTGGCAGACACTTCTTTCCCCCTTCATAACTTGTACTGCATGTACCAGATATCCCTGTCACAGTGCTTTGATCACCCCATTAAGTGATGCACTAGGAATATTGGTCTCTAAATGGTCTCATGGCCATGCTAGATCATCATCAATACTTAAAGAAAAGTGAGTATTAATTTATTGACATGAATTTATTAAATAGAGAATGCATAATAAGCAATCAATTTAGTGACATGGATCAAAAGGTGCCAACTTCCAAGTTGTGCAAGTGTTAGCCGGTTGTATACCGTTCAAGGAACCATGATCTTGTTTCCAAGATCTATAAGTAAGGACTGGCTTATATGTAACAGAGGAGCTTTCTCCTTGTCAATAATATAACTCCACAAGGGGGGGGGACTGGCCCATCTTCCAGTCCCTAGTGTGTTACCAATTTCTCTACGTCTCTCTCTCTCTCTACATCTTTCTTTTCTCTCATCTATTCTCCCTCTGTGCTAGTATAATATTCACCATATATATTTTAAATATATAAGAAATTCTAGCATGTATCTTGAATCTTATAACAGTGGTATCAGAGCAGATCTATTTGCGTTTCTCAAAGTAAAGGCAATACTTACAAAAGAAGGTAAAGATGGAAACTGATGAAGTGCCTACAAGTGAGCAATTACAGGCTCAATTGACAGAGTATCATAGCTTTTTGGAAATTCTCAAAGTACGTCAATTGATTGACAGCTTAAGGGAAAGGGAAGAAGCTACTTATGAAGGACCCAATCCTCCAAAAGATGGTGATACTGGAAGAAACACCATTGCACCAATTGATGGTGCAGGTGCAAATCATCCAATTATTGAGATGCTTCCTAGAAGGAAGGACTCTCCGACCAAGAAGAGTAAAAAGACCTCACCTCGAGTGAGGCGGATAAGGATGGAGTCATCCTCCTCATCAACTTCTAGTTCCTACTCTCTTGGTTCTAAGTCTCATATAATCCGCATCCGCAAACGGACAAAGAGGGACCATAATAGGAGCAAGCTTAAGAAGACTAAGACTTTCAAGTCTGGGGATAAGGACATAAAGTTTGACTCTTACTCCAGTAAGAGAGATCCTGTTAAGGTGTTAGCCTTTGTCAGGAAATTTGAAGTTGCTTTTTCTGATGGTAATTTCTCAGAAAAGTCTAAGCTTAGGCATGTAGGCATGCACTTGAAAGACACTGCTAGCAATTGGTGGTTGACTGTCATTTTGGAGGGAAGGAAACCCACGACTTGGGAAAAGTTCAAGATGAAGTTTTATGCTCAGTTCTTTCCTCATGATTTTGAAAATGATCTCAAGAAGGAGTGGGATTGGCTAGGCCAGAAAGAGCATGAGAAGGTCACTAGTTATGTGAACAAGTTTTGGTCTACTCTTCTCAAGGTTACTCCTTTTATGGAGATCAGCGATGAAGAGAAGAAAATGAAGTTAACACTCATTCAAATGAGAAGAAAAGACAACTCTTAAAGGGTTGGGAGCCTCAGCAATCAACGAGTTTTGATACTCTTTGATCCAGGTTCCACAGATAATTTTGTGTCAACGGATACTGTTGAAAGGCTACAAATTCCATCGGATCAATTGGGAATACCAATTGGATCAGGTTCGGCATTTGAAGGACTTACAACCAATTCTACTCCTATCCAAGGAAAGTTGAATCTTAGAATTGGGGATTACCGTGACCAAGAAAACTTTCCTAATTGCACCCATTGGTAATTGTGATGTTATCTTAGGCATGCCTTGGCATTACAAGATTAGACCTCTTCCCGATTTTGTTAAGAAGATTCTTGCATTTCAATTCAAGGATCGGAACATAGTATGCATTGCTGATGCTGGAGATTGGCCTATGCCAATGGTTGGTCATGTTAGCATTTCTAAAGAAATGAAGAAAGCTATTTCTGCGTACATGATTTTTTAGTGAGTTTCTCCATTTGAACTTGCAAACATTTGTAGAGTGCCACAATCTCTTCATTGTGCTACCATAGGCATTGTGTGGCCTTGGTTTTTCCGTTCAAGCACACTTGCCATTCAACTTTTGTCTTTTCCTTAGCTTGTAGCTGCTCTTTTAGCTCATTGACTTCCCTTTGGGCCATGGCCATTTGGCGTATTCTCTCCAATTGAAATGCCACCATGGCCTCCTTTTCAACTTCAAGCTCTGCTATCGTGGTTCTCTTCTCCTCCTTAGCTCTCTCTAGTTGCGAGAGGAGCTCTTTGACGTACTCAGCATATTCTTCGAGCGGCCTCTCTGTTGTAGGGATGGAGGTTGTAGAACTTGCCACATTTTGCTTCTTAGGGTCTCACCTTGACTTGGCCTCTGCGCTACATCCGGTCTTTTGGTCCCTACCAGGGGGTTCCTAGTCCTACTCCTTGCCCATTTCCTTATTCACAAAGTACTGGACCCAAGCCATTAGGTTGCTGGCATCCACCTAGGTCATAGACCTGGCAGTGGAGATGTGTAATATTTCCACTACGAAATATTGAAGACCCAAAAATCACACGCAAAAGCAATTCAAAATAATCTCTCACAACGATAAAATTTTGGGCTAAGTACTCCCTCTGTGTGCACTAGCAAACTCCACCCCGCTTCGTGTGTAGAAAGCCGTGGCTTGAAACCGCAAGCCCACGTGGGAACACCCTTCACAAGAAAAACAAAAGGGATAATGGATAATTTAGTGCAAATTTTTTTAAAACCCTCTCCCCTTCAGCCATTTCATGGCGGGGGAGAGGGAGTGTGAGAGGAGCTTGAGTAGGTGTTGGAGAAGCATGAGGGAGGGGAGCATGCAAACTAGCCACGTGTGTGGCTATCCCCCCCTTCACAACCTATATGACCCCCCCTCTCTCAAGCTTGAGGGGAGGAGAGAGAGGAGAGAGTCATGTTGCTGCCGTGGAGAACGCTGCCACGCCACCTAGAGCTGCCGCCATCATCGCCTCCTACCGCCATCACCATCTCCATCATCTTCATCATCATTACCAACATCATCATCTTCTTCAGCATCGTCATCTTCATCCTCCCAATTATCATCCTCTCTCTCCATGTCATCTGGAACAGAAGCTTGGAAGCTTCTTTTGGAAGCTTCCATTGAAGGCCTCCATAAGCCTTGTTTACGTGTCCCTTCCCTGGTTTTTAAAACCGTGTCTTGTAAGGCTTGTGTCTTCCATTGAAGGCCTCCATAAGCCTTTTTACGTGTGCCTTCCCCAGTTTTTAAAACTGTGTCCTGTAAGGCTTGTGTCTTCCATTGAAGGCCTCCATAAGCCTTGTTTACGTATGCCTTCCCCGGTTTTTAAAACCGTGTCCTGTAAGGCTTGTGTCTTGCGTGGAGGAGGAGATATCGGACAGAAGTAGCTTTGTAACTCGTAAGAGAGCCAAGAAGAAGATTTGTTGAGTCGTGATCTACGTCATCGATGGCTCCTAAGCAAAAGTCGCGAGGCGCACACGCGGGAGCTTCCACCCCAAGTACACGTGTGGACAATGCTCCGATCCTTAATGCCCAGGTTCTTAAAGATTAATTCCACATGAAGGGATGCATTAAGCATGTTGGTTTTTAGGGAAATTTAAATGCATTTACTAATTTGATTTAAAAAACTTAGTGGCATGTCGAGCACTTGTATTTTGCTTGCACCTCCGTGGTCAAGAGTAGCTGCAATTTTCAATGCATGATGCATAAGTTATATGACGGAATTGTGTGAAGGCATCCTTGTGGCATCTCGCAAGGGATAGGACATATAACTTGTAACGCATTTATGTAATTAAATTCTTGGTTGTGTCTCGCGATTAAGGTAGTCATCGACGGACATTAAATGATGTTCGAATAGTTGCAATGCATGGAAAGGATTTATGTACCTTGCATATTGCATGCGATGATAATTACATCCTAGGTCGGGTTAAGTGCTAAAGGACGGATTAGATCAATAATGGTCTCATGGCATTCGCTCATGCATGTAGTTCTTTTATCAAAGTTTGTATTTAGGAAATGATGCATCTTCATATTAAAGCTTGAATTCAATGCATTAAACGTAGGGTTTATAAGCATAGTTCTGAATGTAAATCAACGTCACATAAGGCAAGGAAAAGAAAAGTTCACTAAAGATCCTTTAGTTGCAAAAAGGTCTACGGACTTGAATTTGCATACTTGCATGGAATGATGCATCCCACTTCTCTTGCAGTTACTTACATCTTTTAGGAGGTAAGTACTTGAAAATTTAGGAGAAAGTATTTGCATTTTTAAAGTGGAGATTATTTTTACTCACAGGTTAGTTAGATCAACTAAGTAATTCAAGTATAGTTGAATAGCTTACATGAGAATCATAAAGGTATGATCAGTCAGTGTATGATGATCACCTCAATGTGCTAGGTAGGATTAAGCCATGGTAAAATTCTGTCTAGAATCGCACTCCGATTGCCGACGTAATATTTCCGATCCCAAAGATCCTATCCACATTCACGGAATGTTAGGGTTAGCTAAACGCTCGTGCAAGTTTGATCTAGGGTTCTTACCCTAATGATCAAATGACCAAATGCTAGATTTCCGCAAGGAAATTAGGAATCGTAGGGCCAAAGCATTATCGGCCTAGTAGGTTTAAGGTTGGATTGGGTCAATAGGACTCCCAAACCCTATATCTTGGTCAAAGGTATTCTTGGCCAAGGAATACCGTGTGATGGGAGAAATAATCCCACAAGTTAGATGCGACACCTATCTTGTGCAACAAGTTGCAACGTCGCATGGTTTTGTGCCTAAATCACAAAAATAGTATTGCCACTCCGTAGAACAAATTTGGCAAGTTCTAAATACAAGTTTAATTTTCTAGAGGATGAGTAGTCATCCTGCTACATCACCCTTCCTTAGGACTGATTTGCCAAGTTAGGGTATTTATAAATTGCCTAGCAAGCAATTGACCAATCAAGTGAGGACAACGGGGTTGTCAAGGATTTATTAACCATAATATATGGAAGCCTAAAGTATTGACAATTTGGGTTGACAGGGTATAAACCCTAACCAAAGGATAAAGGGTAAACAAACAACTTAGTTTACGAAACCCTTGGGATCTTGCCAAGTCGCAATTGATCCCGGATCGAATGCTGGATGTATTTGGAGAGAAGGATTCACACCTTAGTAGTTGGTCGTATAAACGACCACTGGAGTGTTTGTGTTTGTATACTTAGGAGCATTGTTTGTTATTCTTTGCTCAAGGAACTAATGCTGGAAAATAACTAATGCTTCAGGTTGAAAGCCTGGAGGGAGAGGAAGCATCAGTTACCCTCGACTGTTTGCCTGACCCTATCCAAGGGGGTTGTTAGCCGTGCAGGGTACGTGGACCGAACCCGCCACGAGAGGTCTCTCCGTGGGTGCTACTTGGAGCAGGAGGACGCTTGGGTGCTAGGGGGCTCTGGCCATAAATCCCTTGCCTCCGGGTCCTGCACAAGAGGCCGACGTGACTCGAGATTGGATCTCGAGGCCCACATACTAGTCAATGGGCAGAAACTTGGAATAGGGATCCTTGAGGATTGCTAGAATTGCCTTCGGGCGGATTATGGATTAGCCTTCGGGCGGATTGTGGAATAGTCTTTGGGCTGGATTATATGATGTATTCCAAAGACTGATAAATAAAGATCAAATGTTGAAAAGGAGGGCAATGGGGAGCCTTGTCCAACCTTCCCCTTTTGGATTTCAAGAGTATAGAGTGGCTATTAACAGATTTTAGATTATGAAGAGTTACACATGTAAAATATTTCACGAGGTGCACAAATGCCAAAAGACCACAACATTTCAAGTAGTCAAAGCAAAATATCCACTTTTATGCCTATAGCCATTTTCATGTCCTTCTCTAGCACTGAAGTCGAAACCTCAAGAACCATATTCCTAGTGAAGAACCTAAATGCAAACACTATCCTAGAGTTTGCGATAGTGTTGCCATGATGGTGAACTTCTGATCATTATAAAGGTAGAGTCAAGGTGCACATTATGATAATTTAGGATAGACTTGCACAATAAAGACATTCAGCTTTCCACTTTGTTTAGCTTCTATGTTGATGCTAAAAAGGTGCATTGCTATTTACATTATTTATCTTGCTTTACATTCATATGATGAAAGGGATTTTTTGCATCACTTTATTTCTAACCAATCTCTTGATGTCTCTTAGGTCCCAATAAGAAAAAAAAGAGCTTCATGTATAAAGAGATAGCAAACAATGTTGTGCATTTGCATTGCCATTAGTAGCCCGGCAAAGCTACTCTAAGGACTACACAGTTACAAGATAGCATACACCTACTTGCAAGATTCAAGGAGATACACCTAAAGTCAAGGCTTGGTTTGTGAAAGAAAGTTACATGTCATCATCACCTAAGAATTCCATCTACCCAGCAATCACAAAATGAAGCTAACCTCACTCCTATAAATAGATACAGCTACTACAATGACATTGATAGAGATGGATAGAGAGAGAGTGAGAATACATAAATAGAATAGAAGTCATACATACATAAAGTAGAATATAACTAAGTTTAATCATCACAATCTGCATTTGGATAGCACATTCCCTAGCTCTCAATACTTATTTTGTATCTACAATCATTTCATACTTATGTCTAGGACTATCTTTACTAGTGGTTTTCTCTATCCCTAGGTACCAAAATTAGTAGTTTTTGGTACTTCCTTAGTACTATTACTATCTATCTCACTTTACCATTATTGGTAGTCTTGGTACTTTTGAGTACCAAATTTGGTAGTCCCACATTATCTTTTTGTGGCATCTAGGTACTTTTTGTACAAGAAAAATAGGTTCATATATGCAGGTTCCTTATGCCTTATTTGAGTAATCTCTCATATCAAGGTGTACTTGTCTACTTTGGGTTGTAAGAAAATCAAGTTAGAGCTAAGTCTCATTGAGAATGACACCAAATTTGAACAATCTACACTTGGAGGGTCACAACCAAGCCAATAGAAGGGCCATCGCCCCAAGTAGGTGCCTCAATCACTTGATGGTGACCCATACAACATTCAATGCACACGAGGGCCAACACCAAGCAAAGTGGAGGCCCTCTGACGTAGGGAGGGGCCTCCTTTGCTTGATGGTGACCCTCATGGGGTTCACCGCACACAATAAATACTTGAATTAGCCCAACTATAATCAAAATCAACTAGCATTTTCACAATTATAGACATGTGTATTTTTCTCAAAAGAAAGATAAACATTTCATGGGGCTTTTCTACTCAAGAAAGACTATACCATTAGATAAATGCTAACAAGTATAGCAATACGAGAGGAAAGATTGTGAGAGAGTCATGGAAGGGTAGTTTCTATGCAATGGCAAGGCATTGAAGTTAGTCCATGCGACGTCTTCAAAGTTCATTGTCAATGATGATAGACAACAAAAGTACTAGGCCAAAAGAACGGTTTGGTGGCACAAAACCACATGCGTTTGGTAAATTGTGTATAGAATAAACCAATTTTTAGTTGCTTGATGATTGTTCCTTTGGTGAAACTAAACCCACACAAAAAATACAATGTTACCACCTCATTGTCTAGAAGATTTTTTTTAAAAGAAATGGAAGGATTAAAATATTTAAACTTAAGGATTGAAGTACTATGGCCTCCTATTAATGCCCATTGCAACTCATTGTGGACGTGGTGGGACTAAGATGGAGGGGTCAAGGTTAGGACTCAACGTCTCCTCTCTCTCTCTCTCTCTCTCTCTGTGTTTTCTCTCTCTCTAGAGATAAGCTGCATGCATGGTTTGCTCACTACTCATAGCATGCTCACACACACACACACACACACACACACACACACACACACACACACACACACACACACACACACACACACACACACACACACACACACACACACACACACACACACACACACACACACACACACACACACACACACACACACACACACACACACACACACACACACACACACACACACACACACACACACACACACACACACACACACACACACACACACACACACACACACACACACACACACACACACACACACAGAACTAGGCTCACGATTTATACATGTTGTAACAACAAGTAGCTCCATAGCATGTTCTCTCTCTCTCTCTCTCTCTCTCTCTCTCTCTCTCGATGGGGAATCTTGGTTTTATGGTGTTTCCCAAGGTGTAATGATTGTGAGCTAGTGCACCCCATGGATGTTTCTCCAAACACCAACATGATGCTATAAAGAGCCGTGGGCAAAGAAGCTGAGAAAGGGATCATGGGACCATTGCAAGGTCACCAAAAACAAAGTCAGGGGAGGACATGTGCTTAGCTATGGCATGGTGATAGCACAAGCAAACTCAAGGTCTCCCAGTGGGTGAGCATAAGGATCTACTTTAGCTACTATTACGCAAACAACCTCCCAACTCTACAAAGGACGTGCATTAGGGAATTATACATTTGGCATATTTGGTTCAATAAAAATACTTTGGTCTTTTCATGACATCACAAACCTCTATTGTATCTAATATTTGATTTTACTTCTTAGGGATTGTACCCATTTTTAGTTTTTCCTTTTGGTTCTTTTCTGCAAACTTGGAGAGAGTTTTGTATCTCTTTTTATGCCTTCAAAGAAACCCACATAATATAAATTTGGAATTAAAATGGAATATATAAAATCAAAAGAAGAAATTCTCACATGGAGACATAGCTACCCACATGACTAGATTGTTGAACATCCTTGTGATGATAGGGCTTTGAGGCTCACACCGATCAGACATGGCTACCTACATGATTAGACTGCCATGCAATGATTGGGCTTCTTGTAGTTCTTATTCTTTCAAGTATGTTCTTCTTGCTCGGTGGTCTGTTCTTCATGCTTAATGAGGACTGTGGCACTAAGGATTTTGCTTCCTAGCATCTTTTGTGTCAGCTGAAGTGCGAAGCTTCATGCTTTCAAGATTCCATTTTTTCCACGAGCATATATCACTTAAGGGAATAAAAATTCTTAGTGCTTTGCAGTATCTTCCGCCTTTTGACTACTCGCATTTTGAGTCATGTGATCATTGTTTATATGGCCGGCAGATTAGGAATTTGCATAAAAATTTTGGTATTCCACACATGGGTGAGACTTTGGCTCTTGTGCATTCAAAAGTATGTGGACCCATGCCCTATCAGTCATTAGGGGGTGTGAAGTACTTTGTCACATTTATTAATGATTATTTACGTAAGGTTTGGCCTTATGCCATAAAGCAAAAATTTGATGTCTTGGCCGTCTTTCAGCGTTGGCTTACTCTAGCAAAGAATCAATATGGGCATAGGCTGAAATGCTTAAGGATCGATAACAGGGGTGAGTATGTCTTGCATGCCTTTGAGTAGTTCTGTGACGACTGGGGTATTAAGCATCAATTGACCACCCCTTACACCCCTCCCCAGAATGGTATGGTTGAGTGTTGTCGTACCACTACATGGGCATAATGTGAAAAACTCTAGAGTGCATCATCATCCAACTTATTTATTGATGTAGAGAGTCAATGTGATTTGAGTAATTAGTGCTAGTGTCCATGGTATAGATGGTCCAAAAATACTAGATTTTTGGACAATTTTAGCCTATTATTTATTGTAAATATCTGAAAAAGCTAAGAAAGCTTCTAGATTAGGGTGGCATACAAAAAGCAAGTGGCTTTTTTAGCTAGTTTTGGGATTTTTCATAAAAAAGAAAGATGGTTGGAATCGTGCACATTGCGATCACTGTTAACAAGCTGAAAACTGAACCTGGAACTAGAAGAAGAAGGAGTAAACTAGGAGAGTCTGGAACCCCATTCCGAAGCCAATAGAGCCATCAGATTTGGGTTCCGAGCATTAGAGAGGAAGCTGTTATTTTGATCCATGTTTTTGGTCTAGGAAGGAGCTTCAAGAGATCTAATGCATGAGGATTGCTTCTGAGTAGTGCAAGACATAGGATTTTTCGTTCTGTTAATACATATTGATTCAATTCATTGTGCTTTGTCTTTAACGTGTTTATCTCTTGTCTATGCTTTTTCTAATCTTTCATCTCCTATCTCTATTTCCTTCTATCTCTCATCCCTGGTGGATACGACCTTTTGACAAAAACCCCTTCGACATTGGTGAACCAGACATGAAAGGTCGTCAAAAGGAAAGACAAGATGGGAGAACATTTGAGTACAATTTCTAGTGATGTTTTGCAATAATTGTTGCAAAATATGAATATGCTTATGCATGTACAACAACAATAACAACAGGTGATGCAGGCTTCTGCTCAAACAAAAAGTGTTGTGATGAATGCACTGCAAGCAGTTGAGTGTGAGATGAGGTTATTCAATGGCAGGAATGTATCTGCATATGTACATACCTATGCTCAAAAGATGGAATTCTTTGGAGTGGCTCAACTTTCATGGAGTCGGTATTTTGTACGTGTTATTGTACATGAACTGAAAGCGTGAATTATTAAATTATACATGCAGGATGCTCATTGGGTAGCTTTCAAGAAGACACTCAGGGAAGAATTTTACATTGAAGATACCAGTTTGATTACGTGCAAGACTTTTCAGGAGTGGGTTTTACAACCTAATAAGGGTCTTATGGCTAGATAATTGTTAAGATAATTTGAAAGTCAATTTGAGTAGTTGGATCTTGTAGAACAATACACTCTTGCAAGTTAGAAAATTGAATCGTTTCTACAAGCAGCAGATCCTAAGCTTCAAGAGAAGCTTGATGATTTGCTAGAGGATCATACTACAGAGACAAGTTTGAAAACAGAGTGGAGACATGTCAAGGAAGCTATTACTACACTTGTGAAAAAGCATAGAAGAAGAGAAAGATTGCATGTCTCTAGCTTGCCCACTATTACGGGTAAAACATTTGAAGTATCCAGTAAGCCACCCACTTCTGTTGCTAACCCTATGACTATATCTGCTATCGTTCCCTCTGTTAGGGAAGATGTCTTAGATGAACTGGTCAAAGGAATGTGGGATCTTCAATTGAAGGTTACAAATTTGGATGAAAAAGGTCAAGAGGATAGGGGATATGCAGCAGCCCCTAAGCCAGGAAAAAGATGTATGTGGTGTGATAGTTTGTAGTATGAGAGAAAGGATTGTGCTGCCTATCAGGAGGCCTTGGCATGATAGCTTATCTTTCAAAAAGATGGCAAGATCCATGCACAAGAAATGGGACTGACTCTTGCTTTGAATCTTGGAAAGGGAGGTATGCAGAAGTTGTTGGAAGACTTGGTTGTTCAAAATGCTTATGTGGGGGTACATGCTTCTACTTTTGGTCTATAGTTGGATAGAATGTATGGCCAGGTGATGGTTGGTCCAAAGGCTGAAATATGGACACATGCTTTGCATGAAGTTGAAAAGAGAAAAGTTACTAATAGCGAAATATCTCATGCATGGCAAGAAATTAGTCACATAACTGGTTGGGAATCACCGGTAGATGCATATTTAGTGGATGCATATTTAGAAAAAGGACAAAACACAGATACACTTATTGAAGTGAAACACATGAGAGATGAAGATAATGTAGGAATATCTAAGGAAGTGACAAGAAGAAGTGCCAGTTTGTCTAAAGTTGCAAATTAGCCACCTCCTGAGCATGTTGTGAAATACGCGGGATCTAGAGCATGGCAGATGTGGAAGCTATGGAGGTTGAAAGAGGAAAAAGAAACTCATGAAGACATTGACCCTGACTAGGAAAAATTGTTACACAAGTGAATTAGGTTTTAAGATTGAGACTTGGACTCATAAATACAATCTTGTGTATTGACAGTGACATGACACTTTACTGGAAAGAAAATAGCGCTATCATTGCATTAGAAAAAGAGTGCAAGTACAATGCTTTATAGGATTTGAGTGGTGGTACTTTCTCCTACTGTGCATATGGGATTCTGGTCTTGAGCCCTCACTACTCCTCACAAAGGGACTGAAGTAGGTGTGATTGCAAATATCTCAACACCCCTCCTCAATCACAACCAAAAGTACAAAGTGTGTAGAGGCTTTTGTGAAAGCAACACCTGCAAAGTGTGGGCACACCATAAACATGGAAAAACACTAGAGGCTGTCATTGAAAAGGCTAAGTGTGGGTACCACAAACATGATGGATATCTAGAGGCTGTAGCAGGGGCCTCACAAAGTGTACAGAGGCTGTAGTACAAGGATAACTGAGGAGTTTACAAGTTTATGTCTGAGGCATTAGGGCTAGGAAATACACAGCTAAAAAAGTCTATCTGAATAGAAGGACTGATGAGGTTTGTCCTTTTCCTAGTGATCTTTTTCTTCTTCTTCCTTTTCTCCGTTTTCTTCTTCTTCTTTGACTGCAACTAGATAGGCCTTTTGGGACCTCTTTCTAGAGTGGCAAAACTTCTCGGTGTGTCCGGTCCTTCTATAGAAATCACAGAAGAGCTGATCCTTCTTGCCTTTGTACTTGTTGCCAACATATAATGCATGCTCATCTCTAGAGGTACTTGGTTCTTCCTTAGTTTTTAGCTTCTTTTCCTCATCTAACAGTGATGCCTGGATATCAACAAGTTCAGGGTTTGACATATTAATTAGAGTTGTTGATACAATATTATATTCAGGAGGCAAACTCTTAAGAAGAACACTGATGCAAACATCCTCTTCCATTTTAATGTTGATTCCTGCAAGTTGGGTTAGAAGTCCTTCCATGTAATTTAGATCTATGGCAAGTGATGTGCTGGACTTCATTTCAAGCCTGAAAAACTCAATCAGGAGACCATACTTTGATGATTTAGACTGTGCAATGAACAAAGTGTCAAGTCTCTTCCATGTATCATGTGAAGTCTCACAGTTATCCACATGGTGGATATAGCTGTCGTCTAGCTCCAGTTTGATAATGTCCTAAGCCTTATCATCGTTCTTTTGCTAAGTGATAGCAAGATCCGCATCATGAGGCTTCCTTTCTTTTCCAGTGGTAATGGCCCAGAGGCCCTTCTTCATCAGGATCAATTTGATGCGGGTCTGTTAGGTATGAAACTCGACTCCTTTGAAACGGGTAGTTGGAGAATCTTTTCCCATGTTCGACTTGAGAGACTAGCAGAAAATCAGCTTCAGACTTATCACATTTAAGTAGTAGAAGAGTTGGTTGAGATGTGTCAAGAGACACAAGTGTTTAGATCACTAAAAATGAGTGTCAATAGACACTATGTTTCTTCCCTGAGTCTTTCAAACATGCAAAAATCCTTCAAGTTCTTTCAGATCTAGATCTTCCCCTTCTTGATTTGATGCTAGGACCTTCATGTCTGAGTGAAAGTGGGTTGTTCCAGTTTGGCAGAAGAGAGAAAATGATGAGATTTTTAAGCTTGGTGAAGTTTGGCTATGGCTGTCTTGTCAAAATAGGGACCAATGACTGGTAAATGAGCTCCCATGAGCTCCACAAGTTGAATCTATTCAAACCCTTTGAGATGGAAGACCCTCACTAATGGTTCTAACTCTCCCTAAGAGGGTTTGTACTCATTTTTCTCGAGTTGAGAGGTCTAAGCCTTCAAAGTGGTCGTTGTCAAAATTGCACCCAGATTTGGAAAAATGCAAATATCGAGCATGATGTGCATCAATCTCCTTGATTTTTGTGCCAACAAGTTGTGCCTTGACCTGAAGAACAACTCTCGAGGAGAAATATTGAAGAGATATGGCCTGGTTGATGAGATATGGTTGCTCCAACAAAGGTAGGTAGGTGTTGTCCACAAACACAGTTATGGCAGCAACTCTAAAAAGAGGCAATACTGAAGCTATAGTGCCCAAACTCAATGATTGAGATTCCAAGGAGGAGATATAGAAGTAGAAAAATACTTCTCTAGAAGGAAATTGAAAGAGATTTGGCCTATGGAGAGAGATATGAAAGCTTCAAGCTGACAGGGTGCTGCTAGCTATGGCTGCCATGGAAGCTTCATTGAAGGTAAGAATGCAAATGAAGTTGGAGATAGGGTCCAGTACTCAAACTGAGCTAAGCAAAGATGGAAAGGAGCTGAGAGGAGTGAAAGGAGAGTTGGGCCATGCTCAACTGAGCTCTGATACCATGTGTAATACGCGGGATCTAGAGCATGGCAGATGCGGAAACTATGGAGGTTGAAAGAGGAAAAAGAAACTCATGAAGACATTGACCCTGACTAGGACAAATTGTTACACAAGTGAATTAGGTTCCAAGATTGAGACTTGGACTCATAAACACAATCTTGTGTATTGACAGTGACATGACACTTTACTAGAAAGAAAAGAGTACTATCATTGCATTAGAAAAAGAGTGCAAGTACAATGCTTTATAGGATTTGAGTGGTGGTACTTTCTCCTACTATGCATATGGGATTCTGATCCTGAGCCCTCACTGCTCCTCATAAAGGGACTAAAGCAAGTGTGATTGCAAATATCTCAACACATGTTATGGAAGAGGTCAGTCATCAGGAGCAAAAATAAGATAGCAAGAAAGAGGGCAAACAGTTGGGATATAAGCTGCAGTCTGATATTGAGACAACCACAAATGCCTTGGAAGATCCTGTAATGGAAGATTCAACCATTGCACCTATAGATTTTCTTAATGCATTTGAAGAGGTTTGTGAAGATTATGTTTTACTTGATGATGCACATACTCAAACAGAGATTGGTGACTTGTTGGATGCACATGATTTGCAGGATGATAAAGTTATCACTTCTGAAATAGTTAATGAGCTTGAGGATATGCATTTACAAGATGTTAGATGTAATGCTTTACAGCTGGAAAATGTTTCAGATGCTTTGTCAAAGACCTTGATTGAAAATTCTAAGATGCTTCAAGATATGGATTGTTTCACTATTTTTGGTGATGGTGAGAATGTGTTGAATGCAAGTGAGACTCAGTTTATGTTGGATGAGGGGAAAAAAGGTTATCAAAAGAAACTTCCCATGTGATGGACTTTGAAAGAGCAGGCATGTTGCTATGTATTTGTTGATGGATGCATTGATAGTATGTATATGGAGATTCAACAACCTCTAGTGTATGATATGCACCCAAGGCCTTATGAACCTAGAGGGAGTACTAGGTATGGCTCAAGAGTTCAAATGCCAAGTATTTTGATCTATGATCCAAAGGGATGCTTTCTTATACGCATGATAAGGGACAAGTTGACATTATGGGTGTTTGACCCAAGTGGTGCATTGATTTTCATAAAAAAGAAAGATTGGAAAAATTGCTCGCATCGCAATCACTGTTGACAAGTTGAAAACTACACTTTGAACCGGAAGAAAAAGTAGTGAGCTGGGAGATCCCGGAGCAGGTGTCTTGAAGTTCTACCCCCTTTCGTAGCCAATGGAGCCATCAGCTTTGGGTTTCGAGCAGCATAGGATAAGCTGATTTTTTTAATGCACATTTTTGGTCTACGAAGGAGCTCCATGAGATCGAAATGCCTGGGGATTGTTTTAGTAGTGCCAGACAAAGGATTTCAGGTTATGTCAATACATATTGATTCAATTCATTGTGCTTTGTCTTGATCATGTTTACCTCTTATCTATTCTTTTCTTCTCTTCCATCTCCTATGTATGCTTCCTTCTATCTCTAATCCCCAGTGGATACGACCTTTCAACAAAAACCCCTATGATATTGTATGAATAGGACTATCCAAAAGAGGGTCTACAGTATGCTTAGCCAAGCAGGCTTACCATAGCATTTTTGGGCTGAGGTAGTCTCTACTACTGTGCATCTCATTAACAGGTCATCTTGTAGTGGTATTGACTTCTAGGTTTGTAGAGGAGGTATGGACAGGAAATCCTCCCTCATATGCTCATTTGCATGTCTTTGGATGTGATGTGAGGCATTTTTCCATGTGCCCAAGGATAAACTCAATAAGCTAGATCCTAAAAGTGTGGAATGCATTTTCCTTGGCTATGGAGATGCAGGTGAGATGGGCTATTGTCTTTGGGATTCGCAAGTGCAGAAAGTGATCTGCAGTCATGATGTTGTGCTCCACGAGGATAAAATGCATATGCAGCCTGAGAAAGTTGTTGAGATATGTAGGGTTATCTTTCAAGAGGAGCCCCCTGCTCTCGCATAGCTAGCTAGACAACCTGCACCAGCTGATCCTCATGGCCAGGATGTTAGACATGATGCTACACAATATGTTAGAAAGGATATTGAACAGGTAGCACAGCCTACATTGAGGCATTCTACTAGAGATAAACAACCTCTTGACCACTATGAACCCTCCATAAATTATTCCTTGGTTATAGATGTAAGAGAGCCTCTCACCTATGATGAGGCTATGCGCAGGGGTGAGAGTCACTCCTGGGACAGGGCTATGCAGTTTGAGATTGACTTGTTGCATAAGAATCATACATGGGATTTGGTTTCCTTGCCTAGTGGTAAGAGGGCTTTGCCTTGCAAGTGAGTGTACAAGTTGAAAAGTACCCCTGGACACCCCAGGCCGGCATACAAGGCCAGATTGGTAGCAATTTTAAGGAGCATGGTGTTCACTTTGATGAGGTCTTCTCTCTTGTGGTTAAGATGACCACCCTATGCTTATTCTTGGCTTTTGTTGCACAGGTTGACTTGGATTTATATCAGTTGGATGTCAATACAACTTTCTTACATGGGGACTTGCATGATGAGATTAACATGGAGCAAGCTAAGGGCTTTGTAGAGCCTAGTAGGGAACACCTAGTGTGAAAATTGAGGAAAAGTATTCATGTCTTGAAGCAGGCACATAGGGAATGGTATCATAAGTTCAATGCAGTTATGCATTCACACAGTGCTACAACCATAGTGCTATGAATCTGTGCTTGTATATGGAGAAAGCCCATGATGGATCTTTATTGATTTTGGTACTCTATGTGGATGACATTCTTTTGGCAAGAAAAGCTCATGATGAGCTAGATGCTCTTATGGCTTAGCTCAAGAAGATCTTTGAGATGAAAGATCTAGGATAGGCCTCTCTTATTCTTGGTATACGCATTATGTGTGATAGGCATCAAGGACTACTCTATCTATCACGGAGAGAGAGTACATTCATAAAGTCCTTGAGCTCTTCTGTATGCAAGATGTAAAGCCTATTGGCTATCCATTGCCTTCTCGTGCGAAGGTATCAAAGGCCAATTGTCTGTAGACAGATGAGAAAAAGGCCGAGATGGCCAAGATTCCCTATGTATCTGCAGTGGGTAGTCTTGTGTATGCCATGATAGCCACCCATCCAGATATTGCTTTTGCAGTTGGTGTTGTGGCACATTATATGGCTAGACCTAGCAAGAGGCATTGGGATGCCATGAAGGGTATCATGAGATACCTGCTAATATGTGCATATGTTATAGCAGCCAGGATACAAGAGTTGTGGGATACACTGACTTTGACTATGCAGGACATGCAGATAGTAGAAAGTCCACCTTTGGCTATGTGTTTACTTTTGCTGGAGGTGTTGTTTCATGGATGTCTAGGGTTCAGAAATGCATGACCCTTCCTACTATAGAGGTCGAGTATGTTGCAGCCACCGAGGCTTGCAAGCAGGCCATTTGGTTGGATTGTTTGGTTACTAACCTTGGTACTGTAGATGATATCCCTACATTGCATTCGGATTCTATGAGTGCTATCCAATTAGCCAAGAATCCGATTTTCAATGTGAAGATTAAACACATTGAGGTGAGATATCACTTTATTCATGGGGTCATTGAGGACAAGTCTATTGACCTTATCAAGATCTTAACTAACCAAAATCCTATAGATTTGCTCACAAAAAGCCTCTCTATAGAGCTCTTTGCCTTCCTTAGGAAGTTGATGGGTGTTGATGAGATGACGTCTTTCCTCATCCTCTTGTATCTATGTACATGTTGTACTATCTTGTTTCTTTTTTCTTCTCACTCCTCACTAAGGCAGATTTTCCTTTAAGTGGGAGGTTGTTGAGGGGACTCTGCCTAGCCACCCGTGTATTACTACATTGATAGTACCCCCATCTACACACTGCAAGTGGCGAGTGCCCATCACCATCACTTCATTCTTTATTCTTTCAATGACATCTGAATAAAGGAAAGGCTGGTCACAGACCATTGAAGCTCCCGCATTTGGAGTCTCTCTCTTTCTTGCTCTTGCTCCATCTGCCATAGCTCTCACCTCCGTGCTCTCTTGCTCAATCCTTCTTACCTTTCAAACCTTCTGAACTAGATTACATTTTCTATTTGTGGAGCATTGTTGAGAGGGTTTTGACAAGTTGCATGTAGAAGTTGCATAGGTTACATAAGCTGAGGGTATCTCTCCAACAAAAAAAGGAGAGCTTATTGAGAGTTGAGGGCTCCAATGCTGTGGCTAAAAGAATTAAGGGTGACATTAACACATTTGAACAATGCCTAGAGGAGCTACACTTGCAAAAGGACCACATAATGCTAAAGAGCTAAATGAAGTGGAGGCCGATCTAAATGCATCAAAGCATAATCATACCCAATATCGGCAAAGAATCAGTCTCAATGACTACACGAGCACCCATAAAATACTCCTTGTCACATTTAAGGGCTGTCACAATTCCCCATAATTCTCTTTTTACCTGTGGATACCTTCTTTGTTGTTCAATACATACTTTAGCACCAAAGTGAATTGCATATCTTTTCCCTTTCTCATCATCTTGCCCAATTTCCCATCCAATCCTGATTGTTTTGTATCAACAGTAATAATGATAGGCTTTCCATGTGAATAGTTAGCCATTCTCAATGTAGGAGTAGATTTTAAGAGCTGCTTCAGTTTCCTCATTGCTTTTTGATGCTTCCTTTCCCAATGAAATCTCTAACCTTTCCTCAAAAGCTGATATAGATCATCATCTACATGTGCAAAGTGAGGAATCCATATCAAATAGAACACGCATGCACCCAAGAATCTATGCACCTTTGATACATTGGTGCATACATCTTGCATTCTATCAATCCCATCTATTTTTCTTGGTGATGGTCTTCGCCCATAGGGCCCACACATATGCCCAACAATCAAAACTTCTTCAACTCCAAATATAAATTTTTTTCCAGAAAGAGTTAAATGCACCTCTTCTAGATGCGTCAAAATCCTCTCACAGTCCACAATATGGTATGCAACAAACTATCAGCATCCATGAGCATCCATCTCTTCATTCTTTTCATCCATTGCACACCCTTTGATTGGAACATCATCCAAGAAGGGCATTGTCAATTGTGGTATAAAATCCCTGAGTACCCTATTCATAGCATTTGTCATATGTGCCATTGATTTTGTTACACCTTGTGGGAGAGTACACATCCATACTAACCCCAAGGGAGTCTGCATGGTTGTGATATCCCTGCTTTCAATTGCAAGCTGAAACTGATCATACCCAGAGTAAAGATCACCCAAAGAATAGATCACTCTACCTACAAAAGGCTCTGTAAATTCATCAATCACAGGACCTACACCCACATTTCTTATGGTCACTTTATTGACCGGTTGCATGTCTTGAATAAATCTCAAAGCCCCATTCTTTTTGGGCACATTAAACCAACGATTTGAGTATGGGGCTGAAGAGGGCTTCAAGATCTTCATGTGAATCTTTTCATTTAGCAAATCCATTAGTTTGGCAAGTAAGCTTTAGGCACTAGAATAGGCCTCAAGTTCCATGGTACATGTGGCACAGTAAATATTACCATAGGAGAGACAACATTTGGATCCACACAACCTGTTTGAGTTGGCTGAAATGCAAATGCCTTTCCATGCCTAGCCAACATATGCATAAAACAATCTCTCTCAGCAGGAAAAAGAAACCCTTCTACACCAACTTTCAATTCCTGTAATGTTTCAGATGTAAACTGATGACCTGTATCTTTAGGATCCCGTAAGCTTGGCTGCCTTGACACTTTTTCATACAAACCCTCACTTTTTGGTGGAAGTGGCAAAGCAATTGGTTCACCTTTTTGTCAATTGTCGTATACTTTGTCTCCACAAGTGCTTCAGCCCATTGTAATCCTTCCTATTGAGCAAACGATGCTATAACATCATACATGTCCAAAGAACATACTGACAACACTATGTTTTTAGCCTCATTTTCTACATGTATAGTTGCTGAAATTTCAGCCATAGTGTCATTAATATTCAGCCCATAAAAGATGCCTGAAATGCCTTCATTTTCAGCTAATAGTCCCAATGCTCTTAAATCCTTAGTAGCCCGTTTCATAGATATGTGTTCAGCCTTGCACATAGCTTCCATAGGCTTAAACCAACATGAATTGTTTGCTGTAAACTGAGAATAACCAATAGTAAATACATGCTTCATTCCAGCAAGAGGTGAGTATATCCTTTGAATAGCACTATTGTAGCCCTGCATTATAGCAGTGCTTAATGAAAACCCAGGTCTTTGAATTCCCTTGCATTTGGATCCAAAGGAGACTCTCGAAGCGTATCACGATTTGTAGGATGATTAACACAAACAATAAGTAATTGGATTGCTTTCCTCCCATCCTTACTTCTGACTCTTGCATAAGTAGAACCATTATCAAGTACCTTTGTTTCCATACACACACTCTTGTAATATAGGGTTGTTCCAAAATCATTGCATATGAGGAATTTTATTGCACAAAGAAGTGTTGCTCTTCTTGTACATCACAATCGTCACTTTTACATTAGGACATGCAGCATAAAGCTCTCCCAAAGAATTATCTACAGCCCTCATAGGCCAATCATGATCAGTATCTACAGGACATGCACCATTTTCATACAATCCACGCTCAATGACATTTATCTCAAACCCATGGTTAAGTAAAGCAACACAAGGAGTTTCACATTCCCCTATTTTCACTACCGTTTCAGTGGTAGCCTTGGCCCAATGATTTCTTGTATAATGACTTCGAGGAATAAATCCTAGAGTCTCTTCGCCATATTGTTCCATCTGCCTTACTCCACTATGCATATTGCTACAAGACAATGCATTTTCAGCCACTTTCTTCTCTTTTCCACATGATGTCCACTGATTAGTAGCATCTTGCATAGATAATCTAGTACTTACTTCATGCTCATATTCAACTTGAATACCCAACAAACCAATTTTCTCTTCAAATTGCAGCAATGCACTAGTGGTATCACCAAGAAACTAATGCTTCCTCTTAATTATGTCAATGCTCATCATGAAATTCTCGCTTGCCGATGCCAAGCATCTCTCCCAAGGTGAATTCCACCCAACTATTTAAGATCCATTCTTCAAGAACCTTCTTAAGATCTGTGGTTGTTTCAATGTCAGATTGCAACTTATATCCTTGCTGCTTGCCCTTCTTTTTGCCCTCTTGTTTGCTATCCATAACATGCTCAGGAGGTGGTTGATTTGTGGCTTTAGGCTGATCCACACTTCTTCTTGTCACTCTTTTAGATGCCCCTGCATTATCTTCATCTCTCTTTCGTTTCTCTTCCACAAGTATATCCGTGTTTTGTACCTTTGCTAAATATGCATACACTAAATATGCATCTACCAGTGATTCCCAACAAGTTATGTCACGAATGTCTTGCCCTGCATGAGACATTTCACTATCAGTAACCTTTCTCTTTTCAGCTACCTGTAAAGCATGCGTCCATATTTTAGCCTTTGGACCAACCATCACTTGGCTATGCATTCTATCCAACTGTAGACCAAAAGTAGAAGCATGTACTGTCGCATAAGCATTTCGAACATCCAAGTCTTCCAATAACTTCTGCATACCTCCCTTTCTAAAATTCAAAGCAAGAGGCAATCCCATTTATTGTGCATGGATCTTGCCATCTTTCCAAAATATGAGTTGTCATGCCAAGGCCTTCTGATAGGCAACACAATCCTTTCTCTCATTCCACAAACTATCACACCACATACACCTTTTTCTTGGCTTAGGGGCTGCTGCCCGTCCCCTTTCCTCTTGTCATTTTTCATCCAATTTTGCAACCTTTAATTTAAGATCAGAGGTTAGGGAAGTAGAGATAGGAGTCGTCCACCGGGGATCAGAGGTAGAAGGAAGTAGAGATAGGAGATGGAAGAGAAGAAAAAGAATAGACAAGAGGTAAACACAACAAAGACAAAGCACAATGAATTGAATCAATATGTAATGGCAGAACCTGAAATCCTTTGTTTAGCACTACTCAGAAGCACTCTCCAGGCATTAGATCTCTTGGAGCTCCTTCGTAGACCAAAAACGTGCATCCAAATAACAGCTCCTTCTGTGCTGCTCGGAACCCAAATCTGATGGCTTCGTTGGCTTTGAAAGGGGGGTTAAACCCCAAATAACAGCTCCTTCTGTGCTACTCAGAACCCAAATCTGATGGCTTCGTTGGCTTTGAAAGGGGGGTTAAACCCCTAGGACACTTGGTTAGGGATCTCCTAGGTCAGTTCTTCTTCTTCTTCTAGTTCAAAGTGCAATTTTCAGCTTGTTAACAACGATCGTGAACGTGCATGATTTTTCCCATCAATATTTTTAATGAAAAATCCCATAACTGGCTGAAAAAACAACTTGCTTTTTGCATGCCATCCTAATCTAGAAGCTTTTTTAAATTTTTTGGATTGTTACAATAAATAATATAAAAAATAGGCTAAAATTGTCCAAAAATCTAGTATTTTTGGACCATTCATGCCACTCACACTAGCACTAATGACTCAGATCACATTGACTCTCTACATTAATAAGAAAGTCGGACGATGATGCACTCCAGAGTTTTTCACACCATGTCTGCGTAGTGGCACGACACCGTGAGCGAATCACATTCCATTCAAAGGACAAACATGAAAATGTCGTCAATAGAGTACCAAATAGTACTAATATTATGAAAAAGCACCAAAAGGTAAATCATAATGTGCCAAAACAAAAAAATATACCAAAACTTTTCAGAAGGTATTAAAATGCACTATAATGTGTGCAATAAAAGTGTGCAAAAAGTACCAAATAGTATCATAGAGTACCAAACAATATTTGATATTCAAAAATAAAAAGGACAAAACAATACCAAAAACACCGAAAACTACCAAATGATGGGGATCCTTTGATAAAGTTCACATGAGGGTCACCATCAACTGATGGGGAGCCCTCCAACAACAACGAATGGGGGTCCACCAACTGATGGAAAGTACCAAATAATATTTTATATTCAAAAATAAAAAATGCCAAAAAACACCAAAAATACTATAAAGCTAAGCAATGGGGGGGTCCTCCTCCAAGCAATGGGGGATTCTCTAAAATGGTTCTCATGAGGGTCACCACCAAAGCGATGGGGGACCCTTTGCTAAGGGATGGAGGGTTCGCCAAGCAATGGGGGTCTACCAAGCAATGTGGAGTCTACTAAGAGATGGAAAATACCAAACAACATTTTATATTAAAATATAAAAAGTACTAAACAACACCAAAAATACAGTAAAGGTACCAAGCGATGGGTAGTCTTCCTCCAAGCGATGGGAGATCCTCCAAAAAAGTTCACATGAGGATCACCACCAAAGCAACGGGAGGCCCTCCGTTGTAGTGATGGCCCCCCTCACTTGATGGTGACCCATACGATGATTGGTGCACATGAGGGTAACCATTAAGTGACATGGTACCCTCCACTGCAGCAAGGGCCCCCTTCACTTGGTGGTGATCCATAAGGTGTTTAGTGGACATGAGGGTCAACACCAAGCCTAATATACCAAAATCTACCATGAAGTTTCAAAATGTATAAAACTATTTTGGCAAAAATGTATGAAAAGATTCAAAATGTTCTAAAATGATCCAAAATTTTCAAAAGACACCAAAACAAATAGAACATTAGGCCAAGGAGTATAGTAGTTATCAAAAGGAAAGGATGATGCTAAAAGGTAAGGCCCTAACATCCTCTCTTAGATCATGGGTGGATAGTATAAGTAAATATACAATTATGGAAGGTAACAAGCCCTTAGAAATTATCCCCATGTCCCATACTATAGCAATGATCTATCAAAAACATGTACACTATAATACACACAACAATGAGAATTAAGGCCCTAACACTCTCTCTTAGATCATGGGTGGTTAGTATAAGTAAACATACAATTATGGAAGGTAACAAGCCCCTAGAAACCATCCCCATGTCCCATACTACAACAATGATCTATCAAAAACATGTACGATATAATACACAAAACAATGAGAATTGATGCTTGAAGAAGACACTCAAAGTATTCAATTGCACCACCAAAAATACTCCAAAACTCGATCTCTGGGTAGCCACCCCCAAACCAAATATATCTAAAGAAGCACCAAGTCTATGTTTACCATACTCAAAATCCTAATCATAGAAAGTGGAAATAGATGAATCTCTATGTATGTTAGTTGTTAGAATTTTGTGTATCCACACATTCACATAGATATGGTAGATGATGCCTTAAAGTGCTCATGGATTTGTGAGAGAGAATGTGTATTTGGAGATGAAAGAAGAGAGAGCAAGCTAGATAAGCTAGAAGCAAAGTAGAATTGTATTCAAGTTGATAGATCAAAGAGTTGTTTGTTATAATGAGAATAAGCCTCTTATATAGGCTTATTCAAGTTGCTTGATCACATCACCAGTGATGTTATAGTCACATAATTGCAAGTACTTCTCTCAAATGGGTCTAGATACATCTCCCATTTTTCCACCAAATAGAGGAGGATCCATATGAACTTGTTAAACAAGCATATTTCAACATTAGTAATGGCATGTAAAAGTACATCATGGCCATGGATTTATGTAGACCATGTGTCCTCGTGTGGGAATAGACTATGGGAAAAACACCATTCATTGTAGACCTTCTATCATGGACCTGAAAGTAAAAAAAGCTCCAAGATTTGAATAATCAAACTATATCAATGCAAACCAGCCTCCCTCATGATCTAGTACACCATCTAGATGCATAGCAGGTATTAACATGTCCAACAGTCGCCCTTTCACAATCATCCCTCTTTGACCTACAAATGCATGAGTGACTCCACTATTGTAGGACAAGGATATCCTTGATTCATGCCAAGTCATGCATCGAAGAAAAATAGGTGTCACCGTAATCACCATTGTCCATCAACTAACATGATCACTATAAAAGAAGCACAACAACATATTATCTCAATACCATAGAGATGGGACAGATAAATCCATCAAAAAGTGGCCACCAAGAGAACTCAATGAAGTATGCCTTAAATCACCAATGTCCAAAGATGACTCTAGTAGTACAAGAGATGTGGGGTGAGTCTATGAGGCTTGGAATACATTGTAAGAAAAAGGTGAAAAGTTGATAACTCACAAACTAAAGACCGAGCACCCTCCAACCTCAAAAAGAAATCCTTAGAAAATCAAGATTAGGCCATAGTCAAGAAATCTCAAGCGACTCAAAAAATTCATAAAACAAATCCAGTGATATGCAAGAAGATAAGAAAGAATAGAGGAAGAGATCCCTTGGTATTTATGGTACAACCCAAATAATCAAGCTTTCCATAGTTCAAACATAGTTTACATACACAAATTATAGAAATAATGGAATCCATAGCATAGTACAAAAGAGAGTGGAGGAGAAGGGAAATATACATATTACTTGTAGGGTGAGACTTGAGACAAATGACCTAGCCCTAAATGGGCTACCCTTGCCCATAGAAATGCTCAATACAAAGCGTATGAAAGAGCCTAACACACATGAATTGTAGGCCACTAACAATCATCTAAGATTTTTAGCTAGTAGATTGATGAAGTGGAAAACTATATCGACAATTTTTTCTTTTTTCTAGGGGAAGGGGGAGTGAGCAAGTGGCAAGCTTAGTTGAATTCTTCATATCCATCCTTTTGTATGCTAATGAGATTGTTCTCATCTCAAATTCACCAAAGGATTTACATCAACACTTAAATCCTCTATAGATATCTTGTACAAAATACCTCCTAGTACATCTTGGTAAGACTAAGGTCTTGGTTTTTAAACACCACCCAAGCTTTGATAACCACATTAGAGAAATAACTCACTTTTGGCAAGACCAAGCATACCACCTAGAAAACTAGGTAGGTGACATTCACTAGTCACACGGTTGTTTGTCCTAAGCGACACAACCTAGATATCCCATGCAATGTTTAGGCTTAGTCAATTGGGTTGCTTTTGGGTCTAGTCTCAAGGGAAGTACTTGGCTTGACCCACAAGGATTGACCTAGGTTCTTGGTGACTCAATTGAGGTCACCTATCAAAAACCTAGCATCAAACTAAAATAGTGACTTATTGGATTGGACAAGCACTGCACTCAGTTCAATGGAGAGAGAAGGGTCCTCTTCCCATAATGCATAGTCTTACACAGTCCCCTAAAACAATTCTATGCAAGGATCTAAGACCTAGACCTTAAGCAAGTCAATGTTTCAACTCTTTCCCTAACATTGTTAAGAAGCTACGTGACTAATCATGTCCTTGGGGAGTTCATGTAGAACATGCAAGATACCACATGAGTTCAAAGGAAAGGGTATTTTATTTAGTAAATTTGTAGGATTATATTTAAAAAGGGGGTTTTAAAATATAATTTGGAAAAAAACCATAAGTTTAGTAAAGTAAAAAGAGTCATTTTATGGCCTTATAGCATGTAAAGAAAGGGTATTCCTTAATGTCCTTTTAATACACATTATATAGATGATTTGTTATAGGTGCACCCCTCAAGATCATGTCCCACCCATCTGTAAGATGTTCCCATGAGTAAAACCATCCATGCATTTCCTATGTATGCACCCAAACCAGCTTTAATATTATCTAATTAGGTCTCTAACAACACAATTACTATAGTCAAATAAAGTAACTTCCTTAATTAATCCTCTAGTAGAGGTCCATTTATGTTTTTGAAAGGTGTAAAATAATTGTTTTGAAAAAAAATCCCTAAAGAGAAGTGCAAATCCATACTTTCTCCAAAAGGTACTATGCCTCATCCCACACACTGTGACTCGCATCCAAAGCACTAGATAATATAATCCACACTTATCTAGAATTGGGTCTTCTAACATCCATAAATGTGAGGCCACTGAGGTTTCTATCTCCATTCCAAGACCAACTTGAGATCATCTAAAGCCTTCCTAACTCATGAACTACCATAAGAGCAAATGAGGTTTCTATCTCCCAACTTGAGAGCATCTAGAGCCTTCTTGGCTCACAACTTACTATAGGAGTAAACCATGCCCATGTGATGGTCTTTCCAATAGTTGAATTTGGCCATTATATCAAGTAGTGCCCTTCCCAATTCAAGTATTGGACACTTCCTTAACTCCATGGCATTCATGGACAATGACTTTCACCTTTTAGTCACCTAGCCTTCTAGCCTAAGATAATGCAAAACATGAGACTTGTAGCATTGAGAGATAGACCATGGGGTAAAGGAGCTAGAGGACCTCTCAAATCAAGGAGTACAAGGAGAAATACTTAGGAAAATTGGAAGAGGTCTTCCTACAAGACTTCCAACTTGCTTCAGCTGTTGTGAGGTTGGTCATATAAGTCGAAACTATCCACAACCTAGAAGGACAGGAGGGACATGTATCCACTCCCCAAGAATCTACCTATTAGATAGACTTATATCTCCTCTTTAGAAGATCTGGTTGACTAGATGGCCTTGTAAAAATTTGTTGATCTTATCTTTTATTCTACAACTCGAATCACCAAGCTTTCTGAAGCAAGAGTGAAGTCCAAACAAGTTTCTAGAAGAGGCCATGGTCAAGTTCTGAGACATTCTACCTCTAACAATTTTTGCACGAGCTGTAGTGTAGTTTTCTTGCATGCAGTATCCTCCAGAGCCCTCAAGGCATGTTGCATGCCATCAAAACCTCTTATTTAATATTAAAACTTCCCTATTCATGCCGTAATAGGGTCAGCTTTGACTTCTACAATTTCTTTTGTATTCCTAGCCCCTCATAGTTTGAAAAGAATATCCAAATGGATCATACCATCATTTACCTAGCCCTTCTAGGATGGATTCATAATATACTTGGCATGTTATGCATTGAGGCAAGTATTATTGGACTAAAATCCAAGTTATTCCTTGACAAACATTTAATATGTTTCCATCTACAGAAATGTGCATCTTACTTATGCATCATCTTCAATTTCAATACAAAATATTCAAATATATGAGAAGGTACCTAGGATACCAAAGTAGGATGTGGAAGGGGAGCTATTCTTATCATAGCAACTATATATTCCATACTAGCTATAATTGGGACTTGCTTAGCTATAATTGCTCTTCTCTTGGGTGCCATTGCAAAATATCCTTCTATTATGCTTGATGATCAAAGATTACTCCATCAGTAAAGGAGTGGCCCTTGCCCTTCCCTTGGCAGTCTTAATTGTTCTCTTTTGAAGGAAGAGAGTGCAGTGTCCCATACAAGTATATGGACATTTTTGTTTGTTGGTCAAACCTTGTGAAGATTTGGATGCTGAGAAGTCAAAGTTTTTGTTTTGAGTTGTTCATCAACAAAGTCAATTCCTTGACACCGACACTCGTTAATGTCTCATTTTTGGGTTTTGAGAGAGGCTAACCTTCAATCCCTGCTTGCTAAACATCTCTTTTTTGGTGCCCCAATTAAGGAGTGTAAAAAAAAGTTAACCTTGTTTGTGATTTGTGGATTGATTTCTTGTTTGAGATTGTTTTCCAATGCCAGTTCCTCTTTTGAATTATTTGGCAAAAAATGAGAGGATCCTCAACAATTCCTCAAAAAATTGGAGCTTAGATGTATCATCCAGCAAATAAGTGACTCAACCTTGAAACTCCAAATTCTAAAATTTCAATTGTTGAATGAAGTTCAAAATTGGTTTTAGGATTATGCAAAACCCCTTAGAATGAGAAATTATCCCGTTCCCATGGAATATGAAGCTACCAACTAGGTCTTTCTTGATCGTTTTAAGAAAATCAAAACTTTCCAGGACCTTTGGAGAAAAATAGAAATTTGTCAAAAAAAAGAAGATTGGACTATAGAGTTTTTTGCTCTAGAGTACGCCAAACTTTGGGATTGTAGGAATGCATCCCTAGGCCCAAGAGAGAGAGCACTGAAAATGTTAAAATTAAAACATTTTGTGAAAAATTTGCAAGGAGAGGTGAGAAAAAAATTGGAAATTAAGGAACCAAACACTTTTTGTTAGTAGGCTTATTCACAATCCCGCCCGAAGGCTATCCAGCAACCCATAGGGATCACTAATCCAAGTTTCTACCCGTAGACTAGTATGTGGGCCTCGAGATCCCATCCCGAGTCACGTTAGCCTCTTGTGCAGGGCCTGGAAGGCGAGGGATTTACGGCCAGAGCCCCCAAGCATCTTCCTGCTCCAAGTAGCACTCAACGAAGAGACCTCTCGTGGCGGGTTCATTCCACCTTCTCGGTGCGGTTAACAACCCCCTTGGTTAGGGTCAGGCATGCAGTCGGGGGTAACTGAAGCTGCCTCTCCCTTCAGGCCTTCAACCTGAAGCATTAGATATCCATTTATCCTTTAATTCATTGATCAAACAAAGCAAAACAATGCTCTTAAATCTGTAGCAAGCATAAACATTTCCATTGGTCGTTTATTGTTGGCCAACTGTTAAGGAGTGAATCCTTCTTTTTGAATGCATCCAACACTCGATCCGGGATGACTTGCAACTTGGCAAGATCCCCTATATCCTGGTTTAGGGCCGTACCCTATTAACCCGACTTGGTTATTACCTGAAGTTCATATGTTATTCCAATTTATTGGTCTGTCTTTTGCTTTAAGCAATTATCTTTACCCCAGAAAGATACAATATTAGGACGATTATTCACCCTCTTTCAAGATAACTTGCGTAAGAATCTGCCAACCTCATTCCGAGAGGTGGCCATTCCCTTGTGATCCAATCACAAGATCATATGACTCTGCACTTGTTGCACAAGTGTCGCATCGAACTATGGAACTATTCTACCCATCAAGTGGAGTCATGATACAATCTGTTCCTGATTACATTAGGCTAACATTGTTAATCCTAGGGTTCCAAGTTCTATCTTTTTAGCGTAAGATTCTTATGGACAAACCCTAGATCACTTCTCAAGTATGTTCCGCTGTCCCTACATTCGGTGAATGTGGGAAAGTATTTAGGGTATAGGAGTTTAAGTTTTAGCAATATGTGCGATTAGGTCATGCATTAATTCCTAGGGAATTCTTTGGAATTTAACTCTTTCTGAACGAGTACTCCGCGTTTTAGGTGTTTAGGTTTATGCCAATTTGTTTAATTCTTGAAGATAATTACATTATCATTTCCATAAACACATGACTCATTGTCTATGCGTAAATTGATTTTCAACCCTAACTTATCGATTTAAGGTCAAGCATAGGTTAGGTTAATTCCAACTAATCATCCTATAACTTACGAAAAAAATTCATGCTAAACAAGAAACCTTTTACTAATAATTTATGCAATTGATAAACGATAATTGCCTAGAGTTATCCATCGTAAGCATCATTTCATGCCTTGCACTTTCCTATGGATTCTTAGCACTTCTCATGATGACTCATTGCGAAAAAGATATGGCTTAATAATACAACATGGAGTTTATACTTCCATGCTTAAACAAAGTACATTATTTTAATTCTGTTTTGTAACAATGGACATTAATCTATTTTTATAACGCATTTAAGATGAAAAATGCATCCTATTTCCAACAATTATCCTCGCATGAATATATCAATACCAAATAAAAATTAGGAAGGAAAACCTGGACTTGGGGTGAGACGTCCACCTGGATGGTAGGAGACGATCCTCCTGCGGTTGCGCCTTGGGCTTTCTTAGGAGGCATCGCAAATGCAACCTTCCCGTCGTGGATGTAGATTTGCGAATTCCCTTTTTGAAATACCACTGTCCTTTATGAGTCTTCTATTCTTTCCTTTCATAGTAGCTCTTTGAAGGGATATTTGTGGAGGAGGGGAGAAACCACGAAAAGGGTTCCAAACCAGGAAGGGGGTGTTTCAAAATTTTTTGCGAATAAGACCCATTAAAGCCACAGGAAAGGCTTAATGGCCTTTTAAAGATTCACAAGAAAGGGGGAAAAAGAAAAGGTATGAGAGAGCTAAAAGGGGTATTTTTGCATGGGAAAAAAAAAAGCCTAAGGGGGCCCTTAGGGAGTTTTAAGATCCGGGAAAATAGGGCTTAAAGGTAAAAATATTTTGGGTAAAAAAGGGGCTTATAGGGCTTCAAGGGGGAAATTTTAGGGGGGGAGGAAAGGGCCTTAAAGACCACTTAAGGCCTTTCAAGGGAACTTTGGGTAAAACCCTTTTTTTGGGGGGGAAAGGGGGCTTTATAAAGCCCTAAGGGGGAATTTTGGGGGGGGGGGGGGGGGGTAGTCCCAAAGGCCACAGGAAGGGGAGGCTTAGAAAGCCCAATCCTTGGAAGTTTCCAAGGAGCTTCCCGAAAAGGCACGTGGGCAGGGGGGGGAAGGAAATGACTCCCCCAGGCAATGATACGAAGGCCAGGGGGCAGCGTGGCCTACGGCTCCAGGCAGGGGACGCAGAGAGCCCCTCCAGACCCTCTTGGTAGTTTGGTGGCATCTCCCTTCAACTGCACGGTAGCCAACGATCATCTCCTCCACAAATGGTTCTTGGCTCATCACTCCCTCTCCATTTCTATGGCAGCAGCCACCTTCAATCTCTCCCTCCCTCACGAATTGATCACAGAGACTTACTCTCACGATTTCACACACATTGTATCTCCTGGCGGCCACCCCCTTCAGCCTGCGCCCCCTCGATTTAAATAGGGGAGGGGAGGGGGATCCTCCCTCCCCTGCGTGGCATCATGCATGGCTCTCCCTCACTCCAAGCTCCACCAAGAAGCTTAATCACTCCTTCTATTCCCCTCCCTCTCCAGCTCGTCAATCGACTAGGGGGATAAGGGGAATTAAAATTTTTTTCATTTATCCAAAAAAAGTTATCGCTACGACTTATCCTACCCTAAGAGGGGTTTCATATGCGAATGGCATATAATCATTTCGAATTTGTTACAGTCCAAACCTATTGAATCATTTGTTGATATTTCCAAGATGCAGTTCCAAAGCCATCTCCCTTGGTGCAATCTATCTTTCAATCCATATAACATTTGACTCCTACAACATATGGAATTTCTTACACCACACCACACAAGTACCTTATCTATCAGCTACCTCCTTGGGTACCCTCTTCATTAGTAGACACATTTTGATTGTAATTGACAAAAGCATTTTTCATCACCTATATTATGAAGGAAAAATGCCTATCAAAGACTATTTCAGGGGACCATTATTAAATTGGAAGGAAGACAATTGTTTAGAAAGGGAGAGTGGTTTAGAGAATTTTCTTAGCAGTATAAAAGGGGCCCTGGTTCAATTGTAATTTTGGCTTATTTTACAAGAATCCAATAAATAACTCTTAGTCTAGTACTAGATAGTACATATTTGTACTTTTCTTTTACTTTGTAGCAACCATGGATTCCATGGAGCTTAGACTAATGGGAAATCATCAATTTTTGAATAATATCTCATTTTCTAGACATTAAATGTTAGTCTAGTTTAGTTAGAGCATGCCTTGTTTTCATTAGTATTAGGGTAGTAGTTAGATCCAACCAATATGTTGTTTTCAAGCTTAGATATAGAGTCTACAATTAGAATAGGTAAGTATGGTTACAAATCTTAGGTGATGTGTCAAGTCTAAGACTTCTACCATTAACCATGGCTATAGTTGAAGACATTACAGAGAATCTTGGCAAAAGAATGGCAGTCTTCTTGCTATTTTAGTAGGTCATCATCAAATTGAAGCCATTGTTGGATCCTTCCTTAACAAAAGAGAGTGAGAATGGAGTTGGACACAACTAAAGTCCTCCCAAATATTCTACCTCACTAGCCATAAAAGCACACTTGCTTTTCTTTGCAAAAAGCTTGTGTTGTCTCAATGTAAGGACTGCACAGACATGCTACAAGTGATCCTCTCTATTCATATTATATATGAGAATATTATCAAAGAATACGAAGACAAATCTATATAGGAATGGCTATTGAACCTTGTTCATAAGAGCTTGGAAAGTAGTAGGCGCATTGGAAAGCCCAAATGACATAACTAGGAAGTGATAGAGACACCTTTTATTCTAAAAGCCATCTTGTACTCATCACGTTCCTTCATCCTAATCATCTAACCTCGAGTGAAACTTGGTAAACACCTTTGCATTCTTGAGTTCATCCAACAAATCATTAATGCAAGGCATTGGGTACATGTTCTTTTTAGTGTTCTTATTGAGGTCCCTATAATCAATGCACATCCTATAGGATCCATCTTTCTTCTTAATAAGTAGTATGCGAGAAGCAAAGGGTGCCTAACTAGGCTTATTAAATCTCATTTCCAACAAGTCTTTAATACGTTTCTCCCCTTCTTCTCTTTCAAAATTTGACAACTTGTAAGGGGGTTTGTTGATAGGTTTAGTGTTAGGTGTCAATATCATGGTCCACTTCTCTTTTAAGTGGTAATGATATAGGAGGCTGAAATATGTCTTTAAGCTCTTCCAAAAGTTTATAAAGACATGGATCATGCTCCTCAAGTGCTAAATATTGTTGATTGTCATCCACCTTCTTTGAGAGAAAAAGTGTGAAAATACAAGACATTGCATTGATCTCTCTCTTCATCTTCTTTTTTTAATTACTTCCACTTGTTTTCTCTATATGCCATTAAGTGTTACTTGTTTTCCCTTACAACTAAACTCTAAAAATACTCAATTACAATCTAATAAATACTTTCTAATCTTTTTAAGCCAATCACAGCCAATAATGATGTCTATAGGACCCACATCTAGAACAATTAGGTATGTCATAATGGTACAAGACTCTGAGAGCTCAATGGATGTTTGGAAGCATATCTTCTTGGTCAAATCTTGAGCTCCATTTGCTACTTGTACCTTCACTGGGATGTCTATCTCTTGAAGTAATAACTTCCACTCAAATAATGATTTGGAATCATTGATAAAGCTATGTGTGCTTCTCGTATCAATAAGAATATGTGCAACTTTAGATTTAATCATGCCTTTGAGCCAAAATGTACTCTCTCCTTACAACCCATCCAAGAATCTTGGGATACAGAACATAGCATGGGTCATGTGCAAGATCTGAAGAATTATCCAATGGTAATCCACTTGGATCGAATGAAAACCTATTGATCAGCTCTAAATCCTCATGTACAAACTAATCATCATGGTCATGCACCTCATCACAAGTAAGAGTTGCCTCATCTTGCATTTGGACCTTCCTCACATGGGCTTCATCTTCATCTAAATCTTCTACAATCACCATATTAAACTTTACATTTTTAACTTTACACTTTTAATTATGATTAGGTGATCATTGTTCTCCACATTTGAAGTATAGTCATTTTATATTATCATTAGAGAAAAGCTTAGTGCTAATGGTATTGGGTGCCTATTTAGCTCCACTTTTAGCTCTCTTTAAGTCTCCTTTTGGATCAACATTATCCTGAATTTGTTTCGTTTCTTGGAAATATGTATTGTAGGATATGCAAGAATCTTGTTAAAAGATTCTTGCAAGAATCTTGTTAAAAGAGTTTGAAGCCCTATTCTTGTATCTATAAGCTTCTCTTTGTTGGGAGAATTGTTGTCCAAACCTCATCAGGTGGATGATTTGAGTGATAAGTGTCTCCTATCTTGGGCTAAAAATAGCTTCTCTTCTATATTTATGGCTATAACATTCAACATATTGTATAGATGCATGTACATTTGCAGGCTTTGCTACCCCACCTCTACTAAAAGGTTTGGATCTAATCCAAAAATATACTTATTCAACTTGTGTGAATCAGACAAGCCCTCAATGTACATGGAAAGGTTTACGAAATGTCTCTCTAACTATGGGACCACATCACAGGAAAGAGAGACACTATAGGGGCACGAATGGATTTGAAGGAGGTAGGTAAGATGGAGGCGCTTTGGCCGCAGTCGAGTGCTGATGGTCGCGTGTAGCTTCCTCGCGCTCCTTGGGTTTTTCCCACTAAATAAGAGTGCATTGTGAAGCAAGTAATCAAGTCTATCCGCACTCCGACAGGTATAATGCATTCTCTCATGTTCGCATTTTCTAAAGACGACCAATTATCAGGGCTAAAATCCCATGACTGGCATAAGATATGTTAGTTTTGTACTACGAATGGATTGTAATTAGTGTGGGAATTTTGCTATTTGGAATGTAGCCATTATTCATAATGCTTTCTCATTTGCGGCAGTTTGTACTACCGATCGCGATCGCAGGATGTTACTCTAGAAATACTCGGGGCCATTTATAGGTTGTCGACTTTGGTGCAATGGATCTCACAGAAGGAGATTCAGACGTCCTCTATTGAATCTGCAAGGCGGGGAGCAGTGGAGATGGTCTGTCTCTTTGAGAAATACCTACCCACCAGCATGTCACGATACAAATCCACCTTCTTGTGCATTTTGTAGATGAAGTGGAGATTGTTGGACCTGTCCATACGCAATGGATGTTATTCTTGGAGCGCTTCATGAAAACCCTGAAAGGCTTTGTGCGAAAACGAGCTCGGCCAGAAGGTAGCATGGCCGAAGGTTGGTTGGTGTCTGAGATGCTAGTGTATATTTCACAATGGCTACCAACGGTGGAAACAGACAATGAAATGCTATGGTCGCTGAAGGACGATGATAGACTAACTTGAGATGTGGTGGTTGGAAATGGGGTAGAAAAAAGAATGGATGCCTCAATGGAAGAGAAGGTGAATTGCTTTTGTATGTTGCACCATGCCTCTATGGAGACGTGGCTCACCAAGTACCAGATCGCTAGGCAAGATCGAGAGGAAGCACGAGCTGGATTCTGACGTAGTACGCATCATCGACTGATTTGATATCTCGAAGGCATGGATGAGATGCCACGGTTTATGTCAATGCGATGGTTGCATGGAGCTTTGACCGCAGTATCTTGCGAAGGGACAGAGGTCTCAATGGAGGAGTGGGAATTCTTGAGGGGATGTAGTCCAAAGGTGATGAGGGGTTTAGAATCTGTAGTATCTAAATTTTATATGTGACATATAATTTGAGTGTTTCAATGTATAGTACAAAATATATAGTGCAGCGTGGTCACACGGACGACATTTTTGCGTGGAGCGTATTGACAAAATGCGCTCCACAATGGATTGTGGTATCATGGCAAGGTTCGAGCAAGAGAGCCGGCGACGAGCAACGGATCCAAACAGGGTTGTGGATGAGATGGAGTATTTTGGGAACTTGCAAAGTATTGTTATGGTGGATTACTGTAGCTTCTCCATGATCCTATTCGATGTGCAGTGGTTCAAAGTGGTACTTGGAGGAGCTAGAGCAACAGTTTGACAGGGTCCATCTGGATTTCTCGAAATAGATTCCGAAAAAAATGGACGGATTTGCGCGACACCTTTGTGTTGCCGGCCCATTGTAAATAGGTGCATGGATTCATTTGCTTGCTAATTGTATTACGACATGGTTTATGTCACAATGGTTTGAACTCTCTTGTACGTGTTTGTGAATATGTAATCTTCTATCCAAACCCTCGACAACCTCGATGATGGTATGTTATACCTTCAACTCCCCGAAGTGCGAGAGTATATGATCAAAGCGATGTTTCGAGCATAGATGAAGATAATATGCAAATAGAGGGGTCGATATTGCAAGGGGTGGAGGCCGTCCAAAGCTTGGAGCCAGCATTGGCTAACAACGATGGAAATATAGGAGTCCAAGAATTCTTTGAGAATGAGGTGGACTCATTCTTTTGTGGTGACATGTCTATTGACCTTCTAGTGTATGCGGAGTTGTGTCAGGAGATTAACATGGGACCATAGGATACTTCATACTTGGAGCATCCACTTACTCAATTCGTTGACCAATCGCGGGTACATAAGATATGCATTTTAAGTGAGATTTTTTTAAAATGATTTATATTACTGTGCTTTGTATGATTAAAATTGGTTATTTTAACATCATTTTTTGTCTGTGCAGGTGACATTTTTAGGATGAGTCGAGGGATGAGTGATGAGGAGTTACAGGACATCTTCACACGCATGTCTCCAGACCAGATTGCGAGATTTAGAGAGATGGCAGACCAGGAGCTATCTCGGTCTTCGTCAGGGTGCTTTGCTATATCTGCTTTAGTGCGATCGGATGCTTCGGCTTCGAGCAGACGAGCTCGACGCTCACGACTTGGGCCAGAGGGAGGGAGTGCATCAGGATTAGGGGGATGCTACGAGATACAGAGGCAGTGAGCTCACGGTCGACACGGGATACATGTGCGACTCTTGCTCTCGTGGCCCTTCCAAGGAGCATGGCTCAAGCTCAGGTGGATGCTGTGGAGACACGGACGTGGTATCTCCATCTCATCGTTTAGCTGGAGCTGCGTCACCTCAGGGATTTGTCATACCTGTGGGGACGTCTACTCCAGTTACTCTGGCTTTTGCTCAGCCTTTAGCAGGTTGCACCCCTGTGGGTGCTACTCCGAGAGATATTACCCCGGTCGGTACACCGGATGCATAGGGGTCTCCTGGATATGCCCAAGAGCGTGGACGCAGATGGGAGAGGACCTATCTTAGGCAGACTCTAGGGGATTATGGATATCTAGTCGATAGTAGGTCAGGAGCCATCATCATGAATGATGAGGGGAGGAGGGTGATGGCTCGCATGAGAGAGTTATGCCAACAAGTTTTTCGACACAACTTCTTGGATCATTGGAAGAACATACTGGAGGGGAGCAAGGACTACATAGAAGCATCCTTGCACGAGGAGTTTTTGGTGCCAGCCTCAGTAGATAGATTCTCTACAGGCTGGATGATGGATTACATGCGTGCATACATGTCACATAGATGATTCAACACATGTAAGGCAATCAAGAGTGGGGCTGCAAAGCCCGAGTGGTTAGATGCAGATGACTGGCACCAACTGAGGGAGGAGGCTACAGATTCTCCAGGATGTTGGAGTGAGCAGCGCGAGGCGGCGAGGGCACGACTCGAGGCCGGAGTGGTCCATCATCTTGGGAGTGGCGGCCACAAGACATATTTGGAGAACTTTGTAAGTTTTTCTTTTGTTTTGTTTGTTTATTTTTTTGAAATATTCTTTGTACTGAAAATCATGTTTCTAACAGTTAGCATTTTTTTTTCTTTGCAGCACTCCATTACAAATCACGATCCGGCTAGCCTTGAGACTCGATATGCAGAGAGGCACGGTCTCACTGCATTGATCGACCGATTGTATAGATGCGGCGGCCCTGTAAGTCACTCATCTTTCTTGTTCATAGTTACCATGAGATATTTGAATGCATTATTGTATGGTGGACTGATGTGTTGTTTCTTTTTCTGCAGAGTCCGTTCGATGGTCCTTTGTGGTGGGATGAGCTTTCGGGGGACGAGGATATGTAGCTCGCCCTTGGATCCCTGGAGCTCACACACCTTTATTTTTGAGTCGCCTAATCTATGTAGACATTTTCTATGTATTAGTGATATCCTGTCATGATTGTACCAATCACTTATTATGCGATCATGTATTTATTTCATGTGTCATTTTCATGATTTTAGTATGCATTGTTTTTGTTTGCAAGCGCATTGTACACAGTAGTGCAGAAACTATTTTGTATGGCTCTCATAAAGCACACAGTGCCAAGCTGCCCTGCCAACATTTTTTTTTTCCTGTTACCATCACTATTAGCATCGCAAATTTTACTACTCGCGTGGTTATTGGTGTTGTTATTTACGTTGCAAACCGCCCTGCCACAATTTTTTTTTTCTTGTTACTGTCGCTATTAGTGTTGCAAATTTTACTACTCGCGTCATTATTGGTGTCGTTATTTACGTCGCAAATTATTGCTATCAGTGCCGGTATTAGCGGAAATATCAACGTCACAAATGCGACGCTGATACCGACACCAATACCGATGCTGATAGTGATGGTGATATTGACTGTTCTATGGCGTCGCCAATAATGATGCTTTTTGCGACGACGGGGGCAAATTTTGTTATTTGCATTTTCATCTCTTTAAATGTTGGTATAAGGCCTATATCTTGTAGTGTCATGGACAAAAGGATGGAAGTAATGGAAATATACATGAAGAATCACAATGGCCACAAGACCTTATTGATGAGGTACATATGTCTAAAGTGAATGGATCGCATGACTCAAATGAATTCCAACAAATTTCTCATAGGACTGAATGCATGAAAGAGAGTATTATTCAATTGGACCAAAAAATTGATGAAAAGTTAGGACAAATGGTCAATCACTTTGAGAAGTTTGGACATCATAATGAATTGTTGGACACTAAGTTTGATAAGATGGTCTCCATTCTCAATAACTTGCGTAATAAGTAGCAAAGTACTCCACCTTTCAATGATAATGAGGAGTCAATTTGGCATGACAATGTGAAGTCAAGAATATCCCATCAGTTTATGTACTCAACCTATGAGCAAGTTGATCCATCAAGAGAAAATGAAATATTTCTAGTCTCCTTCTAACTCTTGGAATTGGGAAGACCAAACTTTGAATCTTCAAGGGATCATGGACAGCTTGAAAAAGCTCAGCACGCTAAAAAAGAAGAAGACATTCATGGGTGCAACTCATTCTATAAGCAGTTTTATCCACAAAACTCACAAATGCCTATTGCAAGCAATCTCGGGGGGTTCACTATATATATATTCTCTATATAATGTGCGTTCATGGCCTATTTATAAATATCCTAATCTGTGAATTTTTCTTGAATAAAACACAACCCTTTTCTATTCAAATGTAAAAAATTAGTGTTTTAAAAAATGTAACCCCTTTATATGACACCCTTCTGTATGTAAAAAATGTAAAAAATTGGTGTTTTAAAAACCCCTTATTTTGAACTCATGTTATATATACATATATTCATGAGTGACACACCCCCCTCCCTCGAGCAAGCAATATACAATATCAATACCTTCATAAAGATTCAAGAAGAGAGAACATAATTCATTAAGATGATGTTCTTGAGGATATGATTTCTCCTATTCATCCCCCTCATAGTTTATCAGCCACGTGGAACCGATTCATTTGGTTATTTCTCTTTTGGCAACAACAAGAATGGTTAGCAATCCTTTAATAAATAACCATGGACAACCAATATTGGATAATCTTTCTCCAAGGCAATAATCAAGTGGTTCATCCAACAACAACAGTCATCATTACTACTATGATAGAGAGTACAAAGAGAAAATAAACGTACCATAGTTCAAAGAGAACAATCCCTCAGTATGAAAAAAGGAAGATTGGAAAGGAGGTGGTATGATTCTTGTCCATAAGCTACCAAAATATCCAAGATCCCTTCATTTCTTCTTTAGATATTCTCCAAGAGCTCCAAAAATAGTGAAGACAACTAATTATAGAAAACCCCAACTAGTCACAATTTAAACTATACTAAGTCTTATAACCAAATCTTGAACTCTAGCTACCGTGGATGGTGCTAGTAACCAAATCTAGGCTTAAAAGGGACCTTGCCAAGAATCAAATTCAAGGCTCTGATACCATTGAAATGACCTTTACCTAGACTTAATTAAAATAATGATAAATTGAAATGGCCATAGTCGTGCCATAGATGAAAATGTAATACATCTACAACATAATGAAGCAATAGCCAGATGACATCAAAGGTACAATGAGAATCATGGATGAGAGGCTACTACAAGAAATCCACTTCTTGCTATGGTGGGCTTAATTATTCACCCTCAATGTTGGTGGAGAAGGCAAGAACCCTCAAGCTCCAAGAAATGAAGAATTTTAAAAATGTACTAAAACATATTCACAATGGTACACTCTTTCCCTTTATAGTCAAGCCCATTTAAGTTAAATATCCTAAGCTAAAGGGAACAAAATTTATTTTATTACATTTTATATCGTAGCTTTTGATTAAAAAATAAACCTGTTGGTAAATTTTTTTATTTTCTAGAGATGTTTTCAACCAACCCAAATTCTATTTGTGTATCCAAACACCTATATATTCTTACCTGCCTCATAAAAAAGTTCCAACACTTATATACCCTTACTTGCCTCATAAAAAAGTTCCATAATGCAAAGTGGACTTCACATACCTCAATATGCATCTAACTACATTCAAGTGAGGCTTTCTAGGCATCTATTTAAATTGTGACTAACAAGGCTAATAGTATAGCTAAGTCTAGCCTTTGTAATAGTCATGTAAATCAAACTTCCTACTATCCTCCTAAACATAGTAGGGACTTCTATCTCATCCCCAATATCAGCACTCAACGTCACATTTTGGATAACATATCCAAGCCTTATTACTTTTGGGATAGTTATATACTATTGTCACATCTTATCACCTCAACTTCACATTTTGGATAGCATATCCAAGCCATATCGCCTTTGGGATAGCCATATACCATTGTCACATATTATCACCCCAAATCCTTCATCTCAAACTTCTCCTTTGAAAATTCCTTAACTTCACTAATCCCATTATCATTGTCACTTGTAATAATCAAATCATCCACATAGATAACTATGATGTCCAAACCTGCATCTCCCTTTCTCACATAAAGTGAGTGGTCAACATCAGAAACATAAAAGCCAATGTTGACAAGATACTCCATGATCTTGTCAACCCATGCTTTGGGTGCTTGCTTTAGCCCATAAAGTGCTTTTTTTAACATACACATATATGTGGAATACTCTAAATCCTCATAACTTGCTATGACTACTCCATATATACCTCTTTTTGCAATTCACCATGCAAGAAGGCATTCTTGACAACCATTTGCTACATAATCCAACCTTTAGCTACTACCAAAGTAATCACATATCTAAGAGTTTCCCTTCTAGCAATTGGAATAAATGTCTCTTCATAATCTATGCCATATATTTGAGCATAGCCTTTTGAAACCGACCTAGCCTTATACCTACTAATAGAACCATTTGCATTAAAATGGAGACTTGTATTAAAATCTGGTTGTCCAAAAATCAAGTCCCTAACACCTTATATACCAGCCAGTGTAGCTAGTATTTTCCCATTATTAAATCCCCCTCTCTTACATTCCATCCCTACCCGAAGGCTTTTTCCCTCAAAAACAATTTGGGCACTTATGATAACTCGGCAAGAGCAAATCAGAGTATTACTCTGCTGCATTATTACAAGGGTATACAAATGAATAAAGAGGTATTATTGAGTATGATGGGTCATTGGGGTATGTATGTTACATGGGCCTTATTGGGGAATTATAAAAATGAAATTTGATCCAAGTATCTTGAGTAAATGTGAATTGCAGACAGTGGATAGCAAGCTGTTTACTACAGGACCCTATTGTAGTAAATATGTCATAACTTTCTATAGGAGACTCCGATCGGGGTAGGCCATATATCAAAATGGAGCTCTCAAGGAGTACTTTCAGCTGATATATGGTGTCCATTGCTGTCCATAGTGCACGGTAAAATCTGTTTTGAAACAAAGAGTTATCTGCAGTTAATATGAGAGAAGATAGGGCCATAGTTAGCTAGATTTCAGCCAAAAGAGTCTACCAAAAAGCTGGATGCTGGTCTAAATGAGATCCCAAGAAATCCATTAACCTCGTGGATCAAAAGGTATTCCGTCATAATGATTGTCCAAGAGAAGAGAATGCCCATCAACCACATACTCCAATCCCCCTCGGATCAAATGGATACAATGAAGTATCCCCACAATCAAGTCCATGATCACGTCCATAATCTCCCGGATCATAGGGAAGCACAATGCCATCTTCATATTCATGTATGCCCAAATCATGTACTATATCATCATCGGACATATGCCAATCATCATAGCCATGATCAAGGTACTCATTATCAAATGCGTTCAATGGCTGTTGTAAACCTTGATTAAGTATAAACTGATGCTCAAGAATATTATCATGAGGTTTCTCCAAGAGTCTAAAACCTTCAACATAACCATCTAGATCAGTGAGTGCCTTGTGTAATTCATCAACGAAGATGCCATCAGCTCGTACATCTTACTCTTCATTGTTCCTTTCTTGTACATCTTCTTGGTCTTCTTACCCATCTTCTTTTTGATCATGTTGCTCATTATCCTAGTCTTGTTATTCAGCTTGCTCATTGCTCTCTTCATCATCAGCACTTGGAAAAGAACTCATCATTACATTTGGGTAATCATGAGGTATGAACTGATTGGGATATGGGGTACCATGGTAGTTATGAACTTTCTGTTGATCAAAGCGAGAAGAGTACTCATAAGCATGACCATTATTGTCACGTCCATAAGAACTCGGCTGCTCAATTAAGAAAGGTTCACAAGTATAATCATGACGATGTTGCTGAAAAGGTGCATGCTCATAAGCATAAGCATGTTGCCCATAATAGCCATTCTACTGCCAAGGTTCACTGGAATGATACTCTGCATTATGACATGGTACATCATGTTTATAAGCATTAACATGCTGTACAAATATACTTTCATACTGCTCATGTTCATTTGCATGTTGTTTCTATTCATATTCATAAAATGCATGCAGATCATAGTGTGTACCATCAGCATATATATGTTGGCCATAAGCATAAGCATCGGGTGCATAATACCCATGATAATTTGCATTAACTAATGGGAAGGTGGTTCTTTCAGCATGTACATGTGACTCCTCTTCTTGCTCTTTTCCCTTCATTTGGAATTCCATCCAATTAGTGAGCTGGGTAGCAAGGGTGTCCATAGTAGTCTTCATTTGACCAATGCCTTCCATCAATTCTCTATGCCTCTCAGCATGCCTTGTCTCATGCGAACTGAGGGTGTTAGTGAGTGCACTGAGGCTATCCATGCCATGAGAATAATCTTCATCTTCCACCTCAGGGTTAGTTTTAGCCCTCGGGATGCATGCATCCCTTATTTGTTGCTGAAGGTCATCATTTGCCTTAATTTTTTCCTTATTCCCTGCCATGGTTAGGTGCAATCCCGTTAGACCACTTGTCACTATTTTGCCCGTAACTTGAGCTAGGAAGCTTCGATTGACCTATTTTTTTTTTCAAACTGGAACCAAGGATGCCCTCTTTGAACTGAGCATAAGCATGCGCTCCCAGATTTTATACAAAAAATTCTGTAATAAGAAAAGTACTGTTGTACTATGTAGTCCAGCAACCTGTCTACACCTGTAGGAGACCTGTTTTGACCTGTAAGTATCTTGTGGAGTCCAAATAGAGTTCCAAAACTGATCCAAGCCCTTTTTAGGACCTGTGGGCACTCTCCAAGACCTGCATCTCAGTTCCAAGGAGTAGGTTTATCTTTGTAAATGCAAACAACTGCTTACAGCACCCTGTGAGGGTTAAGAAAGGAGTTACAATGGATTATCTTGTCAATGCATGACTGAAGGGTTATCCCACATGGCATAATGCATTGCCTAGTCATCTAATTTCACTGTTTGTAGCCTTATTTCATAATTGAGCATGTCATAAGCATCTCTTAGCACAATTTTCCCATGCATAGACATCTCTCATACATCCCAAGCATTGCATTCACTACCATTGATTGCATATGTATTCCCATGTCTGCAAATACATTCTCAATAAAATTTCCATATATTTGCAGCCACTAATACATCCATACATCAGTGCCAAGTCAATATCTCGGTTCTTCAAGTGGGTACCTACACCTGCAAGCAACTTTGGGCTTCGGATCACCAAGAGGTGGGTAAAGTTCCCCCCGGGCCGGGTTGTGCACCCCTTCAGGGTCTTTGATGTCAAGGGGGGGGTCACCCCTCTTTTGTCTTGCCACCTCGCCTAGCATCGGGCTTTTTCCTCACCCAGAGTATACATGGCAGACATTTATTATCTAAGCAATCAGCATGCTATGCAGGGTGGCTTGGAAGTAATTCTTTTCATGAGGTGCATGGAATTGAATTGGGAATAAAGAGAGGGCTTACCGAGCAATGACTCACTGCTAACTCACCTAATTTACAATGGATTTTAGGGATTAATATTTTCTCAAGCAATCATCACAAGTCAAGAGATTAGGGTGAGGCAATCAGTAAATAGTAGTGAGAATTTCCAGCATGGAATGGATCATCCTAAATGCAAGGAATCCTAAGAGAGAAGTGAAATTAAATTGGTAGGATGTAAGCATTGAAATCTAGAAGAAAATCCATGATTGAACAAAATCCATACTGATGAATTCCCATTTCATTTGGGGAATGTCAAGCGGTTGTAGTTTCCCTGGCATCATGACATGTTCGGTTTTGATACGTTGGCAAGACAAACACTCAGTGACATACTTGAGAACCTCACCTTTAAGCCTCTCCCAATGGTAGCCCTTTCTAACTGCATTAAGAGTCTTAGCATAGCCAGGATGTCCTGAAAAAGGAGAATCATGAGCTTCCCATAATATTTTCTGCTTAAGTGACTGGCTTGCTGGTATACACAGCCTTGTTCTGTAGTAGACAAGTCCATTATCAATGGAAAATTCTTGATACTTAGCTTGCAACTTCTGATTCTGCTTCTTGGTAAATATTTCTTTTATCATTGTTTGGTAGGCCAAATCATGGCATGCTTCCTCTCTAGCTAGCCACTTCCAAGATGATGGACCACTTTTGCCTCCAATCTTGCCCTCGTTGCCTCACGCTACTATCTCTGACATCCTGGAGAATCTGTAGCCTCCTCCTTGAGTCACCACCAATCATTTGCATCTAGCCACTCGGGCTTTTAGGACCCACTCTTAAGTGTGTTGCATGCATCCGATTATCTGTGTGACATGTACGCACGCATGCACTCCATCATCCAGCTTGTGGATAATCTATCTACTATGGTGGGTACGAGAAACTCCTCATGCAAGGATGCTACTATATAGTCCTTGCTCCCCTTTACTATGTTCTTCCAATGATCCAAGACATTGTGACAAAAAACTTATTGGCACAACTCTCTCATACGAGCCATCACCCTTCTCCCCTCTAAATGATGAGGGCTCCTGTCCTATCATCTATAAGGTATCCATACTGCTCTGGGGTATGTCTAAGATGTGTCTTCTCCCACCTATGACCATGCTCCTGGGCATATCGAGGAGACCCTTGTACATCTGGCGTACCCATGGGGGTGGTATCTCTCACAGTACCACCCATAGGGGTGCCACTACGAACAACTGAGTGAAAGATGGAGTGACTAGAGTAGGCGTCTCCACATGTGTGACAAATCCCATAGGGGATGCAACTCTAGCACAATGACGAGATGGAGACACTGCATCTATACCTCCACAACAACCACTTGAGCCACCCTCTCTCGAACCTGCATGAGAGCGAGGAGTAGCACCTATATCTTGAGCCGATTGTGGGCTGACCGCATCCATGTCTCCACAGTATCTCCAGAACCACTCCCTCCGGAGCATCGACCTTGTCTACTAGAAACCGAAGCACATTTAATGGAACAACCTGATGGTGTTTGAGATAGCTCTTGGTTTGCCATATCTCTAAATCGAGACATCTAATCTAGAGATATACGTATGAAGATCTCCTGTAGCTCCTTGTCACTCATCCCTAAACTCATTGTGCTATCCAAATATCCACAAAGGTCACCTACACATATAAAAATTGATGTTAGCATAATCAATATAAAGATTCAAGCAAAGCACAATAATATAACTTTGAAAAAAGTGATATTACTTACAATGCATATTCTAGAGTACCCTTATAAGCAATTCATCAATAAATTGAGTAGGTGGATGCTACAAGTATGATGTAGCCTATGGTCCCATGTCAATCTCTTAACACAACTTTGCATACAATGAAAGATTGATAGAAAGGTCACCACAAAAGGATGAGTCCACCTCATTCTCAAAGAATTCTTGGCCTCTTGTCTTTTCATCATCATTACCCGATTCTGCCTCCTCTACATGATCCAAGCTTTGGGTGATCTCCACTCCTTGCAATATCTACCCCTCTATCTGCATATTATTCTCATCTACATTGGGAACATTGCTTTTATCATATACTCTTGCACTTCGGGGAGCTGAAGATATAACATATCACATTGAGGTTGTCGGGGTTTTGGATAGAAAATTACTTGTTTAGAATAACATATAAGAGAGATTTAACATTTGTGACATATACCATGTCGTAATAAAATTTAAAAAAAAAGAGTTCACGCACACTACAAGATATAGACCTTATACCAACGTTTAAAGCGACGAAAATACAAACAACAAAATTTGCCCCCGTCGTCGCAAAAAACATCGTTATTGACGACGCCATAGAAACATCGCTACATGCGTCGCTATATGCGACGCTATTTGCGACGCAGATAGCGACGCAAATAGCGACGCATATAATGACGCAACCAGTAAAGTTGGGACGCTCATAGCGACGCCAATAGCGACGCGAGCAGTAAATTTGCGACGCAAATAGCGACGGTAATAGGGGAAAAAAAATTTGTGTAGTACTGTGTGCTGTATGAGAGCCATACAAAATAGTTTCTGCACTATTGCATACAAAGCGCTTGCAAAAAAAAAGAATGTATACTGAAATCATAAAACTGATACATGAAATAAATACATGATCGCATAAAATGTGATTGGTACAATCATGAAAGGATATCACCAGTACATAGAAAATGTCTACATAGATCAGGCGACTAAAAACTAAAGGTGTGTGAGCTCTAAGGATTCAAGGGCGAGCTAAAAATCCTCGTCCCCCGAAAGCTCATCCCGTCGCAAAGGAGCATCAAACGGAATCTGCAGAAAAAGAAACAATATATCAATCCACCATACAATAATGCATTCAAATATCTCATGGTAACTACGGACAAGAAAGATGAGTAACTTACAGGGCTGCCGTGTCTATACAATCGGTCGATCAATGCCCTGAGACCGTGCCTCTCTGCATATCGAGTCTCAAGGCCTTATGGATCGTGATTTGTAATGGAGTACTGCAAAGAAAACAAAATGCTAACTGTTAGAAATATGATTGTCAGTACAAATAATATTTCAAAATAATAAATAAGCAAAACAAAAGAGAAACTTACAAAGTCCTCCAAATATGTCCTGTGGCCGCCACTCCCAAGATGATGCACTGCTCCGGCCTCGATTCATGCCCTCGCCGCCTTCCGTTGTTGACTCCAACGTCCTGGCGAATCTGTAGCCTCCTCCCTCAGTCGGCACCAGTCGTCTGTATCTAACCACTCGGGCTTTGGAGCCCCACTCTTGATTGCCTTGCGTGCGTCGGATCATCTATGTGACATGTATGCACGCATGCAATCCATCAGCCAGCCCGTAGAGAATCTATCTATTGCGGCTGGCACCGAAAACTCCTCGTGCAAGGATGCTACTATGTAGTCCTTGCTCCCCTCCGGTATGTTCCTCCAATGATCCAGGACGTTGTGTCGAAAAACTTGTTGGCACAACTCCCTCATGCGAGCCATCACCCTCCTCCCCTCATCATTCATGATGATGGCTCCTGACCTACTATCCACTAGGTATCCATAACCCCTAGGAGTCTGCCTAAGATGGGCCCTCTCCCATCTCCGTCCACGCTCCTCGGTATATCCAGGAGACCCCTGTACATCCGGTGTACCGACGGGGGTACCCTCTCCCGGAGTGCCACTCAAAGGGGTGCCACCAAAGGGGGTGCCACCAAAAGGAGTGCCATCAAAAGGCATGCCACCTACTGACGGCTGCGTAAAAGCCGAAGTAACTGGAGTAGACGTCCCCACAGGTATGACAAATCCTGGAGGTGACGCAGCTCCAGTTGAATGACGAGACAGAGACACCATGTCCGTGTCTCCACAGCAGCACCCCCCTGATCCTCCTGCAGTCCCTCCCTCTGGCCCAAGTCGTGAGCGTCGAGATCGTCTGCTCGAAGCTGAAGCATCTGATCGCGCTCAAGCAGATCTAGCAGAGTGCCCTGACGAAGAACGAGACAACTCCTGGTCTGGCATCTCTCTGAATCTCGCGAGCTGATCTGGAGACATGTGTGCCATCATGTCCTGAAACTCCTCATCGCTCATCCCTTGACTCATCCTGAAAATGTCACCTGCACAGATAAAAAATGATGTTAGAATAATCAATTTAAACTATACAAAGCACAGTAATATAAATCATTTTTGAAAAATGCCTCCTAAAATGCATATCTTATGTACCTTTATGAAAGATCTAAACAACGAATTGAGTAATACAATTCTCCAAGAATGTAGTATTCTATGGTCCCATGTTAATCTCTTGACACAACTTTGCATACACTGGAAGGTCGATAGACATGTCACCACAAAATAACAAGTCTGCCTTGTTCTCAAAAAATTCTAGGACTTCTGTATTTCCATCATTGTTAGCCGATGCGGGCTCTAAGCTTGCGGTGGCCTCCACCCCTTGTAATATCGACCCCTCTATTTGCATATTTTCTTCATCTATGCCTGGAACATCGCTTTGATCATATACTCTCGCACCTCGAGGAGTTGAAGGTATAACATACCACCATCGAGATTGTTGGGGGTTTGGATAGAAGATTACCTGTTCACAAACACTTACAAAGCGAGTTCAAACCATTGTGACATAAACCATGTCGTATTACAATTAGCAAGCAAATGACTCTTTGCACCTATTCACAATGGGCCGGCAACACAAAGGTATCGCGCAAATCCGTCCATTTTTTTTCGGAATCTATTTCGAGAAATCCAGATGGACCTCGTCGAACTGTTGCTCCAGCTCCTCCAAGTACCACTTTGAACCACTGCACATCGAATAGTATCATGGAGAAGCTACGGTAATCCACCGTAATAATACTTTGCAAGTTCCCAAAATACTCCATCTCATCCACAACCGTGTTCGGATCCGTTGCTCGTCACCGGCTCTCTTGCTCAAACCTTGCCATGACACCATAGTCCATTGTGGAGCGCATTTTGTCAATATGCTCCACGTGAAAATGCCGTCCGCGCGACCACGCTGCACTATATATTTTGTATTGTACATTGAAACACTCAAATTAGATATAGCAAGCAAATTTAGATACCGTGTTTACCATTTTCAGCTCATACCAGCTTGTAGCGTTCATATATGCTGGAGGTCGTCCAAGAAAACCTTCCCTGAGTTCATGATCCTTCGGCAAGAAAGCGGCGTGTCCTTGATATACCATCTTCTTCATGGTTCATGACCTTCGGGAGTCTAACTGTGGTGGACATGCATGATAACCTGAGGTAACCAGACCTGTAAGGCGAGCCACGACCTAGTGAATACTTGATTGAATGAAATAAAATATAGATATTACCAGCGAGAACAAAGGTCTGCTCACCTGAGCACTCTCCCAATCCTGGAAAGTCATGCATCGTCCACATGAGAATGGCTCGAATGTTGGCTGACCGCCGACCATCGCGCCTGCTCATATCTTGCACAGTGACCCCCTCCCACAAAATCTTAAGCTCATCGACTAATGGACGAAGATACACGTCCATATTTTTTACTTTGTAGCGGCCCGGGATGAGCAAGCTAAGGATGAGATGTCCTTTCTTCGTACAAAGCCATGGAGGCATGTTGTAGTTGACAAGCACTATAGGCCACACACTGTAAGAAGTCGAGCGCAAACTGAATGGGTTCACACCATCCATGGCGAGACCGAGCCGAAGATTCCTTGGCTCTCGCGCAAAGCCTGGGAAGGTAGAGTCAATGTGGCTCCATGCGCGCGAATCCGCTGATATTCGTTGAGCTCCATCCGTGGACCTATTCTGCACATGCCATGTTGTCAAGCTTGCCATGGCAGACGTGCGAAACATGTGGTTTATGCGGGGGATGAGCGGAAAGTGTCTGAGAACTTTTTGAGGGATGGTTTTCCCTTGCAAGTCCTGTCGATACCTGTGAGCACCACACTTTGGACATGTCTCCATAGTCTCGTATTCATCTCGAAACAATATGCAGTCGTTGATACATGCATGGATGTTATTGTAGTCCATGCCAAGCTTCCGTAAAACATGTCGTGCATCATCACGAGACTCAGGCATGGTATTTGCAGGTGGTAATATATGATATTTTAATAACCTGAAAAAAATCATAAAACACCTTGAAAAAACACAAATGTTTGCAATAATACTGTTAAAAAAAATCAATGAAGCCTATGTGCAAGGTACCTGAATAACTCAGTCACACTCGTATCGCTCCAACCGTATTTTGCTTGCACACTTAAGAGTGCAAGAAATGTCTTCAACCGAGATACTCGGCACCCATCATATAATGGTATGGATGCTTCCTCTCTAAGTGGGTCAGATGTCTCAACATCCATGGGAATCAATGCATCGATCATTGCCTCCATCTCAGGCTCCAAGATTGTAGGTAGGTCGGGAAGGTTGTCTGTCTCCTCTGGCATTGACAGTATAGATGGGCCTTGCGAGTGGTCGATTGGCTCCTGCAATCCATCCATCGCACGTCCACGAACTCTTCTAATTGGCTGCAAAGGGTGCACTCCCCCTTGGGTCGAGACATCACCCCCCTGGATAGAAAATTTGCCAACAAGACCCAATCTTATTGTGTATGGTTTTCAATTAGCTTGAGAGTACAATGTATGATTAATATTAACTTCAAATTACCGTTTGCTGAAAATCCGCAATCACCTGATCAATGATCTCAGATTGAAACTCGCCAAATCATCGTACGTGTTCTATAGACAATCGGCGTTTTCGTCTAATTGCCAACTTGCATTGAGAGCAAGGACATGGGACACGCTGATTAAGATACGTCTCGCGGTCTTGAACAATAAGACCTTCTTTGTTTTCCATCTTATCTACATTACAGCAAACGAGGCTTAAATGGATAGCTTTATGGAGATGTACGTCAAGTTGCAAGTTAACCATAAATCTTGCATTGTATATAGTAGTTGAGAGATTTTCCGATGTTATATCTCGGCCTTGTATCATGCTCAAGGATTTGTTTGTCCCGGTAGATAATTATTTGTTATATCTTGACTTTGAGTATAAGTAATCCATTTTGAGCATCATTGAGGATCTCTTAGTCTAATAATAAATCAGTCTCAACAAAAAGTATCTTAGAAATGTGGTTTTTTTGTCCTAGGATCGCGTATTAAAATTAATGCGTGCCATCTATGAATTTTAATAACTATAGTAATAAAATTTATTTCAATCAATTCTACTCATAGTCATAAGACCTGAGAGAAAATATCTTATACTCAATTTAAGGGTTTCTTCCTCTATAACAATACTTTTGGGTTCATTTTGATGAACTACCGTAATGACCATTAGCTAGGGTATCATTTTCTTTTAGTCCTTCCGTTGACTAGTTGGCATGATTTCTAATTTGTTATGCCTATAAAGTTAATACAAAAACAATGAATTATGCATATCACAATTAGATCCCCTACTTGGACATTATGAAGGAATTGACCATTTTTAAGCCATCTTAAAGAGACCAATGTACGTGGCCCATGGCAAAGCACATTGCATACCATTATCGATAAGTCTATTATCTTAAATTTCCTTCCCCTCCCTCTCCCTCTCTTTCTCTCCCTCTCTCTCCCTCTCCCTCGCTTTCTCTCTTTCTCTCTTTCTCTCTCATTTCCTCTCCTAAACAAGCAAAAAAGAAAGTGATTCAAACAACAAACAACAAAACCCGTCGTGAGAGAGAGAATGCACTCTCTCTCTCTCACCCTCTCCCTCTCCCTCTCGTTCTCTTTCTCTCCCTCTCTCATTTCCTTCCCCTCCCTCTCCCTCTCTCTCTCCCTCTCTTTCTCTTTCTCTCCCTCTCTATCTCTCTTTCTCTCTCATTTCCTAAACAAGCAAAAAATAAAATGATTTAAACATTAAACAAGCAAAAGGGAGAGGGAGAGAGACAATGCACTCTCCCTCTCTTTCTCTTTCTCTCCCTCTCTCATTTCCTTCCCCTCCCTCTCCCTCTCCCTCTCTTTCTCTCTCATTTCCTCTCCTAAACAAGCAAAAAATAAAGTGATTTAAACATTAAACAAGCAAAAGGGAGAGGGAGAGAGAGAATGCACTCTCCCTCCTTCTCCCTCTCTTTCTCTTTCTCTCCCTCTCTCATTTCCTCCCCCTCCCTTTCCCTTTCCCTCTCTTTCTCTTTCTCTTTCTCTTTCTCTTTCTCTCCCTCTCCCTCTCCCTCTCCCTCTCCCTCTCTTTCTCTCTTACTCTCTCATTTCCTCTCCTAAACAAGCAAAAAAGAAAGTGATTTAAACATTAAACAAGAAAAAGGGAGAGGGAGAGAGAGAATGCACTCTCCCTCTCTTTCTCTTTCTCTCCCTCTCCCTCTCCCTCTCTTTCTCTTTCTCTTTCTCTCCCTCTCTCATTTCCTTCCCCTCCCTCTCCCTCTCCCTCTCCCTCTCCCTCCCTTTCTCTTTCTCTCCCTCTCTATCTCTCTTTCTCTCTCATTTCCTAAACAAGCAAAAAATAAAGTGATTTAAACATTAAACAAGCAAAAGGGAGAGGGAGAGAGACAATGCACTCTCCCTCTCTTTCTCTTTCTCTCCCTCACTCATTTCCTTCCCCTCCCTCTCCCTCTCCCTCTCTTTCTCTCCCTCTCTTTCTCTCTCATTTCCTCTCCTAAACAAGCAAAAAAGAAAGTGATTTAAACATTAAACAAGCAAAAGGGAGAGGGAGAGAGAGAATGCACTCTCCCTCCCTCTCCCTCTCTTTCTCTTTCTCTCCCTCTCTCATTTCCTCCCCCTCCCTCTCCCTCTCCCTCTCCCTCTCCCTCTCTTTCTCTCTTACTCTCTCGTTTCCTCTCCTAAACAAGCAAAAAAGAAAGTGATTTAAACATTAAACAAGCAAAAGGGAGAGGGAGAGAGAATGCACTCTCCCTCTCTTTCTCTTTCTCTCCCTCTCTCTCTCCCCCTCCCTCTCTTTCTCTCCCTCTCTCTCCCTCTCCCTCTCTTTCTCTTTCATTTCCTCTCCTAAACAAGCAAAAGAGAGTGATTTAAACGTTGAACAAGCAAAAGAAAGAGAGAGGGAGACTCACCAATGAGATATGGCGAGCGTGGGGCGGCTTCTCTTTGCGATGAAGGCTCCTCCTCTCCTTCGAAAACAATGGTGGCTGTGGCAAGTCTTCTTCCTCTTCTTCTCTCACGACAGTCGCTCTCTCCCTCGCTCTTGCTCTCAAAACTCTCAATGAAGCAAAAGAAATGAAAACCGCGCTCGGGTTTCGGCCGCGTTTTTTCCCTGCGGCCCGAAATGCGACGCAAATAGCGACGCAAATAGCAACGCCAATAGCGACGCCGCTATCCGCCGTCGCTAATCGGCGTCGCTAATGGCCCAAATCCTTGTAGTGGCACCTATTCACAATGGGCTAGCAAGAAAAACCTCTCGCACAAATCCATCCATCTTTTTTTGGAATCTATTTCAAGAAATCTAAATAGACCTTGTCAAATAGTTGCCTTGGCTCCTTTTAGTACCACTTTGAACCACTGCACATCAAATAGGATCATGGAGAAGCTATGGTAATCCATCATGATAATACTTTGCAAGTTCCAAAAATACTCCATCTCTTCTAAAACGGTGTTTAGATCCATGGTTCTCACCGTCGGCTCTCTTGCTTGAACTTTGCCATGATACCACAATCCATTGTGGAGCACATTTTGTCGATACGCTCCATGTGGGAATGTCATCCGCGTGACCACGCCGAACTATATACTTTGTATTATACATTAAAACCATTAATTAGTTGTCACATATAAAATTTAGATACGACATCTTATAAAACATGTGGTCACCTTTGGGCTACATCCCCTCGAGAATTCCCACTCCTCAGTAAAGACCTCCATCCCTTTGCGAGAGGCTACAATCAAAGCTCCATGAAACTATCGCATAGACATAAACTGCAGCATCTCCTCCATGGCCTCAGGATATCAAATCGGTCAATCATGCGTACTACTCAAAATTTCGATCGCACTTTTTTCCAATCTTTCCTGGCTTGCTCGTACCTAATGAGCCACGTCTCCATGGAGACATGGTGCAACATACAAAAATGATTCATTTTCTCCTTCATTGCAACATCCATCCTTTTTTCTATCCCATTTCAAACCACCACATCTCCGGTCAGTCTATCATCGTCCTTCAGTAACCATAGCATACTATTATCTGAATCCACCATTGGTAGCCACTCTGAAATATGCATTAACGCCTCAAACACCAACCAACCTTCAGCCATGCTACCTTCTAGCTAATCTCCTTATCGTACACAACCTTTCTAGGTTTTTATGAAGCACTACAGGAACATCTATCGCATATGGACAGGTTCAGCAATCTCCACTTCATCTACAAGATGCACCAAGAGGTGGGTTTGTATCATGAGCATGTTAGTGGGCAGGTACTTTTCAAAGAGATATACCATATCCACTAATCCCCACCTTGTGGATTCAATAGAGGATGTCTTGATCTCCTTTTGCGAGATCCACTGCACTAAAATTGACAACCTATAAATCGCCCCGTGTATTTTTGAAGTAAGGAATCTTGCAATCGCGATCGATAGTAAAAACGGCCACAAATAAAGAAACATTACGAACAACCACTACACTCCAAATAGCAAAATACATAGGCCACTTAAAATCCATTCGTAGTACAAACCTGACATATCTTATGCCAATCATGGGATTTTAGCTCTGATAATTGGTCATCTTTAGAAAATGCGGATCTAAGAGAACACATCATACCCGTCGAAGTGTGGATAGACCTGATAATTTGCTTCACAAAGTGCTCTTCTTTAGTGGATAAAACCCAAGGAGTGCGAGGTAATTGCAAGCAACCATCAGCACTCGACTGCGGCCAAAGTGCCTCCATCTTGCCTACCCCCTTCAAATCCATTTGTGCCCGTGCATTGTGTCTCTTTCGTGTGATGTGGTCCCATAGTAAGTTGCCCACATTCTTGAAAATATGCATGGGATCAAATAAGTAATTGAAATGTAAGTGGGTCCAATTCAGCAACTCGTAGAAAACTGAGAACCATTGCATTTCACTTGGATACAACTCCATGTGGAATATTTTCAGCTTGTACTAGCTTTGGGCGTTCATTCATACTGGAGATCGTCCAAGAAAATCTTTCCTCAGCTCATGACCCTTTGGGAAGAAAGCGGCATATCCTTGATATGCGATCTTCTTCATGGTTCGTGACCTTCGAGAGTCTAACTATGGCCCACAAAATGGACATGCATGATAACCTAAGGTAACCAGACCTGCCCCAGCATCTCTATCTTGTGAATACAAACTTGAATGAGCTATGATAGATATTACCAACAAGAATGGAATCTTACTTACCTGAGCACTTCTCGAATCCAGAAAAGTTATGCATGGTCCATATAAAAATGGCTCGTATCCACGTCAACCATTGCACTTGCTCATATCTTCCATGGCGATCCCCTCCTCCCACAAAATCTTAAGCTCATCAACTAATTGACGGAGATAGACATCCATATTCTTGACTTTTTAGTAGCCAAGAATGAGCAAGCTAAGGATCAAGTGTCCTTTCTTCGTAGAAAGCCATGGTGGGATGTTGTAATTAATAAGGACTATAGGTTACACACTGTAAGAAGTTGAGCGGAGACTGAATGGGTTCACGACATCCATAGCAAGACCAAGCCAAAGATTCATTGGCTCTCATGCAAAGCTTAGAAAGGTAGATTTAATGTTGCTCCATGGACTTGAATCCACCAATATTCATTAGACTCCATCTGTGGATCTATTCTACACATACCATGTTGCCATGACATACGAAACATGTGATGTATACGAGGGATAAGTGGCAAGTACCTAAGAACTTTCTAAGGGATGATTTGTCCTTGCAAGTCCTATCGGTGTGAGCACCACACTTTGGACATGTCTCCATGGTCTCATATTCTCCTCGAAATAGCATGCAATCGTTGACACATGCATGGATGCTATTGTAGTCCATGCCAAGCTTTCGTAAAACATGTCATGTATAATTACAAAACTCAGGCGGCATGGTATTTGCAAGTGGTAATATATTATACTTTAGCAACCTAAAAAGAAATCATAAAACACCTTGAAAAAGCACAATTGTTTTTTTCAATGGTATTGAAAAGAAATCACAAGTGTACGTAGAAGGTACGTGAACAACTCAATCACACTCACTACAACAGAAACGAGGCATAGACGCGCATGTTAGACACGCAAAGTGGGCACGTCTATCATTGCGTCTATATGTGCGTGTAAAAGAGCATGTTAATAGACACGAATTTTGCGTCTATATATTTGTGTAAATAGACACCAATATAGACGTGCCACCAGACGCGCAATCAAAAGCAATTATTTAACCACCTAAAATTGGACTTAATATAATTGAAAAAAAAAAGTTAATAATTATTTAACCACCTGAAATTGATTCTTGAGTATGCACGTGTGCGCATGATAAAAACCATAGAATTAAGAATACACATTGAATCATTGAATAAAAAAACCAGAGTTAATAATTATTTTTTCATTGCTCTCTAATGAACGGTAGTTCCTCCAGTTGACAAGCCTGATATAAGTAATTAGCGGCAAGCGAGAGAAACCTTATTATACAATTAGTAGCAAGCATTGCAATATGTATCTCGTAATTTCTTTACTTGAAGATGATAAAAAATACTTCCTGTTTGTTATGGAAAATTCAATTTACCTTTAAACTTGACTATTGATTCTTGAGTATGCACGTATGCGCATGATAAAAACCATAGAATTAAGAATACACATTGAATCATTAAGCAAATTAAGTATGTTACAGTGAATGATCCATCTCATCTTCAATGAGATCAGCCCTTGCTAAACTATCTACTTCTAGGTCTATGTTACCAAGAGGTAACAAAACAAATAAGTCTATCCCACTATCAGATGTGTTGCTATATTGCTCAATAACTTCATCAATATCATCGACAATCACATTATTGTCTTCTTCTGCGTTTTCTTGAACATCCTCGCGAGGTTCATCTTGTACTATATCACACACATCATCCATTATGGTGTCATCATGTACATCATCATTAATTGTTGGATTGTCATCTGCTATCTCCATGTCGATAATATTACCATATATTGGTTTTGAACGATTAGATATAGGGATGACATACCACCATCGGTTATTGTTTACCATTGGATGATACACAACCTGTATTTGAAAAACAAAAGCAAGAAACTTAAATACTTATTATATTGTGTATATATATCACATGTATACATATTTAAAAATTAGCTTTTGCATATATACCTGCTTGCATTGTTGAGGTAGTACTAATATGTCATTCTTGTTTTGGTGAAATTTTGTAGAGTCAATGATTACAAAACCACTTGGATGACGTCTGATTGTGCAATGCTCACCATTTGTTACCACTTCTTTAAACCACTTCACATCCAGTACATATATAAAGAATCGTCTGAAGTCAAGCTTCAGAATATCTTGGATCAAGCCACAATAACCTTTCATGGTACCATTGGCATCCTCGAAGTGAGCAAGGACACCACAATCTTGGGTATTTCTCTTTTCATCTATACGTTGAGTTCAAAGATGTCTACCCTCACACCAAATAGCATTGAATAATGTGCACTAGTAGTAAAAGATAAAAGATCAAACATGTCAATTATTTATATAAAATATAACTTATAAAAACAAATTAATTGATAGTATGTCTCACCTCTGATAAGCAAGCTTGTGCGTATTCCCACTCTTCTTGAGATATATTAATTTCCTCCTCTTTTTCCATTCTCTCCATTTCCTCATGTAATCAATCTATATCAATATGACGTGGGAGCGCATTTAGATGATCCGAAAATGAGACATTACATCCATATCTGGTGCGAAATGCTTGTCTTTCACTTTTTCTTCTTGCCCTTGCTTCATTATATAGTGTCACCCATTTTCTCATTACATCACTATTGATCACACAAAAACTATTTAACTTACGAAGTTCTTCTTTTGTTAGCACTTTACTCATTCCTTTTCCTTGAGGTATTATAGAGGTCATCCTCAAGTCTTCATCATCTTTCCATAGTCGTGGTTGAGAGGGGTCCACTTCAACAAGATATTCAGAGATATAGACAAGGGATGATTGCACTAACCAACCCTCAGCCAAGCTTCCCTCAGGCCGTGCTTTTTGCCTCACAAAATCTTTCAACGTTTTCATGAAGCGCTCAAGAAAAAACATCCATCTTGCATGAACTGCCCCACAAAGTGCGATCTCATCAATCAAATGTACCAGTAAATATAATTGAGTAGTCAAAATGGATCGATGAAAAATCCAAGGTGCATGGGGTAGCTCAATCTTTCCTCTGGGTCCAATGCGTGGCCAGGCTCGTCTCATGCGACCAATGTTACGTAAATCCTCCCTTACATTGACTGAATCACGAGCCCCTATCAAGTGATCCCATAATGTAGATACAACATTTTTGAATATGTGCATGGGGTCCAACAAGTGATTGATCTTGAGTTCAATCCAGTACGGAAGACGAAAAAATATAGAGAACCTAACAAACAAACAATATATTATGTAAACAATTCATCATGCTAAATACTTTAAAGTCAATCGAGAGAAATGCACTTCTTACTGACTCATGCCGAGTGGAGGGTGGCTGTTGGCATTAATCCATCTCTCCTTCCAATCTCAAATGGTTAGAGATTGTGGAGTCATTCCATTAGTAGGGAGAACATATTTGGGATGGTCAATAGGAAGAAATCAATGATGATTGTCGTAGATAACCTTCTTTAAACGTGCCGGTCTAGAGGAAACTAGAGAGGGACCGCAAATAGGACATGCATGATATCCTGATGTGGTTAAACCTGAACAAACAAGTGAATTAATAAAATGCAATTGATTCAAGTCTTGAATTTCAAATATAGAGTTATATGCATGTACCTGAACACTCACTGAATCCTGGAAAGCCATGCATGGTCCACAACAACATGGCCTTCAATGTGAAATCTCTAGAGGATGCAGATGTGCTTGTATCTTGCACCTCAATACCTTCCCACCACATTTCTAACTCTTCAATCAAAGGCTCTAAGTAAATGTCCATGTTTTTTACCTTGTGCTTTCCAGGAATCAGAAGGGATAACATTACATGTCCCTTTTTAATTGCCATGGATGGAGGAATATTATAGTTCACCAATACCACTGGCCATACACTGTATGATGTGCTTTTGATGCCAAATGGATTGATTCCATCTATACCTAAACCAAATCTCAAATTTCTTGGCTCTTCTTTGAAAACGGGCCACAAATTATCTATATATTGCCATGCAGGTGTGTCTGTAGGGATCCTCCATTTTCCATCACTTGAACGGTGACTAGCATGCCATGACATGAGCTTTCCAATAGACTTACACTTGAACATAAGTCTGATTTCAAAATAGAACAATTAATATTATGATTCATAAGCTAAACTGAATTGATACCTACTTCAATAATGCATCCAAAGTGACATTACTCCATCCATAAATTATTTGCAAGTTAAGTATCTCGAGGGACGCACGAAGAACGAAGTACGTACAACCTTCATACAACAGAGTAGATGACGCTAGGTATAGTGGATCATCTGGCTTCGTAGAGTGACCTTCTCCCTAAACCAGTTGCGAAAATAGATGGTGTACCATGTTGTCCAAAATCTCATCCTCTACGACTTGATGGGGCATTTCATGAGGGCTACTATCATGGTCGTGAGTCTCCACTCTTCTTGAAGACTCTGCCTCCTTGCGTCCACATTTTGCAGCCTCTTGACTCCCGGGAGGGAGCATCTGAGGATGTGGCACCACATCTTGCTCAACCATAAAAGGGAGTTTCATGTACGTTGATATATATTGAGTAACATAGACTAGCAATCTTAGTGTTAAAAAAAAAACAATGAATACCGGTGATTTTTCTCGGTCCCATTCTCCATACAAGCTGAGGTGTGACATTGCAATTCAATGTGCTCAAAAAATACACCCTCGACAACGATCACACATGCATTTAATTTCTCGTCGTAGCCATGCATCTCGATTATGAAGGCGTAATGTTTCATTCTCACTTGAGGATGTGCTTGTTGACTCATCAGCATGCACCGCAGTAGGTGATGACGATGACATGATTAAACCTAATTCATGACAACATCAAAATATTTGTCATTCATATGTTTACATAAAAACTTCAAGCTAGCGTATTAATTATTCTAAGATCTCAATTTTAAATACACAAAACTCATCATAAATACATTAAAACTTATGATAAGAATTCACTATGAAAACTTATCTTAAAAGCAAAAAATTATGATAAAGCCTAAATGCGCGTCTATATCTGCGTTTACATACACGTCTAAATTAGCGTCTATTTTTGCGTCTATGTTCGCATCTATATGCGCGTTTACATAAACCTTAGACACGCATATAGATGCCAAAATAGACGCACACGTCAAAATTCAAACCATACTTAAAGTATTTCTTTTCAAACTGTGCCTTTCCTTTCCTGCATTTTTTGCGGTTCTGAAGCTCGAGTTTAGCCAACATGTAGTCTCTTCATACCTCACCTAGTCTCTTCATGCCTCACCTCCTCATGACTCACCTCTTCTTTCATTTCAAACACACAAGAAGGGAAAAAGGAAAGCCAAGAGAGGAAGAAAGAGAGAATAAGAGAGAGGAGAACAAGAGGAAGAAGAAGCAGCAAGCAAGCAAGCAAGTATCAAGGGAGGGTAACTTACCAAGGAGAGGAAGAAGGAGAAGGAAGAAGCGCCACCACCCGCCACACCAAACACCCAAGGTGAGTCTCTCTCTCTCTCTCTCTCTCTCTCTCTCTATGTATTAGGATTTCTGATTCCATTATGTATTGTATTTTGTAAATCATGATGTCAAGATTGTGGGAGAGAAGGAAGGAGTCTCACTTGTAGCCTTCTTGCTTGCACAATGGGGGAATACACACACAGGTGGAGGCTGAAAATAGTTTTCCTCTTCTTAGTTATGTAAGCCAAAAAGAGATCCCGTACAAAGAAATAGAAGAACCCTATATATGGGTCTCAAACCAAACTCAACTAAGGTGGCATACTAACTGAGCCACGAACTAGAGTAGATAAGGATAGCTATCATCTAGCTATCATTCATGGGCGGTGTACCAACCGCATCTGAAACTGACAAGTAGGTGACATAAATGCACAATGGTCACCCTGGCATATCACGAGTGGAGCTCGATATCTCAACACTCCCCCTCGAGCTCAATCCCAATTCCTGCACACCAAGCAGGTCTCTAAACTTGCGCAGCTTCTCTGCGCCCAATGCCTTCGTAAATATGTCAGCTATCTGATCCTCTGTGCTGACATAAACTAGATAAATAAGACCTAGTAAAACCCTCTCCCGCACATAGTGATAATGCACCTCAATGTGCTTTGTTCTAGCATGATAGACTGGGTTATTTGCCAAGTGTATACTACTCATGTTGTCACAATAAATGACAACTGGTCCATCTGTAGGCTGATGCATGTCATAAAGTAGCTTATACAACCAAGCTACCTCACATGCAGCCATTGCTGCGCCCCTGTACTCAGCCTCTGTGCTCGACAAGGCAACTGTAGGCTGTTTCTTGCTGCTCCAAGTGACTGCAACACTCCCAAAAGAGAACACATATCCACTGGTAGATCGTCTATCAGAAATACTAACAGCCCAATCAGCATCAGTGTATCTATGCAACTATATCTGAACCCCAATCTCATAAAGTAGTCCATACTGCAATGTGGACTTCACATACCTGAGTATGCATCTAGCCGCATCCAAATGCGGTTTCCTTGGAGCCTGCATAAACTGACTTACCAATCCAATAGCATAGCTCAAATCTAGCCTGGTAATAGTCATATAAATCAAACTTCCTACTATGCGTCTGTACATAGTAGGGTCTTCCAAAAGCTCACCTACATCTGCGCTCAGCTTCACATTCTGCTCCAAAGGAACTGAAATAGGCTTACAGCCTGTCATCCCATATTTGGATAGCATGTCCAATCCATACTGCCTCTGCAAGAGCCGTATCCCACTTGGCGATCTAATCACCTCAATGCCCAAGAAATAACGCAGCTCTCCCAAATCCTTCATCTCAAACTTCTGCTTCAATAGCATTTTCACATGAAGGATATCTTCATCACTATCACCTATGATAATTAAATCATCAACATAAATGACAAGCAACATAATACCTTTCTCTGTTTTTCTCACATAAAGTGAGAAATCTGCCTTGGAAATCTGAAAGCCAATAGTGACAAGATACTGTCCTATCTTGTCAGACCATGCTCTAGGTGCTTGCTTCAAGCCATACAAGGCTCTCTTCAACCTGCAAACAAACTTAGGATGAACAACATGCACATAACCTGGTGGCTACTCCATATATACCTCTTCTTGCAAATTACCATGCAAGAAGGCATTCTTTACATCCATCTGATGTAAAGACCATCCCTTTGATGCAGCCATAGCAATGACTGCTCTTATGGTTGCCATCCTTGCAACCAGACTGAATGTTTTTTCAGAATCAATGCCATATGTTTGTGCATACCCCTTGACTACTAATCTTGCCTTGTATCTGTTCACAGAGCCATCCGCATTGTGCTTCACCTTATAAACCCACTTACAACCAATTGCATTCTTATCTTTAGGCAAAGGTACCAATTCCCATGTAGCATTTGCTTCCAAGACATCCATTTCTTCATCCATGGCTTTCTCCCATTTTTCTTTTCCCATGGCTTGCTCAAAAGAAGTGGGTTCTGGTTTCTGTATCACTTTGACCATATAGGCATAGTGAATAGCTGTAAATCCATCATATTTCAGTTTATCCACAGGATACCTAGCTCTGGTACACCTGCGCAAAGTAGGTTCACTCCCAGGTGCTCTCAAAACATCCCTGGTCTTCCTTACTCCAGGTGTAACAATAGAAGGAATACCCAACTCATCATCAATGCTCTATTCTGAGCCACTGGATTCACCATCCACATAAGAGTGACCTGCATTCACATCAAACATGGGCTGATCTACCTTCTCTTTTCCTTTTCGTGATACCTGCATCTAGATCAGGGCTTCATCTGTCCTAGCAGTTCACCATGGGGAGCTCCAGTACTGTTCCAGAAAAAGAAAGATGGAACACTTCGACTACGTATTGATTACAGAGGGTTGAATCAATCGACTGTCAAAAACAAGTATCCTATTCCTAGAATAGATGAGCTTCTTGATCGTCTTTCAGGTGCAAAGATCTTCTCCAAGATTGATCTCAGGTCGGGTTACTATCAGATAAGGATCAAGGAAGAAGATATCCCCAAGACAGTCTTCAATACAAGATATGGACACTTTGAGTTCCTAGTTATGTCATTCGGGCTTACGAATGCACCTGCCACCTTCAACAGGTTAATGCAGGATATTTTAAGGCCATATCTTGATGACTTTGTGCTCGTCTTCTTCGAGGACACTTTAGTCTATTCTAAACAGGAAGAAGATCATGAACCCCAACTTCGGATTGTCCTTGAGACGATGAGGTCACATAAGCTATATGCTAAGATGAAGAAGTGTGCATTCTTCAAACGTTAGATTGAATATTTGGGATTCATAGTATCAGCGGAATGAATCTCAGTGGACCCAGCCAAGATCAGAGATGTGCTAGAATAGCCAATACCAACATCTGTCAAAGAAATATGCAACTTTCTTAGATTGACAGGATGGTATAGGGTCTTCATAAAAAACTATGCTTTGATTACAGCACCTGTGATGAACTTAGTGAAGAAGCAAACATCCATTGCATGGTCAACTCTCGAAAAAACTAGCTTCGACAGATTGAAGCAAAGTTCGGTATCAGCACCTATCCTAAAACTTCCTGACCTCAATAAGAAGTTTGAGGTAGTAACTGATGCTAGCACACTTACCTTAGTATGTGTGCTCATGCAGGAAGGTCATCCTATAGCCTAATCTTCAAGGAAACTGAAGAGTTATGAGAAGAAATATGCTACCCATGATCTGGAATTGTTAGCTGTCATCCATGCTCTAAAGCTTTGGAGACACTACCTATTGGGTAACAAGTTTACTCTAGTAACTGACCATAAGAGTCTCAAGTGGATCTTTACCCAGAATGAGCTCAACATGAGGCAACGTCGATGGATTGAAGTGTTGGAGGAGTATGACTTTGAAATCAAGTACCAACTAGGAAAAGAAAATGTAGTTTCCGATGCACTCAGTCACAAGGCATTCCTTAATTCCCTAATCTTGGAGAATCCATCAACAGCTAGATCTCTAGCTACAAAAGTATCTATGGCAAACCATCCAATGCTTGAGTTAGCTAGAGAGGATGTATGCCATGATCTAGCCTACCAAACGATCCTAAGGGAGATCTCTATCAAGGATCAAAACCAAAAGCTGTAGGCTAAGTATCATGAATTCTCTATCAATAGTGGACTTGTCTACTGTAAAATGAGGCTGTGTATACCGGCAAGTTACTCACTTAAGCAGAAGATATTGTGGGAAGCTCATGATTCCCCTTTCTCAGGACATCTTGGCTATGCCAAGACTCTCAATGCAATTAGGAAGAGCTACCATTGGGAAAGGCTTAAAGGTGACGTTCTCAAATATGTCACCGAGTGTTTGTCTTGTCAACGTATCAAAGCTGAACATGTCAAAATGCCAAGGAAGTTGCAACTACTTGACATTCCCCAAATGAAATGGGAATTCATCAGTATGGATTTTGTTGTTGGCCTACCCCAAGTTCAAGGAGGATACAACTCCATCATGGTCGTCGTTGACATGCTTACTAAAGTTCCACACCTTATTCCAGTGAAGACAAACTATAAAGCCTCAAACATTGCAAGATTATTTATCAAGGAGATATTCAAGCTACATGGGCTACCCAAAAGAATCATTAGTGATCGTGAGAGACAAGCGTTCACAACAATTTCAAGCAAATAATAACTATGGTTCCAAGCAATTTAATTCAAATTTTAGAAGATTCAATCAAAGTCATTTTCTTCCATCTACATTCCGTAAGTCTTGGACACAACCACCTGCTTTGCCATCAAATACCAATCAAAACCCTAAGCCATCCTCACAGCCAAATCCCAATAATCCTAGACTTCCTGCCATTGCCAACAATGTATCTAAAGCCAAACCAATAGTTTGTTACAAATTCCATCAACCTGGACATCTAGTAGCCAATTGCTAATCGAAGAAATCACCTGTCCATATCAATTATCTTGGCACAATGGAAGATGAAGAACGTGAGGAAATACCTAACTTTACAGAAGATGATTTTTGCCAGGTATGCCAACTCCACATTCTTTATGAAATGTTTAGTGCATGGTAAAGAAAAGATTATTTTGCATGATGATGGTAGTACACATGATTTTATTTCTGCAAAGTTAGTGAAAGAATTGAAATTACAAACTGTTTCTACACATTATCGTATTAAAGCAGCATTCCTAGGCACAAGATATAATGGAACACAAGAGGTGCATGACTTAGAAATTAAAATTGGTGAATATACTGAACGTAGAAATTTCCTAGTTGTTCGTTTGCAGTCTAGTGATATTATTCTAGGTATGCCTTGGCGTCATCAGTATAATCTTGCCATAAATTATTCCACGCATTCAATTAAAATTCATTTTCAAGGAAAACAAATTACATTGCATGGTATGCACACATCCAATAATTTTCCACTGCTTACTCATACTCAAGCTAAACGTGCATTACGTAAAAGTAGTAAATCTTATTTAATTTGGATCAATGAACTTCAAGCTAAAGAAAAACATATGCATCCTAGGCATAAACAATTTCTTGCTCAATTTAAAGATTTTTTTGCTGATGATTTACCACCTGGACTACCACCTTCATGTCCTGAAGATCACAAAATAAATTTAATTCCTGGTACACAACCACCATGTAAAGCATCATATAGGCATAACCAAATTGAACAGAAAGAAATTCAAAATCAAGTAGAGGAATTGTTAAACAGAGGATTAATTAGACCTAGTAGTTCTCCATTTGGCCCACCTGTTTTATTAGTAAAGAAGAAGAATAATACTTATCGCATGTGCATTGATTTGTTGAGATATCGAGCTCCACTCGTGATATGCCAGGGTGACCGTTGTGCATTTATGTCACCGACTTGTCAGTTGCAGATGCGGTTGGTACACCGCCCATGAATTATAGCTAGATGACAGCTATCCTTATCTACTCTAGTTCGTGGCTCAGTTAGTATGCCACCTTAGTTAGTTGAGTTTGGTTTGAGACCCATATATAGGGTTCTTCTATTTCTATGTACTAGACTTCTTTTTGGCTTACACAACTAAGAAGAGGAAAACTGTTTTCAGCCTCCACCCTTGTGTGTATTCCCCCATTGTGCAAGCAAGAAAGCTACAAGTGAGACTTTTTCCTTCTCTCCCACAATCTTGACATGGTATCAGAGCCTTGTTCGTGGTAAGGAGCTCAAGAAAGAAAGCCAAGCTCACGGTGTTCTGGTAAGAGGAGCAGTGTTGCTTTCATTTTCTGTTTTGGGAGCAGATCTCTGCAGGTAGCACAGCCGGAAATTGCAAGAGTGCATTGTCTCAGGTTGAGACACCCTTCGCGGTGAAGCAAGAGGGCAGTATATGCTGTGGGAAAGGCCTTTAGCCCTTGGTGACCCTATTTTTTTTATTTGAGGCCATTTCAGGGCCTGTTTTGGAGGCGGAAGTTTTCTGCACGCACTCAGGGAAAAGCCCTGTTTTATGCTGTGCGACCACTGTTCTACAGGTCGGTGAAAAGTTACCACAGATATTGCATCGTATGCTCGTGTGCAGAGACATTGGGAGTTACAGAATCATCCTTGGTTCCTGTATATGCAAAATCATCACTAGGAAGTGACTGTGTGGTCAAATACCACTTTCGCCAGTTTTGCAGATTTGCCCTTGTGAGGCTGAAGCTGTGTTCTTTGTAGTGACAGAATTTTTTGCAGTGTTCTGTAATGGCGTCTGATTCTCTTTCACAGATTGTCACTGAAAAGCTTGACAAGAATAACTTCCAAGCATGGAAGTTTAGAATGACGAATTTCCTTATGGGAAAAGGATATTGGGAATTTGTTGCAGGAAATGAAGAAGAATCAGTTCTTCCTAATGTTCCCAATCAACAGCAAATGCAGGCATTTAAAGCATGGCATGAGAGAGCTAGGAAAGTTATGTACTGGCTGTCTATCCGCATTTTAGACTCTATGATTGTGCATATTCAAGATGCAAGTACGCCAAAGGAGGCATGGGATACTTTGTCAAAAATGTATAGCACAAATACGCAAGCCAGGAAAATGCAGCTCAAACAAGAGTTGCACAATGTGCAAAGAGAAAATATGAGGATTAATGACTACCACATGAAGGTGAAGAAGATTGTAGATGCACTTGCTTCCATTGGGTTGCCAGTGGAAGATGATGATTTAGTTTCTGTGACCTTGAATGGTCTAGGAAAGGATTATGCACAGTTTCGAACATCAATTTCGGTCCGTGAAAGATTTCCTGATTTTGAGGAGTTGATTGCTATTCTAATTTCTGAGGAGAAGAGAAATGGTGGTGCATCTTCTTCAGGAGGAACTTCAAAAGAAGTTGTCTTCTACTCAAATGCTGGAAGAGGTAGAGGCAGAGGTAGAGGAGGCCGATTTGGAGGCCGTGGTAGAAATCAAAAGATGCAATAAACTCAAGAAAACCAGTCCTATGGAGGAGGATGTGGTAACTCTAGAGGTAGGGGGAGCCAAAGAGGTCGTGGTGGATGGCAAAGAGGCCAAAATGCAAACAGTAATGTTGAATGCTACTACTATGGTAAAATGGGTCATATGGCTAAAGACTACTATAAAAAGCAAAATGACATCATGAATGGAAAACTGCAACAAGGGAATTATGCATCTTCTAGTAGACAGGGTGATGACAGAAATGAGCGTTTGTTTATGGTGCAGCACATGAACAATTCTGTGACAAGTGCAGAAGAAAGCAATGATGTATGGTATGTTGACTCAAGTGCATCAAACCACATGACAGGTCATGCAGAATTGATGGAGGATACAAGGAAAATGGAAAAACTGGGATTTGTGGAGACTGGTGATGATACTGCACATCCTATTGTGCAAATTGGAAAAATTACTTTGTCTATGCAGGATGGGAAAAATAAATACCTGTCCGATGTATTTCATGTCCCGAATATCACCAAGAATCTGGTTTCTGTTGGTCAAATGGTTGAGCAGGGCTTGCAGGTCAGATTTAATCCTCATGGATACTTTGTTGAGGATATGAAAAATAAAGGTCGCTTGATAGCAAAAGGAAAGAAGAAGGGCAGAATGTTTATATTGGATGTAGACATGCCTGAATTGAGTGCAGCAATGTTTGCACATGGGACCGGTGTAGTTGCAGATATTGATATCTGGCATAAACGCATTGGTCATGTTAATGTACAACGACTTAAATCAATGCAGGCCCAAAACATTGTTGCAGGATTGCCTAAATTCAAGGTTGCAGAAATGCATAAGGTATGTGAAGCCTGTCAGTTTGGAAAACATGCAAGGAAACCATTTCCTAGACATGTTTAAGAGAGTAAGAAGCCATTGGAATTAATCCACTCTAATGTGTGGACTACTAAAGCTGTATCTCTTGGAGGCTGTCATTATTTTGTCACTTTTATTGATGACTATAGCAGAAAAGTTTGGGTGTATTTTATGAAAAAGAAAAGTGAAGTTTTTGGGCATTTCAAAACTCTTAAAGCTATGGTTGAAAACTCCCATTGCAGAAATACATGGGATGACTCCAGAGGAGAGATACACTGGTAGGAAACCAGATATTTCTCATTTTAAAATTTTTGGTTGCATTGCCTATGTACATGTGCCAGATGAGTTGAGATCCAAGTTGGATCCAAAAGCTGAGAAGTGCATCTTTATTGGTTATTCTTTGCAGCAAAAAGAGTATAGGTGCTATAACCCTTCTACTCGTAAGTTTACAGTGAGTAGAGATGTTGTTTTTGATGAGATGAGTAGCTAGTATAAACCAGTAAATGTGATTGATGATGTAGATGCACAAAATGGTAATGATGCACAGAATTCACAGCAGCAGTCACAAAATATTAGTGGACCTGGAGCGTCCTCTAGCAGTGGTTCACATTCTTCGCCATGGACAGGCAGATTGAGATCAGGAAAATCTTCTCAAAGCAATGCAGATAGTGGTATGCAGGTATCACGAAAAGGAAAAGAGAAGGTTGATCAGCCCATGTTTGATGTGAATGCAGGTCACTCTTATGTGGATGGTGAATCCAGTGGCTCAGAACAGAGCATTGATGATGAGTTGGGTATTCCTTATATTGTTACACCTGGAGTAAGGAAGACCAGGGATGTTTTGAGAGCACCTGGGAGTGAACCTATTTTGCGCAGGTCTACGAGAGTTAGGTATCCTGTGGATAGGCTGAAATATGATGGATTTACAGCCATTCACTATGCATATATGGTCAAAGTGATACAGGAACCAGAACCCACTTCTTTTGAGCAAGCCATGGGAAAAGAAAAATGGGAGAAAGCCATGGATGAAGAAATGGATGCCTTGGAAGCAAATGCTACATGGGAATTGGTACCTTTGCCTAAAGGTAAGAATGCTATTGGCTGTAAGTGGGTTTATAAGGTGAAGCACAATGCAGATGGTTCTGTGAACAGATACAAGGCAAGATTAGTAGTCAAGGGGTATGCACAAACATATGGCATTGACTATGAAGAAACATTCAGTCCGGTTGTAAGGATGGCAATCGTAAGAGCAGTCATTGCTATGGCTACATCAAAGGGATGGTCTTTACATCAGATGGATGTAAAGAATGCCTTCTTGCATGGTGATTTGCAAGAAGAGGTCTATATGGAGCAGCCACCAGGTTATGTGTATGCTGTTCATCCTGAGTTTGTTTGCAGGTTGAAGAAAGCTTTGTATGGCTTGAAGTAAGCACCTAGAGCATGGTCTGACAAGATAGGACAGTATCTTGTCACTATTGGCTTTCAGATTTCCAAGGCAGATTTCTCACTTTATGTGAGAAAAATAGAGAAAGGTATTATGCTACTTGTCATTTATGTTGATGATTTGATTATGACAGGTGACAGTGATGAAGATATCCTTCATGTGAAAATGCTATTGAAGCAAAAGTTTGAGATGAAGGATTTGGGAGAGCTGCGTTATTTCTTGGGCATTGAGGTGATTAGATCACCAAGTGGGATACAGCTCTTGCAGAGGCAGTATGGATTGGACATGCTGTCCAAATATGGGATGACAGGCTGTAAGCCTATTTCAGTTCCTTTGGAGCAAAATGTGAAGCTGAGCGCAGATGCAAGTGAGCTTCTGGAAGACCCTACTATGTACAAATGCATAGTAGGAAGCTTGATTTATATGACTATTACCGGGCCAGATTTGAGCTATGTTGTTGGATTGGTAAGTCAGTTTATGTAGGCTCCAAGGAAACCGCATTTGGATACGGCTAGACGCATACTCAGGTATGTGAAGTCCACATTGCAGTATGGACTATTTTATGAGACTGGGGTTCAGATACAGTTGCATGGATACACTGATGCTGATTGGGCTGGTAGATAGACGATCTACCAGTGGATATGTGTTCTCTTTTGGGAGTGCTGCAGTCACTTGGAGCAGCAAGAAACAGCCTACAGTTGCCTTGTCTAGTATAGAGGCTGAGTACAGGGGTGCAACAATGGTTGCTTGTGAGGTAGCTTGGTTGCATAAGCTACTTTATGATATACATCAGCCTACAGATGGGCCAGTTGTCATTTATTGTGACAACGTGAGCAGTATACACTTGGCAAATAACCCAGTCTATCATGCTAGAACAAAGCGCATTGAGGTGCATTATCACTATGTGCGGGAGAGGGTTTTACTAGGTCTTATTGATCTAGTTTATGTCAGCACAGAGAATCAAGTAGCTGACATATATACGAAGGCATTGGGCGGAGAGAAGCTACGCAAGTTCAGAGACCTGCTTGGTGTGCAGGAATTGGGATTGAGCTCGAGGGGGAGTGTTGAGATATCGAGCTCCACTCGTGATATGCCAGGGTGACCGTTGTGCATTTATGTCACCGACTTGTCAGTTGCAGATGCGGTTGGTACACCACCCATGAATAATAGCTAGATGACAGCTATCCTTATCTACTTAAGTTCGTGGCTCAGTTAGTATGCCACCTTAGTTAGTTGAGTTTGGTTTGAGACCCATATATAGGGTTCTTCTATTTCTATGTACTAGACTTCTTTTTGGCTTACACAACTAAGAAGAGGAAAATTGTTTTCAGCCTCCACCCTTGTGTGCATTCCCCCATTGTGCAAGCAAGAAAGCTACAAGTGAGACTCCTTCCTTCTCTCCCACAATCTTGACATGATTATCGTGCCCTGAATAAAATTACTATTAAGAATAGATATCCAATTCCTAGGGTAGATGATCTTATGGATAAACTACAAGGTTCTGCCATATTCAGTAAGATAGATTTTAAATCTGGTTATCATCAAGTGAGATTAGATAAATCTGATATATTCAAAACTGCATTTAGAACACAATTTAGACATTATGAATTTCTAGTGATGCCTTTTGGATTGACTAATGCACCTGCTACATTTAGTCGAATGATGAATCGCATATTCTTGAAATATCAGCATTGTGTTATAGTATTCTTTGATGATATATTGGTATTTAGTAAAAATGAGAATGAGCATTATGAACATCTGTCTTTAGTTTTCAAGTTGTTAAAAGATAATCAATTGTATGCTAATCCAGAAAAGAGTGAATTCTTTCAAACAGAAATTGAATATTTAGGTCATATTGTTTCATCAGAAGGTATTAAGGTTGACCCTAAAAAGATAGAAGCAAATTTTAAATTGGCCCATACCCAAAAATGTGTATGAGTTACGTTCTTTTCTCTTGCTAGTTTCTACAGAAAGTTTGTGCGAAATTTTTCATTACTTGCATTACCTTTGACTAAACTTTTAAAGAAGGGCATTGTGTATAACTGGACTGATAATCAACAAAAATCTTTTGATTTATTGAAACATGCATTAACCCTGCATTACAACTACCTGATTTCAATAGACCATTCTTTTTAGTAGTTATTGATGCTAGTGGATCTGGAATAGGAGCCATACTTATGCAAGATAACCATCCCATAGCCTATTCTAGTTGTAAACTGAAACCATCCGAACTTAAATATTCTACATATGATAAAGAATTACTAGCTATAGTACAAGCCTTACGACAATGAAAACATTATTTAATGGGTTCTGAGTTTATGATTAAAACTGACCAACAAAGTATTAGACATCTCCTTAGTCAACCCCAAATATTTGATAAACATATTAAATGGACAGCTTTCATTCAGAGTTTTCATCCCCTTATAAAATATCAACCAAGAAAAGAGAATGTAGTAGTCGACGCTTTGAGTAGAAGATCGACCATTCATAATATTTCTGTGATATGATTTGATTCTCTTATCCCTATGAAAGATACTTATTATCAGGATCTTACTTTTCAAGCTGATTGGAATAAATTATTTGCAAATAATTTGATTCCTATTGATTCACTGTCTTACAATAATGGTTTCATATTTTATGAAAAGAGATTATGTGTTACAGTTCCATTTAGATCTTTTGTTTTGAATGAGATTCATTGTCCTCCATATCAAGGTCATAGAGGTAATATATCTACTTTGCGTACATTGACTGAAGATTTTTATTGGTCACATATGGACACTGATGTATCTAACTTTGTTTCTGAATGTTTAGTTTGTCAAAGAGTTAAGAGACATCATGGTAAACAGTATGGTTTACTAATGCCCTTATCTATTCCATCAAGACCATGGGAACAGATTTCTATGGATTTTATTACTGGTTTACCCAACACTAAAGCTAACCATGATATGATTTGGACTATTGTAGATAGGTTTAGCAAACAAGCATATTTCATTCCATGCAAGAAAACTCTAACTGCATCTCAAGCAGCTCAATTGTTTTTGAAAACTGTGTTTACTAATCATGGATTACCAAAAGTTATTATTTCTCATCGTGATTTTAGATTTTGTAATAATTTTTGGATTACTTTGTTTGCTAACTTAGAAACAAAGATTGATTTTTCATCTACATTTCATCCTGAAACAAATGGTCAAACAGAAGCTACTAACAGTACTATTTTAGATCTTTTACGTGCTTATACTATTTCAAAACCACATACATAGAATACACATCTACATTTACTTCAGTTTGCATATAATAATACACCACACACAGCTACAAAGAAAGCACCATTTGAAGTTATTTATGTAATGAATCTTCCTACTCACCCTAGGATGGATGTGCCAATAATAGAGCACCCTCCCCTCCCCCTACACCCCCAATAAGGTGATCAACATGTCTCCCAATTGAAATATGTTCTTCTCCACTATTGTTTCACTTTTCTTAGCAAGCTAGCTAATGGGAGCAACATTGTTGTATTATTTAAAAAAAGAGATAATAAAATTAAAAAATAAAAACAAAAATGCACACACACTCACTACATTGCACTTAGGGGTCCTCAAAGTAGGTACATCAAGTGACCTTGTGTCAAGAATCACGTGGTGGAGGGGGTTGCTCAAGATGCTGCGCCGAATACACACAGAATGCACAAGGAGAAGCTCACTCAAGAGACAAGAAGAGAGATGGAGGCCAAAACGTTTTCTTGCTGATTTCTTCTTCTTCTTCCACACACTTTACAATGTACACAAAGTATAGATAAGATACAACATAAAAGGAAAGTGGCCTACTAAGTCAAACAATGCATAACCGACTACACTAGTCGACTAGTGCTATAACTATGCCAGTTGTAAATAGGTGTAACGACCTGAATATAATAAGTAATGAGTTAGTGGCCATGTGAGATGCATAATGACCACTGACGTGCTAAGTGTAGACGTGTGGACCCATCTAACCAGGCGGTTCATCATCAATGTCCGTATGTTTTGAGCTTGTCATCTCAACACTCCCCCTCAAGCTCAACTGCATCTCTGCAACTCCAAGTAAGCTTCGAAACTTTTGAAGCTTCTCTGTACCCAATGCCTTCGTGAAGATGTCAGCTATCTGATCCTGTGTGCTGACATGCACCAAGTCAATCTCACTTGCTAGTACCTTCTCTCTCACAAAGTGGTAGTGTACCGCAATATGTTTTGTCCTGGCATGGAACACAGGGTTCCTAGCCAACTGTATACTACTCATGTTGTCACAATAAATGACAACTGGACCTTCCACCTGGACATCCAAATCAGCCAATAGCTTTTGTAGCCATACTACCTCACATGCTGCAATAGCAGCACCTCTATACTCAGCCTCTGTACTCGACAAAGCAACTGTAGATTGCTTTTTGCTGCTCCATGCAACTGCTGCACTACCAAGAGAGAACATGTATCCGCTGGTAGATCTTCTATCAGACATACTACCAGCCCAATCTGCATCTGTGTATCCAAATACCTGTACATCTGTACCTGCCTCATAGAAAAGTCCATAATGTAATGTGGACTTCACATATCTCAATATGCGTCTGACTGCATCCAAATGTGGCTTTCTAGGTACTTGCATAAACTGACTCACAAGACCAACAGCGTAGCTCAAGTCTGGCCTTGTAATGGTCATGTAGATCAAACTCCCCACTATTCTCCTGAACATAGTATCTCATCCCCAACATCAGCACTCAGCTTTACATTTTGCTCCAACGGGACTGAAAGTGGTTTGCATGCAGTCATACCATACTTGGACAACATATCCAAGCCATACTGTCTTTGAGACAGCCATATACCATCATCACATCTGATCACCTCAATGCCAAGGAAGTACCTTAGCTCACCTAAATCCTTCATCTCAAACTTCATCTTCAAATAGCCCTTGACTTCAGCAATCCCACTATCACTATCACCTGTAATAATCAAGTCATCCACATAGATGACTATGATGACCAAACCTGCATCTCCCTTTCTCACATAAAGTGAGTGATCAGCATCAGAAACGTAGAAGCCAATATTGACAAGATACTCTCTAATCTTGTCAGACCATGCTCTAGGTGCTTGCTTGAGCCCATAGAGTGCCTTCTTCAACCTGCACACATACGTGGGATGCTCTAAATCTTCATAACCTGCTGGCTGATCCATATACACTTCTTCCTGCAAATCACCATGCAAGAAGGCATTCTTTACATCCATTTGCTGCAACCTCCAACCTTTGGCTGCTGCCAAAGCAATCACACATCTGATAGTTGCCATCCTAGCAACTGGACTGAAGGTTTCATCATAATCTATGCCATATGTCTGGGCATAGCCTTTTGCAACCAGCCTAGCTTTGTATCTGCTAATAGAACCATTTACATTGTGCTTAATCTTATAAACCCACTTACATCCAATAGCTTTCTTTCCCTTCGGCAATGATACTAGATCCCAAGTCTTATTGGCCTTTAATGCAGCCATCTCCTCATCCATTGCTGCATCCCAATGAGCATGACCAACAGCCTCCTCAAAACATGTGGGCTCAACATCCTCAACTAGTTTCACCATATAAGCATAATGGTGAGCTGCATAACCTTCAAAACCAAATCTTTTAACAGGGTATCTCACCCTGCTAGACCTGCGTACCACTGGATCACTCAATGGAGTCTTTGCATTAACGCGTGCTCTCTGCACACCTGGAGTCCTCACTAAAGGAATGCCAAGCTCATCATCCAAGCTCTTTGAGCCACTGGAGTCTCCATCAAGAACTGCATCAATGCCTTTTGACACTTTATTCTTTCCTTTGTCTTTACGTGTAGTGCTACTGGATGCACCCGAAGATGTAGAGGTACTCCTTAGTCTCCCAGACCAAGGACTACCAGATGATGTCTCTGGTCCACTAAGAGTTCGTGATTCTTGCTTTTCAGCCTGCACATGAGTGTCATGATCATCATCATCATTCAATGCATCACCACTAGATGCATACCAACTGCTCATTTCATCAAAGATGACATCCCTGCTCACTCTGAACTTACATGTGACAGGGTTGTAACAGTGATACCCTTTCTGCTCTAAAGAGTATCCAATAAAGACACACTTTTCAGCCTTTGGATCCAGTTTCTTCCGCAACTCATCTGGCACATGAACATACGTAATGCAGCCAAACACTTTCAAGTGTGAAACATCAGGCTTCTTACCTGTAAAACATTCTTCGGGGGTCATACCATGAACTGCAGCTGTGGGAGTTCTGTTCATAATATAAACAACAGTATGAATAGCCTCAGACCAAAAATTCTTAGGCATATTCTTTTCAGCCATCAAGGCACGTGCAACTTCTGCAATATGCATGTTTTTCCTTTCTGCAACCCATTTTGCTGTGGGGTATACCTGCATGTGAACTGTCTCTTTATCCAATGAGACCTCAGAAAATCATTGAACTCATTGGAGAGGTACTCTCTCCCTCCATCTGACCTCAAGCACTTTACTTTCAAGCCTGTTTCTCTTTCAACTGCAGCCTTGAAAGTTCTAAAGTGCTCAAAAGCTTCACTCTTTTCCTTCATAAAATATACCCACAGCTTTCTAGAACAATCATCAATGAATGTGACAAAGTATGAACTCCCTCCAAGAGATACATTTTGTGTAGGCCCCCAAATGTCTGTATGCACAATGTCAAGGATATTTCTGCTTACATCTCTGTCATGTGAAAAGGGTTGTCTTGCCTGCTTACCAAACTGACATGCTTCACATACCTTCTGAAATTCTGCAACTTTAAATGTAGGCAAACCTGTAACCAACCCTTTGGACTGCATTAATTTCAGCCTCTGTACATTTGCATGTCCAATGCGTTTGTGCCAAATTTCAATGTCTGCAACAACACCTTTTCCTTTGGTATACATAGCAGCATTCATAGTAGGAATTCCAGCATCTAGAGTGAACATACGTCCAACTCTACTTCCCTTTGCTACCAACCTGCACTTGTCATTGAAGTCCTCTACAAAGCAGCCCTTTGCATTAAATCTGACTTGCAGCCCTTGCTCTACCATTTGACCGACTGACACCAAGTTCTTTGTAATAGATGGCACATGTAATACATCTGAAAGACTCTTTGTCTTACCATCATGCAAGGACAAGGGAACTTTTCCAATGTGTGAAATTGGGTGGCATGAGTCATCACCCGTCTGCACATAACCTGCATTCTGCAAATCCTGCATCTCTCCAAACCATTCTGCATGGCTGGTCATATGATTGGATGCACCTGAATCAACATACCAAACATCTTCATGTGTTCCCTTTCCTGTAACAGCATTCAGCATATGCGCATAACGAACAAACGTTCATTTTTGTCTTCATTCTGTCGTGAAGACGATGCATAGTTTCCTTGCTGCAACTTACCACTGCGGATATCATCTTTCTTAGCATAACATTAGGCTGCAATATGACCTGTTTTGCCACAGTAGTGGCACACAATACCAGAGTTGTTAGAACCTCTGTTCTGCCATCCACCTCTTCCTCTAAAGCTCCCCCTGCCTCTAAAGTTACCACGATCTCCTGAAACCTGCATATCGCCAAATTGCTGATTCAATCTATTTTGCTGGTTATCACTACCACGGCCTCTTGAAGAGAACCTACCACGTCCCCTTCCTGAACTGGAGTAGAAAGCCTGGACCTGTTCACCACTTCTTTCAGATGTCTCACTCTGCATGTTGATTTCTTCAGTGATCATTAGAGAGACCAACTCATCGAAATCTGGAAATGGCTTTCTGACATATACGGAAGTTACAAAAGACTTCCAAGCCTTTTCATTGTTAAGTCCACCCAAGGTAGACGACACCAAATCATCATCATCGGGCATTGCATCAATCGCTGCCAATGCGTCTGCAATGCTCCTTACCTTCAATGCATACTCATTGATAGACATCTTCCCTTTCTTCAATGTATTCAACTCTTGCTTGAGTTGAATCTTTCGTGCTTTTGTATTTACAGAAAACATACTTTCAAGTATGGTCCAAGCTGCATATGCATTCTCTGCATTTCTAATGTGTCCTAGCATATTATTGTCAATTACTGCAGACAACCAATACATGACCTTCTTGTCTTCTGCATTCCATTCCTTTCGTGCCTTTGTCTCTTCTGCAGTTGGAGGATCACTCACCTCCGGCTCCTTTTCTTCACCTGAAACGAACTCATAGAGGCCTTTTCCAATAAGGAAGTTCGTGACACGAAACTTCCATGATGGGTAGTTGTTCTTGTCGAGCTTCTCAATGATGGGGCTTCCACTGTTCTCTGCCATTATCACAAAACTAATACCAAACAGCAAGCAAATCTTCTGCAACCCTTGACCCGTAGTGCACAGCAAAACACCAGACAGCCTTTTTCACTGTCTGCTCAACAATACATGCAATCTGCACAACCAGTTTGCAGATAAACCTTGTGTTTACTCACTGGTAAACACCTTTGAACTTACAGATGTGAAATCTGTAACTTGCGCACCCACGTTCAATCAATACAGTCGAAGTCACAGTGTATCCTGAAACTACTGTCCGCAACCTTGCGGCTCTAAAACGGGCCCTCAAACGGCCTCAAATGCCCAAAAATAACAGCGGGAAAGCCCTAAAGGGCTTATTTGCAGAATATACAGCGCTCTTCGCACACACCAAATCTCACTGCAATCTGAGATTTTTGCTCTGCCCTGCTTCCGGTGCCTCCACAGGCACTATCCAAGAGAAAGAGTTGAAGGATGGGAGAGCTTCTTACCCGTGGCTTGCTTACTCAAACCTTGCTTCTTCTCCTTTGCTTCAACCTTCGAAAATCCACCTCTCTCAATGGCGCGGCTCTGATACCATGTCAAGAATCACGTGGTGGAGGGGGTTGCTCAAGATCCTGTGCCGAATACACACAGAATGCACAAGGAGAAGCTCACTCAAGAGACAAGAAGAGAGATGGAGGCCAAAACGTTTTGTTGCTGATTTCTTCTTCTTCTTCCACACACTTTACAATGTACACAAAGTATAGATAAGATACAACATAAAAGGAAAGTGGCCTACTAAGTCAAACAATGCATAACCGACTACACTAGTCGACTGGCGCTATAACTATGCCAATTGTAAATAGGTGTAACGACCTGAATATAATAAGTAACGAGTCAGTGGCCATGTGAGATGCATAATGACCACCGACGTGCTAAGTGTAGACGTGTGGACCCATCTAACCAGGCGGTTCATCATCAATGTCCGCATGTGTTGAGCCTGTCATCTCAACACCTTGGTTAGCCAAGTCTACGTCCCTAATCTCCTGATCCTTTTCCCCACACACACTCAAGGCACATCAAGGATAGGATATATCTAGGAAGCATACCTTGCCAATGGTTCGACCTATTACCTTGGGTTACTCACATTTCATTTCTTAGATGACAACAATGCCCTAACAAAGAAAGGTGGGAAAGCTCTGGAAGGAGAGACCATTCTCTTCAACCTCACTACTAAAGACCCTTATTCCATTTAACTACAATGTATATTATCCAACGAATAATGACATATTTAGAAATCTCTTAAAGTAAAATTTTAGCTAGCCATGACACTTTTCCATCCCTTTGTCAACAACACAACTATGAGGAATGAAAATGGCTATCTTCTAACTTATAAGTAATACCTAAGTACTCATGTGTACTTATGTAATAATTGCACCATATCCTATGCATGGTTTGGGTCATCAAGTGTGTGCAACAGTTCAGTTTTCTTGGAGTTCAACCCATCTCCCAAATCAATACAATATGTCATGTGTACAAAAACAATATTACCACTATTCCCTAAGGAAAGACTACACAAAAGGTTTTCAATTGTAGGTACTAAAGATTCCAAGCGTCAATGCAAGATCAATTGTTCTTGAAGGTCTTCCATTCCAATACTTTGGATGTTTGATCACCATGCAAGCTTACCAAGAGAAGAAATACCATCACACCCACCAAGAGAGTCCAACCAACCATAGCAACCAGGACACCACTCACCACTCCAACAACAACTTACCTTATAACCAAAATCTCCTATGCCATCAATAGTCTAAAGCACTCCTCAAAGGCCAACACATCCACATCATACCTTACAATCAAAAGCTTCTATGCTATCAATTGTCTAAGGCAATCCTCCAAGGCCAACACATGATGGGCCCTAGTATCCATGTCTTTGAAGCAAGTTGACACACGCCACCTATGATGTAGAGTATCATGGGACTAGCACTTGTCTAGAGGGGGATAATGTTAACAATAAGAACTATGTGGCATGCAAGGTGCAAGCAAGTAGGAGAAGGAGCCTACATTCTAGAAAGTAGCTTTGAATTATTAACCATAATATAATGTGCATGAAGCACATGCACATTCGAATTGCCAAATGATTGCAATACTTGTATTGATTAATTAATTAAATCTACAAGATATCCCGTGCAAGTTGTAATGATAACTAGGCTCTCGTGGAAAAATCGCAAAGGTTCTAGCTCATTCTGACCATACAAAAAGAATGTGATAAAAGATGACCAATCTTGAGGCGCTAAAGTGGTCTGCATTTCCCAGAGGGATGGGAGAACCCTAACCCTAGAAATCATATATAAAAAGGATAAGAATTAATAGAACAAGCTATTCATGTGTGTGCAAACTTTGTATACTTCCCTTCTTACTTTCATTGTAAGAGAGTGAGTGAGAGTGACAGTGAGAGATTGAGAGCAAGAGATTGAGAGGGTGAGGGTGAGGGACTAAGTTAGTGAAGGTATACTCATCTTCTCTCTATGTACTCTCTCTTACCATGCTCATGCTTCTCTTTTGTATGTGGAGGTTGTAGACGTTTAAGAGTCAAAGGAGCACTCACTTAGATCATGGAGTATGCAAAGTGTGAGATAGTCATTCAATTCTCCTACAACGAAGCTCTTGAAGAAATAAGAGTGTGTCCAAAGTCCCACTACATTGAGCTCATGTAGCACAACAAACAAGGCTCTTACAAGTGTAGATAAGGTGCATGACTTCACAATTTAAGTTCAAGTTTTTGTCTGTCGGATTTAGGAAAGTTCAAAAAAATACACATATAATTTTTTTAAAAGAAAGAGAGAGATTATTGAGTTAGTTACTTTACTAAGTTAGCAAACATAAGGGTAAATACATAAATTAGTTGACTGGTTTGAATTTAGTAGGGTAGTAATTGATTATGTAAGCTAGTTAATTTAAAAATCCAAAAAAAGGATAACATTAGTTAGTAGATGGGGGGTCAAATATAAAGGTGGGTGCTATTATTTGCCACAATTTGGGTCACCTCACCACCACTTTTCATCTACCATAGCTGCCCTCCTCTAACTTCTCCACATGTACCTGCTCCCCCATGTTTTTGTTAGTAGTACGTTCATCACCACCACTTACTCTTACAAGCATTCTTCCCTATTTCTAATGTGCTTCAATCCTCCTTGTTATTAGATCGATTGCCAACTAGGGGAAAATTGATGGAAACCCCCCTACTCCACATCATGTCTACATTTCGCCCATGCACCTCATCCATCCCAAAATGTACCACTCTTATTGTGTACTACTACCCACCATCCCCTCCCCCCCCATGTGCCCCCAAAATACTACTCATCTTGCACATGCTCCCATGACTTTACATCCCCCCTACCCATGTATTAAAAATAATTATTATGTATTCTAGTGCCTACTATATAAAAGAGTTTCCTCTCCCCTCTTCCCGCAAGCCTATAGACACTTGATGAAGCCATGATTTAGGGATTGTGTGTGTAGGTCCGCACACACACACATAGAAAAACAAAAACTGAGAGCTCAAGGAGATTTATATCCCAAAGAAGTTCCTACTATATAAAAGAGTTTCCTTTCCCCTCTTCCCACAAGCCTACATACACTTGATGAAGGCGTGAAGTAAGGATTTTGTGTGTGTAGGTGCACACACACACACATAGAGAGGAAAACAAGAACTAACAGATCAAGGACATTTATATCTCAAATAAGAAGAAGGTCATAGCATCCACACATGATGAGAGCATTGAATTATGGATTCCATGCTGACTACAATATTTCTCCTTCTTCTCATCTTAACCATCTCTTTATTACCATGAACAATGGCCCCTAATAGTCACATCGAATTAAATCACCCAAGTACTTATAAACTCAATAATTTTGGTTAAAAACACTCTTAAATTCAAGGAGAAAGAAAAAGAAATAGTCCCTTCTATAATTTAGCATTAAAGTACCCATTATTTTAAGTATCCTCATAACAAAATAAAGAAAATCTTAGGGAATAGTTTGCAAATATTAGTTTTTGGAATTGTGTATGGTCATGAATTTCAAGGCTATGATTCATTAATTAGATCCTAGAAGGGACACATAAGTTAGCAACATCCAATAACCATATACAATAGTAAGATATATATACTTTCGAGAATAATGTTACTCAATTTACCTTGGATGAATTTTAAGTTTGTCCAAAAAATTCTAAGGTGACCCCATTTTTGAGGAGAGAGTGAGTGAAACTCCTTTAACGGACCTATTTTGGAGTCTAATTTTTTTCTAGACCAAAGTTTGCCAATTGATCATAATTTATGGATGGTAGGAGAAAGTAAATTTGAAGGTTTGTATTAAACTTTAACTTTTAGTTTTGAGATAAAAGAGGTATACTACCCACCATAAATATGCACTCCTTAAAAGGGCAACTCTCAACTTGTCAATGTGGAGATAGAAATGCACAAGTCTTAGAATTGGTATGATACTGTAATGTAGGAACACTTTCAAAGCATATTGGAAATACTCCATTAGCTTAAGAATTATATTAAATGTTATTCCACAAAATTTCATATCAATGTAGAATGCTATAATACTCTAACTTCATCTACAAAATTAAAGAGTACATGAATCAAAATGTCCACAATGTTATATATATTCTCCAATGTACCTCTTAAAGTCTCAATTTTATACATTTTGTAGTATCCAAATGTGTGTCTTACTTAAAGTTAGTAAGAATATTACACATGAGCAAATCATTACATTAACATATAGAACTATAAATTGCACCTTAAAATAAAAACCAACAAAATCATTGAAAGACTTGGAAACACATGGTTTTTCCCTAAGTCAGAGAAAATTATACTCATGATGAATTGAACATACTTTTATTGGAGAGGGCCTTTCTTTCATAATGCCTACCAAGTTTATTATGGTTCAACTAGTGTTTTAAATAATCTCATAAAGCAAGGAACCAACAAAGCTCACATATGACCTTGAGATGCATAAAGAGTTGTGCATGTCCTAATCAAGGTCTCGGAGGGGGGGGGGGGGGGGGGGGGAGGCATGGTGGTCACTCATGAATATATGTATATATAACGTGAGTTCAAAATAAGGGGTGTTTAAAACACCATTATTATACATTTTTTGCATACAGAAGAGTGTCATATAAAGGGGTTACTTACAAATTGAATAGAAAAGGGTTGTGTTTTATTCAAGAAAAATTCACAGATTAGAATATTTATAAATAGGCCATGAACGCATGTTATATAGAGAATATATATATAGTGAACCCCTTGAGATCAAGGTAAAGTGATTGGAAGGTCTAATTCTAGATGGAGAACAAATAAAGTTATAAGAAAAGTGTGGTTGGTTTATTAAAGAGATAGAAGCTCTCTAATTAGCTTAGAATTAAACAAGCAAATAAACACTATTTTTAATGCTCATACTTATACTGTTAAGGACATGTTTACAAGTATCTTGTTTGAATAGTACTTTAGAATAATCATATTTTTTGTATATACAGTACCATGGAATCATAAATCATTTACCCCTCAAGAACATCATATATACATTGGGCCTAAACTAGATGATGGAAACTTTGATTATCATAGTCTGAGGATGGCTAGACCTAATGTTGAATAGCTATTTCAAATGGCCTAACAATAAAAAAGTAGAGACAAGACTCATTAGCGTGATTAGAACCTAAATCCACTCTATGTTGGGTAGGTTGCAACGCTAGATTGTGGCCTAATGAAGTAGAAAAGAGAATCCTTGTCTTTGAACCAAGTGTCGAGTTGGTTGAGTCTACAAAGGTGAAAGGCTTTCCAAATTGGTCTAACAATAAAAAATTAGATATGAACCCATTGGCATGATTGGAACCTAGGTTCACTCTATTTGCGAGAGATTGAGATGGTGGATTATTGCCTAATGAACCAAGTGTGGAGTTGGTTGCTCTTGATTGTTGTGGGTTGCCAAGTGATCTAGCATGATGAACAGCTAGGTCGCAATAGTGCCCGACCCACCACATTTCCTACAAGGAGTAGAGTCAACCAAGTCCACTATGCTCTTGGAAAGGGACATAACAATATAAGTTATTAAAAATATCTCCCATTTCTTAATAAGAGGATGCCCTCTTTGGACAAGGAGGAAGTGATATTTCAAATAGTATATTAACTAGCATGCATGAAGATCAAAGAGCTTAACATTGAGCATTATATGTTTACATAAAGAATTTGGATGAAGCATAGCATTTATGACTTGAGGACTTGAATTATAACCACAATATAAATGCAGTCAAGATGATTGCTAGCGCTTATTTTGATACTACACAAAGATTGCAATGATGTAAATGCTTCCAATGGGCCCAAATATCATAGGTAACTTACTATATGAACATATACATGACATTGAAACTACTGCAAATTTACAGACAAACCATTTCAAATGTGCAATGTATTACATATCAAATTGCATCTAAGTATACTTGTTTCTGAACATATGTAGAGCAAAGTTTCATTAGCAAAACTTGTTTTAAATGCTCAATAGGGTAGATATGGCTCCAACAATGACCACAAATACTAGCTTAATGAGGCCACGATCGACTCTATGAATCTATATATGAGTAGCTTTAGCCAATCAATATATTACCCTTCATTGACTAGAATAGTATCAAGAGAAGAAGTGAATTGAGAGAAACGTATAATCAATAGTAGGCCTTATGATGATAAAACACATGCAATGACACATCAAGGTTTATCCATGCACGTAGCAATTTGAAACAAGCCACTATTTGCATTGTGATTTGCTAGCGTGAATGACAAGGTGATTCGATGAAAGGGAGCAGCTAACTGCAAGAATATCTCTGCAAACTATCGTTCAATAAACCGGCCAAATCACTGTAACTGCTTAATTTACAAAAATAAACCGGCACGAACCAAATGTAGTGTGGACTATTGTTCTTTACAGCCACTGAAGGCATCCAAAATCCCCTGAATCTATATGCAACTCTAGCAGAACATAAACATGATAGCCTAGAACAATAAGCTGGCACTAGAACGTCTTGTCAGACCAGCTTCGACTGCCTGGCTCGAGGTCAAGCTTCTCTTCCAAAGCTCGAAGGGCCAACTCCAGCTCGTCACGGGCGATCGGGACAGTACTGAATGTAAGAAAGACATCGATCCGCAGAGAGTCAGAGGCACAGAGAGAGAGAGAGAGAGAGAAGGGGGGGGTGGGTGCGGCTTGACCTCTGAGACGTAGCTTGTGGTAAGGTCGATAAGTACTGCGGGTCGCCATGGATGATCCAGGAGGCTGCGCTACGAGCTCGGGCAGCGTCATCGGGAGTGTCAAAGGAGCCTAGCCATAGCCTCTTAGAGCCGCCTGCCGCCCGCGCCCACTTGGGCAGCTGCACCCGCGCGCTCCACTTGCTCCCAGGCGATCGCTGGTACACTCCTGTATGTATGCCATTGTCCTTCTTCCGCTTCTGGCAGGAGCGCTCCCTCTCCTGAATACCATTTGCCTCACCTTGCGCCTGCGTTCGCCCTGCATCATCCTCCGCCATCGGCCACCTTCTGCATGCCATGCATGGAGCGCTTCCTTCTTCGACACGGCAAGTCCTTTTGTTTGTTTGTATTCTTATTGGTCGGCCCGCAAAGCTTCTCATCCACGACTTCTCTTGGTTCTCTTCTCTCAATATGTTTATTATTTCTTTAACCCCCATATCAACCCTTCATCTCTTATTGGTTACTCCATTACGAGTAATAAGAAGATAACTCTTTCCATCTTATTCAAATCAAAACTTCGAATAGCTTGGTCCGTTTCAACACTCGCGAGTCCCCAGCCACTAGAAGTCTTGGAGGTCTCCAAGTCTATCCACCTCAGATACTTGCCTCAAGATCGATGTTGGCATCCATGAAGACATGATCAGCAAGGACGGCCTTTTCATTTGCAGATCTTCAATTCTTTCCAACCATATACATTGTGGTGGAATGGAACTACCTTGAAGATTTGGCAATTGGGTGACAACAACAACAACAATTGTCGGAATGTTAGATTTGGTTTAAGGGTGTATAGGTCTTTAACCAAGTCATATTTTTTAATAGGATCCCTTGGCTTCTCCAATCAGCTGGAAAATGGGATAGTGTCCACTTTTATATTCCCTCTATCCTCTAACTGTGGCAACATTTGCACGTCTTCTACTATAGAAGGTACTTTGGTATCCTCTATCTCTTCGACCTCTAGTCTTGCCTCTGAAACTGTCTCTATGACTCTTTATGGCACTAAAATGCTCTGTACTACATTGTTCTACTTTGCATTGTTCTATTTCTCCTTGGGAAGGTTGATTTTTACCATTTTAGCAAAGGGAATGTTTTCTTTTGAAACTACAAGTTCTCCTTTTCTGGCATGCGTTTTTGCAAAAATTTCCAATTCCACCAAATTGGAAGTAGGTTTTTGGGTCTTTAGTTGGGTATTACTAGTAGCTTTCACATGACTAGGACTTGGATATTATTTTGTAGTGTGACCTTCTCCTTTGCATCAATTGCATAATAAGGGCTTGTAATCCATAGACCTTATATGGTTTGGGTAGCTTGGTCCGTTTCAACACTCCCGAGTCCCTAGCCACTAGAAGTCTTGGAAGTCTCCAAGTCTATCCACCTCAAATACTTGCCTCAAGATCGATGTTAGCATCCATGAAGACATGATCAGCAAAGACGGCCTTTTCATTTGCAGATCTTCAATTCTTTCCAACCATATACATTGTGGTGGAATGGAACTACCTTGAAGATTTTATTGTTCTTGTTGTTAGTCCACATTGCATAAAGATAGGAGCAATATTTGTTTATTCAAGCAAGTAGTGATTCTTATTGCGATAGATTGGCAGCCGATGATTTGTGCTTCTTGCGTCATACATTATGCATGAAATTTGCTCGACTTCCAGCTTGTCTGTAGGTCTTGGGCTGGCAAGAGGTATGATATGACAAGCAACCATTGCATTACCATATGTCTCAGATGCAAGTTATATTGGGCACCACTAGTGAGCTCCATGATTGAAGGGCATTAAGCCCTTCCTCCCTTATTGCATGCCTCACGACACATACAAATGGATTTACCTCTAGCTTTGTTGATCACATTCATGAACCCATTCTAGGCCTTTACATGTTTCGAAGTGGCAAATGGTTATGACCTTTTCGTGTGAAAGGGGAGGGGTTGCCTGCATCAAGACAGGGCGCCATATCCACGATTTGAGGAGAGGGGGATTGGAGAGCCTGAAAGCAACCCCCCCAACTGATCTTATGCATAATCTTCTTCAGATCTTCGCTCTCCATCGCTCCAATCCACTCCTCGAATAGTTGCCCAGTTCAAGAGATCAGATTTCTATATTTCTCTCTCCTCCCTCTCTCTCTTGCAAGGTTTGTGCGTGTGAAGAAGAATGAAGCCCGATTGATAAATGCTCGTCCAGCGTGGTACCGGATTTCTTCCCAATCGAAGGTGGACTGAAGATTGTAGTGTGGAGGCAAGCTGAGCATCAAACGGGCCTTGATTTGCAGACCTGTAACAAGTTTCAAAACCCGAAATAATAAAAAATACACGATAATGACATTTTTACAAAGAAAATGGCTCTTTTTTTGCATTTGATGAAATTAGCAATGTTCATATGGACTGGAAATTGATGGACATGTTGTTTATTGTTGGTTTTAGTCTTTCATAATAAAAAAATCAAAAAATATACACTTAACGTGTGAAAAATAAATGGAAAAAAACCTAAAAAGCATGGTTTTTAGAGTAAAAATGGGGTTTTTGGGCTTAAAATCAAAAAAACGTGAAAAAAAACACCAATAAAGTCTCCATAGTTGCTGTTTAAGGACTCAACAGTCACAAATCTGAAATAATGCTAATTTTCTTTCATTTTTTGATAAAAATTAAGAAAAAATGATTTTAAAATGCTCTTTAAAAGGGAGAAATTTTATGGAAAATTATGGATATGTCTGTGAGTGTATAATGAGGGTAAAGCATGAGGGTTTGCCTCAAGTTATCTCCATTTATATATTTTTGTGAGTATTTACTGCTTATTTTGTGCAAAAATACACATTAAATTACCCTTTTACCTATCACCGCAAGCAAAACTCTAAACGGTAGGGAGAGAGGGCAGTTTGAGCGTTGAAATATGATATAAAATCTGATGTATTTGATGCATTATTCATATAGGATGACATTAAGTTAAATAAAGGGAAGTACAGCACGAGTGTAAGGCTCAGTGTCTTCTCTCATTACAGCAATTATGCGTTAGTGCATGGAAACATAAAAAGAATGGATTTGTGCAATGCACGAGGCTATTTTTCAATTGTGTGAGCACTTAATCATATACACATTTGCATCAAGCATCGTTAAATGGTATCAATTACAAGCTCCTGGATACATAGCACTTGGTTTCTTTAGGACTTGACCCACGTAGAGAGAGTGAACAACCTGGCTGTAGGCCTAGAGGGTGGGTCAAAGAAGATGGATAAATGAGAATCAGTGCTTTCATGAAACGTTAAATATATTGGCACTAAGAGGGGAGTTTGTTTCGAATATGTCTATGTGTGGAAGCAGCGCATCGAGGGCCAATCCCCAAGATGTAGGAGAGCTGATGTAGGAGAGCTACGGTAGGGCCAGGGCAATTAGCCGGTGGGATGCCCTTGTGTCTGTGATATGTGGCATTTATTATTGACGTATGTGTAATATCTCTTTGAGGAGACGGGGAAAGGGAATATCCATTGGACTACATACTATAAACGCGAAGTGATTAGTGGTTAGGATAGTCTATCCCTTGATAGACGCTCCTGGCCCGTGAGGCTATGAGGTGGGGTTGTCTGTTGAGGGCATGAGGTCTAACGCTAGTGCCTTAGCCAATGCCGGCCCATTTTAGGTTCCATCAGTGACGTGTCTGCCGAGAGCCACCAACAAGTGGTGGTTCTCGAAACTAGGGTTTCTAGGGACCAAATAGTTGGTTTATGTCCTCTGACAAGGACCGTCAAGCCGAAATACAAAAAACAGAATGTGTTGAGAGGGCTAGACGACGATTGGAGATTATAAGTCATTATTCTCCTCAAAGGAGCAGCCCGTTGTGCATAAGTGGCAGTGGTTCTAGTAACCTAAGTGTTACGAGCAGCTCTTCAAGTGCAAGTGGAAGTCCTAGTACTTTCCTACTTCCAGTTAATCAGTCCACAACAAGTGGGGGTGTAGTTTTACCTATACAAACTCCTGTTGCCAATCCGGTTGTAGCCATGGCACAACCTATCGCAATTCCAGCAGGGACACCGGATTTGCCGGCATTAGGAGCAACATTGCCCATTTTCCATGGGTTAGTAGAAGAAGATGGAGAACTCCACATTAAGGAGTTTCAAACACTCATGTTCAATTATGAAATTCAAGATGAGGATACCTAATGATGTTCCTTAACATAACATTAAAAGGAAGAGCGGCAATATGGTACCACGGTCTTGAAGCTAGAACCATAACTAGCAATGCCCAATTCTTTACGGCTTTTTGTAGAGAGTTTGCCCTTAAGAAGGGTGGACAATATTGCTTGCGTGTCTTGAATGTAACACGCCAAGAGCCAAATGAGAATGTCTAGGCCTATGCCAAGAAACTAAAGCAAGCTCTTCGTAAACTAAATACTTATATCCCTATTCTAGCGACTGCCTAGTTACAATATTTCCTACATGGATTGGATTTTAATATCCAGATGCAGTTGAGTAGTGTTGCTTTGGCCGACGTTGACAGTGCTATTACCTAAGAAGAAGTAGAGTCGCGCTTGCAAGCGGCTTACGCAGCAAGGATAAATAGGAATGGTAACAACTTGGCCTTGACCACTGGGAGTCAAGGGGATCCCATGTCAAACATGAATGGGAGAGGAGGTATCATGCCAAATTTACCTATGTTACTAGCTCCTCCTAGCATGACTATGCCCATGGCTAGCCAAGCAGCCTCATTAAATAGTGGGGGCCAAACAATGAATCCTAATGTTGTCCTAGTAGGTCAAGGGGCAATCCCTAATCAAGTGGTTAGGCCCATGGGACGAAAAAATGACGATTGCGACTACGAGTCAAGTGCCTCTAACGTCCTTGGTGAAGTCAAGGACATGATGAAGCACTACACTTACATGATCTTTGAGCAGTATTGACAAATAGCTATGGATGTCAATTTCCTTAAGAAGCGACAGAATTTGATAGGGACTCGACGCCCTGAAGAGGGTGGCCCGTCAAGATTCAGCTGTAAGTGGTGTGGTGGCCAACATTTTCCTAGGAATTGCCCGAATGTCAAATGTGATATTTGCGGAAAGTCTAGCCACTTAGCTGCTACATGTTGGAGTAAGATCAATTCTCTCCAACAAGGAATTAAACAACCTGGTCCAGCTGACCATCGCGCACAAGGGAACAATCTCCCGCAATATGAAGTACCAAGACAAATACTGCCATGAGAAAAGGTTGTTGTAGAGGAGTTGCCTCATGGTAGTGGAGTCAACCTTATTGAGGTTGTACGTGTCAATGATGCTGAAGCTTCTAATCTATGAGTCGTAACAAGAGGGCAAAAGATTAAAGAGGGTGATAAAGGAACTGTAAAACTTGTCGAGAGAAACCCTAAGCAGGAAGCTAGGGAAAAGCAAGTCTTGAATCGGGATATGGAATATGTACCTCTAAGGCCTGTTGACGGTAAAGTGGATCCCGAGAAGGATAGAGAGGTGCCAAGAAAGAAGACAAAAGTAAAAAAAGAGGCACTAAAGCTAGCGGTTCAACGACCAAAGAAAAGAATGGTTTGGCACAAGAAGAGAACTTTGGCTAACTACCATGACTTTGACCTAGCAAGTTCTCTTTGCAAGGTCAAACCAGATGTAAATCTCCTGCATTTAATTAAACTTTCTCTAGGAGTATTCAAGGAATTCAAGAAAATCCTGCGTATTGGGTATATAGTAGAACCTTTGGGTATAGCTAGAGTGGAAGAAGATTGGTTCGATCATACTGAAAAGCATTGCCCTAGGGTTCCAGCGTATGTGAATGGAATATTAGTGGAGCACGTTATCATGGACACTAGATCCTCCATTAATATCATAAGTTCAGACTTGATGGAGGGGCTAGGTCGAAATTCAAAAAGATGGCTCCACACTTCTTACGATGGTGGATGATAGTCTAAGACAACCGGAAGGTTGCATCACTAAAGTCCACGTTACTGTTGTAAGTGTGGAATGCTACCTAGACTTTAGGGTGATAAGGTTTCCACGACGTCCTAGCTATCGAGTTTTGCTAGGAAGGCCCTGGATTTTACGTACAGACTGTTAAGTCGATATACCCGCTGGTCTAGTGATTCTAGGTCAAGGTGCCCATCGTGTAATAGTGGATGCTTATCCTGAGTCTCCTCAGAGTGAGAGAGCTCCTTTATCCTCCACTAAACTAGAAACAGTAGATGATCCATCTAATAGTGAGATGTCATCAAGCAATGGATCTAAGGAAGGGTCCACTATAGAGGATATTTATCAGATAACCTTGAATGAGCCGATAGAGTCTCATGATCAAATAAGAGACGCGGATGTTATTGAGTTGGACCTTGGTATACCTAATGATTCGCGGCCAATAAAATTTGGTTCTATGCTCAGTTCGAAAGAGAGAGAGGACTATGTGTCCTTGATTTAGGAGTTCCACAACATCTTTGCTTGGAGCTATGACGAACTTAGGGGTATTCCTCCCACTCTAGCTGTGCATTCTAGCTGTGCATACTATTCATGTAAAGGAAGGTACCCGCCCTATACATCAAAAAGTAAGGGGTATGCCTTTGAATTAAGGGACGGGTTGTTCGAGGAACTACAGAAGTTGCGAAAAGCGGGTTTGATCTTCCCTGTTCAGCATACTGAATGGTGCTCACTAGTTGTGATCAGGAAGAATAATAATAATCAGATCTGGCTTTGCGTAGATTTTAGAGAATTGAATAAGCAAACTGTTAAAGATTACTATCCATTGTCTTTTATTGACCAAATTTTGGATCAACTAGGTGGTAGGGAGGAGCATACTATGTGGCTTAGGGATCAAATACCTGGCCACCCCTCAAACAAGCCTCCAAACATATTTAATTTCACACACATTAATTGTTGCCGCACTATTCGAGATAGATGTAGTAATTTTGGCCATGAAATTTTTGGCCCTTGATCCCTCACATCAGCAAACAAATCATAAGCTCTAATACCTTTACCCAAGGAAAAATCATCTGGCTCAATGTGTCAGCGTGAGCTCTAGTACCTTTAGTGCTACATGTCTTTGCAGCCTTTCAAGACTCTACCTCCTCTTTCATATTTTCAACCTCCTCTAGTGGTGTAGGCTCCATTCTCTCAATTCTACGGGATTTCTTCATCGGCATTGTTTCAATCTCTACTACTTTAGCCTTCCCTTTGACATCATTCTCTTCCAAACTAATCATCATGACATCACAATTCTCTGGCGGCTAGACAAGCAAGGGCGGCACCTCTGCAAGTGGTCGAGGATGCTGGAGAACTTGAACCGGCAGTGGAGGCCCTAGATTCGGTGGAACAAGCCTCTCCCTAAACCAAACATCAAATGGAATATAGATGTACACCTTTGATAGCTTGATGATGAGTTGCATCCTACAAACATAAAAAATCTTTAAAAACATTCAAAAAAGATCATTAATAATCTCAATTAAAAAATTAAAAAGCATGCTAAGTATAATGAAAACACATACTATAGTTATCGTGTTAATAATCCCATCAAACTATGCATTCACTAAGAATGTAATGCATTTACACAAATATCAAGTATGCGAGTAGAAATGTGAAGCATCTCTGTACACTATGACACTTTACTATTAGAAATGTTGGGGAAAAATGCATTTAAAACCATATTAAAAACACAATAATACTACAAAAATATGTATATTCAAATGCCCATGAAGAAAACTAGAAACCCTTATGTTGACACAAATAACAAATAATTTCTCTCTCTCTCTCTCTCTCTCTCTCTCTCTCTCTCTCTCTCTCTCTCTCTCTCTCTCTCTCTCTCTCTCTCTCTCTCTATGTGTGTGTGTGTGTGTGTGTGTGTGTGTGTGTGTGTGTGTGTGTGTGTGTGTGTGTGTGTGTGTGTGTACTTTGAGTTTTTCTCGAGTTTCATATTTTTGTTCAACGGAAAAGTTGAAAATAGCCTTGCTATGCCTTTTTGAGAAAACTATATCTACTTAACAAGTCAAAAAAACTCTCCCTAGAAATGCAAAAAAGGCATATGTAGGTTTGCAAAAATCCACATAACTCTTTTTATCCATTTTTCCCATGAAAAAATAAGTGTAAAATATCTGGTGCATTATCTTGCATCCAATGTTATAGTGATTAGAAGTTTTCATTCTATCCTACTAACATATGCTTCATATTGTTTTTTCAATAAGAGCATGTAAATGAAAGCCTTTAGCCTAATAGGATTATAAAGGCTAAGGGGATGTTCATTATAGTCATCAAGAAGAAAAAGAAGAAAATGGAGATAAGGAACTCGAGTATGTTGAAGACTAAAAGAGATAGCAGGATGTGCACGTTAAGAAGGGCTAGATACTATGTGAATTTGAAGGAAGAACATTAAAATATAGATATGACTTGATTGAAGTGACTAGAAAAGAGGTACATTGCACCACCCTTCATACATGCATATGACTCAATTGAAGTGACTAGACAAGAGGTACACTACACTACCCTTCATACATGGACATTTGAAGAGTTGAGAGAGTGAAGGACATTGCATGAACCTATCTACATGAGGTTAAGAGGGCAAGAGTTTTAGGTAGGAAGTAGGATCTCACAATTAGCATACAAGCCATGGTGTTGTGTAAGGCTACCAAGGCAATTTATGCGATACTTTTGGGCTATCATTGACTTATTGTTGTTCACATTAACCAAGGTATAGACAACATGTTTTTGGACATGAATAATGAAGGGAATTGACGACTGCTTTATTGATGAATAAGGCAATACTTTGGAGGCTACACGATTGAAGAGTAAGGATGAAAGCAAGATATAACAGAGTTAGAATACATCAGAGCATTGATATCTTGAATCCCATTGCTATTATGCATGTTCAATTTTCCTAAATTAGGAGAATTTGTAGATTGTTTTGATGTAGACTTGGTTCACTATTGTCTTGGAATAAAATTTTGATGTTTTGGGTTGATCAAGAGGCTTACTCATGGTCTAGAACAAAATATTTTATCAATATATGGACCAAATAAGTACCATGTTGTTCTTACACATGAGCAAGATTATTCTTATTCCATAAAAGTAATTTTTGTTGTCCAAACACTTATATAGATGTTTATACTTAATTAGGGCTAATCAGGAACAAAGATGTTATATATATATATATATATATATATATATAGGATTCTTGATTTTATGTAATAAAAGGGGATGCATGCATTCTTTAAACCTATTTATCTAGCTTGTTTGTAGCATTCTACTCATCTTCAAATCCTAAAACCCATCTCTTCTTAAGCTAAACTCTTTCATCTTGAGACCTAGTTTTCTATGGCCCAACATGAAAAAATTCTTGACACTAGTGTGCTACATATCCGCATGGGGGGTCCACTTCTAAGAAATCATCCATATAATGTGCGTTCAAATGATATTAAGAAATACGCTTTCTTTACATGCTACGAGGACTCAAAATAACTCCTTTTACTTTACTAAAGTTATAATTTTTTTTCAAAATGTAATTAAAAACCTCTTTTGTAAATATAATACCCTTTCTTTTGAACTCATGTGGTATCTTACATGTTCTATAAGGTGGACTCCCCGAGGCTACACAATTCACTTTGCATTTTTTTTAAAACATGAGTGAAAGGACTTCTAGGAAAAAATTCTCTTGTCATATCTTCTTGATTTGGAAGTACATGGAAGATGATAGGAATGCTTTCAGTTTCTATGTGGAGAATTTTGTATCCACCTAAGCGGACATATGCCAATCCTCCATCTAGTCTAATAACTATATTTTTTGGGATGAGTTTGGGGTGTTCAACCTCAATCCATAATTCTAAGTTAGGATATTGTAATTGAAGCCTTTGTTTATAAGAGCAACAATGGTAAGATCTCACTTGGTAATTAATTTGACCCTAAGATAAGCTCAAGGCATCGATTCTTCATCATTTGGGTTAGTATTTATGGCTTGGAACTTTCAAATGAGAAGCTTTATAAACCTAGTTAGGGTACCATTAGATGCCTATTTGTTCCAAAAATCATGATACATCGGAGTGATATCAAACTTATTTCATCTTAGGTTAGCTTTTTGATAATAAATGTTGGTCTCCATTTGGTTTGATAGCCATGGCTAAACCTCTTGTTTATCTAGATCCATCATCTTGTCAACAAATAGTTGGATAAGAATGTTCTCCCTTTGTTGTTGACCATCAAGTTTCAAGACTCGTAGAATTCATAGTCTAATATGCATGTGCCAAAGTTTCAAGATCTTGATGGCCAAATGGAAAACTCCTTGACTCGACTCTTCTTGCAATGACAAATTCTTTTTGCTCTTGTATTATGTATGCTTATTTTCTTTCAAACCTCAAGGCTTGTCGATTCTTCCTAGGTTTCCCAATTGTGATTCTTGAAGCTCCTACCCTTAAAATTTGTCTCCTCAAGCTATCAATGCATTGAACCTTTCTTAGTCTTGCAGGAGAAGTAGTTATCCTTAACTCTCCCTCAATGTGTCATTACATTGTTAATTCTATGGACTTGATTCTTGTTTTTTATGGTCAGAAATTCTTTGGACTTGAGTGTGTATTGCCTTAGCACTCCCAAGATGCAATTATGAAAGCCTTCCTAGATGGCTTATCTTGACACCAAGGAAAGAGCATCTAATGCACTCATCTCAATGGAATATCCAAATCAACACTTGTGATGCACACAAGTTGTGAAATCGCAATGGTAAATCTCAATGGCATGCAAGGATGGAAAGCATATAACCCTTATTCCATGAGACTCTATGCACAAAAAAAGAACATGCCTTATGAATCCACAAGGAGATAGAAAGAATATAAACCTAGTTCCTTGAGACTCTATGCATGAAAGAAGAACTTTACTTTTGAATCCACAAGAAAGAATCTTAGCAATGAGTCCTAGGAACTTTGTGCACATGAGGGACCTTAAAATCTTGGGTGCAATGTGCCTAATGAACATTGTCTTGTGTCTTATTTTGTGTGTGTGTGGTTGGGAAATATCTCACTATGTGGCGGAATCCTAATGTGTCTCCTACAAATGCCCTAAGGTCTTCTTTAAGTACTTTTGATGCCTCTTACCCAATTATCCTAGCATGAGTTGATGAAAACACATTATGGTGTGGAGAGTGTGAATGACTTTGTATAGGCTATCTGATGATGTCATAATCAAAGCACAAAAAATACTATTCAATGAAGGAATGATGAAATAATGACACCAATAAAGGATATTATTCAATGGAGTAAGGATGAATTAATGACACCAATAAATGCTAGAGGAAGCAACTCACATTTTGGAGTGCTCTCACTAGAGTCATCAATGAAGCATGCAATAAGCAAAATGCCCTATTACCCATAAGAAGAAGAAGAAGAAGAATCCCATATTGACAACCTTTAAAACAAAAAAACTTCACTTTTGACCAATTAAAAGAGGGGGAATAATAGTCAAAATGCGACTATAAAGAATAAGTATAAGGTCAAGATCAACAACAAGAAATACATAAGAAGAGGACATGTATCCATTGCAAACAATGTGCCTTTCATTTGGCCATGATGAATCAACCTACTAGGTTTTCCATTTCTAGACTCATGAAGTAACCATATTTATTGAATATTACTTACAGCCCTTGATGAGCCATTTGTTAAATGGAAACCAAATTCTTAGAAAGGGTAGGCTCATGCATGACATCTCAAAGTTTATTTTCTATCACATCTTGTGTTACAAATGGAACACTACCAATGTGAGTGATCTTATGTAATGTATCATCTCTTTAGCAAAATACTCGTCACTTTGAAATTTTTTTTCCTACCAAACCATTTATTAGCATGATGTGTCCTATGGTTTGTAGCTCTTGAATACCAAAAGCAATCGTCCTCTCTAGGGGGATGGCATCAACTCCATGTTCCATAGCAAAAGGATGACCTCTTGGTGATGAATCACCTCTACAAACATAGCATGTGCCTCCATAATCACATATATAATGACCATCATGATTTCTTCCATGACTTGTAGACATAGCATTCTACTTATGGTAGCATTCTTTCACATGGACAAACTATCCATAGTAAAGGATTTTCCCCTACCTTTAGGCATAAAGTCTCCATGACCAAATTAAGAACTATGACCAGAAGTAAATCTATCTCCATGATCATATGAAGATCCTTTAGCTCTTGATGAGCTATCATGACCTCTTTGAGATGATAGAATACACTATCTTGCCTAGCATTTTCCCAACTAGTAGAGGCATTAAGACCAAAATTTATTTCTTTAAAGAAGCAACGAGGCGATCAACTCCTCCAATTCAAGTAGAAAGCCACGCCTTATGAAAATAGAAGTGTCAAGGGACTTGTATGTAGGGCCCAAGTCCATTCAAGATAATAGAAACCAAGTCATCATCATCCACATGTGCATTAATTGAAGCAATATCCTTTGTAATTTGCTTTATCTAAGCAATATAATCACTAATGCTTCGATTTCCACACTATGTACCATGAAATCCCTACTTTAATTTCATCTTTCTTGCCTCTGTGCAAGTTCTATACATTTTTTCAATAATCTCTTATGCATCTTTACATGTACTAGCTTTCTTGATGTGTGGGATCAAGGTCTCTGGAATGTATATAGAAATTCAATGTAAAACCTTCATGTTTTGACCTATCCAATCTTTTAGGCCTTCTTCTATTCCTAGATGGGCTCTTAGAGAGCTCAGGACATGCATCTTCACATATCATGAGGTTCCATAGACCTCTTTCCATTAAAAAATTTCCCATATGATACAACCATACAATGTAATTATCTTTTGTCACAACTTGTCACCAATTGTTGACCCCAACATGAAGAAAGCAAAATGAAATAAAAAAGACGCAAGGCAAAGGCGGAAAAAAGGTAGCCCGACTGAAGAAAGAAGAGGAGAAAAGGCCAAAAGTGCAAGGGAAACCTTAAAAAGTCCAAGGCAAATGCAAAAGGGGAAAGGTGCATTTTAAAATACAAAGGCAAACCCTGAAATCTTGTAAAAGAGGGCCAGGCGGTGGAAAATCCGAAAAGCTAAAACAAAAGACAAAGACAAAGACCAAGGCAAAGAAAAACGAAAGACAAAGGCGCACAAGGAAAAGTGCAAGTCAAAACTTTTGTAAAAGAGCACAAGCACATCATGGTTTAATTCAAGGAGTGCCGGGCTCTCACCCGTGCAATTTGTAAATGTAGACGGGCGGTGGAAAGGAAGCTAGGAAGATAGAAGGACAATGGGAAAAAGGGCCTAGGCTACGGCTGGCCATGTAAAAAAGGGGAAAAGGGGATGATCGCCCAAAAGGGATTTAGGGTTTTGTATATAAAGCTGAAAAGTGAATGAGAAGCTCATTCTTGTGTGTGGCCAAAAGTAGCTCTCTTTTCTTCTTCTTCTTTCTTCTTCTTGCTTGCTTGAGCTTGTGCTTGAGAGAGGGAGTGTGAGAGTGTGAGGGAGTGAGTGTGTGAGGGTGAGGGACCGGGGAGGAGAAGCTCTCCATCTTCTCCTCTCTTCCTCTCTTCTCTTCTCTTCTCTTGTCTTGCTTGCGGCAATGGAGCTTGGAGCATGGAGCTTGGGGATGGAGCTTGCTTGAAGCTTGCACTTGGATCGTGGAGCTACCGGAGTGTGCGGGAGAGGAGGTAACTCGAACGACATAGAGGTAAGCTCACTACAACCGTAGATATGGATGGCGTGTTGGCTATGTGAGAGGTAGCCATTAGTGCTCGGCTTGGAACGCTTGAAGCAATAAGCGGTCCGTGGGTCTTGGCGGTCGAGCGAAAGCTCCCACATTTTGGTTTCATTGCCGGGACCAATGGATTCAAGCCTTGAGCGCTTGCGCGCTTCGAAACGAGCATTGGAGTAGGGTTTTCCCCAAACCGGTGCTTGAGGTAGATAGATAGGAAGCGAGGGAGTTTGAAGAGGTATTCAATCTCCTTAGCAAGTAGGTTTTTGGTTTTTTGGATTTGGAAAAGCATGTTGGAGTAGTGTAGGTGATTGCTTTGTGATTTGTACGCACTTAGGATAGGAAAAAACAAAGAAAAAGAAGCAAACACTAGGGTTTTTTGTTGCTGTATAACAAGCTAAAATAGGGAAATAGGGACACAGATCCTTGGAGTGCCGTTTGATTCGAGCACCATAGTGATTCCAGGCATGTCTGGCATTTCCTTGTAGTTTTTTGTGCCTATTTGGAAGGCGTTGGATGATTCAGTGGAGTAGACGTTGACCTAGAGGCATTGCGCACAACTCGCGGGCCGCCGTCCGCACCATTGGACCAAGCCCTCCGAGTCCCAGAATCGGACCACTCCGAAAATCGAACCACCCTTCCGATCCGATTTCCAGAATGGGACCCGTCCGGACCAGTCTAGAATCGGACCAGTCCATAATCGGACCACCCAGAATCGAACCAGTCCAGAATCAGACCAATTCAGAATCGGACCAGTCCATAATCGGACTAGTCAATCGGACCACCCAGAATCCGACCAGTCCAAAATCGGACCAGTCCGGAATCAGACCAATCCCAAAATCAGACCACTCTGAAAATCGAACCACTTTTCCAATCCGATTCCCAGAATTGGACGTGACCAAAATCGAACCGTTCGACTACTAGAATCAGACCACCCTGTCTAATCTAATTCCTAGAATCCGACCACTTTTTCAATCCGACTCCCAGAATTGGACATGACCAAAATCGGACCACTGGTCCGATCGGACCAAACCAAAATCGAACGTCCGATTTTGATAATCGAACTCCTGAAAATCAGACATCTGAGAATCGGGCAAAAAACTGTCAAAATCGGACAGGTATCTAGAACACAAATTTTGACGCATCTAAACCCCAAAATCGACCCCAAAGGCTACGTAGAGCTAAAGGCACATCACAGATCCGTCACTGGGCTAAAATTTAGAGCAAGTAGTTCAAAATTTGGCTATAAACGGTCCTCCAAATTGTGCATGGTGTTTACCGTAACGGCCCTGCGGGCCGGGGGGACTGCCCCCCCCCCCCCCCCCCGGACCCCTGCAAAGGGGGCTCTGCCCCCTCCGTACCTCCCCCAAGTAGGTTGAAGGAAAAACGCATGTCGTGATAGGTCCTCCAAATTAGACCCTAGTGTAGTAATGGCTCTACACGAGCATGGATCCTCACTTGTAAAAGAGCAACCAAAAGCCCATACCCAAACAGAGAGAAACAAAGACCCTAGAACCTCAACAAGCCAATCTAGCCATCCAAGGCAAAAAGACCACACCACAAGAACACATGTACATTGTGGTCAAACTGCGTTTAGTTAAAGCAAAATGCAACATCATCAAGCTATCAATGTGAGGATGACTAGACATGACAGTCTTGACAATAGATGTACCTTGAGCAGCGCTGCACAAACGACCCAAGACCTCAGTAGAGAATCCACGTCTGATTGTGCAGTTAGGGACTCAAAGGCATCTGTCAGAAGGCTTAAATTTACAAGCCAAGACCCGGAAGATGAAGACATAGTACGACCTGCTTATCTTAGGGTCAAACTCACCGCGAAAAGAGAGCATACTATCGATGCTCTGATTGATGAAGGAGAAGATTTTAACATCTTGACCTATGAATCATGGACCCTACTAGGCCAACCAGAGCTCACACCGACTAGTGTAACTCTTAGCCCTTATGGGGGACACCCATAAGCACTCATAGGGAAGTGCAAAATCCTTGCGACAATTGAAACGGAAAGCTTGCCTATCCTATTTCATGTTCCTCCAAAATAGTGCTAGCTGCAGGAAAGAAACCCTCCTAGGAAGACCCTTCAAAAGGGCAACCAAGTGTGAGGCCGACTATGTAGCATAGAGGATACACCTGACACTATCGGGTGTGAGGATAGTCACAACCTTTAGCAAGGGTGACCTCATCAAACCTCGAGGAAAAGGCAAGAAAGGTGCTGACATAACAGTCAAGCTTGCTGATGAGAGCAAGGACTTGTTGGAAGAGTTAATACAAGCACAGGTCGAACAACGAGAACCAGTGAGTGAGGCCATGCTTGAAACAAAAAGGTTAGGAGACAAGGCCAAGGATAGGGTTTGGACTTACAAATATCGTAGAAGACCACGAAAGAAGCCCAAGGCTTATAGATGAAGGCATCGATGGAGAGCTAGCACAACGCCACGATGGATATCCAAGGCGTTGCTTCATGTTTAAGGGTATTATGCAGGCAATCAATGGATTTGGGTACCAAAACCCCCTGCTAAACCACCTCTTTCAGAAGCCCAAACTATGTCGAAAGCAAAAAGGCATAGGAGGAAACCTAAACAAAAATTCAAATGGAAACAAAGGACACGACCACTTCCAATTGCCCTAGGGACTGACTTGACACACCATTATGGAGAAACTGACCAAGAAAAAGAGGAGAAAACAGCAAAAACAACAGCAGGTACAGGTGGTTGTGGACCCCAAGGACATTGAGACGAAGAGCGCTGGAGAGCTGATGAATAAAGCATCGAGTCCATCCACCAATGAATCCATTGATGCCTCTCCTAATAGCGGTGAAACCTCAGACACATCCGTGTGTTCTGAAAAATCAAAGCAGTTGTTACCATCAACAGTTGCTTGCAACACTCAATCCACCGACAACAGAACTTGCATTGACTAATCAAGAGTGGATACAACACTGTCACAACAGGGTGACAAATCTATACCAATCACATCCGAGGAGAACCATGACAAAATAGCAGCAAAACCTCAGGAAAAACGCACAATCCCCGAGAGCATGAGCAATCCTAGCGTTGACCAATCTTGCTCATCTAGGCCTGAGCCCCCAGCTATGCTAAAGCCTAAGGAAACCCTTAGAACTTTGCATGAGATAGCAACAGAGCAAGCCCTCATAGAACATAGAGATGTTGCAGAGTGCTTGACAGAGTGGGACACTAAACTAAAATTATTCGCACGTGTCTATGTTCATACAGACATGGGCACATTCCCTAGAGAGTAGCTTGAGGAATATTTGCCTTATCTGCTATTGTGGGAAGAGCAAGAATATCTTGACGGAAACTATGACAAGATCTTACATGAATGCATGCGACTCATCTCTGATGAGGAGGCTGATGAACTACGCTTAACCGTGACATTTAATGAAATGCTCTGTCAGCCAAATCTCTTTAAAGATAGAGCAACTAAAGCGATAATCAGAGGGTAGAAGCCAATTTGAAAAACGTTGGTTTGAAAACCGCGCTACAATGGCCGAACTTGGAGCCCAAATCATGACAGTCTCAGAGGAGCGACTGGCCAAATGGTGGTCCCAAAGAGACGACCTATGTGGCACCAACTTCATTTCGAGTTCTAGCTACAGTTCGAGGTATGGACCTAGCTGGAACTAGCCTAGAGAGCCCTTTGATTGATAAAGTTCTCACTGAGGAGGAGCTACATGTTTCCAGTAGACTCGGACAAGGCACCATGCTACTCGATGTTGCCAAATATTTATTATTGCTAAGTAGGCTACCACAGAAGCTAAATATGTGTGCCACACTCAAGTACAATCCTGAGTTCTACAATTGGTTTTTATCCTCACGGAGTGACATGGTTTCATGAACATGTACGTAAATGAACAACGTGTTTTGTGACTGTGTAAATAATACCAAAAGAAGCAAAGGCCAACACACCCCATGAGCAATGATGACCAAGTGTAGGTGATACGCATCAAGTCAAAACTAAGGGATTCAGGTTGGCGATGTCTTGTTTAGTTGGGCATTTTCATTATGGTTGAAGCATGTGACTTGCATGTACTCTCACACCTTTCCAAGTGAATGCAGAATGACACAGGTCACTGTCTAGAAGCGTTTAATATCCAAGTCACCACAAGACCACCAACCCCACAAAGAACCATTATGGAGAAAGTGACAGGAATACCAAGAAACAAAAGCCATGACTGAAACACCATTGGATGAGAACCCAAGGATACCTCTGCAGAAAGCACATATGGGAACTGAACGTGGCCAAAGCATAATCATCGATTACCTCCTCCTTCTTGGCCAAACTCTCTGTTCGGGCAGGAGCCATGCTCTCAACAAGGGCGAACATCTCTTCATCATCCAGGATTCAATTCGCAAGATGCTCTGCCCTTGTCCATGCACAGCTCACTCCAAGTGCTACCTCAATTGTTCGATGTCTCACATGTTACAAAGAGGTTTGCAAAATCTCAAGTGTATCTCCTCATCTCAACAACAGTTCCTCTAGCATCAAGGCTGGTGACACAATCATCTCTGTAATATCCATTCTTCATAGCCTTTGAATCCCAACATTTCTCAATCCAAATGAAAGGCTAACAGCCTCAATGTATGGCATTGATTGTATTCTTTTTTTTTACACAAAAAAAAGCACACACGATCACAGCACTGCACCTAGGGGTCCTCAAATTAGGTACGTCCAGTGACCTTGGTCGGCTGGCTCCATCCCTAATCCCCTAGCCCTTTGTACATCCCCCAAAATTATTCAAGGCACATTAAGGGCATGACATACCTAGGAAGCTCGCCTCGCCTATGGTTAGACCTGTCGCCCTGAACCACTTGCACAATTCTTTTGCACTCCATCTCAATGCCATTACAATCAAAAGTGGTAAGCAAGGCATGAAAGACAATGGAAAAGGACACCATACTTTTCAAGCACTACAAGTAGCCACTAGCTACCAAAAGCTAAGACATCAAGCAGCTCAATTATGCTACATTGCCTTGACAAGACCATAATGATGTCTCAAGCAATCTTCAAGTGTACTCCCCGTCTTCATCGACAAATTTTTCTATCAACTTAGCCCCTTGCTTCACTAACCCATTGCTATACAAGGAACCAGGTTGACAGTCTTCTAACTAAGTAATACCTAACTCACTTAATATTCACACTATAACCTATACATGGTTTGGGTCCTCAAGTGCAGGACAATACTCCAGGCTTGCTTAGAGTTCGACCTGTCTCCCAAACTAATCAAAATATGTCTTGTGCACGATAAGAAGACTAGCACTATCCCTTAAGGAGAGACCACATGAGAGGTTTTCCAATTGCAGGTATTGAAGACTCCAACGAAGGTGTCATTCGCTCTTCATCAACACTCAACTCTGAATTCCTATCCTTATCACCCTGTAAGCCTACCAAGACTCATCATGTACAGAACCCCCAACAAACCGCCACTTGTACTCCATCAGTGCAACCCCCCCCCCAAAGAATAGCCCTACCATCAACTTCCATTGCTCTACCACCTACCACTTAACCCACCAACATGCCCCCAACGACCTTCCTCCCCACCACTACCAACACTCTGCCATGGCAACCACAGACGTCCTTGCCACCCACGTCTTTGGTGTATGCTAACGCTTGCTACCTATGACAGTGAGTGCCATGGGACTGGCACTCGTCTAGGAGGGGGGTAATGTTAACCCCAACATGAAGAAAGCAAAATGAAATAAAAAAGGCACAGGGCAAAGGCGGAAAAAAGGTAGCCCGACTGAAGAAAGAAAAGGAGAAAATGCCAAAAGCACAAGGGCAACCTTAAAAAGTCCAAGGCAAATGCAAAAGGGGAAAGGTGCATTTTAAAATACAAGGGCGCACCCTAAAATCTTGTAAAAGAGGGCCAGGTGGTGGAAAATCTGGAAAGCTAAAACAAAAGACAAAGACAAAGACCAAGGCAAAGAGAAACGGAAGACAAAGGCGGACAAGGAAAAGCGCAAGTCAAAACTTTTGTAAAAGAGCGCAAGCGCATCATGGTTTAATTCAAGGAGCGCGGCTCTCACCCGTGCAATTTGTAAATGTAGACGAGCGGTGGAAAGGAAGCTAGGAAGATAGAAGGACAATGTGAAAAAGGGCCTAGACTACGGTCGGCCATGTAAAAAAGGGGAAAAGGGGATGACCGCCCAAAGGGGATCTAGGGTTTTGTATATAAAGCTGAAAAGTGAATGAGAAGCTCATTCTTGTGTGTGGCCAAAAGTAGCTCTCTTCTTCTTCTTCTTCTTCTTCTTCTTCTTCTTGCTTGCTTGAGCTTGTGCTTGAGAGAGGGAGTGTGAGAGTGTGAGGGAGTGAGTGTGTGAGGGTGAGGGACCAGGGAGGAGAAGCTCTCCATCTTCTCCTCTCTTCTTCTCTTCTCTTCTCTTCTCTTCTCTTGCTTGCGGTAATGGAGCTTGGAGCGTGGAGCTTGGGGATGGAGCTTGCTTGAAGCTTGCACTTGGATCGTGGAGCTACCGAAGTGTGCGGGAGAGGAGGTAACTCGAACGGCATGGAGGTAAACTCACTACACCCGTAGATATGGATGGCGCATTGGCTATGTGAAAGGTAGCCATTAGTGCTCGGCTTGGAACACTTGAAGCAATAAGCGGTCTGTGGGTCTTGGCGATCGAGCGAAAGCTCCCACACCAATAATTTGAGCAATTTACTTTTTCTCAACAAATAATTACTAATGCTTTGATTCCCATATCATGCACCATGCAAACACTACTTTAATTGTATCTTTCTTGCCTTTATACAAGTGGCATACATCTTCTCAATAATCTCCCATGCATCTTTACATGTGCTAGCTTTCTTAATGTGTGAGATCAAGGTCTCTGAGATGTATATAGAAATACAATGCAAAACCTTCATGTTTTGATTATCTTTTATCAACCACACATTTTATTTACATTCTATCAACTTGTCACCAACAATTTGAGAAAATTATGCAATTCTTAACATAATGACTACTGCAATTTTAGAAAAAAAACATAATATAGTGTAATAAACCACTATTCAAGCACATCGATAACGAATATGTTCCTTAGAGGGGGATGAGGGGATTTATGATGCCTCATAATGCAAATGAAAGGAATGCCTCTAATAATATATATTGGTATAAAGACCCAGTAAAGGAGCCCAGATGGGACCACAAGCTAGTCTTCTTAGGGGAAGACGCATGACCAAGCTTTTCCCAAATGAGTCTAAGTATTAATCGCTCAAATCAAATACCAAAAAAGCATTAAAAATACCCCAAAAAACACATACAATGAGTTCCAATAATATGGCTATTATACATGTGTCCAACTACTATCAAATGCATCTATACATCATGTCCACATATAATACATTAGATATTCAATAATAAGAAACATTGAAATTAGAGCTCAAGCAACATTGCACATACAATCCAAAAAGCATCAAAATATGAGCCAAAAATTGACAAATTTTCCTATCATTTTTTTGGCAACTTTTGTTGCTAGAATGAAACTAGTTCAAGAAGAGGCTAGTTTAAGTATGTTCTAGTGTGAACACCCTTGGATGGAGCTAATTCAAAGCTTCTAAGATGATTTGTGTTTTCCCTTGATAGTGTAGTAGTTACATGAAGTAGTAAAAAAAACTTATAATGGCTTTATTGAGTATAGAGGAGTTGTTATGGCAGCATGTGAGGTGGTATGGCTATAAAAGTTATTGGGTGATTTGGATGTGCAAGGAGATGGTTCAATTGTCATTCATTGTGACAATGTGAGTAGCATATAGTTAGCTAGGAACCTAATGTTCCATGTTAAGATAAAACACATTGAGGTGCATTATCACTTTGTGGGAGAGAAGGTACTTGCAAGATAGATTGACTTTTATGTCAGTACCACACAGGATCGGATAGCTGATATTTTTAAAAAGATATTGGGTGCAGAGAATCTTTGAAAATTTGAAGCTTACTTAGAGTTACAGAGATACAATTTAGCTTCAAGGAGAGTGTTGAGATGGCAAGCTCAACACGTGTGGACATTGATGATAGACCGTCTGACTAGATAGGTTCACACGTCTACACTTAGAATGTTAGTGGTCATTATGATCATCACATGGTCATTGACTTATCACTTATTATATTTAGTTTGTGAGTCGTCAAAATTAAAAAAAAATAGTGGCCATGATACAAGGGCTATCCAGGAAGATATGGAAGATGAAGAAGCAAAGGATATGGTTGCAGAGGATGAGGAGGACTCAGAATCAGGTGACAACTAGGATTTTGGCACATTCTGGAGGATGTGCAAATTCAAAGGGGGTGGATGTCCTGGCACTATGTGGACACGATGTGAAAAACTCCGGAGGGCATCATCATCTGACTTTCTTATTGATCAAGAGAGTCAATGTGATCTGAATCATTAGTACTAGTGTGAGTGGCATGAATGGTCCAAAAATATTAGAAATTTGGATAATTTTAGTCTATTTTTTATATTATTTATTGTAAAAATATGAAAAATTTAGAAAATTTTCTAGATTAGGATGGCATGCAAAAAGCAAGTTGCTTTTTCAACTAGTTATTAGATTTTTCATAAAAAAGAAAGAGGGGCAAAATCGCACGCATTGCGATCGTTGTTGACAGGTTGAAAAATGCACTTTGAACTGGAAGAAGAAGAAGGAGTGAACTAGGAGATCCTTGACCAGGTGTTCTATAGGTGTCCTGGGGTTTTATCCCCCTTTCAAAGCCAATGGAGCCATCAGATTTGGGTCTCTAGTAGTAAAGAAGGAGCTATTATTTTGATGCACGTTTTTATTCTACAAAGGAGTCCAAGAGATCTAATGCCTGGAGATTGCTTTTGAGCAGTGCTAGACAAAGGATTTTAGATTCTGTCAATACATATTGATTCAATTCATTGTGCTTTGTCTTTGTTGTGTTTACCTCTTCTCTATTCATTTTCTTCTCTTCCATCTCCTATCTCTACTTCTGATCCCTGGTGGATTCGACCTTTCAACAAAAACCTCTCCGACAACATATGACGCTTCGACGAGTTTCAATCAGAGATCATTGATCAAGTGATCTCAGATTTTGAGCAAATGGTAAGAAAACTGTATATCAATCATGCATTGTATTCACAAACTAATTGAATAGCATATACCAAAACATTAGATGTGGCCGTAAAATTTATTACAGGGAGGTGATGTCTCATCCCAAGGAGGAGTGCATCTTTTGTGGCTAGTTAGAAGAGTTCGTGGTGGGTGTGTGATAGATGGAGTGCCTAATTCAATCCACCACTTGGAAGGCACTACCCAATCTATACTGTCAATACCACAGGAGACATGTAGCCTTCCAGACTTTCCTACAATCTTGGAGCTTGAGATAGAGGCAATGATCGATGCATTGATTCCCATGTATGTCGCGACATCTGATCCGCTTAGAGAGGAAGCATCCATACCATTATATGATAGGTGCCAAGTATCTCGCTTGAAGACACTACTTGCACTCCTAAGTGTGCAAGCAAAATACGGGTGCAGCGATGCGAGTGTGACCGAGTTGTTTAGGTACCTTCTGCGTACACTTCATTGATTTATTTTCGGCACCATCATAAAAAAATTGTGATTTTTCAAGGTGTTTTATGATTTATTTTCACATTTTTAAAGTATCATATATTATCACTTGCAAATACCATGTTTGAGTTTCGTGATGATGTACGACATGTTTTACAAAAGCTTGGCATGGACTATAACAATATCCATACATGTATCAACGATTGCGTATTGTTTTGAGGAGAATACGAGAGTATGGAGACATGTCCAACGTGTGGTGCTCACAGGTATTGACAGGACTTACAAGGGCAAACTATCCCTCAAAAAGTTCTTAAACACTTTCCGCTTATCCCTCATATACATCACATGTTTCATACGTCCGGCATGGTGAGCTTGACAACGTGGCATGCGTAGAATAGATCCACAGATTGAGTTCAACGAATATTAGCGGATTCACACGTATGGAGCCACATTGACTCTACCTTTCCATGCTTTGCCCGAGAGCCAAGGAATCTTTGGCTCGGTCTTGCTATGGATGGCGTGAACCCATTCGGTCTGTGTTCAACTTCTTAGAGTGTGTGGCCTATAGTCCTTATTAACTACAACATCCCTCCATGGCTTTCTACGAAGAAAGGAAATCTCATCCTTAGCTTGCTCATTCCTGGCCGCTACAAAGTCAAGAATATAGATGTGTATCTTCGTCCATTAATCCATGAGCTTAAGATTTTGTGGGAGAAGGGGGGTCGTCGTGGAAGATATGAGCAAGCGCGATGGTCGACGGTCCGTCAATATACGATCCATTCTCATGTGGACTATGCATGACTTTCCGAGATTGGAGGAGTGCTCAGGTAAGTAGGCTTCCATTCTCATTGGTTGTTCATCCTAAGAAGAGTCCCTTATCCTTGGGAAGATTCAAGAAGCTAAGCCCACCCAAGATATTGTGGACTATACAAGATTCTCAAGTATCTAGGAGTTAATGCTTACAAGTTAGAACTCCCTAAATACTTGGAAGTTCATTATACATTTCATGTTAGCCTCCTAAAAGGTTATGTACCCAATCCTAATCATATTCTTGGATCAACAAGTTTTAATTCCAAGACAAGGCGTCCTTGAGCTTCAACCTGATAGAATAGTTAATGTAAGTGAACATATCCTTAAAAATAGGACCATTAGGACATATCTCATTCAATGGAAAGATTATCTTGAGGAGGATACCACTTGGATGGACAAGGATACCCTTTGTAAACAACATCCCTAGTTTCTTTTGTAATAAAGAACTAATACCCAATGAAATCCTAGAAAGTGTCTCATGATATGTAATAAACCCTACACTTGCAATAAGAAGTGCTTTGTAATGGCTATTCCACCGTGTCTCTATAATTTGAAAAACTTTCAATGACGGGTGTAGTCAAGTTAGCATAGCAGAAGCTTTAATCACTCCTAACCCACCAACTTTACGACACAACTTATGCTAGAAACCAATAATCCTAAGTTCTCTCAAGATGAGGACATCTCAATCTCTCTAAGAAAGAAAGGATGTAACACATCCGACCTTTCGAGAATCCACGTGTGAAATGAGACATGGGGGGAGGCGGGGATTAACTAAGGATTATATCCCTAGAAAAAAATTGAAAATGAAAGAAAGAAAAAGAGAAAACAAGCCGTGAGCACACTCTCGGACGAGTTGAGTAGCTGCCATAGAACTAATCACCATCATTGGACCCATCACCATCAATTGTCTTGGATTGATCAATTACAAAACTGAATGTCCCATAACCACCTTTGGATGCATCAACAAGGGGGAGGGAGTGCTCCAAGATTGCGAGATAAGGCCGATAGCCTTAGGCTATAAAGTCTTAGCTTAAGCCTAAGTCTTAGGCTAATACTTTTTCCCCCACCAGTTGCACACACGCACACACACACACACGCACGTGCAAGAGGTGGAGAATAAGAGAAGAGAAGGAGGAAAAGAGAAAAAGAGGAGAAGAGGATAGGTGGGAAAGAAGAGAAGAAGAGAATGAGGAGAAGAGAAAACGTGGAGAAACACGAAAGAAAGGAGGAAGAAAAGAAAAGAATTGGATAGGGGGAGGAGAAAAGAATAAGAAAGAAAAGGAGTAGATGAAGAGAAGAGAAGGACAAAGAGGAAGAGAGTGAAGAAGGAGAGAGTGTGTGTGTGAGACAAAGAAGAGCAAGAGAATGTCTTCATCAACTGCAAAAAGAGGATACCACTTCGAATTACGAAAGGCTCATCAACCTTTGCATCTCTAGTAAATGTGAAACAAGCTCTTCTTCTTTCTACAAAGTCTCTGTCTCGCAAGGAGCCTACCCAACCATTGGGGTTCCTGACCAAGACCATCAAGCTAGCACACATGGAATCCCTTCTCGTGATGGCCCTAAAGAGATGGTATTCTAGCATGGGGAGCACAGGAGCTATGAATAAGATCAGGAACATGGTCAGCACACCATCACATGCAACACAAGACTAGGTTCTTCCATAGATTCACTATCAATTATTAATATATGAGTAGGAACCAAGAAGAAGAGTTTTATTATTCAATAAAGATAGATTAATGGGAATTTAGTAGAAAAGAAATGTTACAATAAGTAAAGGTTATTCAAATAAAATTTTAAAATGTAATATAAATTATGTAAAAAAATTCTCTAATTTTATATTTTTAAAAATTACATCAATAATATTTTATTTAGTATTTACAAATTATATAAATGTAAAAAATATATAAAAAATACATTAAGAATTATTCATTAAGTGTTTAAAAATTATGAAAATATAAAGAAATATCAATTTTCTAATAATAATATTTCTTTTAGTATTTAAAAATTATATAAATATAAAATAGGTAACTTTTATATTAAAAATATTTTCTTATTTATGAATTATGTAAATATCAATAATTAATTTCTTAGTATTTATAAATCAAATAAACATTTAAAAAAATTTCTAGTATTTATAATTCATTTAAAGAGAATTGGAATAATTAAAATAAGTGATTAAATTTATTGATTAGGAGTGCTCTATTTTTTAAAAATTTATATCATTATTAATCAAGTAAAAAATCTATCAAAATTAAGTTAAAAAATATATGATTATTAATTAAGTCAAAATTATTAAATTGAATATATAACTATTCTTAAACCTAGGATATTCAAACCAATTCACTTGCCAATATGACAAAGTGGGGTACAAGTCCTAGGTCATTAGATAAGCAAAAGGATAATAAAATTCTCCTTCAAGAAAAATAAAAGTCGAAAAAATTTCCTAAGAAAAATACCCACCTTGTTGACTCACGTAATTTCCAAGTAGAAATTATGATTCCAAGTTTCAACTTAGTTTCCACAATGTAGAACAAATTCTAATTAGTCAAGACTTGTAATGAGATGAAGCAACAAACCTTTAACAAGGGTTATGAGTAAAATTACAAACAAAGACTAAGGATGACCAAGGAAATGTCCAATGAAGGAAGGCTAATCAAAATTTAGATCTCAAAAAGGGGATTTAGAAAAGATAAATTCAAAGGGAAACTTGGGGAAATCCAAGAAGTTAGAAGAGGGCCAAGTTGGAAAGAATTGCCACTAAGCTAAGATCTTACTCAAATTGCCTTTCTATTTGTGTAGAAATATTACTTGAAGAAAATTTGTTTATGCTTGTAACGGTGCATACAAGTTTAGCTTTATGTACTTACGAAGTTGATTGAATTGAATCAAAAGCCTAATGTACAAATTTTTCAATAGGATAAAAAGGAAAGTGTGCTAGGGCTCCCTATATTGTGAACGCTCTTGCACAAATTCTTATCATTTTCAATGAAAATTCGCAACTACATAATATAAGAAATGTTAAATATCTATATTTCTACTTTTAACTAAAACAACACAATTACATGACATCAATTTTTGCAAAATAGTTGTTGCCTACAATATTTGTCATTTGATCTATAGCATCACACTGGAATATGATGACATTAAGCACTCATATAGTTGTTATTATTGCCTTCAAACATTACTATTTATGTTATTCAAGGTATATATATATATACACATATATAAAGTGTGTGTGTGTCCTATTTCCTTCTTAAGGTAAATAACTCAAATTTTAGTTGAGAAATGTAATTATATAAAACAATTCTCAGTTAATTAATGTTTGTATGTAATGTTCAATTAGAAACACAACTACATTGTATCAATTTAAGTTAATCTAGAGATGCATATATTCTTCAATTTAAAAATACAATCCTATGAATTCACTCAAGTTTAAAAACTCAAGAACATTGAAAGATTTCAAAACAATATAATACATAGGTGAGGATAGTTTCTAGTTAAATACATGATCTAAATGGCATCCCATCAAAGAATACCAAGCAATTAATATGTCATGAGATTATGTAGCCAAATAGCATAATCTCCAAATACGTGACAAATGTCAAGAAGTGAATTGGAGAGAGAGAAGTCTGCAAGAGAGATAGATGAAGATGTGCAAAGTGAGAGAAAGAGAGTGATGAGGAGAGAGACTAGAATAGGAGAGAGAAAAACAAAAAGGATAAAGAAGCCATTGAAGCTAAGAGCAAGGTAATGAAGAGAAGGACAGTAATGTATTAATGTGTCAAAAGATGAGAAAATTTACATGTCCCCTCCTTTTATACCTATGTGAGTGTGACATGGCATCACTATTATTTACACCTTAAATCCTTATTCTTCCCAACTTCTTACAATCCATCCTATCCCAAGGGTATTTGCCCTAAAAAACAAACTTACAAAGATTGGAAAAAGATGAATAGAACAGAGTACTACTTAGTTTTCCAATTTACAAATGGGAAAATGAATGAAAGATAAGAGACATATGAAGGAATGGAAATAGGCCTCAGCTATATACATGATCAAGAATGCTTCAAAAGTACTTAAAGTCTTCAATTGGTGAGCTCAAAATGAAGTAGATAGCTGGATATACAATCAAGCCTTGCTAAACCGAATCTGCCATAACTTCTAGTAGAAGTATCCAAATGAAGCATGCCACATGTCAAAACGTATCTCTTGAAGAGTACTTTGACTCTATGTAGGTGGCATAATTCTGAAAATTAGTTAGAATAAAAACTATTCTAAAATAGTCAGTTGTCAAGTCCTTATCTCTACACCATAACTGGCTCCATAGTCAGTAAGCTTCAGCTACCAATGTGTCCCCTTAGGAAAGAAAACTTATCTAATATGGAATCAGGCCTCCAAGAAGCTTCCTCAGGTGGTAGACCTCTCCATTTGATCAAATATTCAATGACAGAATGAGATCAAAGTTTCTTCTCACACTAACCTATGATGACAGCCTCTAGGATGTACTGAGTAAGACCTTCTTCATCAATAGGTGGTAGATCATCAACTATATCAACAGGATCACCATAGAAAGGCTTGAGCTAACTAACATGGAATACATTATGAATCTTAGTAGAAGAGGGTAGCTCCAATCTATATTCCAAGTCTCCAATGCTCTTTAGGATGATCTGGTAGGGGCCATAAAATCTGTGAGCAAGCTTATTATTGGATCCATCCTTCAAAGTAGAATACCAAGACTTGGGCACCTTCAACAAAACCAATTCTCCTTCTTGGAACTCGAAAGGTCACCTCTTCTCATCTACATACATCTTCATTTGGTCTTGAGCTTTCCTAACATTCACCTTACACTACTAAAGAAGGGTATACATTCTTTCCAATTCTTCTTTCCCATAAGGATTGATTCTTTCATTAAATATGACTATCAGTAAGGGCACCTTATAGCCATACACAGCCTCAAAGGGCGAAACTCCAATGCTAGCAAGAGTGGAGTTGTTGTAGGAAAACTCAGCCAAGTGTAACCAAGAATCCCATGAATTCTAGACATCATAACAGAAATGGTGAAGATAAGTCTCCAACCACTTATTTACCCTTTCTTTTTGTCCATCAATCTGTGGATGATAGGCCATAGAGGGAGCCAATTTAGTGCCCATGGATGTGAATACCGCTTGCTAAACGTTACTCATGAAGAGTGAATCTCTCTCATGAACAATCATCTGTGGTAATCCATGTAATCTAAAAATCTGCTCCATGAACTGACTGGCCACTTGAGAAGTAGTAAATTGGGTCTTGGTTGGAATGAAATGGGCTACCTTGGTGAGTCTATCCACCACCACATATATACTATTCCATCCCTTTTTGGTGGTAGCAAAGTCCGTAATGAAGTCCATGGTAATGTGCGCCCATTTTCCTGTAGGAATGGGTAATGGCTACAACAAACCACGTGGCTCCTGGGTGTTATCCTTATTATGTTGACAAGGCATGCAATTCATGATGAAGTCTTTGATATCTTTCCATAGTCCTTTCCAATAGAAACTTTTGTTGATTCTATCATAGGTTTTGAAAACTCCAAGGTGTCCACCTAAAGGCGAAGAATGCAACTCCTCCATAATTTTTCTTGTAAAAGAAGAAATAGAGGGAATGTCAATCTTGCCATTTAACCAAATGAGGCCATTTTGAAGCTGATAATGTGAGTTATCTTCCATGAGACCTTGCTGTAATTTTTAAAAAATATGGCTAAGCTCTAAATCCAAAAGATAAGCCTCCTGTAATTCTTCAATCCATTCACTATGTAGCTCAGTCATTGTTGAAACTTTGCAAGCCCACATACAAGAAAGAGAATCAATCACCACTACATTGTATTTGCTCCTTATATGAGTGATGTAAAAATCATAATTTTGCAGTGTAGCTACCCACCTATGCTACTTAGGAGTAAGATTGAATGAAGTGAGAAAATACTTAAGGGCCCTATGATCACTTTGAACTCTAAAGCAGCTGCCATACAAATAATGGTGTCATTTCTTTATCACATGCAAGATAGCCAACATCTCTTGGTCATAAACATTCATAGCCATTTCCTTATCTATGAGCTTGTGGCTTTTGAAGGCAATCACTCCATGCTCCTGTAACAAAACAGCCCCAATGTCTCAACCATTGGTATTGCATTGTATGGTAAACTCCTTTGAAAAATCTGAGCATACTATAATAGGAGCAGAAGTAAGGAGTCCCTTTAATTGGTGAAGCTACTATCTACAAGAGCATCCTAAGAGAAATCTTCCTTCTTCAACCTATCAGTCAAAGGAATTCCAATAGCTGCATAATGCTTGATGAATGTAAAATGAAGATAGACCAAGAAATCCTCTAAGTAAAGTAGTGGTAGTAGGTGTTGGCCAATCTTTAATACACTACACCTTCTTGGGGTTAGCCTGGATCCCTTTTTCACTAACAATATGTTCCAAGTACTCCACTTCAGTCTACATGAAAGAGCATTTCTTCTCTTTAGCAAAGAGTTTGTGATGTTTCAATACATCAAAAACCTTCCTCATGTGTCATAGATGGTCCTGAAGGGTCTTAATGTAAATCAAAATGTCACCAAAGAAGACCAAGACAAACTCAAAGAGGAAAGGCTGAAAAATCTTGTTCATCAAACTTTGGAAGGTAGCTAGAGCATTTGTAAGCCCAAATGGCATCACCAGGAAATGGTAGAGCCCTCTATTAATCCTAGAAGCGGTCTTGATTTCATCACCCTCTCGCATACGGATCTGACCTCAAGTCAATCTTCACAAATAATCTAGCCCCCTTGAGCTCATCAAGAAAATCATCAATCCTGGGTATTGGGTGCATGTTCTTCATTGTGATCTTGTTAAGATCCATGTAGTCAATACATATCCTGAAAGATCCATATTTCTTTTTTACTAACAAGATCAGAGATGCATAGGGTGGAGAACTAGGTTCAATGAATCCCATTTCAAGAAGCTTCTTGATTTTCTTGGGTACTTCTTCACGCTCACACTTGGACAATCTGTAGGGTATCTTATTGATTGGCTTTGAGTTGGGCTCCAAATCAATGGGGTGATCTACTGCTCTCTTGGGAGGCAATGAACTAGGCACATCAAACAAATCCTTGTACTCCTCAAGAAGAGCTTTCAGGGCTAGGTGACTTGCTAAATTTGTGGACTGATCTTGAATCTCTTTATTCAAGTGCAAGACAAATATCTATGAGTGTCTCTTGTACTCCTTTTTGAGTTGTTGAATGGTGATAAGCTGAAAATCAGATTTACTAGGAATTCCATGTAAATGGATGAGCTGTCCATCAAAGATAAACCACATACACAGTTGTGAGAAATCCATAGTGATTTTGCCTAATGTCATCAGCCAATCACAACCAATCACAATGTCTATGGGCCCCATTTCCAAGGTTATCAGGTTTACTTTTGCTTCATAATTTTCAACCAACTATAAAGAAACCTGTGGGCATATTTGGGTGCTAATTTCTTCTTTACCATTGGCCACCTAAACTCTTATGGGCTGCTATAAGTCAGTGGGAAGACAATTCAACTTGTCCATAATGGACTTTTCACAAAATTTTGTGTACTGCCACTATCTATCAAGATGAACACGGCCTTCTCATGAATGTTACCTTTCATACAAAGTGTATGGGGGCTCTTAGAACCTATCCAAGCATCCATGGAAATGGAACAACTAGTGGCAGTAAGTGGCTTAACATAAATCCCTCCTGGGTCAAAAGAACAACTCCCACATGGATCAAAAGGAAAAGAGTCGGTTGGATCATAAAAATATTCTTGCCCAACTTCTTCGTCAAGATCATCATTTTTTCAGTAGTCGGTACAATTGCATTGGCCTCATCAATGTCATCTTTAGAATCCTTAAAGACTAACATACTATAAACCTTGGCTTTTTTTGCATTTTTGTATACACACATTGTGGCATGATCAATTGTATACTTTTCCCCAGATTTGAAGCATAATCCTTTTTCCTTTCTTTCTTTATAGAGGTCCATAGGAATTGACTTTGGATTCATATTGGTTGAAATAGATTTAGGCTTGTTGTCCCCTTATTTGAAATCAACTCTAGGATTGTTTGCTACCCTAAAATTGCTTTGAGATCTTGAAGCATTGAATGATAGATAAGTCAGCACTCTTAAGCTCCCACTTGGTGCATGATTGTTGCCATAAACATTGCCAACTTGTCCCAGTTTGAAAACAGTCCTTGGCTAGGCTAAAATGAAGACTCCCTTCTATATTTCCTTCCATAGCACTCCACAAGCTCAATAGCTTTGAAAAGAGTGGTAGGGTTTTGTGCAATAACATCAGCTAATAATGAAGGCTCTAAACCATACATGTACTTGTGGAGTTTAGCTTCATCACTAATGCTCTCTACATACATAGTAAGATTGAGGGATCCAAGCTAGAATTAGCCCAAAAAATGTGTCACATTTTTCGGGGCTATTTGATACTCCACGACTGAGCTCTCCTATGGCATATTGGTTATCAATATGAAGAACTTGAAGCAGGGAAGCTAGAGCATGTGTTGCTTAGTCAAGAGGAGTAGGGATTTGAAAGTCAGGAAGAGATCTTGATGGTAGACTCCATGAAACCTGTAGGAAGCTCAAACAAAGGGGAAAGAGAACCCACTCTTTACAAAGTGACCACAATTTGTTTTTGCTTCCCTACTCAGCTCGATTAACTCCTTTTTTACCTTGTTACCTCCAAATTGCATGAAAATTTGATGTGATGACTTGCTATTTTAGCCTTGAACCGCCATATGTGTTCTTAAAGATCTCCAAATATAGTCTTCATCTAACTATAGATGTCTTGCAAACCTCTTATTGTTACTGTCTATGTCAAGTACCTATAGTGATACTTGTCTGAATTTGGTTTTTATGGAGAAAAATTGAACTAAAATAGAGAAAAATGGATCAAAGACCAATGCTCTGATACCACTTGTCAAGAAGTGAACTAGAGAGAGGGAGAAAAAACTGTAGAAGAGAGAGATATGAAGATGTGCAAAAGTGAGAGAAAGAGAGTGTCGAGGAGACATAAAGACTAGAATAGGAGAGAGAAAGACAAAAAAGAGAAAGAAGCCATTGAAGCTAAGAGCAATGTAATGAAGAGAAGGATAGTAATGTATTAATGTGTCAAAAGATGAGAAAAATTACATGTCCCCTCCTTTTATACCTATGTTAGTGTGACATGGCATCACTATTATTTACACCTTAAATCCTTATTCTTTCCAACTTCTTACAACCAAAAATACACATCACTTTACTTATTTATATATGGTTGATTAAGGTAATATGTTTTGTGAAAAATCTACTGCTACTGTAATATTTCCGCTTGAAATATTAAGTCAACCTTAAACCCTGCACACCCCACGCAATAAAGCACCCCAAAGTGATCTCCCACATCGAAAAATGTTGGCAGTTAAATGGTTACCCCGCACACGCAATAATAATCCCCATCCCCATTGTGCAAATAAGGCCGAGGTTAAAACTAGCAAGCCGCATGAGAACACCCCTTATAGAAAGGCAAATGGATAAATGATTAAAGTAGTGCAAATTCTTTTATTAATTACCCCCTCCCCTCAGCCGATGCATGGCAGGGGGAGAGGGAGTGTGAGAGGAAGGCGTAGTGGTGGAGTGCATGGGGAGAAGGGAGAAGTCATGCAAGTGCCACGGGGGTGGTTATCCACCCCCCTCAAAGGCTATATAACTTCCCCCTTAAGCTTGGGGGGGAGGCACGAAGAGAGAGAAGAGGGAGGCCGTGCTGTCAGAGGATCACCGCCACCGTGAACATCGCCAGGCTGCCGTCTACTACCGTGCTACTGCCGCCTCCCATCCCACCGCCATCATCATCATTAATCTCCCCCCCCCCTTCGTCATCAATCCTCTCCTCCCCAATCATTCCCCTCCACATCACGTTCTGTGATAGAGTATAAGAAGCTTCTTTAGAAGCTTCTAAAGACAAGCTTCCATAAGCCTAGTGCATATGGCTTATCCCCGAGAATTAAAATCCAAGTCTCCAAGGCCCTTGATCCTACACACGAGAGGAACATCTCAGATTGTGAGTCTTTAGGATGCGCAAGTAACCCAAGGGAAGCTACTGCAACAAAAAAAATATGTTGCATAAATGGCCCCAAAGCAAAAGATGCAAGGCGCACGCGCGGAAGTCTCGAACCCAAGATTACACGTGGACATCACTGCGAGTCCTCATACCCAAGTTCTTAGAAGTTTAATTCCGCATAAACGGAATGCATTGGGCATGTTTAAATTGTATGGGATAGTTATGAATGTAAATTACTCATTCGTCTTACGAGCTTAGTTGCATGTTGCTCTTTGCTTGCATTTCCAAAGTGACAATCCCAATTGCATATCTCATAGGTTAAAAGGACGAAAATTTGTTTAAATCCATCCTTGTCTTCCTCGCATGAATGAACAAGCGTATAATGCATCTAGGCAATGATTTCCTAGATATGATTCGTAAGAAATAATCATTAAACATCCGTTAGAATGTTGTCCAAAGACTTGCATGGTATGAAAAGGAAACCATGAACTTGCCTGTTACATGCAAAGATGCTTGCATTTTAAGACGGATTAAGTGTCTTACGAATCATATCTAGGAAATCATTGCCTAGATGCATAATACGCTTGTTCATTCATGCGAGGAAGACAAGGATGGATTTAAACAAATTTTCGTCTAACCTATGAGATATGCAATTGGGATTGTCACTTTGGAAATGCAAGCAAAGAGCAACATGCAACTAACTCATGACGAATGAGTAATTTACATTCATAACTATTCCATACAATTTAATTGAAAAGAAATAGTTATTGCAAACCTTATAGTTGCATAGAAGTAATGAATCGCATATTTGCACGTAATGTGATGTCGTGCAACTATTTACACCTTTAGAACAAATTTAGCATCTCTAAGAAAATATCGTTTCTTATCGCAAGACTAGTAGACCGATTTAGCTAAATCATTTGTAATGACATAACCCACATGGGATTCTTAAAAGCATAAGTAGTTAGTACAACGAACACCTCAAAGTGCTAGGTAGGATTTAGCACATTAAAAATTTTGCCTAGTATCGCACTTGGGATGCCCAGTCAAGACTTTTGAACCCAAATGTTCTACCCACATTCACGGGATGTTTGGGTTAATTGGACGCCCATATAATAACGATCTAGGGTTTTACCCTAAGGATCGATCGACCTAATACTAAACTTCCGATTAAGTTTAGAACCCCTAGGACCAAACGTTATTGGCCTAGTAAGGTTAGGGATTGGGTTGGGTCAAGAAGACATCCCAAACCCTACATCTTGACCAAACATATTTCTTGACCAAGAAACGCGAGCCCATAGATTTGTAAATTTTTATCTTTGCACTACAAAAATGGAGCTCCCTCTTTGATGTCATCAAAAGTGCTAAAAGAAAACATTCTCTCTTTGCCATCGATGATGTCATCAAAAAACACTAAAAAGCAAGCATCCTCTGTTTTACCCCCCCCCCCCCAATGCAAAAATATAAATTGAGGGCTTGGGGATGACCAGGAAGTGGGAGGAGACCAATCTTGACGAGGACGAGATGTGGATCGAGAAGGAGACTCTATTATGTGAGACGAAGAGACATCACTCCATTCAACCCAAGGAAGGGGATATGCTAAAGGTCTCTTGTCCTCTTCTACTCTAATTTGAGAAGAGAAGACACAAAAGAACTTTATCCTATTCTATCAATCTGGTTAGAAGTCATACCTCTACTCTCATCCCTATTCCATCTACTAGAGAGAGAGAGTAGTATTACTCTCCACGAGGCAAGAAGAACCATCCGCGAGACCTACATCATTGAGTTCCACAATATCCATCATCATCATCGAGAGTCTTACACCCTTGCCAACCGATATTATTGTCGTGTTCTTCTTCTTTTACAAATCATATTTCCGTCATGGCCCTGAACAAAAAGAATTCAAAAGTGGAAATCACGAATGACCCTACCAACATGGAAGCAACTGTTGGACTTGTGAGTGTGGGAGTCACTAATGGAGTCACAGGCATGGATAACAAGTCTTTACCATTCGCGATACTATAGATTTTTCTAAAAATTTCTATCAAAATTCAACAAAAATAAGATAAGCCTCTTAAGAAATACTGCGATCTTAGAGTATTCACTTGGTAAATTATTAGAACATCTTATAGGCTAGAAACAATCACGGGAACTATGAAAACCTGGAACTCGAGAGAAATCATGAGAAATTTTTCAAGACAGATTTATTAAGAATAAACCCCGAAGAAATTAGTCAATGCTATAGTTTAATCTAGAAGATTTGATAGAAGATTTTAAGACTGAAAATATCTCTAAGTTAAAGAAACTAAATTAAGGCCAAGAAACTTGGTTACAAGAATAAACCTTAAATTGGGAAGTTAGAGACCCCAAAATCTAGATACCCTTAGTTAAATTCCAAGGAGAAGAGTTCATTATGTGAAATTCAAGTGTCGATTGCTACTAGATTAATCATCACTTGAAAGTTGCATGATTGATTGAAGTCATAACTGCTTGAAGACATCAATCTTATTTGTGATTTTCTAGATTAGATCCTGATTGAATTAAATATTGGAACATATAAAAATTGAGGAGCCCTATACCTCCCCCAAGGATAGGTGCTGAATCCCCATACCAAGAAGGATTGATTTTACCACCGCAGAAGTATGGACCGGCTGACTTTGATGGCAAGAGGTCTCCCAACAAGGATTGTATCAAGTAGGAGGTGGTTAAGGTGGTAGGGGAGCTCTGGCTAGTAAATTCTTTATGCACCTATGAACTACTTGGTCCCCTGTATGGCCCAAGTTCTACTTGGGACACCTAAAAATGCTAGCTATAGGTGGATTTGATCTTAGTAGTGTGCAGTTGCACCGGATGAGGCAGCACATGAAATTGTAATTTTTCTTCTGTATGGGCGAGAGATAATTAATGAATTTGTTTTAATTCTGATTGTATGTTCGTGAGTAAATTACACAAACAAAAAAGTGTGCATAAAAGGATTCTTTTTAATTAATGAAGCTGTTTTTATATGTTTCATGTAATGTGGTAGGTAATTAGATAACTAAGAACTTCCATAGAGGGAAGCGGGTGGATGGATTCCGGACACAAATCCAGTCCTATGGCAGGGTGGTCTTGGTTAGCTAAGAGGTTTCCCCAAAACAAACGTTAGGAAGAAACTCTAGGAAAGACCGATTCGCCGACTTACCTAGGGTTTGGTCTCAAAACCCAAATTATAAATTATATTAGGGGAAATGTACAGCGACTATGCCAGAGCACTGCGAGGGATTTCATAAATCCTTAGTCTGTTACTGGAAAAAATTGTTGTACTCCATGAACCAAGGGTAATGGCAGTCTCTCCTTCTAGACAAGAAACCTCTCGAAGGACACCTCCAGACGTGAGCTAGTTGTTGGTAGGTAACTATTAGGTCAATTAGGAACCTTCAAGTTGGTCCTCCATGGGTAACAACAGGATGCTTCCCCTACGGGGTAGACCTAGGGTTATAGAGCTAAACAAAATCTGATCATTCTGGTTAGAGTACGGATGGTGATGGCTGGAAGGTAAAACCTGGGCAGCTACTAAAATGTTACTCGTTAATTAATAAAGGCGAGTACATTGCAAATGGTATCAAAGCTAAAAGAAATCAAAAACTTGGTAATTGTAGCCTGAGATATGAGTTGCGTTTCCCTTCCCTTGCTACTATGTGTTTTTTTCCTACCCAAATAAATGAAGATTAGGAGCGGTTCCTAGTCTTCCAAGAAATGTTTACATCAGCAATGCATTCTACGGATTATGGATGGAGAATGCAAGTAATGCAGATTCTGGATTGCATCTATGATCCTTTTCCAATATACCAGGAAAGACATTGGATGATAAGTGGTGGATATCATTATATCGATGCAAATCGTCTTGCCTTCCTTCAGACCAATTTGAAGAGGATAAGATGGATGGAAAACCTCAAGTCGTAAAGGTTTATTTATTCTATGAAGCCAATTTAACTTTATTCACTAGAGGCTAAGAGGTTAAACTAAATCGATATATTTACAAGGAAGCAACAAAGGTCATCCCAACGGACCGAATTATAGTTGTAGGTCACTTTAAGCATTGCAACTACATCAAAGATGGACTTCCTGATCATCCTTTAAAGTATCAATTTTTAGATATCCATTCTTCAAAGCAAACTCTCTCATGATGTAACCTTATTTGAAAATTTAATATAAAGTATTTCTATCATTCTGAATGATTTCTCTTTTTGAAAAGATACGAGAAAATTGTATGATAACATTCGTAGAGTTGACTAGAGAAAATCTTACAATACCACAGGAAGTTGTTCCTACCCTTAATGCTGCTAAGATCCAAGAAAATAATTTCCTACTTAAGCAAATCAAACCACTTGAGTTTGATGGCCAAGGAAAAAAATGTCGAGGTTGAAGCATAAATATGGGTCGAGTCCATGGAATATTATTTCATTGCTACTCGAATTACCCCAGCTAATCAAGCAATGATCAGCAAGTTAAAGCTAATAGGAGAACGTCGAATTTGGTGGAAACAATGGTGTAAAGACCAAGGAATCTCCGAAGCGTCTGTTAGTTGGGATGTATTAAAGGATGCAATGCAAGGTAGGTATCTTCTGCCAGCATACCGCATGCAAAAGATGAATGAATTATTTGGTCTAAAGCAACTTGGAATGACATTAGAAGCCTATTATTTGAATTTTGTAACACTTCTCAAATATGCACCATCTATGGATATTGTGCAGCAAGTATCCAAGTTTTGCCATGGAGTGGATGATCCCTAAACATAGGCTTGAAGCAATGCGTCCATCCGATCTCCAAGACGCATTGATAAGAGCAAGACTGATTATACGGGAACTCTAGTCCAAACCAAGAAACAATAAGCCTTGGAATAATAAGTTCCAAAATAGAAATATAACTAGGGGCTATGAAAAAGGAGCCCAAGGTCAATTCCAATCTGCTAATAGCAAGAAGACTTAGAAGTCGGTGATGGAGAACTTTACTAGTGGTAATAAGGATACTTTCAGGTGGTATTATTGTAATGAACGTGGCTACATCCGAAGGCGATACCCAAAACTCGAATAGAACGAACACCAAAGTAAGATTTGCAATGACTAGAGTTAGACGACCAGAGTCTGGAACAGCCATAGCTAGAGGAGGAGTTTCTAGCATAACCCTCAAGGAAGTAGAAGATGATGAAGGTCCCACTTTGGAAACCGACATGGAAAGAGCAAGAATTCATGCCTCTCTCAACAAGAAGGGAACAAATCGACAATTCTCAGTGATTCAAACACCATCAACCTATAACAGTAAACCCTTTAAAATTTTGATTGATTGTGGAAGTACACATTCATTCATATCACCAAGGTGTGCTAGAAAACTAGGCATAGACACAATGCATGTACTTGGGCTGATAGTTGAGTTAGCCAATGGAAAAGAAGTTTCATCGACGCAATAGACAAGTAAGGTGGAGTTTAATCTCGATAGCAATCAGACCAACATGCGATTCAGAGTGATGAACTTGGGAACCTATGAGTGCTTGTTAGGAATGGACTGGTTAATTCCCAATGACACTCATATTCATTATGAAAACGGCCAAGTCACATTCTTGAGTCTTGTAGGACAACAAGTGACCACACAAGGAGAAGCAAGGAAACCAAAGATTCAATTAGTGAAAGCTTCTCAAATCGCTAAATATTTAAGAAAAGGGTCACCTATATACCTAATCAAATTAAATAAGACTGAATAGGATAAAGAAATCAAAGATGAACCATTGTGGCTTAAGAAATATGTTGGCATATTTCTTGAAGAATTAACTAAATTTCCACCATAAAGAGAAGTTGGCTACGAAATCAAGCTCATACCAGGAGCTGGACCAGTTGTAAAGTGACCATATCTGTAATATCCCGCGTTAATAAAAATGAATTAGTTAATGGAAATTTTTTTATTCCCCCCTTATCCCTCCAGCCGACTGACGAGCTGGAGAGGGAGGGAAATAGAAGGAGCTACTAAGCTCCTTGGTGGAGCCTTTGGAGGGAGGGAGGACATGCGTGTCTACACGCAAGGAGGGAAGATCCCCCTCCCCTCCATTATTTAATCGAGGGTGTGTAGGCTGAAGAAAAGGACGGTCTGTTGTTGCTGCGTAGGAGAGAGGCCGCCATAGAACGAGAGGAAGATACAAACGCTGCCCTTTTGTCTATCCGCCACCGCCAATACTTCGTCAAAACGGCCATCAGGCAATCGCCTTCACTGCCTGGGAGTTATTTCCCCCCCCCCCCCCTCGTAACCTTATGGAAGCGTAGAAGCTTCCAAAAGGGAGGGGGCTTCTTAAGCCCCCTTCCTATGCCTCATCAAATCCCCTCCCCCGGGTTTTAATTCCCCCCTAAGCCCTCGTTCCCCCCAAATTATCCTTAGAAGGCCTTAAGAGGTCTTTAAGCCTTTCTAATCCCCATAAAGCCCTTGTTTTTTTCCCCCCGGGTTTCAAAAATTCCCTTAGCCCTCCCCATGGGTTGGAACCACACACCCCCTAGGTTATTTTGTCCCTTTTTCCCTTAAGCCCCTCCCTTGGCTTTGGGAACCTAACCCCCGTGTTTTATTCCCCTAAACCCTTTTTTTTCACCCCCTTATAACCCTTCTTCAACCCCCTCATAACTCTCATTTTCCCACAACTCCCTAAGCTTTCTTCCTAATCCCCCGTATCCCCATTATTATTTTCCCCCCCGAACCTAGCTATCAGCATGGCCTCGGATGGTACCCCGTAAGGGAAAAATAGCCGTGAGATAAAAGATAGGGAGGGAAAGAGAAGGGAATGAAAAGAAGGAGTGAAGGAGGAAGAGTGGAAAAAAGAAGACAAAAGAAAGGGAAAGAAGGAGAAGACGGTGGAATTCCAGAAGAAAGAGGAAAAGGCTATCTCACATTCGATCTACGATGCCGCCGAAGAAAGTCCAAGGTGTAGCTGCGGGAGGGTCATCCCCCGGTATCCATGTGGATATCTCACCTCAAAGCCAGGTTTTTTCTTCTTGGCGTTAATTCGGTTTTAAGTCGATCATGCAAAGAAAAATTGTTAAGAATAGGATATATTTGTTCAAATTATTTGTAACGAAGGAGTTTAGCTTATGAATGACAATGTATAGAGCTTAGCTTTCTTCAAATTGCATCAAGCATTATAAATTACGAGCAAGATTAACCATTTACTATAGTAATATATTCCTAAGGTGTAGAAATTATATCTTGCACCATTAGTCTTATTCCTTTCGCAACGAATCATGGTAAATGGCTAAATTCATGAAAGGTTTCTTTCGATGCTCAAATTACTAGGAAGTTATCTTTGCTAGTTGCACATCTTAGCAAGGAAATTGTTGTTATTTGGCATAAGTTCATCTTTAAAGAAAACGGAAGTTAAATGCTAGCAATTAACAAGTATAAAAGTTAGATATACTAACTCATTTGGAAAGAAAATGTAATGGGGGATTGCTGGATGACACCCTACTAACACTTTTCCCTTGCTATTTGAGGACTTGGGACTAATAAAGTGTGTATACACCAATTTCACAGCTAGGCCTTTTTTTTCCAAGAAGTATTGTCGCTCTTTGTATCACCTTGGCATTATGATATATGCCAAATCAAACTGTATTGATTGGGAAAGTAAATTGTCACAAGGATAGTAAAACCGTGACAAGACGATTAATATTACCTTCCAAAAGATAACTGAACCAATCTAAACATAGAAACATTCATACCCTAAACATTTGACTACTTTTCTTATCGTAGGGACAATAAATTCATAAAGATAAGAAACTAGGGTTTGTCCCTAAGATTCTTAAATGAAGAAACCCTATGCCTGACATACGTCAGCTTAAAGAATCTAAACAGATTATTCCATCGCACGACTTGCGCAACATGTATGAAATCATTTAGTCTTGTGATGGATTCACAAGGAGAAAAGGGAAAAACCCTCATCAAGGACGGCAGATCCTTACGCAAGTTATCTTGCAAAAAGACGTATTTCTTTTTTATATCCTTCTAAATAAGGAAAGTTGTAAACCGGAAAACTAGCATATCTAAAGCACTTTAGGGTTAACCAAGTTGGGTATGCCCTAACACCGGAATGTAAAAGGATCTTGCCAATTTACAAGAGACCTTGGAAACGAGTGCTGATACACTCAAAAAGGAAAGAACACTTCCTTAGCAGTTTGCCATACAACTGGGTTGATTAATGGAAATGTTTGTGCTTGCTACAGATTTTAGGGCTCTGTTTGAATTATGAATTACAAATTAAATGAGTACCTATACTTCAGGTTAAAGGCCTGAAGGGAGAGGCAGCTTCAGTTACCCCCGACTGCCTACCTGACCCTAACCAAGGGGGTTGTTGACCGCGCCTAAAACGTGGACCGAACCCGCCGCGAGAGGTCTCTCCGTTGAGTTCTACTTGGAGCAGGAGGACGCTTGGGTGCTAGGGGGGCTCTGGCCGTAAATCCCTCGCCTTCCGGGTCCTGCACAAGAGGTTAATGTGACTCCGGATTGGATCTCGAGGCCCGCATACTAGTTGACGGGGCGGAAGCTTGGAATAGTGATCCCTGGAGATTACTGGTTAGCCGTCGGGCAGATTATGGACAAGCCTACGGGCGGAACTCCTTGTATTTCAAAGATAAAAGGATGAAATGTTAAAAGAACTTGCTTGATGTTGTTTTTCTATGTCACGTGATAAGATTACGTGAAGGAACCAGTGCTTAACAAGGTTAATTAAAGAAGCTGATTGTTATATGTCAAATTAATGTGTTAGATAATTACATAACTAAAACAAACCGAGGAAAGTGCGGAGGATGGGCCATGGGTCCGTCCTACGGTTGGGTGGTCCCGGTTAGCCAGGAACTTTTCTCAAAAATCTCGAAGAACAGCGGAATGATCATCATCGTCAAAACAAATAACGAGAACGATGACCTAAAGTTACGTCTTACCCGATTTACGTTGTTTTAGGGGAACGGAATGGGAGTATGCCTTATGGCAGAGAGGTTGAGCTTTGCATCCGTCTCGTTTCCCATTCTCCTTGAACCAAGTGTAGTGTGAATCCGCTTCGGACCTGGCGTTTCTGTGTAAAGTAGTTCGCTCGGATCTGACGCTAGTTGCTGTTAGCTGATGACCCATCAGGAAAACCCTAATTCCGGTCGATCCTAAGTGGGAACGGCCAAGATACTTCCGCTACGTGGCAGACGCGGAAAGACCTAGATCGCAAAACCCGTAACATTCCACGGGAGTGCCAGGTGAAGCTTTCTAAACATCCTTTCCGATGGACTGCTAAGACATGTCTTGGATGATACTAGGGGACACGTTACAGTTGTATCAAAGCCGACCAACAACGGAATTGTTTTTATGAGATCTCAATAAAATGAAATAAAGAAATTATTGCTGTCCAAACATTTCCTCATCTTCAATGCTGTCTTGCAGAACTATGAAGCGTGGAACAAGTTTTTGGTGTTTCGGGTCATGTTTATGACTGCAATGCATTATCCACTTTATAGACAAAGAATTGGGATGATGAACATCCTGGAGCAGATTTATAATCCATCACCTTTATACATAGAACGAAGATGGACGGGGTCTTCACGAATCTACTATATAGCCGCCCACCGGTTTGCTTATCTACAGACCAACCTAAAGAGGATCAAGTGGTTGGAAGACTTGAAAGTCGTGAAGCTGCTCATTTTTGTGGAAGCTCACATAAATTCGACTTTACATATTCAAGGTCGGAGGGTTGAAATGAACTCATATGTATATGAGAAAGTAACCCATGTAATCCCAGCCGACAGGATTAAAGTGTTGGGCCGTCATGAGAAGTATGGATTCCAACGAAAAGGGTATCCTGAACTTCCAATGAATTATCGATTCCTAAAGATCCATGACCCAAAACCCTACTATTACACAGTTCCTATAGACAAATGCAATACAACGTTGTTCTCCCCAAACTGAATGTGATGATTGGATTATCATCACACGAGACGTTGTATAAGGCTACGCCCATGTAAATATAAATAAAGATTTCTTTTATCAATATCTGGCTGTGCATCAGAGTTGTTAAAAAGTTAAGTAGCTTCATTATTTACGAGATAGCTGAACTAAAGATAAGCTAACATCAATTATCATATAATAACGTTAAGAAAACTTTTATCCAGGCACAACCCCAGGTACAGGTTCCAAATTCGCCCCCTACATCAAGTACTACTGTGACCCAGGAGAAGAAGTTCCTCCTCAAGCAGATAAAGCCACCCGAGTTTGATGGGAGAGGTAGATTCGTCCAGTCTGATGCTGAAATTTGGATTGAATCTATGGAGGATTACTTTGAAGCAGCTGGTACTACACCTACCAATCAGGCCATGCTCACCAAGTTAAAACTCACCGGCGAAGCTAGACTTTGGTGGAAACAATAGTGCAGGGATCAAGAGACTTCAGAGGGGTCCGTTACCTGGGAGAAGTTAAAGAAAGCCATGCAGGGGAGATATTTGCCACCTGCATATCGTACACAGAAAATGAATGAGTTCTACGAGCTAAAACAGCTAGGACTCACCCTTGACGCATACTACTCTAAATTTGTCTCACTCTTAAAGTATGCGCCACAGATGGACACGACATAGCAGGTGTCCAAATTTTGTGCGGGCTTAAATCCACCCGTAAATACCCGTTTCGAATCTATGCGTCCATCAGATCTTCAGGATGCACTCATTCGAGCAGCACCTATAATTCAGGAAGTGCAAGCTAGACCAAGGGGTAATAAAACTTGGTCCTATAGTGACCCGAACAGAGGAGCATTCAGACCTCAAATGAAGAGAGCTCAAGGTCAAAATCCGGGACAAAGGAAGAAAGCAAGGACAAATAACGTCAACAACTTTGTTCCTACTCAAAGTAATGGCCGAAACCTCTGATGTTTCCACTGCAACGAACCCGGTCACTTCAAGAGGCAATGTCCCAAGCTCAGCGGAGGACATCGTCAAACGCCTTTCCAAGGTGCAGGCCACGGTCAAGGAGCCGCCACCCGTGGAAGAGGAAGGACCGCTTGCATTGCCAATAGGCAAAGATGCGAAGAAGAAGAAGAGGAAGATCCTACTATGGAAGCTGAATTCGAAAGAGCGACAGTTCATGCCGCTTTACACAAGAAAGGTCCGAATCGCCAGTTCTCGGTGATTCAGACACCGTCGGACTATCAAGGTAAAGGTTTCAAAACCTTGATTGATTGTGGCAGTACACATTCCTTTATTTCACCAGCATGTGCAAAAAGATTAGGAATAGCCACAATAGAAGCACCTACCCTGCTTGTGGAATTGGCAAACAGTCGTGAGGTAACTTGTACCAGGCAAACTGCTAAGTGGAATTCTTTCTGGGAGGAAAGAAAACCTCAGTCAGATTCAAAGTCATGAATTTAGGTATCATGAGTGTCTACTCAGGATGGATTGGCTTAAACCTAATGACGCCCACATCCACTGTGGAAAGGGTCAAGTTTCCTTTCGAAACTCTGAAAGGGAATTTGTCACAACTCAAGGTGAGGCAGGAGTGCCAAGAATCCAATTAGCCAAAGTATCTCGGATCATAAAAGGAGTCAGAAAAGGATTACCCGTTTACCTGATCAAACTCAACAAGTTAGATCAAAAGCAAGAGTCTCATGAAGGACCTTCTTGGCTAAAGGAATACGCTGACGTATTCCCTGAGGAATTGATTGAACTTCCGCCTCCAAGAGAAGTAGATCATGAGATTAGGCTAGTGCCTGGAGCTGCACCAATTGCAAAGAGACCTTATAGAATGTCCATACCAGAAGCAATTGAGTTGAAGGAACAGCTCAAGCAACTATTGGATCAGGGTTATATCCGGCCTAGCAACTCACCGTGGGGAGCTCCAGTACTATTCCAGAAAAAGAAAGATGGGACACTTAGACTATGTATTGATTACCGATGGTTGAATGAATCAACAGTCAAGAACAAGTATCCTATTCCTAGAATAAATGAGCTTCTTGATCGTCTTCAAGGTGCAAAGATCTTCTCCAAGATTGATCTCAGATCAGGTTACTATCAGATAAGGATCAAGGAAGAAGATATTCCAAAAACGGCCTTCAATACAAGATATGGGCACTTTGAGTTCTTGGTTATGTCATTCGGGCTTACAAATGCACCTGCCACCTTCAATAGATTAATGCAAGATATCTTTAGACCATATCTTGATGATTTCGTGCTTGACTTCTTCGATGACACTTTAGTCTATTCCAAACAGGAAGAAGATCATGAACCTCAACTTCGGATTGTCCTTGAGACAATGAGGTCTCATAAGCTGTATGCAAAAATGAAGAAGTGTGCATTCTTCAAGCGTCAGATTGAATATCTGGGATTCATAGTATCATCAGAAGGAATATCAGTAGATCTAGCCAAGGTCAGAGATGTGCTTGAATGGCCAATACGAGTATCCATCAAAGAGATACGTAGCTTTCTTGGGTTGACAGGATGGTATAGGGTCTTCATCAAAAACTATGCTTTGATTACAGCATCTCTTATGGACTTACTAAAGAAGCAGACTTCCATTACATGGTCAACTTCCGAACAAAATAGCTTCGACAAATTGAAGCAAAGTTTGGTATTAGCACCTATTCTAAAACTTCCTGACCTCAATAAGGAGTTCGAGGTAGTAACTGATGCTAGCATTCTTGCCTTGGGGTGTGTTCTTATGCAGGAAGGTCATCCAGTAGCATACTCTTCAAGGAAATTGAAGAGTCATGAAAAGAATTATGCCACGCATGATCTGGAATTACTAGCTGTCATCCATGCTTTAAAGCTTTGGAGACACTACCTGTTGGGTAACAAGTTTACTCTAGTAACCGATCATAAGAGTCTCAAATGGATTTTTACCCAGAATGAGCTCAACATGAGGCAACGTCGGTGGATTGAAGTATTGGAGGAATATGATTTTGAAATCAAGTACCAACCAGGGAAAGAGAATGTAGTTGCTGATGCACTCAGTCGCAAGGCATTCCTAAATTCCCTAATCTTGCAGAATCCATCAACGGCCAGATCTCTGGCTACAAAGGTATCTATGCCAAACAACCCTATACTTGAACTAGCTAGAGAGGAAGCATACCATGATTTGGCCTACCAAACAATGATAAAGGAAATATCTACCAAGGAGCAGAATCAGAAGTTGCAAGCTAAGTATCAGGAATTTTCCATTGATAATGGACTTGTCTACTACAGAACAAGGCTGTGTATACCAACAAGCCAGTCACTTAAGCAGAAGATATTATGAGAAGCTCATGATTCTCCTTTCGCAGGACATCCTGGCTATGCAAAAACTCTTAATGCAGTTAGGAAGAGCTACCATTGGGAGAGGCTTAAAGGTGACGTTCTCAAGTATGTCACTGAATGTTTGTCTTGCCAACGTATCAAAGCCGAACATGTCATGATGCCAGGGAAACTGCAACCGTTTGACATTCCCCAAATGAAATGGGAATTCATCAGTATGGATTTTGTTGTGGGCTTACCCCAAGTCCAAGGAGGATACAATTCCATTATGGTTGTGGTTGACATGCTTACCAAGGTTGCACACCTGATTCCAGTAAAGACAAACTATAAAGCCTCCGACATTGCAAGATTGTTTATCAAGGAGATATTCAAGCTACATGGGTTACCTAGAAGAATCATTAGTGATCGAGATTCTCTCTTCACATCACACTTCTGGAGAGCTATCTTTGAAGCTATTGGGACTCAACTCTGTTTTAGCACCGCCTACCATCCCCAAACAGATGGCCAAACAGAGCGAGTAAATCAAGTCATCGAGGATATACTTAGGGCATACTGCTGTCGAGAACCTAAGAGGTGGATTCAATACTTGCCTTTGGTTGAATTTGCCTACAATGCTTCTTACCAGCAGAGCATTCAAATGACCCCTTTCCAGGCATTGTATGGTCATGATTGTCGAAGTCCCCTAAACTTTTCTGATCCAACCCTAAGAGTTGAAGCTTCAAGACAAATGTTGGAGGACATGGATGATCAAATAAGGTCAATAAGACAAGACATACAAGCAGCCAAGGATAGACAAAAGGCATATGCAGATTTGAAACATCAAGAAAGAGTCTTCAAAGAAGGAGACATGGTCTTCATTCGGGTACACCCTAAAAAGAGTTCTCTATCCCTAGGAGAATGCAAGAAGCTAAGTCCAAGGTATTGTGGGCCGTATAAAATCCTCAAATGCCTAGGACCCAATGCTTATGGATTGCAACTCCCTGAGAACCTAAAGGTTCACAATGTATTCCATATCAGCCTATTAAAAAAATATGTACCCAATCCTAATCATGTACTTGATGACCAACAAATTGTAATGCCTAATCAAGGAGTCCTTGAACTAAGGCCAGAAAGGATCTTAGATGTTAGGGAAAGACAGTTAAGATCTAGAACCTTGAAAGAATGCCTTGTCCAGCGGAAAGATTATCCCGAAGAGGATGCCACTTGGATAGATGAAAGCTCTCTCAACCATCAATATCCCCAATTTATCTCGAGATGAGGACATCTCGATTCCTCCAAGGGGGAGAGAATGTAATATCTCGCATTAATAAAAATGAATTAGTTAATGGAAAATTTTTTATTCCCCCCTTATCCCTCTAGCCGACTGACGAGCTGGAGGGGGAGGGGAATAGAAGGAGCTACTAAGCTCCTTGGTGGAGCCTTTGGAGGGAGGGAGGACATGCGTATCTACATGCAAGGAGGGAAGATCCCCCAATCGAGGGGGTGTAGGTTGAAGAAAAGGACGGTTTGATGTTGCTGCGTAGGAGAGAGGCCACCATAGAACGAGAGGAAGATACAAACGCTGCCCTTCTGTCTATCCGCCACCGCCAATACTTCGTCGAAACGGCCATCAGGCAATCGCCTTCACTGCCTGGGAGTTATTTCCCCCCCCCCCCCCTCGTAACCTTATGGAAGTGTAGAAGCTTCCAAAAGGGAGGGGGCTTCTTAAGCCCCCTTCCTATGCCTCATCAAATCCCCTCCCCCGGGTTTTAATTCCCCCCTAAGCCCTCGTTCCCCCCAAATTATCCTTAGAAGGCCTTAAGAGGTCTTTAAGCCTTTCTAATCCCCATAAAGCCCTTGTTTTTTTCCCCCCGGGTTTCAAAAATTCCCTTAGCCCTCCCCATGGGTTGGAACCACACACCCCCTAGGTTATTTTGTCCCTTTTTCCCTTAAGCCCCTCCCTTGGCTTTGGGAACCTAACCCCCGTGTTTTATTCCCCTAAACCCTTTTTTTTCACCCCCTTATAACCCTTCTTCAACCCCCTCATAACTCTCATTTTCCCACAACTCCCTAAGCTTTCTTCCTAATCCCCCGTATCCCCATTATTATTTTCCCCCCGAACCTAACTATCAGCATGGCCTCGGATGGTATCCCGTAAGGGAAAAATAGCCGTGAGATAAAAGATAGGGAGGGAAAGAGAAGGGAATGAAAAGAAGGAGTGAAGGAGGAAGAGTGGAAAAAAAAAGACAAAAGAAAGGGAAAGAAGGAGAAGACGGTGGAATTCCAGAAGAAAGAGGAAAAGGCTATCTCACATTCGATCTACGATGCCGCCGAAGAAAGTCTAAGGTGTAGCTGCGGGAGGTTCATCCCCCGGTATCCATGTGGATATCTCACCTCAAAGCCAGGTTTTTTCTTCTTGGCGTTAATTCGGTTTTAAGTCGATCATGCAAAGAAAAATTGTTAAGAATAGGATATATTTGTTCAAATTATTTGTAACGAAGGAGTTTAGCTTATGAATGACAATGTATAGAACTTAGCTTTCTTCAAATTGCATCAAGCATTATAAATTACGAGCAAGATTAACCATTTACTATAGTAATATATTCCTAAGGTGTAGAAATTATATCTTGCACCATTAGTCTTATTCCTTTCGCAACGAATCATGGTAAATGGCTAAATTCATGAAAGGTTTCTTTCGATGCTCAAATTACTAGGAAGTTATCTTTGCTAGTTGCACATCTTAGCAAGGAAATTGTTGTTATTTGGCATAAGTTCATCTTTAAAGAAAACGGAAGTTAAATGCTAGCAATTAACAAGTATAAAAGTTAGATATACTAACTCATTTGGAAAGAAAATGTAATGGGGGATTGCTGGATGACACCCTACTAACACTTTTCCCTTGCTATTTGAGGACTTGGGACTAATAAAGTGTGTATACACCAATTTCACAGCTAGGCCTTTTTGTTCCAAGAAGTATTGTCGCTCTTTGTATCACCTTGGCATTATGCTATATGCCAAATCAAACTGTATTGATTGGAAAAGTAAATTGTCACAAGGATAGTAAAACCGTGACAAGACGATTAATATTACCTTCCAAAAGATAACTGAACCAATCTAAACATAGAAACATTCATACCCTAAACACTTGACTACTTTTCGTACCGTAGGGACAATAAATTCATAAAGATAAGAAACTAGGGTTTGTCCCTAAGATTCTTAAATGAAGAAACCCTAGGCCTGACATACGTCAGCTTAAAGAATCTAAACAGATTATTCCATCGCACGACTTGCTCAACATGTATGAAATCATTTAGTCTTGTGATGGATTCACAAGGAGAAAATGGAAAAACCCTCATCAAGGATGGCAGATCCTTACGCAAGTTATCTTGCAAAAAGACGTATTTCTTTTTTATATCCTTCTAAATAAGGAAAGTTGTAAACCGAAAAACTAGCATATCTAAAGCACTTTAGGGTTAACCAATTTGGGTATGCCCTAACACCGGAATGTAAAAGGATCTTGCCAATTTACAAGAGACCTTGGGAACGAGTGCTAATACACTCAAAAAGGAAAGAACACTTCCTTAGCAGTTTGCCATACAACTGGGTTGATTAATGGAAATGTTTGTGCTTGCTACAGATTTTAGGGCTCTGTTTGAATTATGAATTACAAATTAAATGAGTACCTATACTTCAGGTTAAAGGCCTGAAGGGAGAGGCAGCTTCAGTTACCCCCGACTGCCTGCCTGACCCTAACCAAGGGGGTTGTTGACCGCGCCGGGAACGTGGACCGAACCCGCCGCGAGAGGTCTCTCCTTTGAGTTTTACTTGGAGCAGGAGGACGCTTGGGTGCCAGGGGGGCTCTGGCCGTAAATCCCTCGCCTTTCAAGTCCTGCACAAGAGGCTAATGTGACTCGGGATTGGATCTCGAGGCCCGCATACTAGTTGACAGGCGGAAGCTTGGAATAGTGATCCTTGGAGATTACTGGTTAGCCTTCGGGTAGATTATGGACAAGCCTATGGGCGGAACTCCTTGTATTTCAAAGATAAAAGGATGAAATGTTAAAAGAACTTGCTTGATGTTGTTTTTCTATGTCACGTGATAAGATTACGTGAAGGAACCAGTGCTTAACAAGGTTAATTAAAGAAGCTGATTGTTATATGTCAAATTAATGTGTTAGATAATTACATAACTAAAAAAAACCGAGGAAAGTGCGGAGGATGGGCCATGGGTCCGTCCTACGGTTGGGTGGTCCCGGTTAGCCGGGAACTTTTCTCAAAAATCTCGAAGAACAACGGAATGATCATCATCATCAAAACGAATAACGAGAACGATGACCTAAAGTTACGTCTTACCCGATTTACGTTGTTTTAGGGGAACGGAATGGGAGTATGCCTTATGGCAGAGAGGTTGAGCTTTGCATCCCTCTCGTTTCCCATTCTCCTTGAACCAAGTGCAGCATGAATCCGCTTCGGACCTGGCGTTTCTGTGTAAAGTAGTTCGCTCGGATCTGACGCTAGTTGCTGTTAGCTGATGACCCATCAGGAAAACCCTAATTCCGATCGATCCTAAGTGGGAACTGCCAGGATACTTCCGCTACATGGTAGACGCGGAAAGACCTAGATCGCAAAACCCGTAACATTCCACGGGAGTGCCGGGCGGAGCTTTCTAAACATCCTTTCCGATGGACTGCTAAGACGTATCTTGGATGATACTAGGGGACACATTACAATATCAAATGTCCATTCCGAAAGCCATAGAACTAAAGAAACAACTCAAACATCTCTTAGATCAGGGATACATTAGACCACCCAGCAACTCACCCTGGGGAGTTTCGGTGTTATTTCAAAAAAAGAAGGATGGGACTCTCCATCTCTGCATTGATTATCGAGGGCTAAATTAAGTAACGATCAAGAATAAGTATCTGATTCCAAGGATCGACGAACTACTTGATCGACTATAAGGAGAAAATATTTTCTCCAAGATCGATCTTAGATCAAGGTATTACAAGATCAGAATCAAACAAGAAGATATCCCAAAAACTGCTTTCAGCATAAGGTACGGTCATTATGAGTTTATCGTAATGTCATTTGGATTAACAAATGCCCCTACTACCTTCAACAGATTAATGCAAGATATATTCAAACCTTATCTTGATGATTTCATCCTTGTATTCTTTGATGACATCTTAACATATTCCAAGGATGAAGAAAGTTATGAGTCACAACTACAAACAGTTCTTGAGACAATGCAGACTCACAAGATGTATACTAAGAAGAAGAAGTGTGCATTTTTCAAAAGGAAAATCGAGTATTTGGGATTTATAGTTTTAGTGGAGGGAATTTCAATAGATCTAGCCAAGATCAAGAATGTACAAGATTGGCCGCCTCCAACCATTGTAAGCAAAGTTCATAGCTTTTTGGGTTTAATAAGATGGTATCGGGTCTTTATCAAGAATTATGCCTTGATTGCTACACCCCTCACCAACCTACCTACTCAAGAAGCAAGTTGCCACTAAATGGACCCAAGTTGAACAGTCTAGCTTTGATAGGCTTAAGCTAATTTTAGTCATAGCCCTAGTCCTCAAATTATCTGATCTTAGCAAAAAATTTGAATTGGTGACCGATGTGAGCTCTCTTGCTTTGGGATGCGTACTCATGCAGGAAGGACATCTAGTAGCATATTCCTCCAGAAAATTGAAGACTCACAAGAGAAATTATGCTACTCATGGCCTCGAATTACTTGCAATTATCCACGCTCTTAAGTTATGGAGACATTATCTACTCGAGAAGAAATTCTCATTAGTAACCGACCATAAGAGTCTTAAATGGATCTTCATTCAACCTCATCTAAATATGAGGCAACGTCGATGGATCAAAGTCTTGCAAGTGTATGATTTTGAGATCAAATATAGACCATATAAAGAGAATGTAGTTGCAGATGCTTTAAGCCGCAAATCATTTCTCAATACACTTATCTAAGAAGAACCTCCTAGAGCTCCAAAACTAACTACAATGATATCAATGCCTAGCAATCCCATCATGGAGCTAGCCAAGGAGATGGCAAATAATGATCCTAGATATCAACAAATTCTAAAGGAAAATCGGAATAAAGAACAAAATTCTAAGATTAAGACAAAGTATCTTAATTTCTTTGTTGACGAAGGACTTGTCTACATCAGGACAAGATTATGTATTCCTTCAAGTCAAGAACTTAAGAAGAAGATACTATGGGAAGCTCATGATTCCCCATTTTCATGACATCCTGGCTATGCCAAAACTCTCAATGCAATTAGGAAAAGCTATCATTGGGAGAAGCTCAAAAGTGGTATACTTAAATACGTAACCGAATGCTTGAGTTGCCAACGAATACAAGCCAAATGAGTTAAGCTGCCAGGAAAGCTACAACCACTTGATATTCCTCAAATGAAATGGGAATTCATTAATATGGATTTTGTAGTTAGATTACCCTTAATTCAAGGAGAATACAACTTGATCATGGTAATTGTAGACATGTTGACTAAGGTTACCCACCTTATTTTGGTCAAAACTAGCTACAAGGTCTCAGTTATTGCCAAGTTATTTATCAAAGAAATCTTTAGAGTTCATTCACTGTCAAAGAGAATTATCCTGGATCATGATTATCTATACACTTTGCATTTTTTTAAGGGATTATTTGAAGCTCTCAGTACACAGCTTTGTTTTAGTACAGCTTATCACCCTCAAAACTAATGGGCAGACAGAGCATGTAAATCAAGTCATTGAAGACATACTTAAGGCATATTGTTGTAAAGAACATAGATGGTGGATATAATATCTACCTTTGGTGGAATTTTCTTACAATGCATCCTATCATCAGAGCATTCAAATGACTCCCTTTCAAGCTCTATATGGGTAAAAAAGCCTAACTCCACTAAACTTCTCCAACCCTACCCTGAAGATTGAAGCTTCTAATAAGAAGATGCTTGAAGAGATGGACAAACAAGTCAAAACCATCAAGCAAGATATATAAGATACCAAGGCAAAAAGCCTATGCTGACCTAGGAAGAAAAGAGCAAATCTTCCAAGAAGTGGACAAAGTTTTTATCCGTTGACGCTCAAAGAGGAGTTCTTTATCCTTGGGGAAATTCAAGAAACTAACCCCAAGATATTGTGGACCTTACAAAGCCATAAAGGCTCTTGGACCTAATGCTCATAAGTTGCAACTTCCTGAAACCCTAAAAGTTCATAATGTGTTCCATGTTAGTCTCTTGAAGCCTTGTGTACCTAATCATAATCATATTCTTGATGATCAACAAGTTGTAATGCCGAGCCAAGGTTTACTTGAACTTCAACCTAATAGAATCTTGAATGTAAAAGAAAAAATGCTTAGAAATAGGACCCTTAGAGAATATCTCATCCAGTGGAAGGATTATCCTGAACAAGATGCCACTTAGGTCGATGAGGTAACCCTTATGAAAGAATACCACTAGTTTCTCTTGAGATGAAGACATCTCAATTTCTCTAAGGAGGGAAGAATGTAATGTCCCCATTACTTAGTTTATTTTAATGTGTGTATACATTCCAAAGAAAATTGATTTATGTTGCACATTTTAAAAGTTAAAAAAATAGCTCTGATTATGAAACTAACTCTCATTATGAAGATAATTATTATTATTAATGAGGTATTATATTCTAGTTCATGGAAGAAAGACTTGGGAGACCCTCCCAAGACTAGCTTATTAAAACTATGTTTGTAGTATAGAATAACAAAAAGGACTAGCCTAATGGATAGTCACTTGGCAGTTAAGTGCACTTAAGTGACAATACTGTCGGGATGGGTGACCTCCCGCGAAGTTTTTCCTACAAGGTAGTGGGAGCTTCTCACGCGCAGGCAACGACACCAACGAAGTCTTTGTAGCCCGTTGCCAAGTATGCCAAGGTCTATGCCTCGATCGTCGCCTTGGTCATAAGCCTTGGAGTGACGGCCGCCTAATGATGTGTCACGCGGTGCTCGCCCATAGATTTGTAAAATTTTATCTTCACACTACAAAAATGGAGCTCCCTCTTTGACATCATCAATGATGTCATCAAAAGTGCTAAAAGAAAGCATTCTCTCTTTGTCATCAATGATGTCATTAAAAAATGCGAAAAAGTAAGCATCCTCTCTTTTATCCCCCTTGCAAAACTATAAATTGAGAGCTTGGGGATGACTTGGAAGATGGAGAAGAGCAATCTTGATGAGAATGAGACATTGATCATGAAGGAGAAGACTCTATTCTGCGAGACGAAGAGACATCTTTTCATTCAACCCAAGGAAGGGGATACTGTAATATTTCCACAACAAAATATTAAAAGACCCTGGATCCCATGCAAAAGCAACTTGAAGTAAATCTCCCGCAACCAAGAAACACTAGCCTAAATGCTCCATCCTCGTGTACTAACAAACACCCACCCCCCGCGTTGTGCATAGGAAACCATGGCTCAAAACCGTAGTCCATCGCGTGGGAACACCCCTTCATGGGAAAAAGGATAATGAATTATTTGCAAATTTTTTTTAATAACTCCCTCTCCTTCACGCGTTGCATGGCGAGGAGAGAGAGGAGTATATGTTGGAGTGTGGAGGGGCATGGGGAGGAGGGCATGCAACCTACCACTTGTGTGGCCACCCCCCCCCCCCCCCTTCACCCCATATAAACCCCCCTCCCAAGCTTGGGAGGGGCATCATGGTGCTGCCCGTCGTCGACCTGCTCCCGCCGCGGTACTGGCCACGCCACCTGGCTGCTACTGCCCCCATCATCATCATCATCATCATCCCCACCAACACACATCATCTCCCTATTTATCCAGAAGCTTGAGAAGCTTCTATTGAAGCTTCTCTAGGCCAAGTTCACCTGTGCCTCCCGGTTTTTTTTCTAGACCGTGTCTTGCAAGGCTTGTTTCCTGTGCAGGGAAGGAGATCTCGGGCAGTAGTAACCTCGAAGCTTGTAAGGTAGCCAAGGGAGAGTTTGCCAAGTTGAAATTTACTTCGTCAATGGCTCCTAAGCAAAAGTCCAGAGGAGCGCACGCCGGAGCTTCCACCCAAAGTATGAGAGTGGACAACATCCCGATATTGAATGCCCAGGTGTTTCGAATAATATTCCCGCATGGAAAGGTTGCATAACATGTTTTAATTCACATAGGAAACTTAAATGCATTGGAAAATTTATATACTCGTTCAATTTACAAAGTTTAGTTGCATGATGAATACTTGCATTTCCTTGCACTTCCATGGTCAAGGGTAGTTGCATTTTTGAACGTATGATGCATAAGTTAAAAGATGGAATTGTGCAAAGGCGTCCTTGTTGGATCACGCAAAGGACAAGGCATATAACACATAATGCACTTATGTAATAATTTCCTAGTTGTGACTCGTGTATAAGATAATCATAGACGGTCATTAAATGATGTCTAGATAGTTGCAATGTATGGAAAAGATTTATGAACTTTGCAAATCACATGCAATGATAGTTACATTCTAGGTTGGGTTAAGTGATAAAGGAAGGATTAAATCAATGATGGATTCATGTCATCTGATCATGAAAGAATGATACACCCATGCATGGAGTTCTTTTATCAAAGTTTGAATTTGGGAAAGGATGCATCTTCATTAAAATACTAAAGCTTGAATTCGATGCATAAAACATAGGGTTTATAAGAATAGTTATGAATGTCAATCAATATCGCATAGGGTAAGGAAAAGAAAGATCACTATAGATCCTATAGTTGCATAAAGGCAAAAGGTTTATGGTCTTGAAATTGCATATTCGCATGGAATGATACATCTCATACATCTTGCAGTTATTTACATCTTTTACGAAAAGTATTTGCATCTCTAAGGGAAAGATCACCTCTAATCGTAAGACAATTAGATCAATTAGGTAAATCGCATGTAATTGTGTAACTCACAGGAGATTCATAAAGGCGTGAATAGTTGGCATACGACAAGCACCTCAATGTGCTGGGTTAGTTTAAGTTATGTTAAAATTCTGCCTAGTATCGCACTTGGGATGCCGATTTAATATTTCCGATCTTAAAGGTCCTACCCACATTCCTGAAATGTTAGGATTATCTAATCACCCGTGCAAGAATGATCTAGGGTTCTCACCCTAAGAATCAGTTGACCAAATGCTAGACCTCCACAAGGAATTTAGGGACCCTAGGGCCAAAACGTTTATCGGCCTAGTAGGGTTAGGGTTTTGGATTGGGTCAATAGGACTCCCAAGCCCTATATCTTGATCAAATGTATTCTTGATCAAGGAATACCGTGTGATGAGAAAAATAATCCCACAAGTTAGGTGCTGACACCTATCAACAGGCTATAACGTCATATGCTCTTGCATCTAAATCACAAAATAGAACCCCTACACCTTAGACCAAGTTTGGCGAGTTCTAATTGCAAGTTAAATTTCCTAGGAATTGAGTAGTTGTCCTGCTTCAACACTCTTCCTTAAAGACTGATTTGTCAAGCCAGGGTAGTAATGAATTGCCAAGAAAGCAATTGGCTAACCAAGTTAGGGTGACGAGGTTGCCCAGGATTTATTGACTATAATTTAAGGAAACCTAAGGTAGAGACAAGTTGGGTCAACAGGGTATAAACCCTAACCCAAGGAAAAAGGGTAAACAAGCGACTCAACTTATGAAACCCTTGGGATCTTGCCAAGTCACGATTGATTCAGGATCGAATACTAGAAGTATTCGGAGAAAAGGAATCACACCTTAGCAGTCGACCATACGAACGACCACTGGAATGGTCATGCCTGTACACTTAGGTGCACTGTTTGTACTTCTTTGCTCAAGGAACTAATTCAGAAAAAATAACTAATGCTTCAGGTTAAAAGCCTAGAGGGAGAGGCAGTATCAGTTACCTCCGACTGTCTGCCTGACCCTATCCAAGGGGGTTGTTAGCCACGCTGGGTACGTGGATTGAACCCGCCACGAGAGGTCTCTCCATGGGTGCTACTTGGAGCAAGAGGACGCTTGGGTGCCAGGGGAGGCTCTGGTTGTATATTCCTTACCTCTGGATCCTGCATAAGAGGCCGACGAGACTTGAGATGGGATCTCGAGGCCTGCATACTAGTCAACGGGCGAAACTTGGAATAGCGATCCCTGAGGATTGCTGGGATAGCCTTCGAGCTGGTTATTTGATGTATTCCAAAGACTATGATAAATGAAGATCAAATGTTGAAAAAGGAACTTGCTTGACATTGTTTTTCTGTGCCAGTGCTTGAGTTACGTGAAGGAACCAGTGTTTAATTGGTTAATTAAGGAAGTTGTTTTTGCTTGTCAAACTAAATGTGTAGGTAAATTAGATAACTAAGCAACCCGAGAAAGTGCGGTGGATGTGACCCTGGGTCCGTCCTATGGAAGGGTGGTCCCAATTGGCCGAGAACTTTTCTCAAAGAAAATTGACAGCAAGATAACAATGACCTAGAATCTATAAAGCTAGAGTCCCAATTTATGTTGTTTTAGGGGAACGGAATGGGACTATGTCTTACGGGCAGAGAGGTTGAGCTTCGCATCCCTCTCATTTTCCATTCTCCTTGAACCAAGTGCAGTATTAATCCGCTTCAACCCTAATGTTTCTGTGCAAAGTGGTTTGTCTGGGGCTCGGCGCTAGCTACCTCCTAGGAACTTGACTATTAGGAAAACCCTGATTCAGGTCGGTCCTAAGTGGGAATGGCCAGGTGCTTCCGCTTTGTGGCAAACTCGAGAAGACCTTGATCGCAAACCCCGTGACATTCCTTGTGAGTGATGGGCAATGCTTTCTAGACTCTCTTTCCGATGGGCTGCTAAGACATGTCAAACAAGTGGATAGGGGGACACGTTACAATTGGTATTAGAGCAAACCAACGGGATCTAATATTTACAAGGAAACTTAAGGAGGGGAAGTAGAGCAATGTTTCTGTTAAGAACATTTCCTTACTTACTTATGGATGTTGGGCTGCAGAGTCACGAAGCATGAAACAAATTCTTGGTGTTCCAGGTTATGTTTATGACTGCATTGCGTGCTTTAGATTATCGACAAAGGCTAGGCATGATGAATATTCTAGACCATATCTACAATCCTTCACCCATGTACATGGAACGGAGATGGACGAGTGAATCAAGAATATATTACATAGCGGCCCACTGACTTGCGTACCTTTAGACCAACTTGAAGAGAATCAAGTGGATGGAGGATTTAAAGATCGTGAAGCTGTTCATCTTTGTCGAGGCTCACGCAAATGCAACCCTACATGTCGATGGTTGGAAGGTCAACCAAAACAAGTATGTGTGTGAGAAAGTGACTCGAATAATCCATGCCGACAGAATCAAGGTGCTGGGATGTTATGAGAAGAACGGGCATCAAAGGAAGGGATACCCCAAGCTTCCTATGACCTATCAATTCCTGAAAATCCATGACCCTTCTCTATATTATTACTCAATCCCCATAGCCAAATGTAACACAATCCTATTTTCCCCAAACTGATGTATCAGCTTGTTCTACCTTCCCAAAATAAATGTACTAAAAAGGGCTATGCCCACATGAATGAATAATATTTTTTATCACTGTCTGTCATGGCTGTAAGTGTTGGTAAAGGAGTTATGTGACTAGGTCACTTGGCTAAAAGCTGAACTAGGCATATTAATGTAATGTGAGAAAACGTTTAGTAAGTTCTTAATGTAAAGAATCTTATTGCCCAGGTGCAACCCCAAGTGCAGATTCTTAGTCCGACCCTTGCACTAAGTAAAGCTATAATTCAAGAGAAGAATTTCCTTCTCAAACAAATCAAGCCACCTGAATTCAATGGTAAGGGAAGGACTGTTCAAACTGACGCTGAGGTCTGGATCAAATCCATGGAGAATTATTTCGAGGTAGCAAGAGAACTGCATCCGCTAACTAAGCTATGCTCGCCAAACTGAAGCTTACCGGCGAAGCTAGACTTTGGTGGAAACAATGGTGCAGAGGCCAAGGGATCTTGGAAGGGTCAGTTACTTGGGAGAAGCTTAAAAAAGCTGTGCGAGGGAGATATCTGCCACCTGCCTACCACACACAGAAGATGAGCGAATTCTATGAATTAAAGCAGCTTGGACTATCCCTGGATGCATATTATTCAAAGTTCGTCTCTCTCTTAAAATACGCACCACAAATGGATATGACACAACAGGTGTCAAAATTTTGTGATGGGTCAAATCCACCCATAAACACCCGCTTGGAATCATTGCGCCCAACGGACCTCCAAGACGCACTCATTTGAGCTGCTCCCATAATACAGGAGGTGCAGACCAAGCCAAGGAATAACAAGACTTGGTCTTACAAGGATCAGAACAAGGGAATGTATAGGTCACAGGCTAAGAGAGCACAAGGCCAAAACCAGGGACAAAGGAAGAAAGCTAGGGCCAACACTGTCAACAATTTCGTTCCTACACAAGGTAATGGCCGCAATCTCCGTTGCTTCCATTACAATAAACATGGTCACTTTAAAAGGCAATGTCCCAAGCTTAGTAGAGGACAACGTCAAGGGCCATTCCACGGAGCTGTCCAAGGCCAAGAAGCCACCATCATGGCCAGAGGGAGAACCTCCAGTGTTGCCAAAAAGGAGCTGGATGATGAAGAAGATCCATCCATTGAAGCTGACATTGAGAGGGCAACGATTCATGCCGCTCTTCACAAGAAAGACCCGAATTGCCAATTCTCGGTGATTCAAACTCCATCGGATTATCAAGGAAAAAGCTTCAAAACCTTAATTGATTGTGGCAATACACATTCCTTCATTTCACCAGTTTGTGCAAAAAGAATAGGAATAGCCACAAAAGATACACCTACCTTACTTGTGGAATTAGCAAATGGTCGAGAAGTCTCTTGTACCAAGCAAATTGCTAAGGTGAAATTCCTACTGGGAGGAGAGTCGACTTCAGTCAGATTTTGAGTAATGAACCTAGGTGTCCATGAATGTTTGCTCAGAATGGATTGGCTAATACCTAATGATGCCCACATTCACTATGGAAAGGGCCAAGTCTCCTTTCGAAATTCTGAAGGGGAACTAGTTACAACTCAAGGAGAGGTTGGTAAGTCAAAAATTCAACTGGCAAAAGCAACACAGATAATAAAAGGAGTTAGGAAGGGTCTACCTATCTATTTGATTAAACTAAATAAGCTAGATCAGAATCAGGAATCTAGGGAAGAACCTTCTTGGTTAAAGAAATACGCAAACGTATTTCCTGAAGAGCTGACAGAACTTCCTCCTCAAAGGGAAGTCGATCACGAAATCAAGCTAGCGCCAGGAGCTACACCAATCGCAAAGAGACCATATAGGATGTCCATCCCATAAGCGATTGAGCTGAAGGAGCAACTCAGGCAACTCTTAGACCAAGGCTACATCCGTCCTAGCAGTTCACCATGGGGAGCTCCAGGGCTGTTCCAGAAAAAGAAAGATGGAACGCTTCGGCTATGCATTGATTACAGAGGGTTCAATCAATCGACCATTAAAAACAAATACCCCATTCCAAGAATAGATGAACTTCTTGATTGTCTTCAAGGTAGGAAGATCTTCTCTAAGATAGATCTCAGGTCTGGATATTATCAGATAAGGATCAAGGAAGAAGATATCCCGAAGACTGCATTCAGCACAAGGTATGGACACTTTGAATTCCTAGTCATGTCATTCGAGCTGACAAATGCTCCAGCTACCTTCAACAGGCTAATGCAAGATATCTTTAGGCCCTATCTTGATGACTTCGTACTCGTCTTCTTTGACAATACCCTAGTCTACTCTAAGCAAAAAAAAGATCATGAACCCCAACTTCGCATTGTTCTTGAAACAATGAGAGCACACAAGCTTTATGCTACCAAGAAGAAGAAGTGTGCATTTTTCAAGCGATAGATTGAATATCTGGGATTCATTGTATCAGGGAAGGAATTTCAATGGATCCGGCCAAGGTCAGAGACGTTCTGGAGTGGCCAACACCAACTTCTGTCAAAGAAATACGTAGTTTTCTTGGATTGACAGGATGGTATAGGGTCTTTATCAAAAACTATGCTTTGATTACAGCGCCTCTGACTGATCTACTAAAGAAGCAAGCATCAATTGTATGGTCACCTGCTGCTGAACAGACCAGCTTTGACAAACTAAAGCAAAGCTTGGTATCAATACCCATCCTGAAACTTCCTGATCTTAGTAAGAATTTTGAAGTGATAACTAATGCTAGCGCACTTGCCTTAGGATGTGTGCTCATGCAAGAAGGTCATCCCGTAGCATACTCTTCGAGGAAACTGAAGAGCCATGAAAGGAACTATGCTACCCATGATCTGGAGCTGTTGGCTGTCATCCATGCTCTCAAACTTTGGAGACACTACTTGTTGGGTAAGAAATTTTCCTTGGCGACGGACCACAAGAGTCTTAAATGGATTTTCACCCAAAATGAGCTCAATATGAGGCAACGTCGATGGATTGAAGCACTAGAAGAATATGACTTTGAAATCAAATACCGGCCTGGAAAGGAGAATGTAGTTGCCGATGCACTCAGTCACAAGGCATTTCTAAATTCTCTGATTTTGCAAGATCCATCAACAGCAAGATCTCTAGCCACAAAGGTATCCATGCCAAACAACCCAATTCTTGAGCTAGCTAGAGAAGAGGCATGCCATGACCCAACCTATCAAAAATTACTAAGGGAGATCTCCATCAAAGATCAAGACCCAAAGCTACAAACAAAGTATCAAGAATTCTCTATCCATAGTGGACTTGTCTACTTTAGGACGAGATTATGTATCCTGGCAAGCCAATCACTCAAGGAGAAGATAATTTGGGAAGCCCATGACTCCCCTTTCTCAGGACACCCTGGCTATGCCAAGACCCTTAACATGGTCGAGAAAAGCTATTATTGGGATAGGCTCAAAGGTGACGTTCTCAAATATGTCACATAATGTTTGTCTTGTCAACGCATTAAAGCCGAACATGTCAAATTGCCAGGGAAATTGCAACCACTTGACAATCCCCAAATAAAATGGGAATTCATTAGTATGGACTTTGTTATTGGCCTGCCCCAAGTTCAAGGAGGATACAACTCCATTATGGTCATGGTAGATATGCTCACCAAGGTTACACATCTTATCCCTATTAAGACAAACTATAAAGCCTCAGACATTGCAAGGTTATTCATCAAGGAGATATTCAAACTGCATGGGTTACCCAGAAGAATCATTAGTGATCGTGACTCTCTCTTCACCTCACACTTCTGGAAGGCTATCTTCGAGACCATAGGGACTCAACTCTGTTTCAGTACAACTTACCATCCCCAAACCGATGGTCAAACGGAACGAGTCAACCAAGTCATTGAAGATATGCTTAGGGCACACTGTTGTCGCAAACCCAAGAAGTGGATTCAATATTTGCCACTAGTTGAGTTTGCCTACAATGCTTCTTACCAACAAAGCATTCAGATTACCCCTTTTCAAGCATTGTATGGGCACGATTGTTGTACTCCTTTAAGCTTTTCGGATCCAACGTTGAGGGTGGAAGCTTCAAAGCAGATGCTAGGAGACATGGATGACCAAATCAAATCAATAAGATAGGACATCCAAGCCACCAAGGACAAATAGAAGGCCTACGCAGACTTGAAACGTCAAGACAGATCCTTCATTGAAGGTGATATAGTCTTCATTCACGTACATCCAAAGAAGAGTTCCCTATCCTTGGGTGAATGCAAAAAGCTAAGTCCAAGGTATTGTGGACCCTACAAGATTCTCAAGTTCCTAGGGCCTAATGCTTACAGACTTCAACTCCCTGAAGACCTAAAAGTTCATAATGTATTCCATATCAGTCTATTGAAAAAGTATGTGCCTAACCCTAGTCATGTGCTTGATGATCAACAAATTGTAATGCCTAGCCAAGGAGTCCTTGAGCTACGACCTGACAGAATCCTAGATGTTAGGGAGAGACATTTGAGATACAGCACCTTGAGGGAATACCTCATCCAGTGGAAAGATTATCCCAGAGAGGATGCCACCTGGATGGATGAACGTACTCTCAACCAACAATACCCCCAGATCTTCTCGAGATGGGGACATCTCGATTCCTCTAAGGGGGAGAGAATGTAATATTTCCACAACAAAATATTAAAAGACCCTGGATCCCGCGCAAAAGCAACCCGAAGTAAATCTCCCACAACCAAGAAACGCTGGCCTAAGTGCTCCATCCTCGTGTACTAACAAACACCCACCCCCGCGTTGTGCATAGGAAACCATGGCTCAAAACCGTAGTCCCCTGCAGGAACACCCCTTCATAGGAAAAAGGATAATGAATTATTTGCAAAAAAGAATTTATAACTCCCTCTCCTTCACCCGTTGCATGGCGAGGAGAGTGAGAGGGAGTATGTGTTGGAGTGTGAAGGGGCATGGGGAGGAGGGCATGCAACCTGCCACTTGTGTGCCCCCCCCTTCACCCCATATAAACCCCCCTCCCAAGCTTGGGAGGGGCATCGTGGTGCTGCCCGCCGTCGACCTGCTCCCGCTGCCGTACTGGCCACGTCGCGTGGCTGTTGCTACCCCCATCGTCGTCGTCGTCGTCATCATCATCATCCCCACCAATACACGTCATCTCCCTATTTATCTAGAAGCTTGAGAAGCTTCTATTGAAGCTTCTCTAGGCCAAGTTCACCCGTGCCTCCCGGTTTTTTTTCTAGACCGTGTCTTGCAAGGCTTGTTTCCTGCGCAGGGAAGGAGATCTCGGGCAGTAGTAACCTCGAAGCTCGTAAGGGAGCCAAGGGAGAGTTCGCCGAGTCAAAATTTACTTCGTCAATGGCTCCTAAGCAAAAGTCCAGAGGAGCGCACGCAGGAGCTTCCACCCAATGTACAAGAGTGGACAACCCCCCGATATTGAATGCCCAGGTTCTGAATAATATTCCCGCATGGAAAGGTTGCATAAAGCATGTTTTAATTCACATAGGAAACTTAAATGCATTGGAAAATTTAAATACTCGTTCGATTTACAAAGTTTAGTTGCATGACGAGTACTTGCATTTGCTTGCACTTCCATGGTCAAGGGTAGTTGCATTTTTGAACGTATGATGCATAAGTTAAAAGATGAAATTGTGAAAAGGCATCCTTGTTGCATCACGCAAAGGACAAGGCATATAACACATAATGCACTTATGTAATAATTTCCTAGTTGTGACTCATGTATAAGATAATCGTAGACGGTCATTAAATGATGTCTAGATAGTTGCAATGTATGGAAAAGATTTATGAACTTTGCAAATCACATGCAATGGTAGTTACATTCTAGGTTGGGTTAAGTGATAAAGGAAGGATTAAATCAATGATGGATTCATGGTATCTGATCATGAAAGAATGATACACCCATGCATGGAGTTCTTTTATCAAAGTTTGAATTTGGGAAAGGATGCATCTTCATTAAAATACTAAAGCTTGAATTCGATGCATAAAACGTAGGGTTTATAAGAATAGCTCTGAATGTCAATCAATATCGCATAGGGCAAGGAAAAGAAATATCACTATAGATCCTATAGTTGCATAAAGGTAAAAGGTCTATGGTCTTGAAATTGCATATTCACATGGAATGATACATCTCATACATCTTGCAGTTATTTACATCTTTTAGGAAAATTATTTGCATCTCTAAGGGAAAGATCACCTCTAATCGTAAGACAATTAGATCAATTAGGTAAATCGCATGTAATTGTGTAACTCACAGGAGATTCATAAAGGCGTGAATAGTTGGCATACGACAAACACCTCAATGTGCTGGGTTAGGTTAAGTTATGTTAAATTTCTACCTAGTATTACACTTGGGATCTAGAAATGATTATGCTTGTAAATCAGTTTAGAGAGCACTATTTGCTTTGTTGCTCAAGGAACTAAAAGATGAAAAGATATCTAATGCTTCAGGTTGAAGGCCTGAAGGGAGAGGCAGCTTCAATTACCCCCGACTGTCTACCTGACCCTAACCAAGGGGGTACCGCGCCGGGAAGGTGGACCGAACCCGCCGCGAGAGGTCTCTCCGTTGAGTGCTACTTGGAGCAGGAGGACGCTTGGGTGCCAAGGGGGCTCTGGTTGTAAACCCCTCGCCTTCCGAGCCCTGCACAAGAGGCCAACATGACTCGGGATTGGATCTCGAGGCCTGCATATAAGTCTACGCGCGGAATCTTGGATTAGTAATCCCTGTGGATTGCTGGATACCCTTTGGGCGGATTATGGATAAGCCTACGGGCTAGACTTTATAAATGTATTTCAAAGATAAATATGATAAGCTGTTGAAAAGGAACTTGTTTGACATTGTTTTTCTATGTCAAGTGCTATGATTACGTGAAGGAACCAATGCCTAACGGGCTAATTAAGGAAGTTGATTAATACATGTCCATTGATACATGTCCAACTAAACGTGGTATGTAATTAGATAACTAAATCAAACCGAGGAAAGTACGGTGGATGTGGCCATGGGTCCTTCCTACGGTTGGGTGGTCCCACTTGGCCAGGAACTTTTCTCAATCATAAATGATAGCAAAAAGATCGTTTCAAAGGACATGAATAGTAAGGGCACTGACCTAGAGTCTAAGTTATAATAATCCCAATTTACGTTGTTTTAGGGGAACAGAATGGGGCTATGCCTTATGGCAAAGAGGTTGAGCTTTGCATCCCTTTCGTTTCCCATTCTCCTTGAACCAAGTATAGCGTGAATCCGCTTTGGCCCTGGCGTTTCTGTGTAAAGTAGTTCACTTGGGGTTCGACGCTAGTTGCTGTTTAGGAAATGACCATTAGGGAAAACCCTGATTCAGGTCGGTCCTAAGTGGGAACGGCCAGAATATTTCCTCTATGTGGCAGATGCAGAAAGTCCTAGATCGCAAACCCCGTGACATTCCATGGGAGTGCCGGTGGAGCTTTCTAGACATCCTTTCCGATGGACTACTAAGACGTGTCCTAAAGATAACAAGTGGACACGTTACAAGCTCATTCTCTTGAGCTCCTGTCACTCCCCGACTTCCCGAGCTTCTTCCCGGCCTATTGAGGCACCATCAGGGCATTGACATTGAGGTATTGCTTCATTATTTCAGAGTTTTACTTCAGTCCACAGGTCTAGGTAAACAAGGTTTTCACAGGTTGTGGGCAGCCATAGCTCACACCTCTTGGAGCTTCCTTCACCTGGATCTTGCTTCCAACCTATCAAGGCTTGTTGAGGCTTGGTGTAGGCCTTCTTTGGCCCCCATTTGTGTCCCCCTTTGGGCCCCATTGTTGACACATGGAACAGCAGACCCCCCCAGCCAGCTCACATTTTTTTTGCGCCTATTTCAAAATCTAGCCCAAAAATCACTCTTTTTGTCATATCTCGAGCGTTTGGAACCCGATTCAGGCAAGGTAAGAGTATAAGTTGGGGTTTTGGCACACTCTGGACACGATGGTGATTTCGGATTTGCCAAATTTTGACGACATAATATTTTGCAATAGATTTCAGGTCTGAGACAGCATATATTTGTATGCCTATGGCTTATGTGATGCTTCTACTAATGTCTATTGATACCGGATCACTTGTGGATGTTATGCCTCTTATGTGAGATGCATTTGGAGCTGATTTAGCTCAGCCATTAACTGTTTTGAACAATCCCAGATCTGTCCAAAACAGGGCAGCCACCTGTTACTTCAATTTTATGCTTACAGATCTTGGCATTTGATGCCCGATTATGCCCGGTTGGTGCCTATATATACAGGAATGTATGCCTATGGTTTGCCTATGGATTTGAGCTTGGATTGAGCACTGATTTGCTCAGTTTACAGAGGCTATATGCTGCTGGAAACTTCAGGGCTGAAGCTATTTATGCTACAGTTGGATTATGCCTATTGGTCACAGGGTGCTCCCGGCTACTCGGTATGATATCATGATGTATTTGGACTATGTCACATGTCTTGTTTATGCTCCAGAATGCTTTTGAGCTGAGATTAGAGCTCGATTTGACTTTGACTGTCACTTCTTTATAGCTGGCATTTCATCTATGACATGGTTTATGCCTAGGCTACCTAGTACGGGTTATGATGTCTTGGTGAATGCTTTATGCTTTGGTTGTGGATGGCAATTGTTTGAGCTCGTCTCGACATTCATTTGAGTATTCCCTTGAGCTGTTGGACATTGACTTGGATTTTTTCGTTACGACTTGGCTTTTTCCATTACAACCTTGGATGCTATTGAGGCATTGTCTTGGTTACCTATCTTTGGTACTTTGACTTAGTTTGCTTGAGCTGTTGAGCTCGTTTATCTGCCTTTTGAGCTAGTGGGAGCAGCTTGTATGCTTGACCGACTTTGAGCAGGAGGTTTATGCTATTTTGAGCATTTTGCAGATACTTGAGACTTTAGGATCTCTTACACTTAAATGTTTGCATGGTTCATGCACTGATATCTTGGAGTTGCTTTTGACCTAAGCTTGGGCTTTGCACTCTTGTGAGCATACACCTACTGGTCTCAGGTCTTGTCACTGCTATGTATACTTTGCCCTATTGTCCAGGGGGTATGCCTACTCGCTGAAAAATGCTTTGGTGACATGTTTGGGTGTTTGCTCAGGGTCTTCATGACTGTTTGGTACTGATTTATGCCTGTTTATGACTGATCATGTCTTGGCTGTCACTTCTTGACTTGGTGCAGTGATTTGGTCAGCAATTGCCTCTCACAATACCCTACTATCATTTATTACAGCAACCATATAACTCCGGACTGACATGGATTTTTCATGCTGAAATATTCTGAAATGATGTACTTTCACTAGTACTTGGTGGGTAGCAGCTCTGCTTACACTTTTCTCACCATTTTTTCTCTCAATTTTGGTGATTTTTTTGTCATTTTTTGTAGTAAACAGCACGCAGTTTTAAACTGTCTGCAGTCTTCCAGCCTGCATTATGGCAAGTTCGTCCACTGATCATGCTATTTTCAACATCACTAAGTTTAATGGTACGAATTACTCTTATTGTAAGAGCCAGATTTGGCACGTGTTGGTGCAAAAATCACAGATCAAACCTTTGAGGTTGAGCGGGCATCTGCCTGCAACTATGCCAGATGAGAAATGGCTTGAGCTTGATGAGTTATGCAAGTCCACTATTGTATTATCTCTCACAAAATAGGTTCATTACAATGTATTTGAGGAAGAACTGAGTGCATGGCAGTTGTGGGATAAAATCAAGAATCTCTATGATAAGAAAAGTCCAGCAAGTTAGATGTATTGGCTGAAGCAGCTTATGGATCTACGCATGAAGGAGAATGTGACCATGTCTACTCACTTGAGCTAGTTCCATGCTATACTCAAGAACTTGACTTCACAGGACATCACTTTTGCAGAGGATGTCACTCCTCTTTTCTTGCTTGGTACTCTTAATCAGTCATGGGATGTATTTCGTACTGCATTATGTGCCTCTACTACTACCTTGAAATTATCTAATGTTGAGAGTGCTCTTCTATAGGAAGAGGTTAACTGTAAGAATTTGAATGCCTCTCGTGTGTTGCATGCTATGACACTTAGAGGCAAGAATGATGGATATGGAAAGCATGGCAGTGGCAATGGCCGTGGACAGGATTCTCAGAAATCTCGGTCCAAGTCTTGTGGGAAGTCACGTAGCAAATCCCGTGGCAGGAATGCAAATGTTACTTGTCACCATTGTGGGAAAAATGGCCACATTAAGCCACAATGCCATGAACTGCGCAATGAAAGGTGCAAAGATAAGGGGAAAGACAAAGTGCAGGATAAGTCTTCTTATCATAGCATAGTGCCTGCAAAGTCCGGTGTTAAAATTGAAGAGATCAATGCTATGCAGCCTGAGGATGTTGATGATGATTATATCCTTGCAGCTTCTTCTAGTGCTTCGCAGATGATAGAGATATACTCTATGTATGCACAGTGTTGGCTCTTGGACTTAGGTGCGTCCTTTCATGTGACACCTTGCCAAGAGTGGTTTCATTCATACCGTAATGTTTCGGGTTCTGTGCGCTTGGGTGATGACAGCTCTCTTGATATTGTGGGCATTGGTGATGTTAGGCTACAGTTTCCTTCTAGCAGCAATTTTGTTATGCAAGATGTATGTCATGTAGTTGCTTTGACACGCAATCTCATGTTAGCTGGATAGCTTGATGATGTAGGTTATCATGTATCTTTTGGAGACTCTACATGGAAGATCACTCGTGGCAGACTTGTGATTGCGAGAGGTGCCAAGGCTGGCAGCCTCTATCCCTTGATTGTATCCACTTCTTTCCTTGATCATGTTTTGTCTGTGGGTTCTATCCCACATGTATCTCTTTGGCATGCCCATTTGGGCCATATGTCTTTAAAGGGAATGAAAATGCTTTCTGGTTTGGGCCATGTATCTCTTTGGCATACCCGTTTGGGCCATATATCTTTGAAGGGAATGAAAATTATTTCTGGTTTGTAGTACTTACCGCCCCTTGATTATGCATGTTTTGATTCATGTGAGCATTGTCTTTATGGCAGGCTGACTAGGTCTACATATAAGAAGTTTGGTAGGCCATGCATGAGTGAGCCCTTGCAATTGGTACATTCAGATGTCTATGGTCTCATGCCTTGTCAGTCTATGGGTGGTGCAAAGTATTTTGTTACTTTCATAGATGATTTTTCACGAAAAGTTTGGGCTTATCCCATTAAGCTAAAATCTGATATCTTGGCTGTGTTTCAGAGATGGCTTGCATTGGTTGAGAACCAGTCTAGATATAGGCTAAAATACCTAAGGACAGATAATGGGGGTGAGTATGTCTCATGTGCTTTTAAGCAGTTATGTGATGAGAGGGGTATTAAGCGTCAGTTGACCGCCCCCTACACCCCCCCAAGAATGTTTTGGCTGAGCGGATGAATAGAACCATCCAAGAGCATGTATGTAGTACACTTAGTCATGCAGGCCTACCACAGAGCTTTTAGGCTGAGGCAGTTAGTACAGCTATGCATGTCATAAATAGATCACCTTCTAGTGGTTTGGATTTCCAAGTTGCAGAGAAGGTATGGACTGGAAAACCTCCCTCTTATGCTCATCTCCGTGTCTTTAGATATGAGGCATTTTGCCATGTGCGTAAGGACAAGAGAAGTAAGCTAGATCCTAAGAGTGTCAAATGCATTTTCCTTGGTTATGGGGATGCAGGCGAGATGGGTTACCGTCTCTTATCCGCAGGCGAAAAGTCATCCGCAATCATGATGTAGTCTTCCATGAAAACAAGATGCATCGGCAGCCTTGAGAGAGTTGTTGAGATCCGTAGGGTCATATTTCACGAGGAGCCGAGAGCTCCCGCACAGCTAGTTGGATAGCCTACAGCTGCAACAGATGCTCATGGTCAGGGTGTTGGACAGCTGGGCAGGCAGCAGAGCCTCCCGTGAGACGATCTACTAGAGACAGACATCCACCTGATAGATTTCAGCCCTCGATGCATTATGTCTTGGTTACAGATGCAGGAGAGCCTTTCACCTATGATGAGGCTATGTGCAGGGGTGACAGTCACTCATGGGAGAGGGCTATGCAGTCTGAGATAGACTCCTTGCATAAGAATGAGACTTGGGATTTAGTTTCCTTGCCTGAGGGCAAGAAGGATTTGCCATGCAAGTGGGTGTACAAGCTGAAAAGTACCCTTAGATACCCCAAGCTGGCATACAAGGCTAGACTGGTAGCAAAGGGTTTTAAGCAGGAGCATGGTGTGGACTTTGATGAGGTCTTTTCTCTTATGGTTAAGATGACCACCCTGCACTTAGTCTTGGCTTTGGTTGCTCAGCTTGACTTGGATTTATACCAGATGGATGTCAAGACGGCTTTCTTATATGGGGACTTGCATGATGAGATTTATATGGAGCAGCCTAAGGGCTTTGCAGATCCTGGCAGGGAGCACCTAGTGTGCAAATTGAAGAAAAGTCTTTATGGCTTGAAGCAGGAACCTAGGGAGTGGTATCATAAGTTTGATGCCTTTATGTAGTCACTGGGCTATAGCAGGAGTGCTATGGATCCGTGTCTTTACACAAAGAAAGTCCATGATGGTTCTTTATTGATTTTGGTACTCTATGTGGATGATATGCTGATAGCAGGGAAAGCTCATGATGAGTTAGATGCTCTTAAGGCTTAGCTCAAGAAGAGCTTTGAGATTAAAGATCTGGGACAGGCCTCTCACATACTTGGTATATACATTAGATGCAACAGGCATCAGGGACTCCTCTACTTGTCATAGAGGGAGTACATTCATAAAGTCCTTGAGTGCTTCCGCATGCAGGACGTAAAGCCTATTGGCTGTCCATTGCCTTCTTATGTGAAGGTATCACAGGCTGATTATCAGCACACAGATGAGCAGAGGGCCAAGATGGCCAAGATTCCTCGTGCATCTACAGTGGGCAGTCTTATCTATGCCATGATAGCCACTCGTCTAGATATTTCCTTTGCAGTTGGTGTTGTGGCACACTATATGGCTACACCTAGCAAGAAGCATTGGGATGCTGTGAAGGGTATCATGAGGTACCTGAAGGACACTACAGATATGTGCATATCTTGTGGCAGCCAGGATACAGGAGTCGTGGGGTACACTAACTCTGATTATGCAGGACATGCAGATAGTAGGAAGTCCACTTCCGGCTATGTATTCACTATGCTGGAGGTGCTGTTTCTTGGATTTCCAGGGTGCAAAAATGCACGACCCTTTTCTACAGAGGCCGAGTATGTTGCAGCCACTGAGACTTGCAAGGAGGCCATTTGGTTGGGTCGTTTGGTTGCTGACCTTGGTATTGATGCTATCCCTACACTGCATTCGATTTCTATAAGTGCTATTCAGTTAGCCAAGAATCTGATCTTCCATGCAAAGACGAAATACATTGAGGTGAGGTATCACTTCATATGTGGGGTCATTGAGGACAAGTCTGTTGATCTTGTCAAGATCTTGACTGACTAGAATCCTACAGTTCTGCTCACAAAAAGCATCTCTACAGAGTGCTTTGCCTTCCTCAGGAGATTGATGGGCATGGGATGAGATGACATCTTTCCTCATCCTGTTGTACATGTGTACATGTTGTATTGCCTTTTTTTCTTTTTCTTTTCACTCCTCAATAGGGCAGATTCGCCTTTAAGTGGGAGGTTGTTGGGGGTAAAGGCACCTCCGCCTAGCCGCCCGTGTATTACTACACTGACAGTCACTACCACTGCACACTGCAGGTGATGGGCGCCCGTCACCGTCATTTTAATCTTTATTCTTTTAGTGACAGTTTGAATAAAGGAAGGCCCGGTCACACATTGTGACTATTGGAGTTCCCATTTCTAGTCTCTCCCTTTCTTGCTCTTGCTCTCCCGCCATAGCTCTCACATGCAAGCTTCGATCCTTCTCACCTTTCAATGTCCTAAGCTCAAAATCATTCAATAGCATAACCAAGCATAGAGCTTTGATGTCATGCACCAATACATCCGATAGAATGCCTGAATGGCATGAAAGAGCATTAGGCGTAGACTATCCCTGTTAAAAGCTTGTTGTCCACTGTATGTATAGCAATAAAATGATAGTCAAGACTAAAAAAAAATGAGCTCAATCAAAGACCAAAAGCATTCTGGGCATGGCCAAGCATGTGGCATCAACCATAGACATCAATGTAACATCTCAAGTAGTTGGCAACAAGCAATAGGCATATGCTTTCACTGATAAAATAACCTTTAGCCTTGATTATTACAATAGTAAAAATGATAGTAAAACTGAGCCAAATATGGGCTCAAATTAGTCCAAAGTTATTCCAATACATTGGCCAAACATTCCCCAAGTGTTCAGCATCAAATGAGCATCCTGAGAGAATCACATAAGCCAAGAGCATGACATTTCCCAAATAAACAGCATTCAGCCCAATTATGACAGGAGTGATATCTATAAGAAAACTAAGCTAAAAGAGAGCTCAAATCAGTCCAATAGCATCTCAAATCAATGGCATATGATCGCATAACTATCTGACAACAAAACATAGGTATATGAGCATCGTGAGAAGCATATACGAGCTCCAAACATTGAAGATATGGTTGTCCCTGTTTTATGACAACATGTTGCCCTATTTGCATAGTTAACATCCGATGCTCAATGACACAAAACCAATGCTCAATGTTAATAGTCAATGACAAGAGGAGTGGTAAACAATGCTTAAGCCTTTGTCCAATGCTAGGAAGTGGTTGACCAAGCACAAGTGCTTGAAAGTGGTCACAACTAAAAAAATGTGTTTGTATTTCCAACCCTGAATATTGAGCTGAATACTCCCTAAAATAAGCTCAATGTAGGCTCAAGATTTCCTTGAGATAGCCCCAATAGGTCATGAGAAGTCCTAGAGCAATGAATGAGAGCTCAATATGAACCTAAAGAGGTGGAGCTATGGCTACCAATGGTGAGATAGAGCTGAAGCAATACCAAATTGAGCTCAATCTCACACAGAGAACATAGCTTTGATACTAGTTGAAGGGAGAAGCCCAAGTGGAAGCATGAGCAAGCAGAAGAAAGAGAGATGTGAGCTATGTGGCAGATTGAGCAAGAGAGAGAGACTCAAGATGTGGGAACTCCAACAATCACAATGTGTGATCAGCCTTCCCTTTATTCAAATGTCACTGAAAGAATAAAGAATGAAGTGACACTGATGAAAACCCACCACCTACAGTATGCAGGTGTGGGTGCTGTCAGTGTTGTGATACATAGGCAGCTAGGCACAAGCACCTTTACCCCCAACACATGCAATGGAGTACCATTCCTATATTGAGCTTCTTTCCCTTTCTAGTAGTAGACAACATTGAGAATTATTTGTAGACCCTATTTTGAGTAGGAAGCAACAAGTTAAAGACTAATTTTTGCAACTAACTAGCAAGCCTTGACAAGGAGTATTTTAGGCATAGTCGTGCATTTATTAAGGGTTATTTTACCTCTTACAAAAATCAGCATCAATTACACATATTATAAGGGGTTCTTACTCAGCTATATTGGTATTTGGCCTTTACGCCCAACAACCTTCCACTTAAAGGCCAATGTTGTTGGGGGTTAAAGGCCACATGTGCCTAGCCACTTACATTTACTTGTACTTACCATCCACATACCTATTTATGGCAAGCGGCGATCGCTTGCCACTATCACTTTATTCTTTACTCTTATTGTGACAATAGAATAAGAAGAGATAAGCTACACATTGTGACTACTAGAGTTTTCACACACCATCTCTCTCTTCTTTGTTTGAACCTATATAGCTATTGTTTTCGCTTGTTCTTGCACTTTTACTCCACCTTTCAATGAGTGTCAAAGTAGGCATTCAAGGAGTGTCATTGATCATTACATTCACTCCATGAAGAAGCTTCATTCACTATTTTCATACTAGCCATTGACTCGTACTCTCAAGGTATGCATTGACCTTCTCTATTCATTGGCTTGCTTTAGCTTGTTTCTAACTTTTTCAAGGAGCTTCCTTAGGACCCTGTGAGCCTCTCTAGGTGGCCTTTGACATTAGCAAAGCAACAGTTGGCTACATGAATTGCACCTAATCTGATACCCTCTTTCTTGGCATGGTCAATCACTCCTAACTTCTACTTGGTCTCTTGGATACTTGGCAAACCTCTTGGAATCACTCCCCCACATTAGAGACTTGGTTTGAAGCATCATTTGGTGTGTCTTTGGTTAGCCAATTGACCTAGTGTTTGAAACAATTTTCTCTATACTTTGGTGAACAACACCTACTAGACTCCATAGTATTTATGTAGTACTGCTTTTGGGATGCTATCTCAATGCTTGGATGTTAGTGGATGTCTTCATAGCAAGCATAAAATAATGAAGCCTTATACTTTGAATGCCTATAGCATAGCCACCATCATGATGATGATTTGAGTGATCATCTAGATGAATGCTCACAAGGATACCTATCACTCAAGGAATATTGAATTTGCCACATCATATGATTAGTTATTGATCTCCATATCAACATGGATGGTTGGAAGTCAGAAACTTGACCCTAGGCTTGCCTATAAAGAGAGAAAGCATTAAGTTTTGAAGTACATGAGAGCAATTCACAACTTGTACATTGCTAGAGAGGGAGCCTTTGTGTGTTGAGGAACTCATAAGGTCTGTGCCTTGAGGTTTTGTTGTGTACAAAAGGCTTATTCCTCTTGTGTGATATAGGAAAAGGTGGTTAGTTATCCTTTTTGTGGTGATATTATGTTCTTGGGGAATGCTGTAGTAGCAAGGAGGGAGTTTCCCTCTTTGGAATTTCAGGGTTTATGATAGACATTTTGATAAAAGAAGACTATCCCATCCATGTACCTTTCTTGGCCATGAGGATTTCTATCTTCATCAAGCTGAAGATCCAAGAGTTCAAGGAAGACAAGTCTGTAAGATTTTGGAAGGCCAAGTTGAGCTTCCCGTTAGAGTCAAAGATCTCCCCAAATTGCTCTTAGGGTTTGTGTTTATGTGTTTGTGGTGAAGAGTTTTCATCTTGTGGGATGTTTGGAAAGTTTGGCTCTCGAGTCCTTTGGTGGTATCCTTGCATTGGTGTTTTTGTCTTGTTGGATTTTTTGTTGTGTGCTCTGAAGATGCTTCTCTTGATTGTATGAGAACCATGGGTAGTGAATTGTCCATTTGTATATTGATATTCCAAGTTTGAAGGAGCTCTCATGTCAAATAAAGAGATAGTATTTGTGTATACAGTGCTCGATAGAGTCTCTACCACCATAGGATTTTTAGTCATGATATTAGAAGTGTGGCCTTTCTTATGGAGACATAAGCTTTTGTAAATGCCCTTAGACATCGAGTTATGTCATAGATTTGATGCTCTATGTGTCACTAGGCATAAAGGCAAATAAGACTTTGTAGCAAGCTATGCAACAAGGGATAAAATATCTATAAATGGTCCATACTCAATTCCTTTCTCAGTGTCACTATTAGCAAAGCTAAAAGCAATGGTATAATAAGTGTTATCTATGACAGTAAAAGTGTTGCTATTACATGGATGCTTATAGGTACACTATTTTGTGGGGAAAAGAATCAGGAAATTTGCAAAGACATTTTTCCATGATGAAGATGTGAATCAAAGAGGAGAGTGAATGAAGAGAGAAGACCAATGAATGAGGAGAGCCAAAGGGAGTGAATGACGAGCTATGGAGAGAGCGACAAGGAGGCTCGAGGTGAGTCCCCACTTCCTCTCCCCTTTTGTGCATTTTCTTTATTATGGGGATATATATATATATATATATCATATCCCTCTCTTGATCATGAGCATTTAAAAATAAAACGATTCATTTGATTTGATAACTACATATTGAAAGATACACTTACTTAAAACATTAAATTCTTTAATAGAATTTTTAGAAGTGTATTAAATTATAAATCACAAATATATATCACATGCATTAGTGCTTTAGTTGGTTTTATTCAAGCGTTTTAAATTTTAAAACTCAAATATTTAATCATGCATGGAGATGTTATAGATGAAGTTTTGGCCCTTGATTGACACATATGGAGAGGAATAGGTTTAGTTGGAAAGTCTAAGAGGTTGGAAATAATAATGTGGGGAAATACTAGCTACATTGGATAGTATATAAGGTGTAAGAGACTTTTATTTTTTGCCATTTAGTTAATATAAAGTCTCTTCCTCTCACATCTTCTTTCTCTCAACTTCTATGGCTTCTCTTACCTCTTTCCAATCTTTCTCTCTCCTTGCTTAGAATTTCTCTCTCCTTTTCACTCTTCCTTTCTCTCTCCTTATTTTCTCTCTTCTAGCTCATTCCTTTACAAGTGGTGTCAAAGTTGTGTCTGCGATCCTTTTCTAATTCTTTTTAAAGTTTATTTTCTCTATTTTCTAGTTAGGAAATCTATGGACTGTCCTATTATTACATCAAGTATAGACATGGTAGGAGGCATCTAAGTGACCAATGGTCTCACAAACCAAGAAGACAGTAGACCTAGAAGCATTAATGGAGTCCTTGACCAAAGTTGGAGGCAAATCACCAAAGATAGAAACATGCTTTTAAATTTCAAGCTATTTTGGAGGTGCTTTTGTTAAATACATGGTAATTGGAGTCAGCCAATGTTAGGAGCTCAATTATGTACTCTCTTTCCCCTTCCTTCTTCAAGTTGTCCACAAACCTCTATGGAAGATTTTGCTCCTATCTTCCTCCTATAAGATTCTTCATATCAAATACCACTTTAACTTGATTATTTACATCATTTGGAAGAGATAGAGTACCATTATGATGGGCATTGAGTCCACAAAATCATCAAGCAATTCAGCACAATTTGTCCTAGTACACATGGTAGCCACAGTAGACAAACGTTTGAAGATAACTCTATGATTTGTGTATTGGATGACTCCTATGCTTCATTCATGGCTATGATAAGCTTCATTTGACCAAAATGAAGGTTTTTCATCCTCCATCGAAGCAATATTGAATCCCTCCTATTGGAATAAATAGGGCAACAACAAATATTTTTATTTTTCTCAAGATTTAGAGCATTATAAGGCATCAATGCTTGCTCAATGTTAGTCTATGTTAACCAGTTTTGGTAAGAAATTACAAAATGGGGCAAAAGTGGAGCATGTGAGAGGAAACAACCAAGGGCAACAGAAAAAAGTAGTAGGATAAAGAGAAAAGCAAGTGAACGATTGGAAAAGAGTCAAAGAGATTGTGCACAGTGGGAAAAGACAATGGACCGACATTATGTGCCAACATTTAACACCATATTGCATGTTATGGATATAAGTTGCTAAATTAATTTTTCTCAAGCGTCGAGCTCACTCCCATGCAACTTGTAAAATCAAAAGTGCAATTACTATTATGCACAGCTATATAAGTCAACCTCTTGCAAAAAATAGATAGCTCAAAGGGTTGCAAGACCCTCAAGGCAGGTCTTAAGTGAATGGATGGCAAGCACCAATAAAGAATAGGGCCCTACCCATGCTTTAAAAATTAAAACTATATATATATATATATATATATATGTATATGTATAAGGTGAGAAAACTTATTTGTAACTCATTCGACGACCAATGCAACAAAAGCTTATTTGCTTCTTTACTACTGCCTTGTTTCTTCACCTCTGAGTACTATGTGTATGTGAGCTTTCTGAGGCAAGGAGAGAGAAGTCTTGTGAGGGCTTGTGTGTTGGTTCTTGCTCTATGTTTGCTCCACTACCCTTTATCTTTACCTTCTTGGGATTCTTTCCCAGATTGAGGATAGAGAGATTGAGTTGTTGCATCATGTGCAGAGAGCTTGAGGGACCTTGAGAGAGAGAGATATCAAAGGTGAAACTATCTTGACTTGGGCAAACAAGAAAGAGCATCTACTTCACACATGCAAGGGATGATGTAGCAAGAAGTGCAAAGCTTGAGTGTGGATGTTGGTGGAGTCCTTGGAGCTTCACAGCTCGCAACACTCATCTAGAGTACAACACAATGAGCCTCTTGTTTTGACTATTTTCTTTTGGTATTCTATTTGCTTTAGTGGGCTATGGGTAGCTAGCTAAGTGAGATAGATTTGATGGAAGGAGATTTTGCAGGGTGAGAGATCATAAGCAAACGCAGTTAAAGAAGGCACATGAGTGATTTGTGTTTCCTGTCTAGATCCAACAAGTAGGGACTCAAACCTACATTTTGGTTCCGTTGCTGAAACATGATGGAATCTCTCTTTTTGAGTCTCTAACCATAGATGGTGAGTGAAATACACCAAGTTTGAGAGCAAGATGGGTTTTTTCCCATAATGAACTTGATGCAAAAACCTCACATGTCTTAATCAGGACAGATTGATTAGAAGAATATCGATCCATGAACTGTATGTGTATTTTTCTTTTCATTGGATAGGTTGGATTGTGGAAAAAAAATTCTAGATTAGAAAAAAAACATTTTGATTCATTTAAAAAATTTAGAAAAAAACATAAAACAAAATAATTGCACTTGCTTGTAAATCTCATATCATGCAATAGAGGCAACAATGTGTGCTTAAGCACTTGGATGAGCTTCATGGGCTAGAAAGCCATATAAGTTGCAAGTTTTTTCCTTGATTTTTCCAATTTTTATCATGGGATTCATTGGCATATCATGGGTATAGAGTTTGATGGTAACTAGCTAGTTGCAGTCAATGATCGAGTACCCACAAAGAGCATTGAGTGGATATCATTGTGATTTTTGTGCAAGACAAAAAGAAAATCATAAGAAGAATAAAAATTGGATGAAATTTCTGTAACAAATTTGAATTTTCTTATTTTGATTAATTAAGAAAGAGGCTCTTAGAAGTGGTGGTACCTGCAATAACTATGTACATTGTTTGCTAGCTATGTGTTGAAGCATATTTTAAAAGGGTAAAGTAATGTAGGTGATGTTGTAGACTTGCTAGGTTTTTTTATATTTATGTTGAATTTTTTATGAGAATTGATGCTAGAGCAAATGGGCAAAGGATAGTGGCAACAGGTTGACAACTAGCTAGTCACAATTTCCATAGGTAGCCTACAAAGCTAGAATATAAGTGCATGAAGGAAAAGAAGAGTGCTAGTCATCTAGCATCAGTAATTCAGCCTAAAATTCAGTTTTTGAACTGAGCTTGCATGGAATATTGATCTTATGATAGCTAGCTAGACTTTCACAAGACAAGTACCAACTGTATACTATAAGAAGGGGACATAGTTAGAATTTACGAGAGCTAGTTTGGGACTATTGTGTGGACTTGTTTTTGAAATAAGTTTTCTAAATTTTCTCTATAAAATATCTATTAATTTTTTCTAATTTCTTAATATTCATTGGTTGGGATGAAAAGGTTTCTTTCAAGCTAATTAGATGATGACTAGCTAGTCAACAATAATTGTCTAGCATGCTATTTGTGGGTTTTCTATTGATGACACATTCAAGATTATATTTGTCATAATTCACTTTTTTTTCCAGTAAACTTTTTTATCTTGGGTTGAATATCAAATCATTAGGCATTATAACCAATTGGGGTGAACAGATAGGTGCCAAAACTGTTGGGAGTGTTTAAAATCTTGTGATCATCCAAATCAGACTACAAACCTATCAATTCTCTAATTTTTGTTGATTACTAACCACACATGTTGCAAGGGTTGCACGACTCATCGAGAAAGTCCTCTATAGGGTTGACTAGCTCTTTCCTATGGAAATAGAAGAGTATATAGTTTGAGAAGGTAAGGGCTCATGTGCAAGAATCCTTGGGTTCCACTTCCATACCACAAAATTCATTGATATTTACAAAAAAGAAGGATGGTTGAACCACTTATAGTCAAGCGCGTTATTACAAGCACTTGACATGCCACTTGGGGGGACTCAAAAAGCTAGTTTGTGACTCCTAGTAGACATAGTTTGGATTGGTTAATCCTTCCAATTTTGTGAACTCTTGAATTATGAATAATTGTAGGATTTTTTGTCTAAATTTCAAGTTTTTGCACCAGCCATGACCCTCCCATACTCGTCTACCCATTGTGAGTTGATTGGTGGGCAATTACACAAATGAGCAACTAGACATAGTCTAGTGACAAGTTGCCTTTACGAGTCTAGAAGGGTTAACTTACATTTGGTTTAATTATCTACCTCTTTATGTTGAAGGTCACTAAGTCATTCATACACATTCTATTCTAAAGCCAAAGGGGGTAGCTTGCAACCTTGCAAAATCATAGGACCGAGAAATAGATTGGTAAATCACTTAGCAATTTCACGACCTTATGAGAAGAACCGATAAATGTGTGGGTTATAGTTTCAATAAAATAAAGCCAATTTTTTTTTATTATTCCATCTTAGATAGTGCTTTAAGCTCTTCTAAACTTTAGAAGAGAAGGGATTTCCCATTTTTCTTGAGTACGAGGCCTATACTTGCAGTTCACTAACTCAAGTGTCGAGTTGAGGCATAGATCTCTATCCATTGCAAGTACTCACCAAGTGGGACATAATCATGAGACTCTTCTTAAAGGTTTAGCACTTGCCTTGTTCACCTTTTGAGATTCATGCCCTTGAGAAGAGTTAGAGTGCTTTGACCCAACCTTGAGAGTCGGATCTTTGGTGCAAATGCCTTGTTAATGCTATAAGACTTTGGAAGTACTACATCAACCACCTCATGGGAAGGAAAGTTTCATTCGGGGATTGGCCCCAAGACGCAACGTTCAAACAAAAAGCACATATACAACATAGTCCTCTCTTATCATCGATCGTAACAAGTGCTATTGACCACATAAGAGCAAAGCACTTGCACTAAAATTGAGACAAGTATCCAAGGAATTCTTGAAACTAAAGACTCCAAGTAACTCTCCATAGCATATGAACCTTTGAGTGGGATTGGAAAAGTTGTAATCACAATTGACTAATAAGGGAGGGCTTGAAACCACAATAGTCACGTAGAGACCTTGTAACATGAAAACATCATAACTCACCCACAAAATTGTGAGAGAAGGGATAACACTCAAGGAAAAACACAAACTTGTGTTAGATACAACATGAATGTAACATAAGGACAACTTTGGATAGCTTGAAGGCTTTGTAAGCCTAAGAAAGAGAGACGACAATGGGCATAAAGGAAGGGGGTTGATCCTTGAAGAAGAACCTTGGCAATTACACTAGCCTGAATGATCAAAGTGCTCACAAAAAGAAGGGAACAAGGAAGTCCATTGACTCACTTAAGGGCATAGGTGGAGAAACAACAAAACATCTATACACACTATGATATAAAGAAGTGAACGTGTCTATAAGACCAACAAGGGTCACGAAGGCAACACAGCTTAGTACCTGGCACATGAATTCTCTAAGACACATGACAAGAGTAGTGTGACCTTCTAAAGGAGATCAATAGGTACATTCTCGATGCAACCAGAAATCATCAGTCTCATCAAGCAGCGTGTTAGCCAAGGGCAACCAGAGATCATGGCAGGGATGAGCTCTAACACAAGTAGCCTAGAGTTGGAGTTGGATGCTATGGAGTTCCCTACAGATATCCAGTAGCTAATATCATTCTACAATCAACACACATAGGTTGAACATAGAGGAAGGGATGTGGAAGAGATCATGGCTGATGTAGAATGTGAGAGAAAGCTAGGCAAGGATCTCATTAAGCAAGTTGCAAGGTTTATGTGAAATCAAAAGGTTAGAGAGGTGAAGAAAGGAGACAAAGTTGGGTCAAATCCAATGTGTTTTGGATCTAGCTAAAGGGATGTCAACTAGAGAAGAGGTAAGGAAGGTAGAGACATCCAATGCCAACCTCAATCCATCTAAACTCCTTCTCAAGTGATTATTGGATAGGACCTCCATAGAGAAGGGAAGTTCTACATTAGCCACCAATCTCTTGACCAAGCACACGAGGGGCTAGAAGCCAAGAAAAAATACCCATCATCACAAAGCAAATTGACAAGTACAAGGCAAGAGATGACCCTTATATCTTTGTTGAACAGTTTAAACAAGTATATGAGGTAAAGAACCTCATGGATGCTAACAAGAGAGCACAAGCTGGGTAAGCCTCAATGACACCAAAAGGAATAGTTTGAACACTCTCAAGAACTTTTTCATCAAATGCTTCTCAGAAGCTAGGTACTTTGATAATCTAATCATCAAGCTCATGAATGTGAGCTAGAAGGATAAGGAGGAAACCTGAGACTACATCACCCATGTGAGAAGCAATGAGAAGGCTCTAGAAGAGGATCCAAGAACCTTAAAGACCTATGCCTAGGGCTGTGTTAATTATCTTTATTAAGAAAATAAAAAATGAGGAGTTGTACAAAGCCTTAGCAAGAAACTCGAGCATGTAGAGAGACATATTGGCAAATGTATTTAATGATGCCCTAAGGGTGGATGATCTACAAAAGGAAAGGAGCAACACATCTACGCATTTAGTAAGAATCATCACAATTCATAGTGAAAGGTCCATCATACATAGCAAGCATGCAAGTCTGAAGCATAGGATAAAGGTAAGGGATTGGACTTCTCTCAGGAGGTATCTAACCTCAAGCTAGATATTGACAAACTTCAAGATGCCTTATGAAGACCTAATAGAACAAAAATCTAGTGTGTACATTGCAAAGGTAACCATTTTTTGGTAAAGTCTCTTGAACTGAGAGGAACCACTCAAGGAGGAGCCTTATGTAAACCCCTACATCTCATACGACGAAGAGGGAAACCCAATTCTTATGGACTACATGCCCATCTCTCGGTGATGACAAAGGGCAAAGAAAGAGGACAAGGATCTAGAGAAATGCACTCACAAGAATTGGTGATGTCTTGGAATTGTCGTCATCTTGAAACATCTCCTCCCACTGCCCTAAGAAGGAACAAGCTAACAAAGACAAAGCTGACTAGCAATGCCTTGAGTGTGGTATCACACACTTATATGTAAATTACCCTAGGATGAGGTCATCAACAAGTGTCTTGAACATGCCATCAATTCCCTTGGGGTTATTTGGAATTCAAACCTTTGATGATGATGCCACGCCCATACCACTTAATGTGATGACTAGGGCACAAGCCAAACAACTGCGGGTGTCAATACCTAGACCTAGAAATGTGGATGTTTCTTCTACTAGCAATAAGAACAAGAAAAAGAAGAAAAAAAGAGCAAAAAAGAATATTAATTCAAAGATTGAAAGTTCTACAACACTAACATTAGGAAGGCAGGTACCCCATGCAGCAGAACTCCAAACCTCAACTCCAAAAATTGAGAAGAAGAAAAGTGCTAAGATGGGGGAACGTCCTACCCTAAGACACCAAACAAAGATCACTACTAACTAGTCAAGGATAGGAACCTCACATCCATCCAAAGGAATCCACCTTATCTCAACCAGACTTAGAGATGGACATCAACCTCCCAGCAAGAATGTAACCAACAAAGTTGATGCAAGATTGCTAGCAAATCTTGTATCAACACAACTATCGTTTCCTTTAGGGTAACTAATGAGACAAAACCAAGGGTTGTGGAGTATTTTTAAGGCATGTGTTGAGAGGCAAGAGAGAACAAAAATAGCAAGGGAAGTGAATAATGACACTCACATTCCAAGTGTAATACCCTCTCCTATGACAAGGTCACATTCTTGGCGTGCACATTATGTGGGACGTAGACAAAAGAATACTCTATTTATCTCAAAAGCGATACATTGGGAAGTATTTCAATATACAAATCAATGCATTTTGGGAAGGGACTAAGATGCATGCAGTCTTACCCATTGTGGCATTGGGAGATGCAACACAAAAAGGAATTGTAGACATAGGGGTAGGCGTGAGCATTCTTAGCCTCACAGTATTACAAGAATAGGAAAATCCACCTATCAAAACTACTAGATTCAATGTAACCCTTGATAATGGTACAACGGTTTCCCCATTTTGAGTATTAAAGGATTGGCCAATTAGGATAGTAAGAGTCTAGTTTTCAGTGAACTTTATTGTGATGAAAGGTATGGATTATGGCATCTTATTAGGAAGACCTTGGATGCAAAGTGCATGTGTGATAGAGGATTGGGGTAATAGACTAATCTTTTTTGTAAATAAAAAGGATGCAATTCAAGTGGAGATGGACACTTGGAAAACATCACCAATCAATCTCAAGGTCATTTCTACCATGGTGGTCAAAGGAGAATCACAAAGAGCCCAACTACGATCCATTAACCAAATACATTTATTGTCCTAAGGATGAGTGTGATTGGATGCATGTGCTACCAACCATGGACTTGTTGTTCTCTCATGACAAGGATGATTACAAGAGGGCTATGGAAAAGGCAAGCTTCTTTAACAAAGAGGCTAATGCCTTTGCATCTAAGAGTGATACCTTACCTACAGTACCTCTGTGTATGATGCCATGAAGATCAAGTGACAAATTGTTGTCTATGAGATACTGCATTCCAAAAAATGAATTGGAATTGCACTCAATACTTGAGTATCTAACGAGGAAATTAGCCTACAATCCTATGGCCAACTTGAAACCTATCAGAGATCTCTTTGAGAAGATGAAGTGGAAATAGACTAGAGTGTATTATATAAACCTCTGATACAATTGGGCTCTATCTAAGGAAGATCAAAACATGTAGGACGATGTGGAGGAAAAGTTTTCTAAACAAGAGGATCTCAATTATGAATATATGGACTATGACTTTAGGATAGAAAAAGGGATCATCAAGTTGGATTGTGATTAGACTTGGCTAGAGCATCTGGGTGTGGTTGACTATGATCAAGCAAGATTGATCCAATGTGCATCCACAACATTATATGAAATAGGATTAACATTGAGCTCCAATTGCTTGGTGAGACTCCCTCTTCCAACAAAGGTTGTGAATTCAACTCTAATTCTGAGATAAGCTTGGATAGTGATCCCAAGTTTCCAAAGCCCCCTAGGAACTAATTGGAGCCCCGAGAGGAACACCAAGGAAAAGGGAATTCTCTTGCAAGAAAATCTATCTTGTAACATCAACAAGCTTGTTTATCATGTTTCATATGATCCCAATGAAGAAAAGAACACCAGGCACAACAAATCTTCATGCAGCATCATGTAAATCTCCCACGGTTTTTAATAGAATCAACCATATTCTTCAACATCTTCACAAAATCCATCAATAGAACAAAGAAAACAAAGAACTACACCATCTTTGAATGGAAATACATCACATAGTATTCATCTTCAATATCTTCATAGTCTTCTCTCTCAATCTCTCATATACAATCACTCTGTTTTAGTAGAATTGGCTATCTCTGACTCTCTCTCTCTCACTCTATCAATAATACATCATATCCTCACTACAATCTCTCAAAAATTACTCTCAATAATCACTCTTAGGTCGTGGATACCCCTCCCAAGAGGTATGTCTGATATGAAGAGTCACCAGAGCCACTACAGTGTCTCTTCACGGCTCACTACTGTCACTTCACTCTAGTCTTCTCTTGAGTCTTTAGCAGCTACTTCTTCCACTTCCTTCAGCTCTTTTGCACTTGTATTCACCTCTTTCCAAGGCTAGAAAACTTTCCCCAAAGTCACACATACATTCCACAGAACACTTACAGAAGCATACAGAACAGTCTACAGAACAGTACCAGAACAGCTACAGTACAGAACAGAAGCAGAAGCTCTACAGAAGACCTACAGAAGGTTACAGAAGGTCATCAAAACCTCATAACTCACTCTCAAATCATTCCAAACTCTCACAAACCATTCAATAAGCTTTCACAAGCTCTCAATCTTCATCAATCAATACTTCATCCCTCCTTACAGAAGACAATCAGAACAAAACAGACCAAAACAGAGCAAAACAGAAGGTATACAGAACCATTCAGAACCTATCAGAATATCACAAAACCACCAACAAACATCATGATCTTCCAAAACACAATCAATATCATCCAAAACATTCTCAATCCACTTCTAAATCAACCAATCATCCCATAAAATCAACCATTCAGCTCTCAAAAACAACAAAAATCAGCCAAAAAACAAGTCATTTCAACACTCAACATATTCCCACACTTAATAAGGAAGCGTCCTCGCGACCCAGGAAAAAGGGAATTCAAGTTCATAGAAAAGCTCAACTTTGATCTTCAATATCTTTTCAAAAAGAATCCATCCACCACGACCCCATCTTATAACCTGTTTCTGATATAAAAATATAAAGAAAGGAAAACCCTTTTGAAATTAACACCTCTTATCAAAATAAAAATCACAACAAATTTGTAAAGGATATAAGAGTTTGCTTCTTCTTCATCTGCATCAGCTTCAACTCTCCAACCACGACCCCATCTTTACAATTCTCCAAAACATAGCTCGTACACAAAATCCAATAGGAAACCACCACGTTCGTTTGACATAAAGGAATTCACAACACAAACACTAATACACAACACAACCATCTGAATGACTTCTTCAAAAAGAGAGTTGTTCATTAAAAAGCTTCCACCATACATTGGAAAGGTATCAATGAAGATGATCCCTCTTAAAAGATTGATGTTGTCGGAATCGATCCATAAATTAGGATTCATCTACAAAGTTTTTAGGAGGATTTTGAAAAAATTGGAGACAGCACATCCTTTCCAACAGGACCAGGTATCTGCTAGGCAAACAGAGGGCATGAAAATACAGTATCTCCAGCTGTTGGGAATCAATGCTAACATTGACATTCATGCACAGCTTTGGAATAGGCTTTGAATCAGTATGAGAGTGCCTATGCATATACGCCAGGTACCAAGCAAAGTGAGCAGTTAATCTCACTGAGGGATCTGCAGACTGTGAATATTGTTGGGCAAAATGAACATAGTTTTGATAAGCTTGACTGGAAGCTGTCCATTCCCCTGGAATTACTGGCCAATTAATCTGCGGTCCTGTAAGGCAATCATCCGAACTCCATCCCCTTCTTCTGGAAATCTGATTATCAAAACCGTCACAGTCACTAACCAACTGAGGTGGTTGAGATATGGAAGTGTGAGGAGAGGGTAGTGGAATAAGGGAAAGTGGATGAAGGGAAGGATAGGAAAAATCATAAAAGGAAGAAAAGGTTAAAGAAGGAGTGGCAGAAATTTGTAAGGAATCACTAAGGAACGGTGTTAAATGATAAATAGGAAATGTAGAGGGAACATTTATGAGGGGTGAAGGACAGGGTGGAGAAGGGGAAAATACCCTATCCTCAATAAAGGAACAGTAAGTAAAAATAGGAATTTGAGGGAAATTTGAAGGTTGGAAAAGAAGTGGTAAAATTACTGTGGAATTAGTTTGACAAAGGGAAAAATATATAGCATAGCGGTGAGCCAATTGTTGGTAATAGAGGAGGGTAGGAACAGAAGGTCCCAAAAGAGATCGTCTATGATAGGCATCAAAGAAGGTAGCATCAAATGGATTATGTTTGGAAAGATAGGTTAAGAGATCCATCCTCAGTTGGTTAGTACTCTGGGTAAAGGTAGGAGCTGTGTTTTGTCTTTGATTTAGGACCACCGAATCAATCATGGGATGCCACGAATTATCCTGACAATCAGCTACTTTGGAGGAATAACTTTGGAACATATCAGCTATGCGCAACTCCAAATGATTGACATATAGAACAGTCTGTAAGACCACATCCCCCACATACCATGCCATATCTACCTCATCTGGAATTAACAAATCTCCTCGTAGATACATGTATGACATCAACATGGTGTCTGGCGTGACAGAATCTTCAAAGACCATTCTGACTACCTCTGTCAACAACTCAGCAGACCAAGCCCCACTCCAGCCATCCTCTGGAAAAGGTAAATCCATCGTGGAAAGCTTCATATAGAAGACCAACTTCTGTAAGTGGTAGTGGACGAAGAAAGAATGGTCTGGTAGGACATATTCCTGAAACTGTTCAAAGGTAGACCATAACAAGTCCATTCTGGACTGCAATCTTTCCACTTTGTCTTGGAATAGAGGGCACAAAGTAGCCTGTCTCTGTAGGGCAGCCAAATCCTGCTGTGAAAGAGAAGGAATTAATGGAACAAGAGGGCTTGGAGGAACAGAGCGGGACTTTGCAAGCTGATCTTGCAACTGCTGGATTTGGGAGGCTTGGTTGGCCACTGTGTCATTAGCAGTCTGTAAAGCTAAAAGCTTGTCATCTAAAAGAGCTTGGAATTCTTTCGCTTCTCTGGACATCCTCTCCTTCTCTGCTGAAAGGCTAGTAACCTGTGACTGAGCCTCGAATAACTGGGTCTTCAATGAAGAAATCTCGTCGCTTTGAGTGGCAACCAGTTGGGTTTGCTGTTCCATTTGCTTAAATAAATCTGCTAGGGTATCCTTAGCAGAAGCTAACTCAAATGTTGCCTTATGCAACTGGTCTTTGGACGGCATGAGCTCCTCATAGAAAGATGCGTACAGCTGTTGAACACAGGCTGTCACGGACAACTCAATGGAACTTTGAATATCCTTGCAGAGGAAAGGAATGGCATCTCCTAAAACGAGACTGTTCAGGGAAGGAACTGAGATCTCCAAGGATCCTTCTCTATGTGCTCGGAACAGGTTATTACAAGTGAGATACCCAGGGAGTTCACTGCCAGAAGTAACAGGGATAGGCACTGAGGGAAGTACAGCAGGGGCTTTATCCGCTACCCGCTTCAAGCGTTTGCGTTGTATGACCAGGGGAGGCGGAGAATCATCATCCTCAATGTCAATAGGTGCTGACTCTTCTGAAGGTGGAGGAGGAGGTACTGGATCTGATGGAGGAGGTGGAGGCACAGTCTTCTGTAAACCTGAATAGGTCAAGAAGGCAGACAAATATGATCCGTAGGTAACATTAGTAACATTACCCCTCGTGACTTTAACAAAATGCTGATCCATTTTAGTAAGGAGGTAAGTGCTCCAATCAATAGCAACTCCTTTTAGCACCATCCTGGAGGCTGTGAAAAGCTCTTTGGACAAATAGTGGGATGGCGTTTTGGCAGGCATGAACCTGTCCTGAAGGAACTGACACATCGTCTTCCATACGGGATCAGTAATCATAGAAAACGAAACTCCTGAAGAGTTTATCACTTTCTTAACATCAAGGACTTCCCTTGTCTGCTTCTGCAACAGCTTGAGAATCTCTTCATTAGAGAAGAGCTGACGAGTGGTCACAAAAGGTTCTCCTTTGAAGGGTAAAGATAGAGCCTTCCCTAAGCCTCGAGATGTCAATGTCATAGACATTCCTTGGACTACGCATGTCTTCTTGCTGTAAGAGGCCAGGAACTCATCACATACGGACGGATCCTCTAGAAGCAATGGAAAAGGAGTGGCCACAAAAGCAGCAAGTCCCGCCTTCGTGAGGGGCTCAAAAGTAAGTAGGGAAGAGTAATCCCTACTAACTAATGGGACGTACTGGATAGGGGGAGGAGCATGAGAAGGTGCCATGCAGATGGTTACACACACACCACAAACACAGACAATCAAGGAGAATGCCTGCAAACCAACAGACAAAAAACCAAGGATAAGAGAATTACCAATCAAACGTGACACGACCTACTAACCCCAAGCAAACCACATCCTAGAAAAATTTTGACATGACCTCGAGACAAATGCGACCGAAAGCTTCATGCGATGCATCAGACAAACACCCAGAACCCCGTAGCAGGCAACAAAAGAAAAAAACTGCATACCGTACCCGTAACCATAACTAAGACAGGAAACCAAAACCATACCATATCTGACACATATCAATACTATATTTGTGATAGAACCAAGACTGGACCATGGAAAATAACACTAATGACTGCGCATACCCATCCCTCGAAACGCTTCATTAAAAAGGGGAATTAAGTGCAGTGAGGGGGAATTAATTTAATGAAGGGTTGATTTTAATTAATTAATAAAAATGGGTGAATTTTTATTAGGTGATAAACCTTAATAAGAAAACGGCGGTTCCTTATTATAAATTTAATTACCACTTATTAGGTTAAAATGGTGCTTTTATTCGATTCCCGGACTTCGATTCCCGACTGGGTCTCTAAATGCAATTCATTAATTATAAATTAAGGTGATGTGGAGCGCTTTTTTGCCAGCGCGTGCTCAAGTGACGGCTGGTTTATTTTAATTAAAAAATTTATAGTGCATCTGTAGCGCACGTAGCGCGTGCTAAGTGAACGACTGGTTGATTTTAATTTAAAAAGTATGTGTGTTTAGCGCGAATGCACGTGGAAACTGTGGGTGAATTAAAGAATTCATTTTAACAATTAATTTGTGATTAAGGGGGAAAATAAAAATAAATAAAGCACATAAAATAAATACCTGGAAGGGGTGTGTATGTAATGCAGGAAGGCGCACGGAAGAGTTCCAATAAAGGAAAAGTAAAGAGCACTGATGAAACAACAATGACAACACCTTAGCAGATGTGTTGATTTGGTTTGTGTTGGTTTTTTTTTTATTTTTATTGATTTTTTTATTTTTAGTTGTGATTATTTATGGTTGAATAAATGGAAAATGAGCAAGGGAGGTGAGGGGAATTTTTAAGAATTTTTTAGAATTTGTTGCAATTTTTTTAAATGAATTTTCTACATTTTTTGGCAATTTAGGGGTAAATTTAGGAAATGTGGAATTTTCAGAAATTATAGGGTAGGCAATTTCCAACATACAAATTTCCAAAAATTGACAAAAGGCAAAAGGAATTTTTAGAAATTTTTCTGAAATTTTTTAATGGAAAAATTAAGGTAGTGATTAATTAAGTCACCTAAATCACATTAATCAGATAAGTCAGTTAGGCATAAGTCAGTTAAGTCTGGTTAGTGGAGGTAAGTCATGTTAGTCACAGGAAGTCAAGTCAGGTAAGCAGGTGAGGTTAAGTTAACTGGGTTAAGTTAACTAGGTTAAGTTAACTAAGTAGGTTGGGGTTAGGTTAACTAGGCTAACTATGGTTAGGTAAGTAAGTTGACTATGGTTAGGTTAGTCAACTAACTAGGGGAGGGTTAGTAAACCGAGTTAGGGTTAGTGTAGGGTTAAGGGGGTGGGGTTAGGGCTAGTTAACTAGGCTAGGTTAACTAACATGACTATGGTTACTTGAAACTAACCTAGCTAGGGTTAATTTAGGGTTAATTTAGGTTAAACTAGTTAGGGTTAATTAGGTTAGTGATTAACTAGCCAGGGTTAGTAACTAACCGTAGTTGGGTTAGTGGAGGAGGTGGGTAGGGGAAGTGGTGGTGGTGGTGAGAGGAGGTGGTGGTGGCGGCGGGGAGGGAGGCTGCAGGCGGTGGCACTGCTGACATCGCGGCGGCGGCTCCACAGCGCGGCGGCTCCACGGGTGGCGATCTGCGACGGCCTGCAACAGGGCGACGGCGTCTGCTAGAGGAGGCGGGCGTTTCTTGGACACGGCGGCTGCATCTGCTGGAGGAGGATGGGCACGGCAGGCGGGCACCGCGGGTGGAGACAGGAGGCGGGGGAGGGAGGGGAAGAGGAGGGAGGAGGAGGGGAGGAAGTCGGCGGGAGAGAAGGGAGAGGGAGGAGGAGGTCGAGCAGGCTGGGGAAGGAGGGAGGGCGGCGGACTGGGGGAGGAGGGAGGAGCGGGCGGAGGTCGGCGGGGGGAGAAGGGAGAAGCACGGCGGGGGGGCGGGGGGTAGGCAAGAAGGCGGGAAGGCGGGGGGTAGGCCGGAAGGCAGGAAGGCGGGGGGTAGGGAAAGGAGGCGGACGGGGGGGTAGGGAGAAGAGGCGGGCGGGGTCGCTGGGGGGAGGGAGAAGAAGGCGGACGGGGGCGCTGGGGGGAAGGCAGCGACGGGCGGAGCTGGGGGAAAGGCGGCGGCAGGCGGGCGCTGGGGGAAAGGCAGCGGCAGGCGGGCGCTGGGGGAAGAAGCAAGGAGAGAGAGAGAAAGAACACACAGAGAGAGAGAAAGAGAGAGAGAGAGAGAGAGAGAAAGAAAGAGAGAGAGAGAAAAGGACGGTTGGGGGGAAGGGGTGGGCAGTTGGGGGGGAAGAGGTGGGGGGGCCCATGGGGGGGGCCATGGGGTGGTCAGGTGGGGGGAAGGGATGGGAGGCCCATGGGGGGGGCCAGGGGATGGGCAGGTGGGGGTAAGGGATGGGAGGCCCATGGGGGGGCCATGGGATGGGGACAAAGGCGCGTACCCCCGTCCCGCGCTCGTGCGCGGGGCGGGGCAAAAAAATTTGCCGTGACGGGATTGAAATTGCGCGAGGAAGACGGTACGGGTTACGCGGACACGACCGAGGCACGTGGAGATTCGTAAAATCGAAAAAGGGCGCGTTCACGCGCAAAACGAGCGCGATAAAAAACGTAAAAAGAAAGAAAAATTAATAACTCCCAATCCAGACGTCAAAACGAAATAGCGTAAAAACAAAAAGTGGGCAGGACGACAGGGGGAAAACAAGGAAAATACGGGACGGGGGTTCCGGGAGGGGTAAAGGGCGTTCACGTGCAAAAAACGCAAAAAACGAACCAAAAACGCAATTTAAAAATTAATATCGAAAGATCCGTGCATCGGAATGAGGTGCAGAAAAAAGGAAAACTATGCAGAAAGATGTGCCCGACAATCCTATCACATCAAAACATAATCCTGACTGAGAGAAGACGCGTTCACATGGGAAAAACCCAAAAAATAAACCCAAAAATGGGATCGGAAATTAATATCGAACAAACCATTCACCGGAATGACATGCAGTAAGAAGGAAAAATGTCCGCAGGAAGGAGTGGCACAGGGTGATCACGTTAAAATGCAGTTCCAGCGGAAATAGGAGGGGTTCACATGTGAAAAACTCCAAAAATACTCCCGAAAACTCATTTAAAAATTAATAAGTAAAAATCCGGAAGTCGAAAAAGGGTGGAGGAAAAAGGAAAAAGGTAGGGGAAGGCACAGGAGACACGGCTGTCAAATCAAATTGGAATTCCGATGCAAACAAGGCAGGTTCACATGAAAAAATGTCAAAAATACGCATGAAAAAGTCGTAAAAAACCGGAACATTAATAACGGACAAACCGTGTATCGGAATGATGCGGAATAAAAAGGAAAACTGGCAGGGAAAAAGCATTAGTCAGGGCTATGACATCAGAGCATGATTCAGAAGCAAGAAAAGCGCGTTCACATGGAAAACCGTCTAAATTACGTAAAATGCTTCAAAAATTAATAACTCAAAAACCATGCACCGGAACAGGGGTAGGTAAAAAGAAAAAATGATCAGTTCAATGGGGGGAACATGGCTATAAAGTTGGATTTGGATTTTGGTGAATGTAGGATGCATTCACAGGACAGGACCGCAAAATCAGGGAATGAAGGAAAACTGCAAGGGAACAGCCCCAAAGGTGGGGGGAACATAACTGGGTGGGTGGGAAGGGACCCCCGTAGGGTAAAAGCAAGTCAAGGCATTCATGCATGAACAAGTTAAGGCATATGCAAAGGGGTATGCAACATAGACGCGCAGGGACGCATCCCCACACTTAAGACCTTAACGGATAGGGTTAACCGAGCAACAGGGACCTAGGACCACGCCACAGATCATCCAGTAACTTCCCCACACTTAAAACATGACCATCACTAAGAAACAGAAATTGTAGGGTTAGAAAAAACTTGGCCCGTTTCGTCAAGAATCAAGGTTGAGTGTCGACGGCACGTCCAGTGTGGTTGTCGGCGCTGGAGGGACCAAGGCATCTTCTCGGCACAGGTTCGTCATGGCAGGGACCACGCGGCAGCACCCAGGGAGGTAGCTGATGGAAGGAATCGCAAGAAATTCGTCGATGATGAGGGATATTTCACTCAACTCGCAATCACTCAATTGGAATGAAAGAACAGTCACTCGCCCCATGACTAATATCACTCGAGGAAGAATGATTAAAAACCCATATCTCATACCCGGTGGAGGAATCGACAAGGGGAAATGGTGCGAAGGAGTATGCCAGGGTGCACGGTTGATGGTGCAGTAGTGCGTCCAACCCGTCTGGCATAGGTGCAAGGAGGAAGGCAAGGGAGCCTTACAGTGCCGTGGACAGAACAGGGTGACGTGTCTTGTGTTGACGGTAAAAACCCATCCCGTGGGTGCATAGGGAAACGGGAACATACCTGACTCCAAGTGTCGTAACGTCCCTCAATCTCACCTCTCGGTAATTGATTGAAGAAACTCCAGTCACACTCATCCCACCCTCTGTCTCACGCTCTGTTGAGAGATACAAGAGGGCAGCCTTTCCTGAAACCCATTGATGTAATCCTCACAGTCGCTTGTGCAAAGGTTGTATGCCTTGTGCGCATTTGATGGTGCAACTGTGCATCCCGCCCTATGCCGGCATACGGTGCGAAAATGAAGGCCAGGGAGCCTTATAGTGCAGTGCACAGAAACAAATTGTGCTTTGTGCATGGAGAGGCCCATCCCGTGAGTGCAACACTTCATTCACACTTCTCACCTCTCATTTGATTTGAAGGGAAAAGACTGGTCTCTCGCCCCACCCTCTGTCTCACGCTCTGTTGATAATTACAGAGGGCAACCATACTCACTTCCCCATCCGGTTAGGATGAAAGCTCACATCACTCAAGGGGTTGTCGATGAAGATCGCGTCATCAGTTGTTGAAGAGGCGTACCCAGGGAGGTAGCCATCAAATCGAACATTGTGTTGGATAGGAACATGTCGTTTGCTAGAGGACAGTTAGTCACTTTGCAGAAAGACCCAGGACACAGCGTACCAAGGGAGGCAGCTTCGGAATTGGATCCTGGAAATATCAATTAATGAATCCACTTCTGGACTGCTGGGTGTTACCACCTTTTCCACAGCCAGCTTCTCGCCCAAGGGTGTTTACCACCTTTTCTCGAAACGAGGCCTGCTATGACAGGGAATTGCTTCCTTTTCTCTCATAACAGATTTGTTTTTTTTTCTTCTTCTTTGTTTTTTCTTTTTTCTCTTAATTTCCCCTATTCCCGAGGGTGTTTCCACCTTTTCTCGAAGGATAGGTCGGCATGACAGGGATCTAAGTCCTTTTCTCCCATGACCGATATGTTTTGTTTTTTTCTTTTTCTTTTTCTCTTTTCTTCAAATTGAACAAGGGAATGGTGGAAAGACCATGTGTCAGAACCCACCTCGCCACTGTCGCTGGTGGAAAATAGAGGATAAGAGATCAAGGCTGAAAGGGGGTTTTGAGGGGACAGAGGGTTGCATCCACTTCATCAGGAATGATTGAAGAACGGCTATCAGAAGTAGTATCATAAGAAGTACAATGCCGCACCAACGAGGGGAAGGATCAAGTGACCGTAATTGTCAAGATCCCCAAGGAGGGAAGTACTTCTTCAAGCGATATCCGTTGATCAGAAAGGGATCATCAGAGGCATCAACGGTCTGTACTTGGACAGAGCCATTAGGGTTGACTGCAAGTACCTTATAGGGGCCCATCCACCGCTGCTGGAGCTTGCCAGGAAACTTGCCAAAGCGTGAATCATAGGCTAGGACCAAATCACCTTCTTTGAACTCCTTATGCTTGATGAAACTATCATGGTAAGCCTTGCGTCGAGCTTGCGTGGCTTCCATGCACTGTAGAGCCATCCTACGAATTTCGTCCAAACATTCCAAGTGCAGGAGACGGCGTTGCAGTGAATCATCATCCCCCAAACGCTCTTTGATGGCCACTCTCAAAGAGGGTAGTTCCAGTTCAACAGGAAAAACAGCTTCTGTACCATACACTAGCTGGAAGGGTGTCTGTCCTGTTGCTGCTTTATGGGAGGTTCTGTACGCCCAGAGGGCCTCTGTAAGTCGATCGTCCCAATCACGACGATGTGCAGCAATTGTTCTTGTCAGAATCGAGCAGAGGATGCGATTGGTGACTTCGACTTGGCCGTTGGCTCTAGGGTAATAAGGAGTGGACTTGCGATGGCGGATCTTATACAACTCTTCCATGACTTTGTTAAGGAAATGAGTGCCTCTATCACTTACCAGCTCTAAGGGACTACCAAAACGGGTGATGATATTCTCGTACATGAACAGGGCCACGCTGTTACCATCGTCCCGCTTTAGGGCTTTAGCTTCACACCACTTTGTAACATAATCCGTACATACGAGGATGTATCGGTTCTGTTTCCTTCTGGTAGGAGGATCAATTGGACCTACGAAGTCAATGCCCCACTTCTCAAACGGCTTCAACGGAAGGATAGGTTGCAATGGCATGGCACTTGTCCTCGTGGGTTTCCCCATTCTTTGACAAGCATCACATCTTTTACAGTAATCATAGGCATCTTTGTGGATGGTAGGCCACCAATATCCCGCTAGCAGAGCCTTCCTGGCTGTAGCTTCTCCTGCAAAGTGACCCCCACATGGCTCGTCGTGGCAAGCCTTCAGAACAATCCCAATCTCATCCCCTGCAACACATCTTCTGAGTACTTTGTCTTTGCCTTTCTTGTACAGTGCACCACCTAGCAGGGTGTATGGGGCTGATTCTAGCATGAGCTTCTTCCTTTCCCGACTAGAGATACCAGGAGGGTACTATTGGGTTGCCAGCAGATTGGCAATGTCTGCATGCCAGGGAGTTACAGTCTCTACCAAGAATAGGGAAGCATCAGGGAGGTCTGGATCATCCTGCTCCTCGTTTGCAGTTTGTGGGATACGCGACAGATGATCAGCCAGAACATGGGAACGACCAGGCTTAGTAATCACCTCAAAGTCGAACTCCTGGAATAAAAGGAGCCATCTCATCAATCGTCCTTTCACATCTGCTTTGTTCATCAAGAAGGACAGGGCCTCATGATCCACATAAAATTTAAAGTGGGTGGATAGGAGGTAATGGCGAAACTTTTCCAAGGCAAACACCATTGCCAAGCACTCCAGCTCGGTCACTGTATAGTTCCGTTCCCTATCAGTGACTTTTCGGCTTGCGTAATAGATCGGTTGGTCCAGCTTTGAGGAGCCCTTCTAGCAGAGGACAGCACCTAAACCTTCAATTGATGCATCAGTGTGTACATGGAACTCTTTCGTCCAATCAGGAGATTGCAGAATGGGTGCCTCTATCAGACACTGCTTCAGAATGTGGAAGGCTTTGTCACATTCGTCCGTCCAAGTAAACTCAGCATCTTTCCTCAGAAGCTTGTGCAAGGAGGTTGCCTTTGTTGCAAAATGGGCTATGAACCTTCTGTAGTAACCCACATGGCCTAGGAATCCCCTCAACTGTTTGAGGTTGGTGGGTGCTGCCAGAGCTGCAATCTTTTTTATCTTTGCAGGGTCTGTTGATATCTCTTGTGCAGAGACAATGTGGCCCAACAGAACTCCAGAAGAGACCCCAAAGATGCATTTGTCGGGGTTGAGGGAAATCCCATACTCCCGGCATCGATCAAAGCATTCCTCCAAATGTTCCCAGTGTTCACTGATCAAACTATAAACACAGAAGTCATCCAAATATACCTCAATAAAGTCGTGCAGGTGATTTTGAAATGCAGCCATCATGACTCTTTGGAAAGTAGCAGGGGCATTGCAGAGCCCAAATGGCATCACTCGGTAAGCGTAGGTCTCCCATTCTGTGGTGAAGATTGTTTTGGATTGGTCTTCTTCTGCGATTTGGACTTGGTTGTATCCACTGAATCCATCCAGAAGGGAATAAAGCTCATGTCCTGCCACTGTGTCCAACAGTTGGTCTGTGAAAGGGATTGGAAAGTGATCCTTCTTTGTCTTGGAATTAAGTTTTCGAAAATCCACACATATTCGCAATTTGCCATTCTTCTTGGGTACAACCACGATGGGTGAAACCCATTCACTATTTGCCATTGGATAGATGAACTCGGCCTCCAGAAGCTTCAGCAGCTCCGCTTTCACCAATGTGGAATAATTCGGGTTCATTCGCCTCTATCGTTGCCGTACTGGCTTGGCATCAGGCTCCAAGTCAATATGATGTTGACATATTGTGGGATCAATCCCTTTTAGGTCTTTGTAAGACCATGCAAACACATCCAAATTCTCTTTCAACAAGTTGTACAAAGTTGACGACTCCTCTTCTGGGAGACTGCTACCCACCTTCAAGTGGCATTCAATGCCTTCTGCATCCACAAAGGTTAACTGCCTTTCACCTTCTACTTCTCGGATGAAGGTCCTACGGACTGCTTCTGGGTATAGATCCGACTCCTTCAAGGGAGTGGTGTCCTCTTCTGATGTCCCACTAGAACCAACTTCTTCTTTTGGTGGAGACTTAGGTTGCTCGTTAAGACGTTGGAATGGGATAAGAGCAGTTTCGGGTTTGGTTTCAAAATTAATTACCTCTTGGCTTGAGGACTCATCTTCTAATGATGACACATCCAGGAACGTCACATGACAGGGACCCTCTAATTTCTGTTGGGTTTGTCGGACTGGTGCTTGTTGGCACGGTGCATCATCATCATCTTTCTTTGGCAAGGATGGGTTAGGACGGCAGGAGCCACACTTAAAAGACAGCTTGCTCTTCTTAATCCATTTCTTATAAAGGTTTTGCATATGAGAAGATCCATTTACCAGACCAAATGGTACCATCGCCATTCTGTCCCATAGCATGAGCTCATCGGCTTCTGATGCTTCTGGAACTTCTTCCTCAAATGTATCCTCTTCAGGTGGGATAGACTCTTCTGGCTCACTTTCATAATCTTCTTCGTCCATATCATATTCATCCTCTTCTGTCTCTGTCTCTGTCTCTGCGTCTGCTTCTGTTTCTGCTGTGACCATGTAACAGGGAGAGCAGTACATCCATGCTTCTATCTCACTGTCAGAAGTGATTTCAGAAGGCATTCCTGATTCAGACAGGAAGTATTCACCCATTGATAATGACTTTGCATCTGTTGGAAGTCGGCTTACAGTATCCACTGTTAAGGAATGTGCCATTACTTTCTTGGGAAGGATCTGTTTGACAGCATCTTCGTCTGCTGATGTTCCATCTGTAGCCTCATTAGGGGAATCAGAAGATAATTCCAAGGAGGTGGATCCATGTCCTTTTTGAGAACCATACAGTTTCAGCACCACTTTGTTGGGTCCTCTGCCCAAGGTCAAGGTTCCTTTGAACCAATCCGTCCTTGCTCGGGCTTCAAAAAGCCATGGTCTGCCCAGTAACAGAGGATAGGATGTACCATAAGAGTTTGGCTTCACCACTAAATAGGCCAGCCAATAATCTTTTCCAGCCACTGTAGTCTTCACATATGGGAGAATGCCCAAAGGCTTGATTCTACTCTGATCCGCCAGTCTAATGAGCCATTGGGTGGGCTGCACACCTTGTAGGCCTAGATCCTTCATTGTCACATCCGTCATAATGTTCACTGATGAACCACCATCAATCAGTGCATTTGCGATGAAGCAACCTTCTATCCATACGCCAGTCTCTGGAGTACCCGGATCTAGGAAAGCATTAGCCACATCCACTTCTTTTACAGGCTCTGGAGCCTTGTTGGACTTTGTTGCTGTTGAGGGAGCAATCCTTAAGCCACATCTTCTTGTCAATATACTTTTGAACCTTTTCTGGCAACTGGGAGACAACATCAATAATTGTCGGAATGTGAGGTTTGGTCTAAAGGTATCTAGATCTCTGACCAGATTGTATTCCTTAATAAGATCCACTGGCTTCTCTAACCGGTTAGGGAATGGGGCAACACCCATTTTCATTTTCCCTCTTTCTTCCAACAGAGGAATTACAGGAACTTCTTCTGCCACTTGTGGCACTTCCTCCTCTTCTGCCTCCTGGACCTCTGGTCCTGTCTCTGTAACTGTCTCTATAACTCTCTGTGGCACTGTAGGGCTCTGTACGGCACTGTTAGGCTCTGTTCTGTTCTGTTCTTCTGGTGGAAGATTGAACTTCACTGTTCTGATAGGAGGGTTATTTTCTTTCTGGATAAGTGGTTCCTTCTGCTTTGCACGCGTGATGGTAGCAACTTCCAATTCCACCAAATTGGAGGTAGGCTCTTGGGCCTTGACCGGACTATCAGTAGCACTGTTTTTCACTGGGGCTGGGCTTGGACAGTCTTTTGCAGTGTGGCCTTCTCCTTTGCATCAACTGCATAAGGGCTTATAATCCACTGACCTTCGAGGATTTGGACAATTTGGTGAAATGTGTCCCTTTTCTCCACATCTGTAACACTCCACTTCTGATCTCTGACCACCGCCAGACTGTCTTCCTCTGTAACTTTGAGAGGGAAATCTTCTGGGTCCGAAATTAGGACCAAACTCTCTAGGCTTGGGTCCAATATCTTGTGTTGTCATTTTGGATTCCAGCAGGTTGAATCTTGCGTCTTCTTCCTTCCTTCTCCTATCATGCATCTCCTTCAGAGAGCAAATGTCCTCTGTATGATTCTTCCGCAAACAGTAGGAACAGAAGGCTCCAGGGATGGTTGGTTTTCGTGTACATTCAGTGGCTAAATGGCCTGCTTGATGACACTTACCACACCAAGTGTTTGACCGCATCACATCTCTTCCTGCTCCTGCAACGTTGGATATGCTAGCGGTATTCACTTTCAGCGTCTGTAGTTGTTCTGTAATCACATCCATCAACTCCTTTTTTATGTTTGCAACTGAATTGGATAAATAATCCTTCAAGCTTTCTCCTCCTGACGTACTGGCAGGAGGGTTTTGAGGAGTCTCTGTAATCACTGCATAAACGGGTTGGGCTGGTACTGTGATATCGGGGACATCTGTTGGTAGGGATAGGGAACAGCCCCTGGAACTGCATTTGGTGGGTACATCATTCCTGGCATCAGAGGAGGTAAGACTCATTTTCCTGTATTCATTGCTAATCTAGCTTCCACTTCATCGTACAGTCTTGCACCTTCTGTTGCAGCTTGTAGTGTGGCTGGTCTTTGTAGCTCCACAAACTTACGGACTTCTGGTTGTAATCCTCTGAGAAACACCCCCTTCTGAATACCATCATCTAGATTATGGTTAGTCCATCTCTTCAGGATGGATTCCATTCGTGAGACATAAGCTTCTACTCTTTCTCCAGAGGACTGACTTAGGTTCATAAATTCCTCTCTCATCCGCTCTTCAAAACCTTCACGCCTGAATTTAGTGAGGAAGGCCAACTTCAGGTCGTCCCATGTGCCAAAAGTTCCTGCTGCTTGTCTCTCATACCACTGAAACGCCGCGCCCTTGAAAGTGGTGGGGAATATTGCTAACCAATGCTTAGGGGTTTTGGCATTGTTAGCCACACATGCTACCATAAACTCTGCTACATGAAGATCGGGATCTTCATTGTACTCTCCCTTAAAAACTGGCAATGGAACTACATTCGCTGGTCTGTCATCAATATTTCCAGGACGGATCTGGCTTGGAAGTGGACCTCCAGCAGGAGGAGGAAGGGCTTGATGTGCCATTGGGACTTCTGTAAAGAGTTCCGCACGGGCGTCAAAGGCGACTTCTGCTGCGAGCTCGCTCTCAGCTCTGATTCTTACTTTCTCTCTTCTCACGTACCTCTGAACTCGTTCCAACGCTTGCCTTTTTATTGCGTCATTCATCAGGGGGTTGACTCCACTATGTTGTTAGTGCTCCACAGAGGGTTAACAGAAGGCTTCAGTCTCTGGAGGACTCTCTTGCCAACATTTCTTCTACTTCTTTCCTCTCAACGTCCCTAAATTCTGCTTTCATGCCACTACACAGGGGAAGGTATTCGGTTCTGAAGGTGTCAAAATGCATACGTCTGAGCATTGTGGTGGTGCCATCATTATAGTAATGCCAGCTTCTGATGGTTTCAATAGTGTATGTTGTGAAAAACACTCTGTCTACCAACTTCCAGTGGGTTGCTAATTGAACAAACAGGAGATTATCAGTACACCAAGCATCCCATGTATCTTGCTGTTGAGCATCCACGAACAAATTCCAACTCTTTTCCTTCTTGTCCCTGTGAACCTCTACAGACCAAGACTCCTGAAGCTTCTTCACAATCTCCCACTTGATGTTGTCTGGAAACTTCTCAATGAATGGAAAATCTTCCATGGATGGTCATTCTCTCTGTTTCTGTTCTTCAGTTTGTTCCCAAACAGTTTTCCACCAAGATGCAAGTTTCTGCTGCTTCAATAGGAAGAGGAAACTGTCCACCACATAGAGCATGCATCATGATGGTGATGTGTTTCCGCCATTGTGGGATGAACTTCTTGTGGAAAGTGGCTTTGATTATGAGAAACTCCAACTCTTCAGTGGAAGAAGGAACTTTACAAACATCCATTGAATTCTTCTCTTCTTGGCAATGACATTTCCTTCATTTTCAGCCTCTTTTGGTGCTTGTTGATGGCAAGTTTCCCCGGCTGCGCACCAAAAACATGGAGCCCCGAGAGGAACACCAAGGAAAAGGGAATTCTCTTGCAAGAAAATCTATCTTGTAATATCAACAAGCTTGTTTATCATGTTTCATATGATCCCAATGAAGAAAAGAACACCAGGCACAACAAATCTTCATGCAGCATCATGTAAATCTCCCACGGTTTTTAATAGAATCAACCATATTCTTCAATATCTTCACAAATTCCATCAATAGAACAAAGAAAACAAAGAAGTACACCATCTTTGAATGGAAATACATCACATAGTATTCATCTTCAATATCTTCATAGTCTTCTCTCTCAATCTCTCATATATAATCACTCTGTTTTAGTAGAATTGGCTATCTCTGACTCTCTCTCCCTCGCTCTATCAATAATACATCATATCCTCACTACAATCTCTCAAAAATTACTCTCAATAATCACTCTTAGGTCGTGGATACCCATCCCAAGAGGTATGTCTGATATGAAGAGTCACCAGAGCCACTACAGTGTCTCTTCACGGCTCACTACTGTCACTTCACTCTAGTCTTCTCTTGAGTCTTTAGCAGCTACTTCTTCCACTTCCTTCAGCTCTTTTGCACTTGTATTCACCTCTTTCCAAGGCTAGAAAACTTTCCCCAAAGTCACACATACATTCCACAGAACACTTACAGAAGCATACAGAACAGTCTACAGAACAGTACCAGAACAGCTACAGTACAGAACAAAACAGAAACAGAACAGAAGCAGAAGCTCTACAGAAGACCTACAGAAGGTTACAGAAGGTCATCAAAACCTCATAACTCACTCTCAAATCATTCCAAACTCTCACAAACCATTCAATAAGCTTTCACAAGCTCTCAATCTTCATCAATCAATACTTCATCCCTCCTTACAGAAGACAATCAGAACAAAACAGACCAAAACAGAGCAAAACAGAAGGTATACAGAACCATTCAGAACCTATCAGAATATCACAGAACCACCAACAAACATCATGATCTTCCAAAACACAATCAATATCATCCAAAACATTCTCAATCCACTTCTAAATCAACCAATCATCCCATAAAATCAACCATTCAGCTCTCAAAAACAACAAAAATCAGCCAAAAAACAAGTCATTTCAACACTCAACACTAATGCACCAAAGGAGACCTCTCAATCCACCTGAGGTGCAGATGATTCAAGGAGGAAAAGAGGAAGCGATCTAAGGATTCAAATGCTCAAAAGCAAAAGAAACCACAGGGACCTACCTACGCAATTCACAAAATTCAAAAAGGGAAATTGAATAGTGGTATTATTGGAAGCGAAGAGACAAGGCCAAACCAATGAGCCCATTGAAGGACCTACCGAGATCAACGAAGTCGACTTGGTTAGTGAAGGTGAAAAGCCTTAGTATTCATAGCAAACGACCTCTGACCAAGGACGAGGAGACTAACCTCATTCGTCTCTTGAAGGAATTCTCTAACATGTTTGCATGGTCCATAGAGGAGTAAAATGTATTGATATTAGCATGGTAACCCATAACATTCCTATGGTCCCTTATGCAACAAACAACGACCTTACGCCATGAATCCAAATCATGCTCATGCTGTAAAAGAAGAGATTGATAAAATTTTGGGTATAGGATTCACTTATGAGATCAAGCACATGGATTGGGTATCACCCATTGTGATTATACTTAGAAAGAATGGAAAGATTCAAGTATGTATAAAATACAAAAAAGTCAATGTAAGTACTAAGAGAGATAACTATTATTTGCCTTACACCAAGTATATATGCAAGAGAGTGATAGTGAAGGAAGTGTATAACTTCTTGGATGGGTTTTTAGGATAAAACCAAGTGCAAGTCCATCTGGACAATAGGCACAAAATAGCATTCACCATCGAATGGGGGGTGTTCACTTATATAGTCATGACCTTTGGGCTAAAGAATTCCTTGACTACCTTTCAACACCTCATGTGTGAGGTTTTCAAAGACATACTCAAGAAGTGGTTGGAAGTATTTATTGATGACCTATGTGTTCACACCAACTAGGAAGAACATCAAGAGAAACTTTGCATAGTCTTTGAACTATGTAGACAATATGGTCTCTTGTTGAACCCCTTCAAGTGTGAGTTTTGGGCTAAACACAACTGTCTATGCCATTGACTTCTCAAAAGTTAAGGTGATTGTTGATCTTCCACCTTCGACCAACTATAAGGGAGTTTAGTACTTCCTAGGTCATATTAGATATTATCAACAGTTTGCGTTGAACTATGTATTAATTTCTAGGCCACTATACAAACTATCGACCAACTATAAGGGAGTTTAGTACTTCCTAGGTCATACTAGATATTATCAACAGTTTGCGTTGAACTATGTATTAATTTCTAGGCCACTATACAAACTATTGATCGTGTTTGAGTGGATAGAGGAGTGCTAGTAAGCCTATGAGCAGCTTAAGGAGGCTCTAATATTGGCACTTATTTTAAGACCCCATATTGGTCCATCACTTTCCATGTGCACACATTCATGCTTTGAAATTTGCCATGGGAGCAATGTTGTCTCAATCTGGTGAACATAACATGGATTTTCTAGTGAATTTAGCAAGTAGGCAACTCTTAATGCAAAGATGAACTATTTGAAAATAGAGCAAGAATGGTATTTTCCATTAAAAATTTAAGCATTATCTTTTGGCCACACCATTCACCATTTTGGTTGATACATCAGGCATTGCTTTACCTTATTAATAAACCTTATGTGACAGGGCATATTGCCACATGTTTATTGCTCTTGTTGGAATTTGACTTCTCAATGGTAGTATGAAGAGAAAAACAACATTATATGACTAACCATATGTTATGCATACCCACTAGAGAATCTGCTAAGAAAGACATTATGGATGATCTACCCGATGCTCACCTTCTCAAAATATCTTGTGAAAATGAGCTTTACAAAGTATACCTTATGCCCTTACTAGGAAAACGATATAGTGCAAATTCAAGTAAATGGAATTCCTGATTGCTTGATCAAGAAAGCTAGACTAAGGCGCCTCAAGTCTAACGTTATCAGTTGGTTGATTGCAAGTCATCTTTGCTAATTATGGCAAGATGGCCTATTAAGATGGTGCATCTGTGAAAATGAGATACGTGATGTACTCATTGAAGCACATGGTGGAATTGCAAGAGGACACTTCAATGGAGATAGTATTGCATGTAAGATTTTGCAGTCTCAATTGTGGTGGCCTATACTATTGGATGATGCTGCTAAGTTTATTACGCATAGCATACAAAAGGTCTTATACAAAAGAACAAAATAGATTTGATGCCAATAATAGTACACCAACCATTTGAAAAGTGGGGAATCAACTTCATTGGACCTAATAGTCCTACTGCTCACTACTCTCAAGCAAAATACATCATTGTAGCCACTGATTTTACAAAGTGGGCTCAAGCATGAGCAATGAGGAAGAATGATACAAGGACCACTGCTAAATTTCTTTAGGAGCAAGTTATTTTCAAATTTGATTTCCCCATTTAATTACTTAGCGAGCAGGGCACACACACCTCATCAATGGGGTGATTAAGCATTTTTATCCACCTTTCTAGTTATCCATTGAAAATTGTCGCCATACTATCCCTAGGCCAATGGTCAAGTGGAGATAACATACAAATTTTAGTCAATGTACTGATAAAAATGGTCTCTCCTTTGCAAAGTGATTGGGATAATAATTTGATGGTAGCCCTATGGGCATATTGTTGAGTGTTGAAATGACTTGTTTTTTGGCTGATTTTTGTTGTTTTTGAGAGCTGAATGGTTGATTTTATGGGATGATTGGTTGATTTAGAAGTGGTTTGAGAATGTTTTGGATGATATTGATTATGTTTTGGAAGATCATGATGCTTGTTGATGGTTCTGATAGGTTCTGAATGGTTCTGTATACCTTCTGTTTTGTTATGTTTTGGTCTGTTTTGTTCTGATTGTCTTCTGTAAGGAGGGAAGGAGTATTGATTAATGAAGAATGAGATATTGTGGAAGCTTATTGAATGTTTTGTGAGAGTTTGGAATGGTTTGAGAATGAGTTATGTGGTTTTGATGATCTTCTGTAACCTTCTGTAGGTCTTCTGTAGAGCTTCTGCTTCTGTTCTGTTTCTGTTCTGTTCTGTACTGTCTCTATTCTGGTACTGTTCTGTAGACTGTTCTGTATGCTTCTGTAAGTGTTCTGTGGAATGTATGTGTGACTTTGGGGAAAGTTTTCTAGCCTTGGAAAGAGGTGAATACAAGTGCAAAAGAGCTGAAGGAAGTGGAAGAAGTAGCTGTTGAAGACTCAAGAGAAGACTAGAGTGAAGTGACAGTAGTGAGCTGTGAAGAGACACTGTAGTGGCTCTGGTGACCCTTCATATCAGACATACCTCTTGGGAGGGGTATCCACGACCTAAGAGTGATTATTGAGAGTAATTTTGGGAGATTGTAGTGAGGATATGATGTATTATTGATGGAGTGTGTGAGGGAGAGTCAGAGATAGCCAATTCTACTCAAACAGAGTGATTGTATATGAGAGATTGAGAGAGAAGACTATGAAGATATTGAAGATGAATACTATGTGATGTATTTCCATTCAAGATGGTGTATTTCTTTGCTTTCTTTGTTCTATTGATGGATTTTGTGAAGATGTTGAAGAATATGGTTGATTCTATTAAAAACCGTGGGAGATTTACATGATACTGCATGAAGATTTGTTGTGCCTGGTGTCCTTTTCTTCATTGTGATCATATGAAACATGATAAACAAGCTTGTTGATGTTACAAGATAGATTTTCTTGCAAGAGAATTCCCTTTTCCTTGGTGTTCCTCTCGGGGCTCCATGTTTTTGGTGCGTAGCCGGGGAAACTTGCCATCAACAAGCACCAAAAGAGGCTGAAAATGAAGGAAATGTCATTGCCAAGAAGAGAAGAATTCAATGGATGTTTGTAAAGTTCCTTCTTCCACTGAAGAGTTGGAATTCCTCATAATCAAAGCCACTTTTCACAAGAAGTTCATCCCACAATGGCGGAAACACATCACCATCATGATGCATGCTCTATGTGGTGGACAGTTTCCTCTTCCTGTTGAAGCAGCAGAAACTTGCATCTTGGTGGCAAACTGTTTGGGAACAAACTGAAGAGCAGAAACAGAGAGAATGAACATCCATGGAAGATTTGGCATTCATTGAGAAGTTTCCAGACAACATCAAGTGGGAGATTGTGAAGAAGCTTCAGGAGTCTTGGTCTGTAGAGGTTCACAAAGACAAGAAGGAAAAGAGTTGGAATTTGTTCGTGGATGCTCAACAGCAAGATACATGGGATGCTTGGTGTACTGATAATCTTCTGTTTGTTCAATTAGCAACCCACTGGAAGTTGGTAGACAGAGTGTTTTTCACAACATACACTATTGAAACCATCAGAAGCTGGCATTACTATAATGATGGCACCACCACAATGCTCAGACGTATGCATTTTGACACCTTCAGAACCGAATACCTTCCCCTGTGTAGTGGCATGAAAGCAGAATTTAGGGACGTTGAGAGGAAAGAAGTAGAAGAAATGTTGGCAAGAGAGTCCTCCAGAGACTGAAGCCTTCTGTTAACCCTCTGTGGAGCACTAACAACATAGTGGAGTCAACCCCCTGATGAATGACGCAATAAAAAGGCAAGCGTTGGAACGAGTCCAGAGGTACGTGAGAAGAGAGAAAGCAAAAATCAAGGCTGAGAACGAGCTTGTAGCAGAAGCCGCCTTTGACGCCCTTGCGGAACTCTTTACAGAAGTCCCAATGGCACATCAAGCCCTTCCTCCTCCTGCTGGAGGTCCACTTCCAAGCCAGATCCGTCCTGGAAATATTGATGACAGACCAGCGAATGTAGTCCCATTGCCAGTTTTTAAGGGAGAGTACAATGAAGACCCCGATCTTCATGTAGCAGAGTTTATGGTAGCATGTGTGGCTAACAATGCCAGAACCCCTGAGCATTGGTTAGCAATATTCCCCGCCACTTTCAAGGGCGCGGCGTTTCAGTGGTATGAGAGACAAGCAGTAGGAACTTTTGGCACATGGGACGACCTGAAGTTGGCCTTTCTCACTAAATTCAGGCGTGAAGGTTTTGAAGAGCGGATGAGAGAGGAATTCATGAACCTAAGTCAGTCCTCTGGAGAAAGAGTAGAAGCTTATGTCTCAAGAATGGAATCCATCCTGAAGAGATGGACTAACCACAATCTAGATGATGGCATTCAGAAGGGAGTGTTTCTCAGAGGATTACAACCAGAAGTCCGTAAGTTTGTGGAGCTACAAAGACCAGCCACACTGCAAGCTGCAACAGAAGGAGCAAGACTGTACGATGAAGTGGAAGCTAGATTAGCAATGAATACAGGAAAATGAGTCTTACCTCCTCTGATGCCAGGAATGATGTACCCACCAAATGCAGTTCCAGGGGCTGTTCCCTATCCCTACCAACAGATGTCCCCGATATCACAGTACAGTGCACCAAATCCACAATGGCCACAATCCATGCCTCAAATGATGGCTCAACCACAACAACAATGGTCCCAACCAATTTCCTCAATGCCAAATCAGCAGCAACAGTGGAATCCTACCAACTGGAGCCAACAGCCAACAGTTCAAACAGGCGCACTAAATCAGAACCAGAACAAAGACCCCTCTGTACCAGCCCAACCCGTTTATGCAGTAATTACAGAGACTCCTCAAAACCCTCCTGCCAGTACGTTCGGAGGAGAAAGCTTGAAGGATTATTTATCCAACTCAGTTGCAAACATCAAAAAGGAGTTGATGGATGTGATTACAGAACAACTACAGACGTTGAAAGTGAATACCGCAAGCATATCCAACGTTGCAGGAGCAGGAAGAGATGTGATGCGGTCAAACACTTGGTGTGGTAAGTGTCATCAAGCAGGTCATTTAGCCACTGAATGTACACGGAAACCAACCATCCCTGGAGCCTTCTGTTCCTACTGTTTGCGGAAGAATCATACAGAGGACATTTGCTCTCTGAAGGAGATGCATGATAGGAGAAGGAAGGAAGAAGACACAAGATTTAACCTGCTGGAATCCAAAATGACAACACAAGATATTGGACCCAAGCCTAGAGAGTTTGGTCCTAATTTCGGACCTAGAAGATTTCCTTCTCAGAGTTACAGAGGAAGACAATCTGGCGGTGGTCAGAGATCAGAAGTGGAGTGTTACAGATGCGGAGAAAAGGGACACATCTCACCAAATTTTCCAAATCCTCGAAGGTCAGTGGATTACAAGCCCTTATGCAGTCGATGCAAAGGAGAAGGCCACACTGCAAAAGACTGTCCAAGCCCAGCCCCAGTGAAAAACAGTGCTACTGATAGTCCGTCTAAGGCCCAAGAGCCTACCTCCAATTTGGTAGAATTGGAAGTTGCTGCCATCACGCGTGCAAAGCAGAAGGAACCACCTACCCAGAAAGAAAATAACCCTCCTGCCAGAACAGTGAAGTTCAATCTTCCACCAGAAGAACAGAACAGAACAGAACCTAACAGTGCCGTACAGAGCCCTACAATGCCACAGAGAGTTACAGAGACAGTTACAGAGACAGGACCAGAGGTCCAGGATACAGAAGAGGAGGACGTGCCACAAGTGGCAGAAGAAGTTCCCATGATGCCTTTGTTGGAAGAAAGAGGAAAAATGAAGATGGGTGTTGCCCCATTCCCTAACCGATTAGAGAAGCCAGTGGATCCTATTAAGGAATACGATCTGGTTAGAGACCTAGATACCTTTAAACCAAACCTTACATTCCGACAATTATTGATGTTGTCTCCCAGTTGCCGGAAAAGGTTCAAAAGTATACTGACAAGAAGACGTAGCTTAAGGATTGCTCCCTCAACAGTAACAAAGTCCAACAAGGCTCCAGAGCCTGTAAAAGAAGTGGATGTGGCTAACGCTTTCTTAGATCTAGGTACTCCAGAGACTGGCGCGTGGATAGAAGGCTGCTTCATTGCAAATGCACTAATTGATGGAGGTTCATCAGTGAACATTATGACGGATGTGACGATGAAGGATCTAGGCCTACAAGGTGTGCAACCCACCCAATGGCTCATCAGACTGGCGGATCAGAGTAGAATCAAGCCTTTGGGCATTCTTCCATATGTGAAGACTACAGTGGCTGGAAAAGATTATTGGCTGACCTATTTAGTGGTGAAGCCAAACTCTTATGGCACATCCTATCCTCTGTTACTGGGCAGACCATGGCTTTTTGAAGCCCGAGCAAGGACGGATTGGTTCAAAGGAACTTTGACCTTGGGTAGAGGACCCAACAAAGTGGTGCTGAAACTGTATGGTTCTCAAAAAGGACATGGATCCACCTCCTTGGAATTATCTTCTGATTCCCCTAACGAGGCTACAGATGGAACATCAGCAGACGAAGATGCTGTCAAACAGATCCTTCCCAAGAAAACAGTGGCACATTCTTTAATAGTGGATACTGTAAGCCGACTTCCAAAAGATGCACAGCCATTATCAATGGGTGAATACTTCCTGCCTGAATCAGGAATGACTTCGGAAATCACTTTTGACAGTGAGATAGAAGCATGGATGTACTACTCTCCCTGTTACATGGTCACAGCAGAAGCTGAAGCAGAGACAGAGGCAGGACAGGAACCAGAGAATCTATTCTTCTGTTACAGAGCTCCTACAGAAGCAGAAGCAGAAGTAGAAGCAGAAGCAGAGACAGAAGCAGAGACAGAGACAGAAGAGGTTGGATATGAAATGGACGAAGAAGATTATGAAAGTGAGCCAGAAGAGTCTATCCCACCTGAAAAGGATACATTTGAGGAAGAAGTTCGAGAAGTATCAGAAGCCGATGAGCTCATGCTATGGGACAGCATGGCGATGGTACCATTTGGTCTGGTAAATGGATCATCTCATATGCAAAACCATTATAAGAAATGGATTAAGAAGAGTAAGCCGTCTTTTAAGTGTGGCTCCTGCCGTCCTAACCCATCCTTGCCAAAGAAAGATGATGATGATGCACCATGCCAACAAGCACCAGTCCCACCAACCCAACAAGCATCAGAGGGTCCATGTTATGTGACGTTCCTGGATGTGTCATCATCAGAAGATGAGTCTTCAAGCCAAGAGGTAATTAATTTTGAAACCAAACCCGAAACAGCGCTAATCCCATTCCAATATCTTAAAGAGCAACCTAAGTCTCCACCAAAAGAAGAAATTGGTTCTAGTGGGACATCAGAAGAGGATACCATTCCATTGAAGGAGTCGGATCTCTACCCAGAAGCAGCCCGCGAGACCTTCATCCGTGAAGTAGAAGGTGAAAGGCAGTTAACCTTTGTGGATGCAGAAGGCACTAAACGCCACTTGAAGGTGGGTAGCAGTCTCCCAGAAGAGGAGTTGTCAACCTTGTACAACTTGTTGAAAGAAAATTTGGACGTGTTTGCATGGTCTTACAAAGACCTAAAGGGGATTGATCCCACAATATGTCAACATCATATTGACTTGGAGCCTGATGCCAAGCCAGTACGGCAACGACAGAGGCGAATGAACCCGAATTATTCCACATTGGTGAAAGCGGAGCTGCTGAAGCTTCTGGAAGCCGAGTTCATCTATCCAGTGGCAAATAGTGAATGGGTTTCACCCATCGTGGTTGTACCCAAGAAGAATGGCAAATTGCGAATATGTGTGGATTTTCGAAAGCTTAATTCCAAGACAAAGAAGGATCACTTTCCAATCCCTTTCACAGACCAACTGTTGGACACAGTGGCAGGACATGAGCTTTATTCCCTTCTGGATGGATTCAGTGGATACAACCAAGTCCAAATCGCAGAAGAAGACCAATCCAAAACAACCTTCACCACAGAATGGGGGACCTACGCTTATCGAGTGATGCCATTTGGGCTTTGCAATGCCCCTGCTACTTTTCAACGAGTCATGATGACCGCATTTCAAAATCATCTGCATGACTTTATTGAAGTATATTTGGATGACTTCTGTGTCTACAGTTTGATCAGTGAACACTGGGACCACCTGGAGCAATGCTTTGATCGATGCCGGGAGTACGGGATTTCCCTCAACCCCGACAAATGCATCTTTGGGGTCTCTTCTGGAGTTCTGTTGGGCCACATTATCTCTGCACAAGGGATATCAACAGACCCTGCAAAGATCGAAAAGATCGCAGCTCTGACAGCACCCACCAACCTCAAACAGTTGAGGGGATTCCTAGGCCATGTGGGTTACTACAGAAGGTTCATAGCCCATTTTGCGACAAAGGCAACCTCCTTGCACAAGCTCCTGAGGAAAGATGCAGAGTTTACTTGGACGGAAGAATGTGACAAAGCCTTTCACACTCTGAAGTAGTGTCTGATTGAGGCACCCATTCTGCAACCTCCTGATTGGACGAAAGAGTTCCATGTACACACTGATGCATCAATTGAAGGCTTAGGTGCTGTCCTCTGCCAGAAGGGCTCCTCAAAGTTGGATCAACCGATCTATTATGCGAGCCGGAAAGTCACTGATAGGGAACGGAACTATACAGTGACAGAGCTGGAGTGCTTGGCAATGGTGTTTGCCCTAGAGAAGTTTCGCCATTACCTCCTATCTACCCCCTTTAAATTTTATGTGGATCATGAGGCCCTGTCCTTCTTGATGAACAAAGCAGATGTGAAAGGACGATTGATGAGATGGCTCATTTTATTCCAGGAGTTCGACTTTGAGGTGATTACTAAGCCCGGTCGGTCCTATGTTCTGGCTGATCATCTGTCGCGTATCCCACAAACTGCAGACGAGGAGCAGGATGATCCAGACCTCCCTGATGCTTCCCTATTCTTGGTAGAAACTGTTACTCCTTGGTATGCAGACATTGCCAATCTGCTGGCAACCCAGCAGTATCTTCCTGGTATTTCTAGTCGGGAAAGGAAGAAGCTCATGCTAGAATCAGCCCCCTACACCCTGCTAGGCGGTGCACTGTACAAGAAAGGCAAAGATGAAGTGCTCAGAAGATGTGTTGCAGGAGATGAGATTGGGATTGTTCTGAAGGCTTGCCACGACGAGCCATGTGGAGGTCACTTCGCAGGAGAAGCTACAGCCAGGAAGGCTCTGCTAGCAGGATATTGATGGCCTACCATCCACAAAGATTCCTATGATTACTGTAAAAGATGTGATGCTTGTCAAAGAATGGGGAAACCCACCAAGACAAGTGCCATGCCATTGCAACCTATCCTTCCGTTGAAGCCGTTTGAGAAGTGGGGCATTGACTTCGTAGGTCCAATCGATCCTCCTACCAGAAGGAAACAGAACCGATACATCCTCGTATGTACGGATTATGTCACAAAGTGGTGTGAAGCTAAAGCCCTAAAGCGGGACGATGGTAACAGTGTGGCCCTGTTCATGTACGAGAATATCATCACCCATTTTGGCAGTCCCTTAGAGCTGGTAAGTGAGAGAGGCACTCATTTCCTTAACAAAGTCATGGAAGAGTTGACAGAGTTGTATAAGATCCGCCATCGCAAGTCCACTCCTTATTACCCCAGAGCCAACGGCCAAGTCGAAGTCACGAATCGCATCCTCTGCTCGATTCTGACAAGAACAATTGCCGCACATCGTCGTGATTGGGACGATCGACTTACAGAGGCCCTCTGGGCGTACAGAACTTCCCATAAAGCAGCAACAGGACAAACACCCTTCCAGTTGGTGTATGGTACAGAAGCTGTTTTTTCTGTTGAACTGGAACTACCCTCTTTGAGAGTGGCTATCAAAGAGCGTTTGGGGGACGATGATTCACTGCAACGCCGTCTCCTGCACTTGGAATGTTTGGACGAAATTCGTCGGATGGCTCTACAGTGCATGGAAGCCACGCAAGCTCGATGTAAGGCTTACCATGACAGCTTCATCAAGCACAAGGAGTTCAAAGAAGGTGATTTGGTCCTAGCCTATGATTCACGATTTGGCAAGTTTCCTGGCAAGCTCCAGCAGCGGTGGATGGGCCCCTATAAGGTACTTGCAGTCAACCCTAATGGTTCTGTCCAAGTGCAGACCGTTGATGCCTCTGATGATCCCTTTCTGATTAATGGATATCGCTTGAAGAAGTACTTCCCTCCTTGGGGATCTTGACAATTACGGACACTTGATCTTTTCCCTCGTTGGCGCGGCACTGTACTTGTTATGATGCTACTTTTGATAGCCATTCTTCAATCACTTCTGATGAGGTGGACGCAACCCTCTGTCCCCTCCAAACCCCCTTCCAGTCTTGATCTCTTATCCTCTATTTTCCACCAGCATCAGTGGCGAGGTGGGTTCTGATAAATGATAGTTCTACCATTCTCTTGCTCAATTCGAAAAAAAAGAAAAAGAAAAGAAAAGAAAAGAAAGAAAGAAAGAAAAAGAAAAAAAAAGAGAAAAAAAACATATCGGTCATGGGAGAAAAGAACTTAGATCCCTGTCATGCCGACCTATTCTTCGAGAAAAGGTGGAAACACCCTCGGGAATAGGGGAAAATAAGAAAAAGAAAGAAAAAAAACCAAAGAAGAAAAAGAAGAAGAAAAAAAAAACAACAAATAAACAAATCTGTTATGAGAGAAAAGGAAGCAATTCCCTGTCATAGCGGGCCTCGTTCCAAGGAAAAGGTGGTAAACACCCTTGGGCGAGAAGCTGGCTGTGGAAAAGGTGGTAACACCCAGCAGTCCAAAAAGCGGATTCATTGATTGATATCCCTCGGATCCAATTCCGAAGCTGCCTCCCTTGGTACGCTGTGTCATGGGTCTCTTTGCAAAGTGACTAACTGTCCTCTAGCAGACGACATGTTCCTGTCCAATACAACGTTCGATTTGATGGCTACCTCCCTGGGTACGCCTCTTCAACAACTGATGACGCGATCTTCATCGACAACCAATTGAGTGATGTGAGCTTTCATCCTAACCGGATGGGGAAGTGAGTATGGGTTGCCCTCTGTATCTATCAACAGAGAGTGAGACAGAGGGTGGGGCGAGAGACCAGTCTTTTCCCTTCAAATCAAATGAGAGGTGAGAAGTGTGAATGAAGTGTTGCATGCACGGGATGGGCCTCTCAATGCACAAAGCACAATTTGTTTCTGTGCACTGCACCATAAGGCTCCCTGGCCTTCCTTCTCGCACCGTATGCCGGCACAGAGCGGGATGCACAGTTGCACCATCAAATGCGCACAAGGCATACAACCTTTGCACAAGTGACCGTGAGGATTACATTAATGGGTTTCAGGAAAAGGCTGCCCTCCTGTATCTATCAACAGAGCGTGAGACAGAGGGTGGGCTGAGTGCGACTGGAGTTTCTTCAATCAATTACCGAGAGGTGAGATTGAGGGACGTTACGACACTTGGAGTCAGGTATGTTCCCGTTTCCCTATGCACCCACGGGATGGGTCTTTACCGTCATCACAAGACACATCACCCTGTTCTGTGCACTGCACTGTAAGGCCCCCTTGCCTTCCTCCTTGCACCTTTGCCAAACGGGTTGGACGCACTAATGCACCATCAACTGTGCACCCTGGCATACTCCTTCTGCACCATTTCCCCCTTGTTGATTCCTCAACCGGGTATGAGATATGGGTTTTAATCATTCTTCCGCGAGTGATATTAGTCATGGGATGAGTGACTGTTCTTTCATTTCGTTTGAGTGACTGTGAGTTGAGTGTAGTATCCCTCATCATCGACGAATCTCCTGCGATTCCTTCCATCAACTACCTCCCTGGGTACTGCCGCGTGGTCCCTTCCATGACGGACGTGTGCCGAGAAGCTGCCTTGGTCCCTCCAGCGCCGACAACAACACTGGACGTGCCGTCGACACTCAACCTTGATTTTTTACGAAACGGGCCAAGTTTTTCTAACCCTACAAACTTCTGTTTCTTAGTGATGTTCATGTTTTAAGTGTGGGGAAGTTAGTGGATGGTCTGTGGCATGGTCCTAGGTCCCTAATGTTCGGTTAACCCTATCCGTTAAGGTCTTAAGTGTGGGGATGCGTCCCTGCGCGTCTATGTTGCATACCCCTTTGCATATGCCTTATCTTGCTCATGCATGTATACCATGACTTGCTTTTACCCTAATGGGATCCCTTTCCACCCATCCGGTTATGTTTCACCCACCCTTGGGGCTGTTTCCTGGCAGTTTTCCTTCATTCTTTGATTTTGAGGTCCTTCCATGTGAATGCACCCTACGTTCACCAAAGTCCCCATCCAACCTTATAGCCCTGTTCCTCCCAATGAATGGTCCATTTTTTCTTTTTACCTACCCCTGTTCCGGTGCACGGTTTTTGAGTTATTAATTTTTGAAGCATTTTGCGCAATTTAGTCGGTTTTCCATGTGAACCCGCTTTTCTTGCTTCGGAACCATGCTCTGATGTCATAGCCCTGACTACCACTGTTCCCCTGATATTTTTTCTTTTTATTCCGCATCATTTCGATACATGGTTTGTCCGTTATTAATTTTCCGGTTTTTAAGACTTTTTTCTGCGTATTTTTGACATTTTTTCATGTGAACCTGCCCTATTTGTATCGGAATTCCAATTTGATTTGACAACCGTGTCCCCTGTGCCTTCCCCTACCTTTTTCCTTTTTCCTCCACCCTTTTTGGACTTCTGGATTTTTACTTATTAATTTTTAAATGAGTTTTCGGGAGTATTTTTGGAGTTTTTCACATGTGAACCCCTCCTACTTCCGTCGGAACTGCGGTTTAACGTGATAACCCTGTGCCACTCTTTTCTGCGGACATTTTTCCTTCTTACTGCACGTCATTCCGGTGAACGGTTTGTCAGATATTAATTTCCGATCCCATTTTCGGGTTTTTTTTGGGTTTTTCCCATGTGCACGCGTCTTATCTCAGTCGGAATTATGTTTTGACGTGATAGGATTGTCGGGCACATCTGTCTGCACAGTTTTCCTTTTTTTCACATCTCATTCCGATGCATGGATCTTTCGATATTAATTTTTAAATTGCGTTTTTGGTTCGTTTTTTGTGTTTTTGCACGTGACCGCCCTTTACCTCTCCCGGAACCCCCGTCCCGTATTTTTCTTGTTTCCCTCCTGTCGTCCTGCCCACTTTTCGTTTTTACGATATTTCGTTTTGACGTCCGGATTGGGAGTTATTAATTTTTCTTTATTTTTCCGTTTTTTCTCGCGCTCGTTTTGCGCGTGAACGTGCCCTTTTTTGATTTTACGAATCTCCACGCGCCTCGGTCGTGTCCGCGAAACCCGTACCGTCTTCCCGGCGCCATTTCAATCCCGTCACGGCAAATTTTTTTACCCCGCCCCGGCCCCGCGCACGAGCACGGGACGGGGGTACCTACCCTTGTCCCCACCCTGCCCACCCCCTGTCCCTACCCTTCCCCCCACCTGCCCACCCCATGGCCCCCCCCCATGGGCCCCCCCACCCTTCCCCCCCAACTGCCCATCCCCTTCCCCCCCAACTGCCCATCCCTTCCCCCCAACCGCCCTTCCCCCACTCGTTCTCTCTCCCTTTCTTTCCCTTCTTCCTCCCCCCACTCCATCCCCCCAGTCCCCCCACTCCTTCTCCTCCTCCCTGCGCCCTCTCTCCTCCTTCTCCTCCCCTTACTCCTTCTCCTCCCCCCAGCGTCCTCCTCCAGCGCGACCTCCCCGCCCGCGGCCTCTACCTCCTCCACCGCCCCCGCCCAAGGCTCCCTCCTCCACAGCGCCCGCCCAAGACTCCCTCCTTCTCCTTCCTCCCCCCCGCCCGCCGCCATTTCCACCCGCCGCCCGCGACCTTTCCCTCCACTCCCTTCTCCCCCCGCCGACCTCCGCCTGCGGCCTTCTCCTCCACCCGCCGCCCGCGACCTCCCCCTCTACTACCTCCTCCACCGCGACCTCCGCCCGCCGCCATTTCCACCCGCCGCCCGCGACCTTTCCCTCCACTCCCTCCTCCCCCAATCCGCCGCTCCTCCCTCCTTCCCCAGCCCCGCCGACCTCCTCCTTCTTCTCCTCCCCTCACTCCTTCTCCTCCCCCCACTCCTTCTTCCTCCACCTCTCCTTCTTCTCCCCTGTCCCACCGCTGCACGCCGCCCCGCAGTCGACGTTGCCCCTGCCGCGCCGCTGTTCGGACTCCGCCGACTCCGCCGCCGTCGCCGTCGACTCCTCCACCCGCCGCCGCCGCACCTCCTCCTCTTCTTCTCCTCCCCCACCCACCACCTCCACCTCCAACCCACCTCCTGGTTAGTCTTTAACTCTAGTTAGTTAGAATTAACTGCACCATGGTTAATTAACCCCCACCATTTAACCCGAGTTAGTAATAACCTAACCTTAGTTAGTCATAACCTAACTAGGGTTAGTTCCCTACCCACTAACCTCACTAGGGTTAGTTCCCTACCCACTAACCTAACTAGGGTTAGTTCCCTACCCACTAACCTAACCCCTAGTTAGTTTACACCCTACTAACTTAACCATGATTAGTTGACTACCCCCACTAACTAACCCTAGGTTAGTTAGTCTCACCTAGGTTAGTTAGAACTGACCCCAGACTAACCTAATTGACTTAGTCCACCCTAGACTAACCCAGACTAACCTAATCAACCTTGACTAACTTAACTAGACTTAGGTAGACTAACCTGACTTATCCCACTAACCTCACTTAATTGACTTATGTTTAATTGACTTATGTGATTAATGTGATTTAGGTGACTTAATTAATCACTACATTAATTTTTCCATTAAAAAATTTTAGAAAAATTTCTAAAAATTCCTTTTGCCTTTTGTCAATTTTTGGAAATTTGTCTGCTGGAAATTGTCTACCCTATAATTTCTGAAAATTCCACATTTCCTAAATTTACCCCTAAATTGCCAATAAATATAGAAAATCCATTTAAAAAATTGTAAAAAAATCCTCAAAAATTTCTAAAAACATTCTAAAAAATTCCCCTCACCTCCCTTGCTCATTTTCCATTTATTCAAACATAAATAATCACAACTAAAAATAAAAATAAGTAAATAAAAATAAAAAAACCAACACAAACCAAATCAACACATCTGCTAAGGTGTTGTCATTGTTGTTTCATCAGTGCTCTTTACTTTTCCTTTACTGGAACTCTTCCGTGCGCATTTCTGCATTACATACACACCCCTTCCAGGTATTTATTTTATGTGCTTTATTTATTTATTTTCCCCCTTAATCACAAATTAATTGTTAAAATGAATTCTTTAATTCACCCACAGTTTCCCGCGCATTTGCGCTAAACACACATATTTTTTAAATTAAAATTAACCAGTCGTTCACTTAGCATGCGCTACGTGCGCTATAGAGGCACTGTAAAATTTTAAATTAAAATTAACCAGCCGTCACATGAGCACGCGCTGGCAAAAAAGTGCTCCACATCACCTTAAATTGTAATCAATGAATTGCATTTAGAGACCCAGTCGGGAATCGAAGTCCGGGAATCGCATAACTGCACCGTTTAACCTAATAATTGGTAATTAAATTTATAATAAGGAACCGCCGTTTTCTTGTTAAGGTTTATCACCTAATAAAAATTCACCCATTCCTAATAATTGATTAAAATCAACCCTTCATTAAATTCATTCCCCCCTCACTGCACTTAATTCCCTTTTTAATGAAGCATTTCGTGGGATGGGTATGCGCAGTTCTTAGTGTTATTTTCCATGGTCCAGTCTTGGTTCTATCACAGATGTCGTATTGATATGTGTCGGATATGGTATGGTTTTGGTTTCCTGTCTTAGTTACGATTACGGGTACGGTATGCAGTTTTTTTTCTTTTGTTGCCTGATACGGGGTTCAGGGTGTTTGTCTGATGCATCGCATGAAGCTTTCGGTCGCATTTGTCTCAAGGTCATGTCAAATTTTTTCTAGGATGTGGTTTGCTTGGGGTTAGTAGGTCGAGTCACGTTTTGATTGGTAATTCTCTTATCCTTGGTTTTTTGTCTGTTGCTTTGCAGGCATTCTCCTTGATTGTCTGTGTTTGTGGTGTGTGTGTAACCATCTGAATGGCTCCTTCTCATGCTCCTCCCCCTATCCAGTACGTCCCACTAGTTAGTAGGGATTACTCGTCCCTACTTACTTTTGAGCCTCTCACGAAGACAGGACTTGCTGCTTTTGTGGCCACTCCTTTTCCATTACTTCCAGAGGATCCGTCCGTATGTGATGAGTTCCTGGCCTCTTACAGCAAGAAGACAGGAGTAGTCCAAGGCATGTCTATGACATTGACGTCTCGAGGCTTAGGGAAGGCTCTGTCTCTTCCCTTCAAAGGAGAACCTTTTGTGACCACTCGTCAGCTATTCTCTAATGAAGAGATTCTCAAGCTGTTGCAGAAGCAGACAAGGGAAGTCCTTGATGTTAAGAAAGTGATAAACTCTTCAGGAGTTTCGTTTTCTATGATTACTGATCCTGTATGGAAGACGATCTGTCAGTTCCTTCAAGACAGGTTCATGCCTGCCAAAACGCCATCCCACTATTTGTCCAAAGAGCTTTTCACAGCTTCCAGGATGGTGCTAAAAGGAGTTGCTATTGATTGGAGCACATACCTCCTTACTAAAATGGATCAGCATTTTGTTAAAGTCACGAGGGGTAATGTTACCAATGTTACCTATGGATCATATTTGTCTGCCTTCTTGACCTATTCAGGTTTACAGAAGACTGTGCCTCCACCTCCTCCATCAGATCCAGTACCTCCTCCTCCACCTTCAGAAGACTCAGCCCCTATTGACATTGAGGATGATGATTCTCCGCCTCCCCTGGTCATACAGCGCAAACGCTTGAAGAGGGTAGCGGACAAAGCCCCTGCTGTACTTCCCTCAATGCCTATCCCTACTACTTCTGGCAGTGAACTCCCTGGGTATCTCACTTGCAATAACCTGTTCCGAGCACATAGAGAAGGATCCTTGGAGATCTCAGTTCCCTCCCTGAACAGTCTCGTCTCAGGAGATGCCATTCCTTTCCTCTGCAAGGATATTCAAAGTTCCATTGAGTTGTCAGTGACAGCCTGTGTTCAACAGCTGTACGCATCTTTCTATGAGGAGCTCATGCAGTCCAAAGACCAGTTGCATAAGGCAACATCTGAGTTAGCATCTGCTAAGGATACCCTAGCAGATCTATTTAAGCAAATGGAACAACAAACCCAACTGGTTGCCATTCAAAGTGATGAGATTTCTTCATTAAAGACCCAGTTATTCGAGGCTCAGTCACAGGTTACTAGCCTTTCAACAGAGAAGGAGAGGATGTCCAACGACGCAAAAGAATTCCAAATTCTCTTAGATGACAAGCTTTCAGCTTTACAGATGGCTAATGACACAGTGGCCAACCAAGTCTCCCAAATCCAGCAGTTGCAAGATCAGCTTGCAAAGTCCCGCTCTGTTCCTCCAAGCCCTCCTGTTCCATTGATTCCTTCTCTTTCACAGCAGGATTTGGCTGCCCTACAGAGACAGGCTACTTTGTGCCCTCTATTCCAAGACAAAGTGGAAAGATTGTAGTCCAGAATGGACTTGTTATGGTCTACCTTTGAGCAGTTTCAGGAATATGTCCTACCAGACCATTCTTTCTTTGTCCACTACCACTTACAGAAGTTGGTCTTCTATATGAAGCTTTCCACGATGGATTTACCTTTTCCAGAGGATGCCTGGAGTGGGGCTTGGTCTGCTGAGTTGTTGACAGAGGTAGTCAGAATGGTCTTTGAAGATTCTGTCACGCCAGATACCATGTTGATGTCATACATGTATCTCCGAGGAGATTTGTTAATTCCAGATCAGGTAGATTTGGCATGGTATGTGGGGGATGTGGTCTTACAGGCTGTTCTATATGTCAATCATTTGGAGTTGCGCATAGCTGATATGTTCCAGAGTTATTCCTCCAAAGTAGCTGATTGTCAGGATAATTCGTGGCATCCCATGATTGATTCGGTGGTCCTCAATCAAAGACAAAACACAGCTCCTACCTTTGTCCAGAGTACTAACCAACTGAGGATGGATCTCTTAACCTATCTTTCCAAACATAATCCATTTGATGCTACTTTCTTTGATGCCTATCATAGACGATCTCTCTTAGGACCTTCTGTTCCTACCCTCCTCTATTACCAACAATTGGCTCACCGCTATGCTATATATATTTCCCTTTGTCAATCTAATTCTACAGTAATTTTACCACTTCTTTTCCAACCTTCCAATTTCCCTCAAATTCCCATTTTCACTTACTGTTCCTTTATTGAGGATAGGGTATTTTCCCCTTCTCCACCCTGTTCTTCACCCCTCCTTAACGTACCCTCTACATTTCCTATTTATCAGTTAACACCTTTCCTTAGTGATTCCTTACAAATTTATGCCACTCCTTCTTTAACCTTTTCGTCCTTTTATGATTTTTCCTATCCTTCCCTACATCCACTTTCCCTTATTCCATTACCCTCTCCTAACACTTCCATATCTCAACCACCTCAGTTGGTTAGTGACGTGACGGTTTTGATAATCAGATTTCCAGAAGAAGGGGATGGAGTTTGGATGATTGCCTTACAGGACCACAGATTAATTGGCCAGTAATTCCAGGGGAATGGACAGCTTCAAGTCAAGCTTATCAAAACTATGTTCATTTTGCCCAACAATATTCACAGTCTGCAGATCCCTCAGTGAGATTAACTGCTCACTTTGCTTGGTACCTGGCGTATATGCATAGGCACTCTCATACTGATTCAAAGCCTATTCCAAAGTTGTGCATGAATGTCAATGTAAACATTGATTTCCAACAGCTGGAGATACTGTATTTTCATGCCCTCTGTTTGCCTAGCAGATACTTGGTCCTATTGTATGTTGAGTGTTGAAATGACTTGTTTTTTGGCTGATTTTTGTTGTTTTTGAGAGCTGAATGGTTGATTTTATGGGATGATTGGTTGATTTAGAAGTGGTTTGAGAATGTTTTGGATGATATTGATTGTGTTTTGGAAGATCATGATGCTTGTTGATGGTTCTGATAGGTTCTGAATGGTTCTGTATACCTTCTGTTTTGTTCTGTTTTGGTCTGTTTTGTTCTGATTGTCTTCTGTAAGGAGGGAAGGAGTATTGATTAATGAAGAATGAGATATTGTGGGAGCTTATTGAATGTTTTGTGAGAGTTTGGAATGGTTTGAGAATGAGTTATGTGGTTTTGATGATCTTCTGTAACCTTCTGTAGGTCTTCTGTAGAGCTTCTGCTTCTGTTCTGTTTCTGTTCTGTTCTGTACTGTCTCTATTCTGGTACTGTTCTGTAGACTGTTCTGTATGCTTCTGTAAGTGTTCTGTGGAATGTATGTGTGACTTTGGGGAAAGTTTTCTAGCCTTGGAAAGAGGTGAATACAAGTGCAAAAGAGCTGAAAGAAGTGGAAGAAGTAGCTGTTGAAGACTCAAGAGAAGACTAGAGTGAAGTGACAGTAGTGAGCTGTGAAGAGACACTGTAGTGGCTCTGGTGACCCTTCATATCAGACATAACTCTTGGGAGGGGTATCCACGACCTAAGAGTGATTATTGAGAGTAATTTTGGGAGATTGTAGTGAGGATATGATGTATTATTGATGGAGTGTGTGAGGGAGAGTCAGAGATAGCCAATTCTACTCAAATAGAGTGATTGTATATGAGAGATTGAGAGAGAAGACTATGAAGATATTGAAGATGAATACTATGTGATGTATTTCCATTCAAGATGGTGTATTTCTTTGCTTTCTTTGTTCTATTGATGGATTTTGTGAAGATGTTGAAGAATATGGTTGATTCTATTAAAAACCGTGGGAGATTTACATGATGCTGCATGAAGATTTGTTGTGCCTGGTGTTTTTTTCTTCATTGTGATCATATGAAACATGATAAACAAGCTTGTTGATGTTACAAGATAGATTTTCTTGCAAGAGAATTCCCTTTTCCTTGGTGTTCCTCTCGGGGCTCCACATATTCCATTGCCTACAAAATAGCTACTGGATAAACTCCATTCAAGCTCATATGGAATAGAAATGATCTTACTAGTCGAAGTCAATTCCAAGTCTGTGGATAGTTGTGTAAGAGATATGGGAAGGTTGGAAGGCTTGGGCTGACCATTTAATTGAATTGGAAAGGTTATCAAAAACTCAACTTATTGCCATACATGCCCTTATTTGTGAAAAGGCACAAAGACAGACCAAGTTTGACAAACAAGTCAAACAATGCCACTTTGAAAAAGGTGACCTAGTATTACTGTATTCTATCAAGGGCCAAGAATTAAGACCATTCTGAGTTTTCCAGATTTAATTTAGTAGAACCAGTAACATGGAGCTCAAAACCCTAGGTGAAGAGGGCATAGGCTTTTGCAATGGAAGTTGCATTAAGAAATACTACCCACCAGCATACCCACTATACAAGCCCCCTATGTTGTTGCTACCCATAAACATACAAGTAGTATCCATTACTAAAATTGACTCAAAAGATGAGGAAACCATTACACCAACCTATTTTAGGCTGCATATCACAACACAAAAAGATCATAACCTTGATGCATTGATTGAAAAAGGATTGATAATAACATACTCACATACGATGACTGGAGACAACCCTAGTTAGCCCCTACCATGGCAAAAATTATTCCATATGAGGAAAATCCATACTTTCTATTAGGAAAGTATGGAATCATGATCACCATTGAGACTAAAAGCCTACCTATCATTTTTTATGTACTTCCAAATGCTGAGAGATTGGGATAGGAAACACTATTGGGTCAAACCTTCAAGAAATAAACCAAATGCAATATTGACTACAAGACCCAACATATCCATCTTACTCTCACAAATGTTAGAATCATAACGGCTTTTAGCAAGGGCACCCAGGATTTAGTCGAGCCTATACTACCATCAATGTTTTCATCTACGACCAACTCTAGTGAGGGGGATAAACAAATAGTGAATGAATTACAAAAACCTTAAAAGAACAGATAGAAACCAATAAGTAGGCTAGCTTGTTGAGATTTCTACAATCACAACTAGTTAGCCTCTTTGTATGAGGCAGTGTGGGCTCAGGACTAGAATCCCATAAGCACAGTAGGAGAAGTGCTACCATCCAATTCCTATAAAGCATTGTACTTGCTCTCTCTTTTCTAATGCAATGTCATAGTACTTTTGTCCTTCAATAAAGTCTCTATGTCATTGTTAGTCTATACACAAGATTGTGTTTATGAGTCCAAGATTCCATCTTGGAACCTAATTCACTTGTGTAACAGTCAGTCATGTCAATGTCTTCATGAACTCGCTCTTTCTCTACCAGCCTCCATAGCTTCCGCATTTGCCATGCTCTAGATCACATGTCTTTTAACATGGTATCAAAGCTCAGTTGAGCATGGCCTTAGCTCAATCCAACTCTTCTCTCTCCTCTTCCAACTTCTCCTAACCTCAGGTCAACTCATGGTTCCAATTTTCACTCTACCTTTAGTGAAGCTTCAATGGCTGCCATAGCCAAACATGACCCTGCTCACTTGGAGGAGTTGAATCTCTCCATCCACGAAATATCTTATCAAGCGCTCTTCTAAGAAAACATTCATCTATTTTTGTGCAACTCATTATCACATCACAACTTGACATTGCTGATCTATATGCCCAGCATTGCACAAATTGGAAGTCACTGCCCATTCTGTGCCATATCTTGGTCGTACGCTTCAAACGCTATCCACACATAGTGCCTTAAACTACAACTATAGGGCTTCTTTAGCCCTTTCTATAGGCCTACGCCCCACCCAATATTGGCCAAAATGCTTGTGTGTACACGCTGCTATCGTCATTTTTCCCAGACATGTCTAAAAACCCTAACTCAGTCCTCCATAGCCAAAAGTCGTCAAGCTCAAAATCATCTTATTTTCTCTCTCCTGCCAGTCAAGCCAATGCATTATTATTTAAATCCAGTTACTCTCTAAAGATTCAAGAAAGTACATGCATCAAATCATTGAGGAGGGGAGATCATGGTGACTTCTTGGCAGATTTGCAAGCATTTTAAGAGGAGTCAAGCATAGTGTCTCTTGACACTTATCCAGTGACTCTTGTCACTCATGTTAGCTTTGGCTTACATTAGATTTGAGATTTTTTGGGCTACTCTAGCATCAAATCAAGGAGTGGAATACAACCTTGAAGATCATTTCTTGAAGACTCATTAAAGATTTGAAGATCTCTCAAACATCTGGCTCCACAAGTATCTCTTGATACTAGTCACTTAGTGCTTTTTTTGGGCACTTGTGCTTGTTAGCACATTCAAGATCATTTCTTTTGCTGAGAATTTTGAAGTTGATTTAGTGTTATCCCTGAAAATCCAACATGGGAAAAGACTCTCCAACAACTTGCTTAAAAGGAATCGGGTTTCACACCTGGCAAACCCGCATCAAACTCATCCTGATGAAGAAGGGCCTATGGGATATTACCACTAGAAAAGAAAAGAAGCCTTGTGATGCTAACCTGGCAGTCACTTGGCAAAAGAATGATGATAAGGCTCAGGCCATTATCAAACTAGAGCTAGACAACAGCTATATCCACCATGTGGATAACAATGATACTTCACATGATACATGGAAGAGACTTGACACTTTGTTTGGTGCATAGTCTAAGTCATCAAAGTATGGTATCTTGATTGAATTTTTCAAGCTTGAAATGAAGTATAGTACATCACTTGCCACACATCTAAATTACATGGAAGGACTTCTAACCTAGCTTGTAGGAATCAATATTAAAATGGAAGAAGATGTTTGCATTGGTGTTCTGCTCAAAAGTTCTCCTCCTGAATATAATAATGTGTCAACAACTCTAATTAATACGCCAAACCCTGAGTTTGTTGATATCTAGGCATCACTGTTAGATGAGGAAAAGAATCTAAAAACTAAGCGAGAATCAAGCACCTCTAGAGATGAACAAGCATTATATATTGGCAATAGGTACAAAGGCAAGGACCAACTTTTCTATGACTTTTGCTAAAGGACTGGACACACCGAGAAGTTCTGCCATGCCAGAAAGAGGTCCCAAAAGGCCTATCTAGTCGTTGTTAAAGAAGAAGAAGAAGACCACTAGGAGAAGGACGAATCTCATCAGTCATTCTATTCGGATAGACTTTTTTAGCCTTGTATTTGGGCATAAACTTGTAAACTCATCATGTAGCCTTGTACTATAACCTCTATACACTTTGTGAGGCCCCTATTATAGCCTTTGGAGGTCCACCATGTTTGTGGTACCCACACTTAACCTTTTCTGTGACATATTGGGGGTAAAGGCACCTCCACCTAGCCACTTGTGTATTACTACATTGATAGTCACCGCCACTGCATACTGCAGGTGACAGGCGCCCGTCACCGTCACTTTATTATTTATTCTTTTAGTGACAATTTGAATAAAGAAAGGCCCGATCACACATTGTGAGTGTTGGAGTTCCCATTTCTAGTCTCTCCCTTTCTTGCTCTTGCTCTCCCGCCATAGCTCTCGAGTCCAACCTTCGATTCGTCGCTCCCTTTCAACTGGTAGCAGAGCTTTGCTTTCCGACTCTTGAGCTTGGTTTGTGGCATTCTCAGCATCCCATTGACTCCCTACTTGCATTGGGTCTCCTTCCCGGCAGCCATATCCGACTCCTTCGAGCTCCTGTCACTCCCCGGCTTCCCGAGCACCTTCCCGGCATTGTTGGGCACCTTCAGGGCTTACTTCAGTTCTCAGGCCTCACAGGTTGTAAACAAGTTGTGGGCAATCATAGCTCACACCTCCAGGAGCTTCCTTCACCTGGATCTTGCTTCCAGTCTATCAAGGCTTGCTGAGGCTTGGTGTAGGCCTTCTTTGGCCCTCATTTGTGCCCCTTTGGGCCCCATTGTTGACACGTGGGACAGCAGACCCCCCCCCAGCCAGCTCACGTTTTTTTTGCGCATGTTTCAAAATCTGGCCCAAAAATCACTATTTTTGTTATATCTCGGGCATTTGGAACCCGATTCAAGCAAGGTAAGAGTCTAAGTTGGGGTTTTGGCATGCTCCCGACGCAATGGTGATGTCGGATTTGCCAAATTCTGATGATAGAATCTTCTGCAACAGATTTCAAGTCTGAAACAGTATGTATTTGTATGCCTATGCTTGTTTGGGCATGACTACATAACTGGTTCGATGCCTATTGCATCCCGATTGATTGGAGGATTGAAGCTACATGTAATGCTATGATTTTGGCCTGATTTTGGGGCTGGAAATACACAATTTATAATAGTAAATGCATGCTGAATAATCTTGGGCTGAAGCTATCTTTCATGCTTTGACATATGCCTATTGGTTTCGGATGTATGTCTTGGGTTATGCTATGATGTATTGATCATCGAGGGACGACTTTGAGCTTGTCATTGAATCCGGATGCTTTTGGAAGAGCTTTGACATTACACACTCATTGAAATGGTTCGTGCTTGACAGTGGTATATGCTTTGACAGTGATGCTCCTTAGGTTTATGCATACCCGTTGCCTACGGCTTGATGCTCATGTCATGGTTGATTACCCTATGCATACGTTGAGCTTGAGTGCTCATTGAAGCTCTACCTTGGATGCATTTTGAATTATCTGGAGTAGTCTTGGATGTTACTTGGCTTGTCAGAGTTTGGATTGGGATGTATTTGATGTCTTACATGCTTATGGATGCTACATACGGATGCTCTACCGCCTACATGTTTGGGATGTACTATTGATGTATTGTCTTGGACTTATGTCATTGACACTGTGTATTGCCTTGGCTTGAGCTCTTGAGCTCGTATATACGACTTTTATGCCAATGGGAGCATTCTTGAATGCTTATTAGACATTGAGCAAGTGGTACTTTTGTGCCAATGGGAGCATTCTTCAATGCTTATCAGACATTGAGCAGGTGATACTTTTATGCATTGAGCCGTTACATGTTATTGAGCAGTTAGAGACACTTGAGACTTTGGGATTTCTTACCCTTTGGGATGATACATCATATGTCCTGGTTCACTATATGCTTATGAGCTGAGTCTCAGTTTTGGATTCGTATCTTTGTGAACTAATACCAACTTGTGTCAAGTTTTGGTAGTGGCAGGAACACTTTGCCCCGTTGACTGGGGGGGTGTGCCTACTCACTGGTAGATGTTTGTATGACATACTTGGGTGTTGGATTCATGCTTATTGACCGTCATATGCTTATGCTATGCCCGCATGATGTTGGCTTTGGTCTTGGCAATATCTGATTGCCATGGGATCTAATTTTGGCACTGTTAGATCTCTTTTACTGAAATCTGAAATTTATTACAGCAAGCATATATGTATGGACTGACATGCATTTTTCATGCTGAAACACTCTGAAATGATGTACTTTCACTAGTACTTGGTGGGCAGCAGCTTTGGTTCCACTTTCCTTGCTATTTTTCCTTGATTTTGGTGATTTTTTTGTCATTTTCTGCAGTAAATAGCAAGCAGTTTTGAACTGTCTACATTCTTCCAGTCTGCATTATGGAGAATTCATCCACTGATCATGCTATTTTCAACATCACTAAGCTTGATGGTACGAACTACTCTTATTGGAAGAGCCAGATTTGGCACGTGTTGGTGCAAAAATCGCAGATCAAACCTTTGAGGTTAAGCAGGCATTCGCCTGCAACTATGCCAGATGAGGAATGGCTTGAGCTTGATGAGTTTTGCAAGTCCACTATTGTATTGTCTCTCATAGAACATGTTCACTATAATGTCTTTGAGGAAGAACAGAGTGCATGGCAGTTGTGGGATAAGATAAAAAATCTCAATGACAAGAAAAGTCCAACGAGTCAGATGTATTGGCTGAAGCAGCTTATGGATCTGCGCATGAAGGAGAATGTGACCATGTCTGCTCACTTGAGCCAGTTCCATGCTATACTCAAGAACTTGACTTCACAGGACATCACTTTTGCAGAGGATGTCACTCCTCTTTTCTTGCTTGGTACTCTTAATGAGTCATGGGATGTATTCCGCACTGTATTATGTGCCTCTACTGCTACCTTGAAATTATCTGATGTTGAGAGTGCTCTTCTGCAAAGAGGTTAACTGTAAGAATTTGGATGTCTCTTGTGTGTCTCATGCTATGATAGTTTAGAGGCAGGAATGATGGATATGGAAAGCATGGTAGTGGTAGTGGCTGTGGACGGGATTCTCAGAAATCTCGATCCAAGTCTCGTGGAAAGTCACGTAGCAAATCCCGTGGCAGGAATGTAGATGTTACTTGTCACCATTGTGGGAAAAAGGGCCACATTAGGCCACAATGCCATGAATTGCACAATGAAAGGCACAAAGATAAAGGAAAAGACAAAGTGCAGGATAAGTCTCTGATCGCAGCATAGTACATGCAAAGTCCAGTGTTAAAATTGAAGAGATCAATGTTATGCAGCCTGAGGATGTTGATGATAATGATTATATCCTAGCAACTTCTTCTAGTGCTTCGCAGATGATAGAGATACACTCTATGTATGCATAGTGTTGGCTCTTGGACTCAGGTGCATCCTTTCATGTAACACATTGCCGAGAGTGGTTTCATTCATACCATACTGTTTCGAGTTCTGTGTGCTTGGGTGATGACAGCCCTCTTGATATTGTGGGAATTGGTGATGTTAGGTTGTGGTTTCCTTCTAGCACCAGTTTTGTTATGCAGGATGTACATCATGTACCTGCTTTGACACGCAGTCTCATGTCAGCTGGACAGCTTGATGATGCAGGATATCATGTATGTTTTGGAAACTCTGCATGGAAGATCACTCATGGCAGACTTGCGATTGCACAAGGTGCCAAGGCTGGCAGCCTCTATCCCTTAATTATATCAGCTTCTTCCATTGATCATGTTTTGTCTATGGGTTCTGTCCCACCTGTATCTCTTTGGCATGCCCGTTTGGGCCATATGTCTTTGAAGGGAATGAAAATGCTTTCTGGTTTGCAGTACTTACCGCCCCTTGATTATGCATGCTTTGATTCATGTGAGCATTGTCTTTATGGCATGTAGACTAGGTCTACGCATAAAAAGTCTGGTAGGCCACTCATGAGTGAGCCCTTGGCATTGGTACATTCGGATGTCTGTGGGCCCATGCCTTGTCAGTCTATGGATGGTGCAAAGTATTTTGTTACGTTCATAGATGATTTTTCATGGAAAGTTTGGGCTTATCCCATTAAGCTGAAATTTGATGTCTTGGCTGTGTTTCAAAGATGGCTTGCATTGGTTGAGAACCAGTCTGGGTATAGGCTAAAATGCCTAAGGACAAATAATGGGGGTGAGTATGTCTCACGTGCTTTTGAGCAGTTATGTGATGTGAGGGGTATTAAGCATCAGTTGACCGCCCCCTACACCCCCCCCCCCCCCCCAAGAATGGTTTGGCTGAGTAGATGAATAGAACCATCCAGGAGCGTGTATGTAGTAACCAAAGAATTCATTCATCTTTTGTGTGTAGTATGTTGGCAGAAGATACCGGCCTCGCACTACATCCTTTAATATGTCCCAACTAAGAGATGCTTCGGAGATTCCTTGGTCTTTACACCATTTTTTGCACCAAATTCGGGCTTCTCCTATTAGCTTTAACTTGCCGATCATTGCTTGATTAGCTGGGGTAATTCTAGCAGCAATGAAATAATCTTCCATGGACTCGATCCATATTTCTGCTTCAACCTCGACATTTTTGCCTTGGCCAAGAAAAATAACTCATATCTCAGGCTACAATACCAATTTTTTGATTTGTTTTTGCTTTGATACCACTTGTCACATACCCGCCTTTGATTTCTTAATGAATAACATTTTAGTAGTTGCCCATAGTTTACCTTCCAGCCATCGCCATCCGTACTCTAATTAGAATGATCAGATTTTGTTCAGATGGTTAACCCTAGGTCTACCTCTCGCAAGGAAAGCGTCATGCCATTGTCCACAGAGGACCGACCTGAAGATTCCTAATTAATCTAATAGTCACATATCGACAACTAACTCACATCCGGAGGTGTCCTTCGAGAGGCTTCTTGTCCGGAAGGAGCAACTACCATTACCTTTCGTTCATGGAGTACAACAATTTTTTCCAATAGTAGACTAACGATCTATGAAATCCCTTGCAATGCTCTAGCATAGCTGTCGTACCTTTCCCCTTAGATAATTTACAGTTCAGGTTCTGAGACCAAACTCTAGGTAAGTAGAATCGGCCCTTCTGAGAGTTTCTTCCTAGTGTTTGCTTTTGGGGAAATCTCTCAACTAACCGAGACCACCCTACCATAGGACTTGATTCATCGGGAATCCATCCCCCCACTTCCCTCTATAGAAGTTATCAGTTATCTCATTACCTACCACATTACGTGAAATATATAAAAACAACTTCATTAATGAAAATCCTTTTATGCACAGTTGTTTGTTCGCGTAATTTACTCACGAACATACAATCAGAATCAAACAATTTCATTGATTATATTCCATAATGTGTGTTCTCCCGCCCATACAGGAGAAAATTACAATTTCACATGCTCCCTCATCCGTCGTATCTGCACATCACCAATATCAAATCCACCTATAGCTAGTGTTCATAGGTGTCTCAAGTAGAACTCAGGCCATACAGGGGACCAAGTAGTTCCTAGGTGCGAAAAGGGATTTCCTAGCTAGAGCCCCCTTGGCACCCTATCCACCTCCTACTTAATACGATCCCTCCTGGGAGACCTCTCGCCATCAAAGCCGATTCATGCTTCCACGCGATAAAAACATCCCCTCCTAGTGTGTGAATTCAGCACCTATCCTTGGGAGAGGTATAGGGCTCCTCAATTCTTATATGTTCCAATTCTTAATTCAATCAGGATCTAATCTAGAAGATCACAAACAAGATTGATGTCTACAAGCAGTTATGACTTCAATCAATCATGCAACTTTAAAGTGATGCTTAATTCTAGTAGTGATCGACACTTAAGTTTCACATAGTGAGATCTTCCCCTTGGAATTTAACTAGGGGTATCTAGATTTTGGGATCTCTAACTTCCCAGTTCTTGTAACCAAGTTTTTTGGCCTTAAGTTAGTATTTCTCAAGAAACTTATCTTATTTGAATAGAAGTTTTTTAGAAAAATTTATGGTATCACAATTTTTAAAGGGTTGTTAGCCGCGCCCATGACTCCATTAGTGACTCCCGTACTCGCAACTCCAACTATTGCTTCCACGTTAGTAGGGTCATTCGTCATTTCTGCTTTGGAATTCTTTCTCTTCGGGGCCATGACGGAATAGAGATATGATAGAATATGATAGAGTTCTTCAGTTTCTTCTCTTTTGGGATCAGAGTAGAGGAGGATGAGAGACCTTAAGTGTATCCCTTTCCTTGGGTTGAACGAGATGATGTCTCTTCATCTTGTGGAACACTCTCTCCTCCTTCTCGATCAGCATCTCGTCCCGTCAGTATTCCTCTTGTCCTTTCTCGTCTCGTGGGAGCCATGGAAGAACCCAAATGGGTTCAGGCAATGCTTCCATGTAGGGTTGGAGAGAGAGAGAGAGAGAGAGAGAGAGAGAGAGAGAGAGAGAGAGAGAGAGAGAGAGAGAGAGAGAGAGAGAGAGAGCTCGACTGATTATAGCAAAGCTTCGTTGTACCAATAGGAGTAGAGAGACTTCTGCATGGGTCATTGTGTGTCTGTGTGTGACACTCTACCCCTGTTTATATAGTAGTGAGGGGGGAGGGGGTAAAGAGAGGGGGCCTTCTTTTTAACGTTTTCGATGACATCATCGATGACAAAGATTTAGTTTTTTTTTGCCCTGCAACTTGTTTGGATCATAACTTTGTCATATGAACTCCAAATATAGTTGTTCGAGTACTCAAAACAATCGCAACATATTTGGTCAACAAGTTAGCATGGACAAAATTGTGAAAATCTATCAAACATCAGAAGAAAATGATGTTTTTAATAAATCATGTTATTTTTATCCATCTTTTGTCTTGGACAACTTATGCCCTTCAAAATAAGTCACAATATATATTTGGGACCATCTAAAGTGGGAATTAAGTCATCTAAACATGATACTAGAGATTTTGGACTATTCTAATAAACGAGTCCTGCTTCCTGTAAATCGTGTAGAGATTCTACAGTTTTTCCATGAATGGGCATGCAACACCACATATATGCACATTAAAATAAATTAACTAATGGGGGCATTACAAAGGCATATGCTTGGTCCTCTTGTTGAGTCTCCTCCATTGTTGGAACAACCAACTCAAGGGTAAACATTGCCAAACAAGAGACATATTGCAAAACCTTTGATCCCATATTATCTAGAATTGGATTTTTCCCTACCTCCTATTGAATGTAGGTGCAAAGAAGTTGGCTTTATGTAGCACTACCCTCACTACACTTGGAGTTTTAGACATATTGAAGAAATTGGTTAGCAAAAGAAGGTAGCTATAGTTTTGGATAACTCATACTCATGTATGTATTTAATGTTATAGATTGAATATTTTTAACTACTCTTTGAATTGGAGCAACATCATGCTTGGATTCTTCCACCACTTGACTTGGGGAAACGAATGTTAGTAGTATCTAATAGACCTATGTGATCTATTTTGTCAAGTAAGGAATTAGTAGACCTATGTGTATATTAATAAACATATGTGATTTATTTTGACTATGCAATCTATGTGTATATTAATAGACCTATGTCTATTTGGCCAAATAAGGAATTAACAGAGGACTTGATAGAGGATGCAACAAGTGACACAAGATTTTGATTTTGCAGTGGAGCTTGTAGAGAATCATTTGGACAAGGTGGTCAAACAAGCATTTTGGAGTAGGTCTAAGAAGAGACAGTGTTGGTGTTGAAACAAGCACCAATGCACAAAGGTACAGCAGGAACATGCACCTCAAGGTTATGATATGCAAGGGTTATGCATGCCTTTGATTATGATACACATTTGTAGCCATGACTGTGTAAGATTATGAGTGGGGAACACAAAGCTAGTGTATGTGTCGCTCAATCCTCGAATGAAAACTGGGAAGGGTTGGGATTGCTTGGCATACATTCTACTAGTATGGTTACATACATCTAAGTTTATGAAATGCATAATTTCTAGCCTTTGACTATGTCAAAGTTCACAAGGAACACACAGTTAGGGGATCTACTACTTGACAGTTCATAGGAATTGCAATTTAATTGATTGGGTCATTGGTCCACACAACAATTTGTGGTTTGAATGCTAGTTTGTCTACAAGGCAGCCTCTTGGAATGTTTGAATCAAGATTTCTACTTATTTGCTACTGAGTGGACACTGTTACCTCAAGAACACAAGCAATGATTAGTGAGGGGGACAAGTACCCATGTACGTAAATGATGTGAAACATGTATGGTATATAGTAAGGAGTATTAGTAACAATATATCAATGGACTCTTTGTATTGTGTACTTGCCTTGATTATATATAAATTTATGTTGCATTTTTTGGGAATTTGAAGCAAACTTCCTATCTCAGACTACAAAGAGAGCTTAATCTCATTCCCTGTATACAGGTTATGCTAGACTTTGAATGGAAGTCCTATTGTAGGATTTTCATTTAAATAAGCTTTGGCCTACCACATTTTCTTGCAAGCTTCCCACATTCAAATTGTTTAAGAGCCATTAGATAGTAAATGGTACCCATAACAATCATGAACGTGCAACCAGGTGTAGCTATGCTTATGATTGTCTCTATATGGATAGGGTTGGAGGTTGAACCAGGAAGGAGACTTCACCACAATTAGTATATTTTGACAACATTTTTGAGATTTTCCAAGGGATGGAAGTAGTAAATGGTATGAAATGCCTTCATGCCAATTGTGATTCATATGCGATGGGTAATGGGGGTGAAGCACACAATTTGATCCTTCAAATGATCTTTGAAGGAAATATTCACAAATAGGGGGAGGAATGTATATCAACATATGCTAAATAGGTATGTGCCCGCATTTATTTGTATCAAACATCTATGGAGCAATTGTTGGTATTCTCTATCGTGCTTCTAGCTTCCTTATTCTTATGGATATCTTTAGCCTGATGAATGAAAATACATGCCTTGGTCTTTGGTGCATGTGAACAAAAGGTGTAGTGTGAATGCATGTGTGCATGGGCGATGGATGAGATGACGTCTTTTTCCTCATCCTGTTGTACATGTGTACATGTTGTACTATCTTTTCTTTTTCTCTCTCACTGGGGCAGATTCGCCTTTAAGTGGGAGGTTGTTGGGGGTAAAGGCACCTCCACCTAGCCGCCCATGTATTTACTACACTTTGCTACACTGACAGTACCCGCCACTGCACACTGTAGGTGGCTGGCACCCGTCACTGTCACTTATTCTTTATCCTTTTAGTGACACTTTGAATAAAGGAAGGCCCGGCCACACATTGTGGTTGTTGGAGTTCCCACTTTGAGTCACTCTCTCTCTTGCTCTTGCTCTCCATCCGCCATAGCTCTCACCGCCAAGCATCTTCCTCCTGGGTCCACTTCCCTTTCATAATTGCTAGGATGGCAACTATTAGATGTGTGATTGCTTTGGTAGAAGCCAAATGTTGGAATTTGCAACAAATGGATATAAAGAATGCCTTCTTGCATAGTGAATTTCAAGAAAAGGTGTATATGGAACAACTATCACGATATGAGGATTTAGAGTATCCCACATATGTGTGCAAGTCAAAGAATGAACTCTATGGATTGAAGCAAGCACCTAGAGCATGGTCTAAGAAGATCAGAGAGTATCTTGTCAACATTCATTTGGCTTTTATGTTTTTTATGCTAATCACTCACTTTATATGAGAAAGAGAGATGCAAGTTTGGTCATCATAGTCATCTATGTGGATGACTTGATTATTACAAGTGACAATGACAATGGGATTGCTGAAGTTAAGGACCTTTTGAAGAAGAAGTTTGAGATGAAGGATTTGGAGGAGCTAGGGTACCTTTTCAGTATTGACGTGATCAGATTTGATGATGGTATATGACTACTCCAAAGGTAGAATGGCTTGAATATATTGTCCAAGTATGGTATGACAATGTGTAAGCCTCTTTTAGTGCTATTAGAATAAAATGTGAAGTTGAGTGCTAATTTTGGGGATGAGATAGAAGATCCTACCATGTGAAGTTGAGTGCTAATTTTGGGGATGAGATAGAAGATCCTACCATGTTTAGGAGGATAGTATGGAGTTTGATTTACATGACTGTCACAAGGCCAAACTTGAGCTATGTTATTAGCCTTATCAATAAGTTTATGTAAATGCCTAGAAAGCCTCATTTGGATGTAGTTAAATGCATATTGAGATGTGTGAAGTCCACTTTGCATTATGAATTTTTTAATGAGGTAGGTAAGTATATAGAGGTGTTTGGATACATAGATGTAGATTGGACTAATAGCATGTCTAATAGAAGATCTACCAACAGATTCATGTTTTGCCTTGGTAGTGTAGCAAATATGTTGAATAGCAAAAAGCAACCTACAATTTCTTTATCAAGTACAGAGGGCTGAGTATACAGAGGTTCCATTATGAGATGGTATGGTTGTAGAAGTTATTGGGTGATTTGGATATATAAGTAGATGGTCTAGTTATCAATCATTGTGATAACATGAGTAGCATACAATTGGCTAGGAACACTGTGTTTCATATTAGGACAAAAAACATTAAAGTGCATTACCACTTTGTGAGAAATAAGGTACCTGCAAGTGAGATCGACTTGGTATATGTCAGTACACAGGATCAAATAGTTGACATCGTCACAAAGGCATTAGGTGGAGAGAAGCTTTGAAAGTTTCGATGCTTACTTGGAGTTGCAAAGATGTAGTTGAGCTTGAGGGGGAGTGTTGAGGTGGCAAGCTTAACACTTGCAAACATTGATTATGGATTGCTTGGGAAGATGGGTTCACATGTCTACAATTAACACACCAATGGTTATTATTACTCTTACATGGCTATTGACTTGTTACTTATTATATTCGTTTTGTTACACTTATCTATAGTTGTCATAGTTATAGCACCAATCAATTAGTATAGTCAATTATGCATTGTTTGACTTAGTGGGCCACTTTCTTTTTGGCCTCCATCTCTCTTCTTATGTTCTTGAGTGAGCTTCCTCTTGTGTATATGTGTATGTTTGGCAGCTTGAGTAAGTCCCCCCACCATACGATTTGTGAATGTAGTGGAAGCTCTTTTCGAATACTTTGAGTCCATTTATGTTGTTGTTTTCTATTCATAATGTAGAATGAATTCTACTTTAAAACAAAGACCTATTAACAGTCTATCTAAGTCGGAATAGGGCCATAAATGACTAGTCTTTAGCCAAGATTACTTCCCTCTGCGATAAGGGAACTCCTCCATAATTGATGATGCTCTCCATGAAGCTTCTTCCCAGGGTAATCCTTGCCATTTGATCAAATTTTCTTTGATCTTTCTTGATCTAAGGTTCTTGTCTCACTGGCCAATGACCTCGTCATCATGCACATATTGAATTATGCCTTTCTCATCTATAGGTGGAAGCTCCTTAACATAATCCATAGTAGATGCCATAGAGGGATGTCTAGCATACCCCAATCTGAGCTCTCTATCGAAAGTCAATTCAAATTTACTACAACAATGTTTTGCAATAGTAGATAGCATGTTGTTCTATGACTTCAACTCTAATTTGGCCAGAGATTCATTGTCAAGTTTTGGATTTTCTCATTTCCCACTAAAGTATGTACAATATGTTTAATCACTATTCATTCAAAATTCTTGGATTATGGATTGATTTATCCTTTTGTAATGGTTGAAATAGAGTATTACTTTGTTTTGCTCTATCCCATACATTGTAATAAGTTTCAATTTTGTTTTTGGGGACAAAACATTCAGGTCACTAACTAGTATATAAGGTGTAAGTGACTTTTATTTTTTACCATTTAGTTAATACAAAGTCTCTTCATCTCACATCTTCTTTCTCTCAACTTTCATGGCTTCTCTCATCTCTTTCCAATCTTTCTCTCTCCCCTGCACTCTTCCTTCATCTCTCCTACAATCTTCTCTCTCTCTCTCACTCCTTTACATGAAGAGCTAGTTGGCATGATGCTCAAGTCATAGAGCTCCAACATGAAATCATCATTGATAAAAAGACTCAAATATAGTGCAGTGGATATCATTTCATGCCAAAATTACGTGCAATTTTCATGAAACTCCTCTTTCATACAATGCACCTCTATTTGCAAGGCAAATATTGCTTTGATATGGTTTTGAAAAGGATATACATCTTTCTTACTTAGAGCTTGAAGTAATTGTTGGTAGGGCTTTTATGCTTAGATTGTTCATCTAGTCTCCATGCAAAAGTTCCTTCCAATTAAGTCAAGTATCTCTTGCAACGTAAGGAATTGTTTCTATTTTTGTACTCCGTATAATAGAGACATCATGCATTGAATGGTCCTATTTCTATTTTTGTATTCCATATAGGAGAGGCATCGTGCATTGAATTGTGCTATTAGAACTACCCAAAAAGTGCATATAGTGTGCCCATGGTGAAGGGACTAATCGTGTAAGTTTAAGAGATGCAAGAAGGGTTTGCTATCATCCAAATGGAAAGAACTTGAGTAAAAATAAGTAGATCACACATCATCCCAAAGCGAGGGAAGTAATAAGAAGAAGTTTACTCTCTCGCAGGTTAGCCATCTTGAGGCAAATAACTCTGGGACCCACGCATAGGCCCAACATCTAGTGTGTTCATTACAACTGATCCTTAAGATCAAAGAGTGTCATTAGGTTCATGTTTATTCCAAGGTTAAGATGAGCTAAATAAAGCAATTGTATAACCAATGCATTGTGGAAGCATATCATTGATTTTGAAGCATATAAATCAACAACCATAATAACTAACTAGGCCTCACCAATGTTAGCCAAGCTCGCTTTGGATAGTGTGTGAGCTTCTAAAGCTTACGAGGTTACACCTAGTTTGTGTAGTGTTCTTTGTGAGCAAAGGGATAGAGTGGTTACTCCCTTTTCACCCACAAAAAAGAAAAGGGCAGAGTTGGATTCCACAACCATTGTATAGCTTAAGTATGGATATGTGTACGATATAGTACAAAAACCTTCAACCTTGATAAGTTTTGTAGGCTTTTTTTGTTGTTGAATTAAAGCTAAATTGACTCTTAATTTTGAAATGCAGAAAGGTTTTGTTGTTTTTCATTGACACTTAACCTCGGTCTTAGTGTGACAAAGCTCCTCAAGTGGCTACAAGGTGACCCAATGAAAGCCTATGCACATGAGTGACACTTGAGGCATCTTGTGAAGCTTTGCAAATGTGGAAAGTGTTTTTGGAACACAACGTTTGCAGTTTAGTAACGAACAAGAAATTGCTTGTTTTAGATGGGATTATGAGGCAGTGAGACATTTAGGTGACATGGATTCTTTTGATTCACCTTTGCGTTAACGCATGATAGGAGTGAGATGAATACATGTGCGTGTAATACCACTCGTCAATAATTTTTTCTCAAAATGTGTTTATCACCAGCACATGATGAGTAGATCATGTGCATGGAGTATGAGGACTACCCCAAGCACATGAGAAGGTGACTTCAATTAGAATTTAGGACTACCCAAAGCTGTGACAACTGTCCCGGAATAAGGTTGAGTGGTACCACCAAACCAAATCATACATCTCACGAGGGGGAAGGGACAGTCTCCTCTTCAACATTTTAAAAAAATAACCGAAATTTTTATTCAAAAAAAGGGCAAAATCAAGCTCGTGCTCTCCTGCGATAATCGAGATCCCCCGGGCCCCCACTCTCCTCTTCCACCATATCCATGAAAACACACATACACACATTCATTCATTCTCTCTATCTCTCTCTCGACTCCCCATACATTATTCTCTGTCTCACTCTCTCTTTCTCTCTCGACTCCCCATAAGTTATTCATTCTCTCTGTAGACTCGCCATATGCATGAAAACACACACACACATCCTCTCTCTCTCTCTCTCTCTCTCTCTCTCTCTCTCTAGACCCCCCATGAGCATTAACATTCCCCTGCTACTTTTTAACTCACACACACAAAGGCATATATGCCCTTTGTCGTCGTCGAAATACAGCATCAATCATCGGTCACCAGTCTTTGGAAAAAAATTGCCTCTTTGTTTACTTCCTGCAGCGAAATTGCGTCCTCTTCTTCTACATTTGGGTTTGAGTGCAAGCTTTTGATTTTTCCTCTTCTTCTGCTTTTTGTCTTGCTCACTCCTTGTCTGTACGTCTGAGAAACCACAAACCTCTATCGATAAGTATCCTCTGTCTCACTTCTGGGTACCCCACACTTAAGCCCTCCCTCCCTCTCCTTCCCCCCTAGTGTGAAAACCATGGCCTTTGCCCACACCTATTGCCCACAGGTACCCAGGCCTAAGGCATGCAAAAAAGGAACGTGCAGAAGGATCAGAATCCTCTCTCAAACTTTACTGTTTAGTATGGAGATAGATGCCACTTAAGGTGGTGCCCCCAACCATACATAGCTCATTCACCATGGCAACAAGAAGAGCCCAGCTTAGCCAGGCTCCCTTTCTTGTAAGTATTGGCAACTCCACCTTAGCTGCTGCTACCTTTTGCACATACATTAGATAAGCTTGCAATCCACATTGTCTTGTCTCATGCCTTATCCTACTTCCCCTTTGAGCTCCTATCTATATAATTCATAGTTAAACCACTCTATGAAGCTAAAGAAGTATATCCTGGGAAGCCTCCCCTGCTCTGTGTTTACAGCACAATATATGTAACAATGGAGTGGAATACACATTACTATTAAAATGCAAGAGTTGACACTTTGCCACAAGCTGAAAGACAAATAAATTCCGTTGCCCTGTGTTCATAGCACATTATTCACAACAGGTAAGGACGTGCATCACATTTGGTGAGGAACTTAATTCAGTGCGTTTCCGTATGGTACAACGATCCTTCATAATCAGAATCAGTTTAGTACTATAGTTTTTAAACTTTAGTTTAAGGACTGTCTAAGCAAGTAACTTCCATTGTCAGGTTATATGTCAAACAAGCTATGTAGGCTGTGCACCACAGTACCAAAGCTTTTGAGCTCAAGAGCTGCTAAAATGTATTAAGTTCCATTCTGAGTAGCTTATGTTGGTCTTTTGCAGCTCATAGTGCAAGCTACGCTAGCACATTTGCTTATGGTATCATAGCACCCATACCTTCCTGGTTTGCACAGGGAGTTTCTGGTACTGAGATGTCCATGGGCAGCTTTAAGTTCCCATGGCTTCTCCTACTTCTCCTTTGCATGCTGGCGGACACTCTCCAGTCATTGATCACAGAGAAGGATGCTCTTCTGGCCTTCAAGTTGGCCTTAACAGCCAAAACTGCTCTCTCTGATTGGGTTCAGGCAGATTCAACCCCTTGCCATTGGACAGGGGTGTCTTGCAATCGTGAGGACAAGGTGGAGTCTTTATCTGTTGGGAGCTTGGGTTTGGCCGGCAGCATCTCTCCAAGCATAGGGGATTTGATTTCATTGAAATATCTCAATCTAAGCTCCAACAATTTTAGTGGGCCCATCCCTTCAGCAATTTGGAATGCCACCAACATGCAAGTGCTTGATTTGAGCTTCAATTGGCTAACTGGTGACCTCCCTCCTGAGGTTGGAAAGATGAAGCATCTTCAGCACCTCTTACTCAACAACAATCTTCTGTCAGGTTCTATTCCTTCTCAGTTGGGATTGCTTGCAGAATTACAGACACTCGATGTTGGTCTAAATTCTTTCTCCAGCACCCTTCCCCCGGAATTGGGCAGGCTTGGTAGTTTGCTTTATCTTGCAATGGATGGAAACAGTCTTTCAGGCAGGATTCCCCCTGAACTTGGCAACCTGTTGCAACTGTCATATTTAGATCTTTCAAACAATGTATTATCCGAAGATCTGCCACTGCAGCTTGGAAATCTAGCAAAGCTTCAGTATCTTGACATCAATAACAATAGCCTGACAGGATGCATCCCAGTGAGCATAGGAGGTCTGAGCAGCTTGATAGAGCTGTACTTGGGTCAGAACTTACTGACAGGAAGTTTGCCCAGGGAGATAGGAAACCTAACTAAGTTAACAGTTCTGAATATTGCTGATTGCCAAATGTCTGGGAAGTTGCCAGTTGAGCTGGGAAGTCTGCAATCCTTGAGCAGGATTGACTTGACACATAACTTGCTTACAGGCCCTATCCCAGATTCCATTGGAGAGCTTCGGAACCTCACGTCGTTGTCAATTCCAAATAATCAGCTTAATGGATCCATTCCAGCATCACTTGGAAGCTGTGCAAACCTGAGAATTATCGAGCTTGCTTTCAATCAGCTCTCTGGACCTCTGCCAGCTCAGTTGTCAAAGCTCAGATTCGTAAGCTCATTCTCCGTGGAGAGAAATCAGTTATCTGGATCTGTGCCATCCTGGTTGGGCGAATGGCAATACATGAATGCTTTGTTATTGGGGACTAATCAGTTTACAGGAGATCTTCCTAGAGAATTAGGCAACTGTTCTGCACTGGAAACTCTGAGCGTAGATGGAAATTACCTATCGGGTTTCTTGTCCCCAGATCTTTGCAGACCCCCCATGTCACAGCTATCATTGAGCAAGAACTACTTTACTGGGTCCATTTCGGAGACGTTTCGCAACTGCACTTATTTGAGTGATTTGGAGCTGGCTGGAAACAGGATCATTGGAGAAATCCCTGGGTATCTAGCAGACTTGGACCAGCTTGTGGCACTAAATCTGGATGGGAACAACATTTCTGGTGTCATCCCCGACCGTATATGGTCCTCCCAGTCACTGATGGAAATTTCTGCCAAAGATAACTATATTGTCGGTGGTCTATCCCCATTAGTTGGTAGCTTGAAGAATTTGGAAAGGCTGTATTTGGACAACAACTTTCTTTCAGGACCACTCCCCGCTGAGCTTGGAGGTCTTCTCAACTTGACTGTCCTAACTGCCAAGAACAATCACTTTGAAGGTACCATCCCAAAGGAGCTGGGGAATTGTGTACAACTAGCAACTCTTGACCTTGGTAACAACAGATTATTTGGGGAGATCCCAGCAGAATTGGGTAATTTGCCCAATTTGGTTTGTCTAGTATTGTCACATAATTGGCTGTCAGGACCCATCCCAAAACAGATATGCTCCTCAGCTTCAAAAGTTTATGATATTCCAGAGTCAGCTTTCCTACAGCATTATGGCTTGTTTGACCTGTCATGGAACATATTAAATGGAAGCATTCCGTATGAGATTTGGAACTGTCGTATGGCCGTGGAGCTGTATCTCCAAGGAAACCAGCTGACAGGGGCTATACCAGAAGCATTAGCTCAGCTGACCAACTTGACGATGCTCGATCTTTCCAACAATGCTATCAGTGGAAGCATTCCTGAGAATCTTAGTGAGCTCAGTCGATTGCAAGGACTGAATCTGGGTCGTAATAACCTCACTGGCAACATCCCTTCAGTATTGGGAAGGATTTCTAGTCTAGTCAAACTTAATGTGTCACATAACTATCTGTCTGGGTCCCTACCGGTTACCCTTGGAAATTTATCTGGACTGACTCATCTGGATGTGAGCTATAATGAGTTGACTGGTGATATCCCATCTGCACTGTCAAGCATGGTATCCATTGTTGGTTTGTACATACAGAACAATAGGCTCACAGGAGACATCTCTGGGATTCTTAGTAAGAGCACTGACTGGCAACAGGTTCAGTCCCTTGATTTGAGCAGCAATCTTTTCAGTGGTCCCATTCCACGGAGCATCGGTAACCTTTCTAGCCTCTCCTTCCTTGATCTTCATGACAATGACTTTTCAGGAAGCATTCCATCTGACTTTGGTTCTCTATCTCAGTTAGCTTATCTTGATCTATCTAGCAATGAGCTTTCAGGATCGTTGTCTTGGAAACTTTGCCAGCTCGGAGAACTTGCATTTCTTAATGTCTCCTTCAATGAGCTAGATGGCGAGATTCCTAACTCAGGTAGCTGTGCAAAATTTTCTGCAACCTCTTTCATAGCCAATTCAGGCCTGTGTGGGGGTGCAACAACTGTCAAATGCACAGCTGAACGTACACCAGCCCTGTTGTTGAGCCCCGGAGCAGTCTTGGGCATCACTATAGCAAGTACATTTAGTTGTCTAAGTGTCATCCTTGCTTTAATTAGGTGGAAAATGATGAAGCAGGATGCACTTTCCCATGCAACAAAGAAGACGAAACTACAAAGCGTTATGTTAGAATCTGAGGATTTCTACTTCTCTGAGAAACTCAAGGAGCCATTGAGCATCAACATAGCCATGTTCGAGCGGCCGCTCCTCCGACTCACGTTGGCGGATCTACTCAAAGCGACAAACAACTTTTGCAAGGCCAACATCATTGGCGATGGAGGATTTGGCACAGTTTATAAGGCCACTCTTCCTGATGGCAAGATTGTAGCTGTGAAGAAGCTTGGGCATTCCAGGACACAGGGACAGCGAGAATTCCTTGCTGAGATGGAAACCTTAGGCAAGGTGAAACACAGAAATCTTGTTCCTCTACTGGGGTATTGTTCTTTTGGTGAGGAGAAGCTACTGGTTTATGAGTACATGGTAAATGGAAGCGTTGACCTGTGGCTGCGAAATAGGGCAGATGCCATGGAAGCCTTGAATTGGCCAAAGAGATGGAAAATCGCGGCAGGCTCTGCTCGGGGACTGGCATTTCTTCATCATGGCTTCATTCCACACATCATCCACAGGGATATGAAGGCAAGCAACATCCTGTTGGATGAGAACTTCGAGCCGCGGGTTGCTGATTTTGGGCTAGCACGCCTTATCAGTGCGTGCGAGACCCATGTGAGCACAGACATAGCTGGGACATTCGGATACATCCCCCCAGAGTATGGCCAAAGCTGGAGGTCAACAACAAGAGGAGATGTGTACAGCTATGGTGTCATTCTTTTGGAGTTGCTCACAGGTAAGGAACCCACGGGATCGGATTTCAAGGACGTGGAAGGCGGGAACCTGGTGGGCTGGGTGAAGCACATGGTGAAGCTGGACAGAGCAGGCGAAGTTCTCGATCCTCTGCTTGTGCCCATGAGCCCGTCTTCAAAGGTAACAATGCTGAAGCTTCTGCAGGTGGCTTGCCTGTGCACGATGGAGGATCCTCTGAAGCGGCCATCGATGCTGAGAGTAGTGAGCATGCTCAAGGAAATGGAGAATGCGTGAATGAGAGCAAGCCTTGTCAAGCACTTTCGATCAACAGGTGCTCTAGTTAGCAATAGCACCACTGATTACCCTTGCATTTGGGAGTATCACAAATAATCACATGAATTGTATTTTGAAAGGTCTTAATTTCTTATGGCTGTTGTGCTACAGGATGCAGATCCTTCTTGACGAAGCATCAAGACAATTGCCTCATGTCATGATCAGTCTCCTTCAGGGATGATATGAGCAGGTGAAGTCTGTGATGGCAAGAAAGCACACTGGGCCTAAGGCTTTTGAGGTCGTCACCTCTTTCTTGAATGGAATCGGGACCGTTTGAGTACATTGAGGCACCTTGATTCTGTGCAAGTCCATTATAGGCTCTTCTATGGCCCCACTTCTGGTTAATGTACAATAAGTGACAGTATACCTTATCAGATCACATTACACTGGGTTGTAAGATAGGCAAAAGAGTCTACATATGCTCTTTCAGAAGAGCCACCTCAGTCATAGCAGAAATTGTAATCTGAATTGTTCAGTTCAATGTAATCTATATGATATCATCAACCCATGAAAAAGCACATGCTCTTTCCACAAGGTTCAATGTAAAAGTTCTTCAGTTCAGACTACAATTCACAAACTGTAATCTGAATCGTTTAGTGCATTATAGTTCTGAGTTCAGGTCAATGTGATCTGCTGAATTGTTCAGCTCAACCTAAGCTAAATTGATCCAATGGGGCCTATTTTTATGTAATGATACTTAGATGCAGTGTTCACAAAAAACTGAGGTTTAATGTAAAAATGAATTACAAAAATATAAAAAACCTTTAAAAATTAAACAAGAAGGATGAATACCTTTTATATTTTACGAATTAAACAAGAAGGATAAAGACCCCTTATATTTTACAAAAAAAATTTAGTTATAAAAATGACAAATATATGTAATTCTCCCTCCAAATTTTTGAGTGAGGTCTTTGTATCTGCGAACTCACCCAGCCATAAAACTCAACCCACACCTAAACCGCTACACCATGACTCGCTTGGTAGCTTGTTCGTATTTTACCCTAATTCCACACAATGTTTTGGTTTTTTAAAATTAAATGTTTCCGTTTTGTTAGTCATATCTGGTTATAAATGTTATTTGCTTCTTCAATTAGCATTCAAAATTTCACAACTAGCATGAACTCTACTTTCTTGAATCTTCATTTAGCATGTCTATAGAATGTTTCGACATATAGGTTGACACTCTTGCTTGAAGACGCGATCATTTTTAATCCCTTAACGACAAGGAATTTTACAACGACTACACTTTTGTTCCTCACTATAATTGTCTTGTAGCTTTGGCTTATAAAAAGTACCTTTTGGCTTTCTCCCTTGATGTGAAGGTATGCTATCATCCAATTGTGTTAGATTTTTTGGCGATGTGGCTTGGTTTTTAGCATGAACAATCTTCTCCTTATGGTATGACCATGTACAACAAATGATGCCTAGGACCCATCCCTTTTGTAATAACATCATGGTTTACATGTGGTCTTTGACAACATTCTTTGATTTCTTTTTCCACAATCCAAGTTTGTATGCAAAAGCCTTATATCCCATTTCTAGACTTTGCTAAATTCTAGAATATCCCTTTCTCACTCGTAACGTTTCAACCACAACAAAATTTTCCCTCATTGACATTTTCTATATCTAAGTGGTTTTCTTTTTTATCAATAGCATCAATGTCCTTTGTATCAATTTCATATTCCTAGTGTGTATCACATGTATCAAAGTGCTTGCATTTTAAGGGGTTGCCTTTTGCCTTATTTTTGCCCATGGTGGTTGAAGTTTGAACACATCTATAAGAGTTTTCATCCCAATGAGCTCAATCATGTGTCAAGCATATGAAACTCAAGTAGCCTAGAAAATATATTTGTGTTGCAAGTATTCAAATGATTTTGTGGCTATTAAAAAGGGTTTGTACGAAGGTCAACATTGGATGTTACTATTGTGGTCTAACCAACAACATGATTGGTCTATGCCACTATCATTGAGCTATTTTATCACTATTACAATCCTTATTAGGATGATGGCACCATTGCACTCATATCATGCTACTATTCGGTTGTCTAATGTTGAGTGCTATATGACTAGTCACAATATTATTCTACCAAATAACTACTTCATAGGTATTATTATGGTATTGCACCACTATTAGAGTACCATCATATCACCACAATCTTTATGTAAGTAATGCATCGCATGTTTTTTTTAGTGACTATTATTTTCCAAGTGGCCATTTCACGACATTTTGAAAACTTTTAAAGAGATTCACACACGATTGGTCACAATTCTAATAATATTCCAGAGTCATAGTATACATTTTGCCATGTATATATGAGGTACCTTCTATATCTTCTCCATGTTCCAAAACATCTACATCACCGAAGCATTTCAAGTTGTTCACACCATCCCTATATTGAATTGATTTAATGGTATTCTCATAACAATATTGAAGTCTCAGTAATGATACATCACTTTGCACAATTATTATAAGACTACTTTATCTTTATCAATGTATTAATTGTGACCTATGACAATACTATTTCATGACTATTAGACCAATTAGTAAGATTCTATCAGGTTTTGCACAATTATCACCATATTATTCACCATCCTTGTAGTATCATCATGGTCCAAAACATACAATGTGGTTAGGATCATGTTGTTAACTAGTAATTATTGTAATTGAAAAAGCATACAGATTGTCCCACCCACCCATCATATTTTGAGCAATTATTTGCTCCATAATAGTGTAATTAAGCATGTAGAAGTCAAGTTGCTCATAATCGTTCACCTCAACATTAGCTACACTTGTTGCACAATGGAAGTTGAAACTACATGATACATATCTAGGTTAAAGTTGCAATTTATTATAACACATAGTCCACATCCCTTCATAAAACTAGAAGAGCTTGATAGATATCTTAAGCATTGAAGAGTACAAGTTGACCTAATGTAGAAGGGGCAAGTATTGAGAATGGAGAGTGTTGGGACAAGTTCTAAGAGGCACCTTGATTCTTTGTTTTTGAGGCAAATCATTATTGAGCCTTCAATGTTGATGTAGCTTGTGGGAATGCACAACTTCATTGGTGCATTATAATTGTGCTCCATCTTGATTTGGTCATTCATGAGTTGGCATTCTCTTAAATATATCCACTTATACTACAGTGTTATGTGACAATCCAAAGGTTACAAGCTAGTTAGACTAGTATAGCTCGAAACGATGAAACAACATGCTTGTATGGCATGTGGGCCCATGATGTTGACACAAATTTATATATCAAGAAAAACTAGTCAACAAGTGAATTTCTCTTGATTTAACATTTCTACAATTTTTGATTATTTACTAATATGACACTATAGTGGAGCCACCAATAAAGACCACGATCCAAATAAAAGCAAGCTCCCTTCCCTTTAGCATGCACCTACATGAAAACATATTAATCGTCAAATTTGATGTTTTAATACTTACTTTAGAGTCAAACAATAAGTTTTTGGATCAAGTCTTTGCTCCACTTTAACAACTAATAACTCTATGTGAAGGGAAAATGAAGAAAGTCAATGAAGGGAGACTGAGGGATCCCATTTCATCAACCTATATTGGAGCATTCCATACTGCATATCTACCCATTTGGCTATAGTTTCTTGGTTGCTCCATCCTTTGAAGTTGCTTAAGACATTAGAATTTTGGGTTGACATTTGTGATCTTGTAAAACTAGCAAGCCTTATTGTGGAAATACACACTTACGAGTATAATCATTTTACTTGCTATAGAAGTTGAAATAAGCTTAAAAAGTCAAGTGCCACACTATATTTTACTGCTTGATTTTACTTTAAAATGAATAAATCAAAGTGTCTCGAATTCTTGTTCTACAACGACAAAATATTTAACAAATAGTTGTATGGTAGGTGTCATTGCAATGTGGGGGGAGAACTTACCTTTCAATTCATCCTTCGACATCTATGTGCGTCTTCTTTATGGATGAGTGGTAGTGTGGTTCATAGAGTACACTAGCCACTCTTTCATTCATGTGACATAAACTTGGGGTGATGGGACCCTGATTGAGCCAAAACATCATAATAATAAAATCCCCTATTAGAGAAAGTCATTTTTGGAACCTTGGACCCCATGACATTTCATTTGCCATAGGATGCCATAAGGAGGAGCTTAGAAGAAACACATATAGGCCTACTTCACCCTAATGTTAGAATTTAGAGCCTAGAGGGAATCAAAGTTCTTCTCTCAACAAGCAACTAGTACTTTCTCAACAAGGGAATCAAACTCTTGAAAATGGTTATAGAGTACTAGAGTACTCAATGAAAGAAGCACATCTAGTACAACAACCCCCCCTCTATAATTGAAGCTTGAATGAAACTAGTAAATTGCAGAGTATAAACCCTCTTCTTACATTTTTAAAAATAAAATATGGAGGTCATCATACAATACAATAAACCAAGATTTTTTGCCATCTGCATTTGTCTCTCTATCTCAAAAAAAAGAAGGAAAAAAGGGCACTATAAAATGGGTTGACGCCTTATTTTCTTTGACTGAAATTTGCAAGAAATTGGTTGACGGCTCTTTATTGTTTTTTGCGACTGAATGTGGCGTGCCTTTTGGGACGATGGCCTGCATAAAAAAGAAAGCTTCAAAGTTCACGGGTCGCTGAAGGAAGCTCACTGCTCAGCTGCAGGTTGGCCTTTCTTGCACTTCTCGTCTTAACTTTTACGCATATATTTGGCCGTGCTAGCATTTACTTCGGCATTCAATTGTGTATGCTCGCCTGCCTTTGGCTTACTTTAATTTGACCGAGCATATGTTACAACTTACCTCAAATAACTCTCAAAAATTTACCACCCCCCCCATGGTACTTACTTACCTCATGCCCCCCCCCCCCCCCCCCTTTGTGGTACTTGTCTTGATGCTTTCCAACACACCCATCTATCTGGCTTTGTTTCAACCGAGGTATCTACCCCCTCATGGATAATGAGAGGAAAGGTAAGGACTGCTGAAATGTATGCCATATGCTGCCTTGCATCTTCTGCTATCACTTCTCACGCATTTCTATCACTTGGGTAGCTCTCCCTTCTTTACCCACCACAATAAATTATCTTGCTCCCCAAAGCCCTTGCAAACAATGATAGATTCCTAACACTTTCCATTTTCCACTATCTTCTTAGTAGTAAGTTGTCCCAGCACTTTGGTCATTCACCCTTCTCCCAACTAAATTGTGCCCCTTGCAAGGGTGAATTCACTCACTATGGTGACTCACATTTTTCTTGCTACCATTAGATTGTGCCCCCCAAAGTTATTACAATTTGCAAGGGCGAAGTTACCCATGTGTTACTATTTGGTAACATGTAAGCGTTAGGAATCCTTGAAGGACTTGATGTTGACAAGTTGTCTTTCACATTGGAAGGCATCCAAGTGACTACACGAGAAAAAGAGAAGATTCGTAAGGTTCAACTACATGTGTGTGCACTAGCCATGTATTAACTAAGTACCATTGTCCTCAAGTACAGAAGCTCATGTCATGTATGTCCCAAAAAATGACTCTATCATTAATGATGGAAGAGATCCCAAGCCAATGCACTACAAAGACTATAATTTGCAACTTCATGACACACTGTGTGCAATGCCATAGTGCATCTGCCCTTGTGTCTTCACATAGTGCCCCGATATTTAACATTGCATTAAATTTAGCCATTATACCCACACATCACCTCCCCATGATGCATGCATAAAATTTTTAGTATCATACTAGGGTTCCAAGGAATGCTAGGATGCTTCGCGGCACATGCCTTTGCACTTCAATCAAGAGAACTTAGAGTCACACATGTTAAGTGGAAAATATCACCAACATCGTGCTTAGTAACATTCAAGTAATGTAGAAGTTCAAGAATTCAAATGCATGTACCTAAGCTAGGCACATTTCTTCAACTCTTAAAGTTCATTAGTGCAAAACTGAGAGAGAAGAGTCTATATAACCTAGTGAAGATGCATCGTGTTATGGAGAGCTACTTATGAGCTTGTGAAGGTTTGTAGTTTTCATTAGTGAATTGACCTTATACTAAGGCCTATCAATGGGAGAGATTCTAAGGATAATAATCCTTGCTAATAGTGCACTTATTAGAAGAACTTGATTCAGGGCTTAGACACATTATGAATCCAAAGTAACAATTGTTTGATCACCCATGCTTCAAGCCATGCTAAGTGATTTATTAATAGTAAACCATAGAATGCTTGTGGTCTTTCATGGTAAATTGGTGTTGTCAAGGTTTGTAATATTTTTGCTAGTAAAACCTTTTCAAAATAACAATTGCTTGTCACAATATGGTACAAATCACGCAAAGTGATTTATAAACTAATAAACCTTACTCTTAACTATATGAGCTGATGGCCCAAATTTGGGAAGTAGTTTTTGGGATTGGAAAATGAGCCTTTACATGAGACATGATGGAATAGTGATCTGATGCTATGGGATACTTTTTTCACTCAAATTGATTTAACAATTAGTTTCCATTAAAAGTTATTCTCATATCGCATGCACACACACGTATAAAAACAAACAAACAACATGCATATGTGCATACACATGTGCATGTGTGTGCACGCACCCATGCACACCCACTCATGCACCCCCCCAACACACACACACACACACACACACACACACACACACACACACACACACACACACACACACACACACACACACACACACACACACACACACACACACACACACACACACTCATGCACCCCCCCAACACACACACACACACACACACACACACACACACACACACACACACACACACACACACACACACACACACACACACACACACACACACACACACACACACACACACACACACACACACACACACACACACACACACACACACACACACACACACACACACACACACACACACACACACACACACACACACACACACACACACACACACACATACACACACACACACACACACACACACACAAAATTAATACTTGTTTGACCGTGCAAACACCCACATATTCTTTAATATTTAGTACTTTGACCACTATAATACCACTTGTTCTTATGTGCATACAAACAAGACATGCATCCATATCCCTACTACTTTTTATGGTGACTACATTGTGCACATATAAATAATATGCTCATTTACACACACACGCGTGCGCGCTTGCACCCGCACCCACAGCTGCACACACGCACATGCACACGCACATGCACGTGCACGTGCACGCACACGCGCACACGCACATGCACACACACGCACGTGCAAACCCTCGTGTTGGGGAGCCTGGGTTGAGGCATGTTGAGAAAGCTTCGAGGAGGACTCTTTCTAAGTTGAGAATTGATGTTGTGGAGGATTTTTTTTTTTAAAAGCCTTTTGGATGAATTTAATGAATTGGAGTATGATAAGCGAGGTTTGATGGGGAAGTTGGGTTATGGATGTGGAAATGGAGCAAGTGCCCCACCCCGAATGAGATTTGAGTTGGAAAAGAAGGTTATGTTGATTGAAGATAGACAAGAGGAGGTGAATATGAAGTTGAGGAGTGTAAATGGGGAGATTGAGGAGTGGGTTGAGAAGATGATGAGGGAAGGGAGTGTGAGGCTTGGGCAACCCCATGTCTCCCCCCTCCATGTAGGCCGTGCCTCATGGAGCAACCATCGTTTTTGCCTCCCGGCATGCAAGGTTCTCATTTTGAGCAAGGCAACCCGAAACTCTGCTTCGAGTTCAAGTTGCCATGACTTTTTTTGAGGGCAGGTGGGTTATGACCCGTGTGCCCTCGGCGCAATGTGGTCCAAGATGGTTGATTGTGGATCCTTGTGAGCCCGGAACTCTTCTGTGGCATGATTCGGCAATTCCAAGCGCCATGTTACCCTTGTGAGAGTTAGACAAATGCGTTACGTGTGTTGTGAGCGAGCCGCAACGTGGAGGGATATCAAGGGCGTAACGGCCCGTGACGCTCCCCACTATGGTGCAACTTATTTCTTGCCTATTATGAACAACAATTTTTGCCAAGATTTGGCACAAAACAATATAGATGATAGTCTTAAACATTTTACACACACCTTTAGATATTATGATGATCCACTAAGAATCAACGTGCTCAATCCTACACTCTTCCTAAAAACTAATACAACATCTCTTTGCAATCTACCAAAAAGTGCCATTACGAATTTTCTAAAAATTCATTCATTTGTTTTGAAACAGGGCATTTCATATCACACACTTCTTAACATGAACTAACACATACCTTTAGATATTATGATGATCCACTAATGATAAAGGTGCTCAATTCTACACCCTTCCTGAAAACTAATACAACATCCTCTTTGCGATCTACCAAAAAGTGCCATTATGACTTTTCTAAAAATTCATTCATTTGTTTTGAAACAGGGCATTTAATATCACACACTTCTTAACATGGAACTATCTTGCAACAATGGCATGTGCAAGCCAACTAGATGAGCACACAAAGTCGTTCTCTCTCAAAATGGGCCAATACTCTACTCAAATAGTCCTATCAATACAACCTTTGACAACAATTGAATACTTGTAAAAAAATTCACAAAGAATGGATTTTGCAACACTAAGCTATGGAATCTTGTAATAGAAACACTATCATAGTACTTTCCACTACTTAAATTAGAAAACTTTGAACTTTTTACTGATAAAAAAATGGATGTGTACTAGAAGTCTTACACCATGACACATGGGTGGATCATAGAGACCACCTAGAATAGGATTGGGTGGGCACTTTTGTATACTCAGTGGACTCCATAGTTGCAAGCCGTTAAAAGAATGATACACTAAGGAAAGGTAACTATCTCTCCTAATTATCTCTTATTCTTTTGGTGTATCTAAGCATTGTAAAAAAAATCATTTTTATTTTTTAAATCATGCACCTACTTGCTCTCTTTTGGATAACCTTTCTTTTCCTTTCTAACTTTAAAAAACCCCAACTATCCCATAGAAATAACCACCCAATTCCTCCAACTAAAATAGAAATAATTACTTCAACTAGATGTAAAATCTATGTATTCTCTATTCATAAGACCTAGGGGTTTATCCATGCATTGGATGCCCCTTTGTATCTTTTTGAAAAAGTAATTCTTTTTCCCTTCTCTCTACTATAACTATTTAAAAAAACCTACCTTAATAAAAACCTAACTTCAATGATAGCTTTGAACCACACATATAGCCTAAAAAGCAATCATGTTGGTTTCATCAACAATATTACTTTACATTCCACACTTGGTGACTGTGACACATGTGTTATTTCTTCTCAAAACCTCTTTTTTTGTAATTTTCTTGTTATACACATAGATTAGTGAGATAATTCAATAGTTATCACTATTGTTATCATGCCATGTGCTAGTGATAATGATACATGAGGCCCACAAACAACAAGAGGATGATTGAGAAACATATTGCATGGAGCTCACCCCATATGGTCCAACTTATACACAAGTTTACTTTGGTAACCATCTTGAGACGACCATGGAACTACAATACCTCATGTATTTATGACATGTGCAACTTTAATTTGAGAATTTTTGAAGCTATGGTTTCACTCTTAATCCTTAATCTAGGGAATATATGCAAGATGAACCTTGCATATGAAACTATGGCTTCCATAAATGACTTGGACATGTACTTAAATCATAATCTTGGAAGGCCGAGGATATTTTGTGAATTGAAATTCATCATGTTGTACTTTCGCCTTGTACTTATTGGTTAATGATATCTTAGGAGTCATAATAGACCAAGCACCTCCGCAAATGTTGTATGTCTATTCATCTTTAATAGCATTAAAGTGCTAAAAACGAGGCATTAGGATCAATGTTGATCATAAGAGATGCATATGCATGACCATATGCATATGCCTTTGTATGAATGCATTGCATATGCTTGTCATGTATTGACTATCAACCACTTCTATGGATGGTTTTCTTGTTGATAAGCCATAGACATCCCTTCCAAAAAAAGGGGGATGATCTCTAATTAAAAAAAAGGGGTGGTCTCCTCATAATACTTCATAACTAGCATAATTTTTTAAAAATGCAACTCAAACCAAGTGATTGACATTGTATACCAATTGTTGAAAGTTTTTTTGTAGACTAGTCATGGATTCTAGTTACCTATCTCAGCATACAACAAATGGCTTCTAGACCTTGTAGTAAATCTAGTTGGATAAAATCATCCACCATTCTACCACATACCATGGTATAAAACCCTACTCTTGTATTTGTATATAAGAAGACCCCTTTTACCAATCCCACTCATCTTATTCTATTCACAAGTTGTTTTCTTTATGGCCTCTCAATCATTAACACATTCCTATGCTTGCCTTTCCTCTTTGTAACCTTCCGAATACTCTAGCACCATCCAACTCTTGCATATCACATAGCATCCACAAAACGAACTTTCAAATTTGCCACAACTTTGTGGCAATAAAACTAGCATGGAATCTACAAAGGTAAACTCATATATTGATTAAAGGGGATAGCAATGAGGGGTGAACTCTGACACATGTCATCCAAATCTACTTATTAATTTTTACTAACCAGTGGATTTGTTTGGTTCACAGGTACCAATTTGGTCCCTTAACCATATCTTGGCATGCATTTTGTTGATCTTGATGCTTTGTAAGTTGTTCTCTATGATTAATGAAAAAATCTACTTTTCATAAATAATTTTATTGCAAAATTCATAGTATTCCTTTTATCCCTCTCTCTTTCTTTGGATAGTTAAAGATTTATGGTTTGAGATTGTTACATATCTTGATAATATGTTGGTGATTTGATGTTATACGAAAGCATATAATACTGAGATACATGTTACTTTCAATTTGTTTAAGTCTCTAGGTGATATGCACACAAAAAATGATTTGGTTGGCCTAATTGTAAATATTTAATAATTTAATACAAGGAAAAATATTCATTTACATGTTTCAATGGATTTCCTACTCATATGTCTTTCACACTCCAAAATACATATGACTGGATAAGAAGCCAATTCAACGAGGAAAAAAATTGGAGAATGGAAGTACATTAGAGAATATTGGATTGGATTAGGCACCATTGAGAGAAAAAACAACTTTTCAATCTTCTATGCACTATGCTTGAGAGCTCGTATGCCTTTTGCACACTCCAAAACATATATGACTAATTAAGAAGCTAAGTCAGTGAAGGAATCACTTTTTTGGAGAATGGAAGTACATTAGAGAATATTGGCTATATTAGGTGCCATTGGGAGAAATTTTTAGAAAATTTATTTTAAAAAAATAATTTAAAAAAATCAAATCTAAATCCTTTTTTTTGTTTTTTTTCATATGGTAAAGACAACAAGGAAATCAACTAGTCTTCTTGGGAGGAGTCTCCTATAGAAATTGAGCCATAATCTTCAATAAATATAGTGGATGCTCTAAACTTAAAGAGAGAGTTCTCTCCATATGCCTTGGATTTATTGAAGGACGATGAATCCATTTTTTGCAAGGGTTTGTTGTGTCCACTATCATAGTCAAATTTGCTAAGGAAGGATAGACATGTTCCTAGCCAAGGACGATAACCCATTCCACAAATCAAGAAATTAGGTCTCAATTCAAAGAAGATGGAACCATTTGACAATGGGGACACTACAACCCCTATAATTGTATCTCTCAATCCTCTATGTCTAGCATGCACTACTATGATCAAGCTTTTGTAGCCAATTAGTCCATGGTTGCTATAGACCCTTCCTAGCCTCACTATGACCCTAAAACAACCCAAGACTACTACACAAACCATGACCCACTTACCCATGCCATGACCATATCCTGAATGGGAAACTTGGAGAGTTACCACCCTTCACATGAGTTGCATCCTAGCCACATACACCCCACGAATGACTTTAAAGTAGCCAATCATAAATTGAGGAGTGACTGCCTATTTGTGAAGCTACACTTGCATACCCTCTCTCACAATTTCATCTCTAAGTAACGTACTTATCCAACCATTGATCCCACAACCACACATAGGGATAGAAAGTAGGCCCATGATAGTAAGAAACTTTCCAATCACTCAAAAGCAGCAAGGATAGACTACTTACCTGTGTGCTTGAGTAATTAGGTGAGAAAGAAAGAAAGAAGAGAGAAGGATTGTAAGAGAGTAGGTTGAAACTCAAGAGTTTGGAGGTCACAAGGGTGAAGGAGAAGAGAGAAAGAAGAAGGCTTCAACATTGGCATTGATGTTGAATCCACTACACCTACTAGAAGTTAATAAGATATGTGTTAAGACCTATTTGCTTTGGTAGCCATGAAAGCTTAAGTGAATATCTTCTGTGCATCTCATCTCCATCTCTTGCTTACACTCTTCTCTCTCTACCAAGAACCCACACACCCCACACTCTTGTACTATCCACCCAAGCTTTGCGGACATCATGTAATGTACATGCAAATGCTAGGTATTTGTAAAATTTTTTGAACATTTTGTCTTGCATCCACATAAGCATTCACAATGAGTACTAATAATTACCATAAGTGATTGCATCACAATGAGTACTAATAATTAGTGTAAGTAATGGAAAGAAGGTTGAAGCTTAATCTCTAGTGAAGAGGGAGATGACAGGATATTAATAAAGTAAACCTAGGATAAAAGTGTTAGTGAGAAGGGGGAGGGAATAATAAATTAAGATAATATTTTTATAAGCCTTAATAGGCTTGATAAAAATGTTGAAAAGCTAGTTCTATACTAGAAAGCATGCCACCTTTCATCAAGATTTTTCCATCATGACTAATTCAGCTTCATCAAATTGATGGAAAAAGAGGTCAACTAATACCCATTTTGGGTTGAATAGAAAAGAAAGGATTGATCCAAAGCACCCTTCTTTATGGTCCATATTAGGCCAATTATCTGAAAACAAGGAGTAAGAGAGAAAAAAATTTCCCATGATTGGTGAAGTGGAGTGGGACAACCAAGGTTATTACACATTCCAAAGTGTTTTATGGCAATTGGATTAGCTCAAGACCACAAAGATAGGCTGAATGTGAGCTGAGCAATAGGGGGAGGAGTTGCCTCTAAAGCTATGGGCAGGCCTCCATAGCTAGTCACTTTTGTGTGAGTGCTTAGGCTCCTTCTACCTAGTGTGAGAGCTACTCTCTTCTCTCTAATACGTTGCTTGAATCCTCTTTCTTGTCATTCCATCACCATCCCCTTTCATCTCCTATTACTCTCAAGCTAGAAGGAGAAATCAAATAGGAGGAATAGCAAACTTTTGTGCTAATTATCTCCTCCCTTTCGCTTCAGTTTAAACCCTTATTATTAAGCCCATAAATGTCCCTAATTTCCAGTCCTTCACCTTCATGCGATCCAAGTCCACAACACCCATTAGAATTCTAATTATATCTATCACTATCATCTAATCTATCATCACCAATAGGCAGGCCAATTCGAGAGGTGAGACAAAGAGTTTAGTGAAGTTACTTGAGTATAGTAGAGTTTAAAGGCTTCAATTTCTTCATTTTTGCAAAGGAGCACGTCATCATGCCTACCCATTGTGAGGCTAGCTACTCAAGTCCAACAGAGCTTAGACGACCATGATCATTAGAGGGAAAATACAAACAAAGCATTATGTCAATTTGGCAACCAAGAAACATGCAATTGGAGTAGGACAAGCCATGGCAACTACAAGTGTAGCTCCACCACCACCTCCTCTCCCTTGAAATTTCTGAGTGCCCCTCTTGAAAATAGTGTCATGTGTAAATTGAGTAACTCTAAATACGAAGGATAGATCAATTTAAGGATGCATTATTAGATATACATTTATCATGTAGGAGCATATATAGAGGAAGGACCTCGATCCAAATGATACCTAAGTCCCACAAAAGAGATGTAGTCATATTATGAGATAATTGAGTTTATGTTTTTTAATTATATGCTTTCTAAATAATAATTTTTACTTCATTGTGCTAGAAAATGCCTTAAGAGAAGAATTTTTGTTTATATGTAGATGGAAGGACAAGGACAATTACCTCCATCAGTACATATATCAAAGAATGAATAGAAGAGCATCTTCATTGTGGACCAACAAAAATAAATCACTTAAACCCACAACTATAGAGATTTGGAAAGCTAAAATAACCACTATCAAGAAACCTTGACAAAGTGAATAAGAGCAATGATACAACAAAGAGAATGATGGAATAGTGTAGCCTCATAGTGTAAAAATGATGTGTGGATCAATTAGTATATGCTTGTGGATAGTATTAAAACTTAATGACAAATGCAAGGACTAGGTTTCTTCAACTTTGCACTACCAATGGAAGAGCAACTAGTGACATTGCTCATTCTTTCTCTGACTCTTACAGTCTAACGATAAAACTAGATGGCTCTCTTGATGTGGCTACTATGGGAAAGGTTCATGTCCTTCATCTTCAAGTTAGTATATCCAATGTCCTCGTAAGTTTGTATAAGTTCCTCTTGAGTGAGATCTATGTCAAGATTTGGTAGGTAGAGTGCTACTTTTGTTATGGACAATTTCTTCTCTAGGCTCTTTATATCCTCCTTTCAACTAACTTGATTATATCATGTATCATCTTTAAGTGCATGTCATGATATATGATTATGAGGTGGTTGGTAGCCGCCTCTTGCTCCTTTAGTAGGTACCATTCTAGAATCACTTAATCGAGTCCCAAGACTATCTTTTGAACTAAAACCTTTCCATTTTTTTGCACTTTTCTAGTCTTTGACTCCAAGGCATTTGTGCCTTGTAGTTATGACTCCTTGATAGTTAAATGGGGACCCTTGAGTGGTCGATCTAATTGCTTGTGAGATTGTTTGATGTTTTGGAACTTAGTGGTGATCATGGTAACCTTGCCTTTTCTTATGTTAGTTGCACTTGAAGAATTGAAGCCTACTTTCCTAATGCTAGTTGGCTTTCAAGGTTCTCCTTCTAGATTCATATTTCTTCTTGTAGGATCCTTATCATTTCTCCTTGCATTAAGATTTCCTCTAAGAGTGTTGATCTCTTAAGTGGCCTCAAGAATATCCTAGGCTACATTTTTTCATGTTTTTTTGATATAGTACTTCCTTTACAAGATGATCCAATAGGCCTTGTGGTGTCTCCACCATCACAGTTCTTGCCTTGGTCAAGGTTCTATAAGAGATAGAAACTTAGTGCACATTCAATAATCAGTGTCTCCCGCCAAGAGTGGCACATAATAGCATAAATTCAGTTGCTTGATTACTAGGCTTCCATCTATCATGCAACTTGAATTCCCAAAACAAAAGCTCCATGAATATTTAGCTCATTTGTGAATGGGAATGGAAAATGGACCTTGGACTCCTTGATGATCTCATCCCATTGAGCCATCGATAAAAAAACAAGATTAAGGAATCCTATTTATATAATTAATTACCTAGTAAAGTTTTATTTAGGAAAATTTATAACAAAATTCTAGCCCTTTTTGAAGGGCTCTATTAGTACTCTCTCAAAGTCAATTGATGTGTAATGCTTCTTAGCATTGTAGACTCAAGAATACTATAATCATTAGGTGTGCACTTTCTTGTGTGCTAGTGTTTCTTAACTTAGAGTTTGTTAGCTATTTCCCTTTAGGGCATATGCTTACACAATGGTGCAATGACAAGGTGGTGCAATCCCAAAAATAATTACTCATGCTATTAACTTCAATTAAGTGGTCCACTTAGCCTTGAAATGTGTGGATAGCTTGCTTCTCTATAAAGAAGAGTTTATTTAGAGAATTAGAGAAAAAGAGTGTTGTCAAAGAGAGAGAGAGAGAGAGAGAGAGAGAGAGAGAGAGAGAGAGAGAGAGAGAGAGAGAGAGAGAGAGAGAGAGAGAGAGAGAGAGAGAGAGAGAGAGAGAGAGAGAGAGAGAGAGAGAGAGAGAGAGAGAGAGAGAGAGAGAGAGAGAGAGAGAGAGAGACAATGCTCTTACACATGATAGTGCACCCTCATTTATGTGCAAGTAAAACAATGGCGATTTATTTGTACACAAAAAAACGGGTCATTAGAATATAAGCTCAATTGGTGGGGAACAAGCCATTCATAGAATTTTGGGTTGTACCAGAGAGAATCATATATGTCTAGTATGGGTGGAATATAGGCCAAGTGTGAGATGTAGATAATTATATCTAAGATCAAGTTATGTTAGATTAATCTATTGGTGATATGCAAATCTTATTCTAGCAAAATTTTATCAAGCATATAGTGCTATTGAAAGTGTTCATTTAGGGGAAAGTTCCACAAACACTATTGCAACACTCCAAGGAGAGTAGGAGTCACATGCCCAACATTGCACTTTGAAGTTTTTGCCTTTGTTTATCAGTTGTCATCAGATGGCTTCTAAGTTGGACAATTGAAGTGTGAGTGGCATACATTTCTTGTTTGAGTATGCTTTGTCCCTTTGTTTTCTTTTATTGTTCTTGTCTTTTGGTAGAGTGTAGTATGGAAGGTTGAAATTAGGGGAAAGTTCCAAAATACTATTGCCAACAATCCAAGGAAAGTAGGAACCACTTGCATTGGATCGCACTTTGAAGTTTTGATCTCATGCCTTTGTTTAGCATTTAACATCAAATGGCTTTTGGGTTGGACAATTGAAGTGTGAGTGGCATATCATTCTTATTTGAATGGGATTTGTTTGAAGTGGTATATCATTCTTGTTTGAAGTGTGAGTGGCATATCATTCTTGTTTGAATGGGTTGGAAAATTAAAGTGTGATGGCATATCATTCTTGTTTGAATCGGCCTTGTACCTTTGTTCTCTTTTCTAGTTCTTGTCTTTTGGTAGAGCCTAGTATGAAAGGTTGAAATCAACCTCAAATAATCAACAATGTCTATCAATGGGTGATGAGCATAGATATTCTCTTGTTCTTCCCATGCCACTAGCACAATTGATAAGACACTACTTTTCTTGTAGTACATCAATGTCAACTTGTTTAAAGACATGGTCTAGGATGGTCATCATCAAGTTTCTTGAAGCATTTAGTAAAAGACGTACTTATTTTTTAGCCATTTCTTCTACCATTTCTCTAAGGGATCTCTTACTAAACTTAGATTTTAAGCTTGGTGGTGGTGATAGTCAAGAGAAGCACATGTAATGCACTTTTAGAGTGGATACATTAGTTTTTCTTTTTGACTTGGGGTTTTTATCTACTTTCATTGAAGTACTAAATGATTATACTTTGGTTGAGAGACATGGTCAAAGTCAAGGTTGTAATTGTTTGGATTCCACCCTTGCATTCTTAGTGCTTGAAAATAGACAAGAGGGGAGAGAGGTGAAGAGACCAAGAGTACACACACACAAAGGCAATGGAGACTTGAGCACACATAGAGATAAGGTTGAAATCTTCTTCTTCTTCTTTCTTATTCTTCCACACAAAAGAACTAAGTCTACAATATGATAAAAGACTAATATGAAAGTATGCAATGTATGTACACACGGTAGTGAAAGTATGAACCCGCTAAGAAAGAAAGAGGTGGCATGATAAATGCGCCATAAGCAAGGATGGACTATGTGGGTGCAGTTCAATTGTAGAATCACTAGTGTATCCTCATGTTGGTCACCTAACATGTTAGTGAATAATATCATGCCATATCACCAAGGCACATGCTTGACATCTCAACACTTCCCCTCTAGCATGAGCTCGTGAACTCTAAGCATAGTCCTGAAGTGTCGAAGTTTCTTAGTTCCAAATGCATTGGTAAAAATCTCAGCAACTTGATCCTCGGTGCTAACATAAACTAAGTCAATATCACTTGCTAAAACCTGCTCTTGAATGAAATGGTAATGGACCTCCATGTGTTTGGCCTACGCATGATACACAAGGTTCCTAGCCAATTGGATGCTGCTAAGGTTATCACATTAGATGATAATATTCTTATCCATTTGCATCCCCAAATCACAGATTTGCTTGTGTAACCAAGCTACCTCACATGCTACAATTGCAACACCTCTGTACTCTGCCTTTGTAGATAAGGAAACTGCCAGTTGTTTCTTGCTACTCCAATTAATAGCAACACTACCAAAGGAAAACATAAAACCATTGGTAGATCTCTTGTCTGAAATACTACCAGCCCAATTTGTATCTATGTAACCATGCAATCTAATCATACACCTACATAATACAATAAGCCATAGTCTCAATGAGTACTTGACATAGAATAATGTGCACTGCATTGTATCGAAATGTGGCTTTCATGGAAATAGACTCTCCAAACCAACTGTGTAGTTTAAGTTTGGTCTAGTGATTGTTAAATAGATAAGGCTACCCACAATCTTCTAATACATAGTGACATCCTCAATCAAGTCATCCTCATGTGCACTAAGCTTATCATGAACATCCAAAGGTATAGAAACATACTTTTAATAAGCGATATCATACTTCTTCAACATATCCAATGCATACTGTCTCTGTGACATGTTGAGAAACTAGCATAGCTCTCCTAAATCATTCATCTCAAATTAAGCCTTGAGAAGACCCTTCACATTGTTAATCTCTATCTTATTATCACCCACAATGATCAGATCATCCACATATATAGTAATGACCACAATTCATACATCACTCTTACATACATAGAGTGAGTTATTAGCATGTGCTCTATGAAATCCAATGTTAACAAGGTATTTTGTAATCCTATCATGATGTGCCCTAGGTGCTTGCTTCAGCCCATACAAAGCCTGCATATATAATCTGGATACTTCTCATTCACATAACCAGGTGCCTGCTCCACATAAACTTCCTCTTGCAACTCCCCTGGCAAGAAGGCAGTCTTAACATCCATTTGATGCATGATCCAACCTTTTGATGTAGCCATTACTATTACAGTCCTTATAATAGCTATTTTACCCACCATTGGAGCAAAGATCTCCTAATACCACAAGTTTGTACATATCCTTTGGCAACCAACCATGCATTATAGCACTCAATTTTTCCATTTGACTTATGCTTAACCTTGTAAATCCATTTGTAGCCAATAACTTTCTTGCCTTCAAGTAAGGGCACCAACCTTGTAAATCCATTTGTAGCCAATAACTTTCTTGCCTTCAAGTAAGGGCACCAACTCCCATGTTTCATTATCCATAAGTGTAGCCCTTTCTTCATCCATAGCATGATCCCAATATTCATTACCCACTACATCCTCAAAACAAGTAGGTTTCACATCCTGCATAACCATAGCCATGTATGCATAGTGATGAGCTACATGGCTATCATATGTCAATTATTGCATTGACTTTCTATCTCTACTTGACCTGCATGGACCTAGATCACTATCAAGTGCTTTAGCATCCTTTTCTGCCTTATGCATACCAGGTGTTTGAATAGATGGGATTCCAAACTCCTCATCCAAGCTCTGCTCAAAGTCATCTAAATGAGCATCAACATGAGAGAAACATGATGATACATCTGCCATAATAGGTGAGTCCCCAACTTTCTCTTTACCTTTTCTTGACATCTATGATGTACTTGGAGGAGTAACCTATGACCTCAATCTACCACTCCAAGGTCTATCAAGAGAAGCATGACTAGGAGACTCTTGTGGTCCACTTAATGTCGGTGCTATTGTCATGTTTTCTACATAGCCACACTCTCATGGTCATCAACCCCAACTATATTCTACACATTACTATACTAGCTACTCATTTCATAAAAAATTACATCACTACTAACTCTCAACTTACGTGTAACATGGTTATAACATCTATATCCCTTCTGCTAAAGAGAATATCCAACAAATACACATTTTTCTACTTTGGGTTCCAATTTATTGCACAACTCATCAAGAATATGTACATAAGCAATACATCCAAATACTTTTAGATACGAGAGATTTGGATTTCTCTCTGTAAACTTCTCTTTGGGTGTCATACTATGTATATTAGTAGTGGGTGTCCTATTCATGATATATAAAACAATGGCAACTACTTCAGCCTAGTAGCAATGATGCAAGTTTTTTTTTGACATCAATGCACAAGCCACCTTTGCAATATACCTATTTTTTTGCTCAGCGACTTCATTTTTTTTTGGAGTATATCTACATGTATACTACCTCTACGTACCATTTTTTTGCAAGAAATAAAAAATTCATTGGAGAGATATTTTGCCCCTCCATCTAATCTTAGGAATTTAATATGAAACCTTGTTTCCTTCTCAACCAAAGTCTTTAAGCTCTTAAAGTGAGTGAAAACCTCACATTTCTCATGCATAAAGTAAACCCATACTTTGTGAGTATGATTATCAATGAAGGAAAAACATAATACTTGCAGCCACTCAAAGTTGAAGTCTTTGTATGATCCCACTCATCAAAATGTATCAACTCATGTGGCTTCTTGCATACATGCTTTTCATGTGGAAACATGTGCCTTGCTTGCTTTCCAAGTTGATATGCTTCATATGCTTTGTGCATCCCATCAACTCTAAACTTAGACAAGCCATCCACAATGTATTTTGATTGTATGTCTTTCAAGCACATTCACATGACCAATTTTCTTATGCCAAATTTCAATATCAACCACAATACCTGAATCTTGTGCAAACATAGTAGCATCCATTTCACGGAAACTTACATCAAGATTAAATAACTTGTTGGCACGTTTCCCTTTTGCAATCAACCTGCAATCATTTTTTAGATATTCTACATAACAACCATCATATGTGAACCAAACCTACAATCCTTGTTCTACCATCAGATCAATAGAAACCAAGTTTTTTGTAATATTTGGTATATGTAGCACATCAACCAAGTATTTGGTTTTGACATCTTACATACTCACAGAAACATTTTCAACATGAGTAATGGGGTGAGTTATATCATCCCCTGTCTCCATATAGCTCGGAGACTCTAGACTACACATCTCTCTAAACCACTCTCCATGAGAAGTCATGTGGTTAGAGGCACCTGAGTCTACATATCATACATCATTCTTTAACAAACCATCAATAGTCATAGAATTCATAAAGTGCTACATAACAAACAATTATTCACTTTTGTCATCATTGGTTATGTTACTGGATGCACAGTTACGCTGCTTTTTTCCATTTCTAATTTCAACTTTCTTTTTTAAGAAAATTTTAGAAATGTGGTCTTTTTGACCACAATTCTAGCACTCTGTGCTATCACCAAAATTCTATTATCTATTAGAATATGCAACTTGTCCTATTTGGCTCCCCCTTCCTTGGGACTGTCCTCCTCTATTTTGTTGTGCATCATAACCTTGACCACAACCACCACCTTGGCCTCTGCCACGGCCTCTATCTTTGCTAGTAGAGTAAAACACCTATGTAGACTTGTTTTTGCTTTGAGAAGAAGAGAAATATAAGCCAAGGTTCTCCTTCTCAAGTATCAACATAGAAATCAAGTTTGCAAGATTAGGGATATCATCCCTTGTATTCATAGATGACCTGAAGCACACATAATATTATCATCATCAACTACCACACTAATAGATCCAAGAGCTTTCACAAGACTCTTGAACTTCAAGGCAAAATCATTAATAGTCAAGTTCCTTCTTTTGACTTAATTTAGCTTTAATTTGAGCCGTAGCTTTCTAGCCTTTGTATTTACTTTGAATAGACTTGCCAAATTTTTCCATGCAATAGCGAGGGTTTAAGATTCTTGCAAATAGCCAATGATGCTATCTATGACAATGATGGTATACATCCAATACATGACTTTACTCTGTGCCTACTCCCAATATTTCTTATCCTTTAACTACTTTGTAGTAACATTTCATGCAAGAACTTCAAGTGCTACTATCATCTCTCCTTCAATGTAATTCCAAACATCTTTGCCCTTCAAGAAATTTGTCACCTTGAACTTCCATATAGGATAATTGTTCTTATCAAGCTTCTTGTTGACAATCTGGTTGAAGTTGTTAGATATTTTGATAAAATTAAAAACCTTGCAAAAAACTAAAATATGCAAACAAGTGGATACCAAGTGTATCACAACTAAACATGCAGTCTTTTTCACTATTACACAATAATAATTGCAATCTACAATCTATATGCAAATACCTTTTGTGTCTGCTATCTAGCAAACACTTGAAAGCTTACAGATTTAAATTTTGTAACCTGTGTACTTGTAAATGATAGGACAAGAGAGGAGAGAGATGAAGAGACTAAGAGCACACACACAAAAGCAATGGAGACTTGAACATACAAAGAGATAGGGCTGAAATCTTCTTCTTCTTCTTGCTTCTTCTTCCACACAAAAAACTAAGTCTACAACATGATAAAAGACTAATATGAAAGTACATAATGTATGTACATGCGGTCACTAAGTGTGAATCTACTAAGAAAAGAAGAGGTGGAACAATGAATGTGCCATAACCAAGGATGGACTACGTGCGTGTAGTCCAGTTGTAGAATCACTAGCATATCCTCAAGTCAGTCACCTAACACGCTAGTGAATAATATTGTGCCATATAAGCAAGACATAGTGGATGCTAGGTCATGTAGAGCTTGACATCTCAATAGTAATGGCCATATGCTCAGTGAAATTTAGGATGTCAGTAATCAAGAATGACTAGCAAGTTCGATCCTTGACTAGATTGGGAATACTCATTGGTTAATAGCCTTGTTGTAGAGTCAATAGTAGCTTGAGATTACTGTTGACATGATTTAGATTGTTCAGTTACTTTTTTCTTAGGATCTAGTATATTTGATTACATAGGTATATAAGTTTTTTTTTTTTTTTGGTTTTTAATTCTTGGGATGGTTTTCTTTTTGTCATACTCTTTCTACTTGACCGGAAATAGCCATAGGTGGTTGTGCTTTTATTCTGGAAGGTCTTGGTGACTTCTCCTAATAAATAGCCACAATATTTTTGGCTATTAATTTCCTACGTTTGGTCATCTTGTTCTCCAAACTATTATTAGTGACATGTATTTGTAATTGGATATTTTCTTTTGCCTCTTTGATTTAGAAGAAACTTCTACTGAGGTTGGTATTGTATATGCATTGGTGTTGGATGAATTAGTTTGGATGGTCTGCATAATCAGATCCATCAATTAAGCATAACAACATTGGGCATGCAACATTGCTCTAAGCGCCCATTGTGGTATCAAACTAATTCTTCATGGTACTTACAATGGAAGATCCTTGGTTTCATGAACTCCTTGGGTAGGTCCACTTGGTGTCTCTTATTCCTAGGCTTTGGGGTCATCATGGCTTTTTTGGTGACCTTAGGAACCCACTTAGTAGTCATGTTCTTCTTATTTGGGAGAAGTCAACTATGTAGCTTCTTTTTCTCCCTTTGGGTATTAAATAACCATTTGAGAAGTTTCTTACCCCCTCTCTAATAGCTGTGCTCAACTCTTATGTAGTTGCCGTGCTTTCCTCTTGAAGGTAAGTCAACATTACACTTAGCTACTTGCTTGAGTTTTATCAAGCATGAGTGTCCATTATGGTATCAAACTAATTCTTCATGGTACTGACAATGGAAAATCCTTGGTTTTATGAACTCCTTGGGTAGGTCCATTTGGTGTCTCTTATTCCTAGGCTTTGGGGGCATCATGACTTTGTTGGTGAACTTAGATACCCACTTAGTAGTCACGTTCTTCTTATTTGGGAGAAGTTGACTATGTAGCTTCTTTTTCTCCCTTTGGGTATTAAACAGCAGCTTGAGAAATTTCTTACCCCCTCTCTAATAGTTGTGCTTGACTCTTATGTAGTTGTGCTTTCCTCTTGAAGGTAAGTCAACATTACACTTAGCTACTTGCTTGAGTTTTATCAAGCATGCTTTCTTTTGCTATATTCTTTTGATTTAAAAGCATGTATTATAAAAATGAATGATTTTCAATATTGATTTTTAATGCCATCTTTCATGTTTTCAATAGAAAGTGAAAAACTCCCTTGTATGGTTTGATAATAGTAATGGTAAGCACAAGATCAGGGTGGCCAACTTGCATCAATGGATCATAAGTTAAAATATTGAAAATTGAGACTTTATCAATGAGAGCATCTGTGACATAGCCTCTTTTTTCAATAAATTTAGCCCTAAGATATGTTGATGGTACTAGCTATTTGTCTTTGAGATCAATCTCACTGGCTTCAACTATGCTAACAATAATAGTAGGAAAAGGTGTCAATCGCTCATGCCATGGATGCCCAAATAGGCAATACTTCTTTATATGACTTTCATTGAAGCAACTAATCCCCTCTTTTTCTAATGTCTTAAGTTTCATGCTACTTGTTCCAATAATGGAGCCTTTAGGTGAGTAAAGTAGTAGTAGGTCACTTTTGGTGAAGTCTTTTTACTTAATCTTTCTATCAAACTAAGCCTTCATATCGGGGGTATGCATGGCCAACAAGTGCGTTTTTGAGAGGCATGTGAGCTCTTAAAGCCTCTTGGTCCAAGGTTCACTGCACCTTCCCACCATTCTTGCACTGCTATTTGTAGACTAGGATTAAAAGCTCTATAGGCATAAAGAGGCAACTGTGCTACAGTTAAGTTCGAATGATGTCTATCATGTTACAACCTTATAGGCTATTTGATAGGCCCAAAGAGCTATCATGAGCTTATAATCCCAGCCACTTCAAGAGGTTGAACTAGTTTTTGGGAGAACATTGATCAATATTTTATTTGTAGACTCAATGCGATTGTTTGCTTGGGACTCATATGTATATATCTTTTTGTAAACCAACATGAATGTAGATAGAAGGTATTAGATCACTTCATTCAAGAGGTGGGTCCTTTGGTCACTCATAATTTTGATGGGGTAGCCAAATTTGGAGATGACTTGCTTCCACAAGAACTTTACAAGCATCGATCTTCATGATGGCCCAAACTTTAGCCCATTTCATCAAATGTTGGACTACAATACACTTGAGAGTATTGAGATGCATAGCTTACAGGTCCATTAGAGTGAGTTTCCCATTTCTCAAACAGCTTATGGGTCATGACTGTTGGTGTCAGCTCCAACTTAATATCCTTCTTCCATCGAAGTGTCCTCTTTCTATCTTGCAATGTGCTTCTTGGAGGACATCGAGCATATTTTATTCACGTACTAAGAGTCAAGAGTTGATACTAAAGGAAGGAAGCTTAGGATGGCTTGAAACCTTGAGGTTGAAAGCCCTTTGTGGCACAATCAACTAGGCAACCGTCGAAATCTTGGTGCTAAGTTTTTTATAAAAAATAATGCACAGTTTATTTATTGAGAATGAAAAAACATCTAGAGATGGACATGCATTGCCACATGCTTATCTACACTTAGTGAGCCTATGAAAGGCTACCTTATACACATGTCCCTTTTTTCTAAGTCTACCTAATAAAGCAAGCGTATCCTCTTTACACATTTTGACTAGAACTTCTTTGCTAAGAGGCCCTTCCTTCTTCATCACCACTCTATTTCTATTCTTCCAGAGTGTGGATAGAACAACAACCCTTATGATATTCCACACTTTGATAGTCTCTTCATCAATTTTCCTTGGATAGCCTAGGAGTGCAGCTCTCACTCCTATGCCCTCATTGAATTGTGCTAGCTTCATCCATTCTTTCATGCTTTTCCACACCCCTCTAGCAACTCTGCAGAACCAGAAGAGATGGTTGTTCGTCTCGGTATGAGTGTAGCATAGAGCACACAGTGAGTTGAAATCCTTGAATTTTTCCACTTTATCTCTTGTAGGGATTTCTTTGCAACAATCCTCCACAACAACAGGTTCAAGCTTCTACTAGGAGAGGCCTTTAGAGCCCTCTTCAATCTGAACTTCCACACCTGGGGGGAGGTGTTAGGATATTGATCCTTCCACTCCTTTGCAACCTTGGAGGCAATGGTCACGTTGGGTTTGACAAAATCCCTCCTCTTCCTCATCTTCGATGCTAGTTTCCCTTTGTGGTTACCTAGACACATCAAAGCCTTTTTGGGGCCAACCTTAGCACCTGTCAGCCAGTAGTCTTTAACTTCATCAATCATGTGCTGGAGCAAATCAAATTCATCTTGAGTGAACCTAAACTTTAGTAGTATGTCCTCCTTGTCCATGACTTTGCACTCATGCTAGTTCTAGATGTGTTCCCATCTAACCACACCTTTAGAGGTCAAAGCCTTCTTTGTTTTATTTGTGATCCTGTATGGGATTTCCTTGTTTTTGTAGGCATAAGGACAAGTCTAGGTGGACTGCAACAACACTGTGTCACCTTTCTACTAGTCAAGCAATCTAATTGCTTCCTCCACACCTCAAGCAATTTTTGGACAGTGGGGTAGCCTTTGAACTTCATCTTATACCCAACTGCAAGAATCCTATCTTCCCAACCAAGATTCAATCCCTTGTCACCATCAATTCAGGCCATCATAATAACACCTTTGATGATAATGGCCCAAGGCTCATTAGATTCTAAATGTAGAAGCAATTTGAAGAGCATCCTTTCAACCTTGTCCTTTATGGGTTCAAGACCAAGGCCCCCATCAATAATTTCAGTGGTAATACACTCCCAAGAGATACTATGCATTCTCTCTTTCCCGCCGAATTTCCATAGAAGTTCCCTCAGCATCCTATCCACCTTTTCCCACTGAGATTTTGCCAATGGGGTGATAGAAGCAACAAACATCACTGTTGGTGAAAGTATTTTGTCAAGCACCACAAGCTTGGTACCAAAACTTAAAGGCAGATTGGCATACTTGGATATCTTGTTTTCAACTTTAGATACCAACCAACTAAATTTATCCTTGGTGGAAGCACCTAAGGTAAGAGGGGGCCCCAAGTATCTAAACACTTGCCCAGGCTTGATCAGTTTACAACCCACTCCTTCAATCCAGTCCAGGGGGTCTTCCCCTTCAAGAAGTAGGATCTCAGATTTGTGCTGGCTGATCAGCTCACCTGAGGCATTGGCAAACAGCTCAGTGGTGCTTAAAAACTCTTCCACATTCTCCTTGCAAGCTTCTATGATGGAAGAATTATCATCTGCGAAGAGCTGTGTACAGAGCTATTTCCCATTTGGCAAGGGAAGGCCTTTCAAGAGACCCTTTTGAACCTTCCAATCCAGCATCTTGAGTAAAGCATCAGTGGCAATAGCAAACAACAAGGGGGCAATGGGGCACCCTTGTCTAACAGACCTCTTGAGATGAAAAGCATGAGACATAAAGCTATTTACACTGACTTTAGCAGAAGCATTAGTGAACAAGGTTGCAATCATACTAACTAACCCAAGTTTATGCATAACAATGGGAAGGAAGTCCCAACTCAACCTGTCATAAGCTTTATCAAGATCCATATTAACTAAGACAAATTTCCCTTGGTGCTCAACAGCATGCTCCATAGCCACAACAATGTTGAGGATAGCATCCTGAATATTTCTCCCCCACACAAATCCATATTGAGCCCTATGCAATACATATTGTGCTAACTTCTAAGGAAGAGTCAAGAGTCAAGACTAAAGGAAGGAAGCTTAGGGTGGAAGCCTTAAGGGAGCTTGGGATGAGGTTCGGAGGGTTGAGGGAATCTTGAATGATGGAGGAGCTCGAGAGTCGATACATATAGCCTATAAGGCCTATAGTATAGGCTAGCCGCTATAGGCTATTGCAATTGCATGCGCCAAAAGACAAGCGCACATGACACACAAGATAGATAGGACAAAGCAAAGGCTGCCATGGAAGAGAGGGAGCATGTGGGTGCGACTTTTGCAGAGAGGCTGGCAGGGACGGATTGATTGATGGAGTTGACACTTCGTGTGACGTGGACCGATGATGATGATGATGAGTGTGCGTGCAATGAAAAGGGGGACCCCGACAGTCGTCCCGTCGAAGAACGGCAACAATTACGGCGTGGCATTTTTTGCTTTAAGAAAATAAATTGAAAAGTCCATCCCTTTCAAAAAATCTCGGAATCCTGACTCTGAAGATTGTTTCCTCTCCACGCATCCTTGTCACTGCGTCAGCCTCTCTCTCTCTCTCTCTCTCTCTCTCTCTCTATATATATATATATATATATGTAAACATTCGAATCAAAATGTTGGAGCGATTTTCGATCAATGTTCAATCCGCATTATCGAAAATATTGGAGAGATTTTAGAATCATACAAGTTCTTGCCATTTTATAGCTAGAAATTTTTCTAAGCCCGAGGTTGTAAACCTTCTCCTCCCCCTCCCCAAAACCAAAACAAGAGACTTCTAAAGTCTAGACTCTCTCGCAAGACTAGTATTATCAAAACTCTAACGCCATATAATTATCAAGGGTCCAAGATATTTGCAACATGTTATTGATATGTTTGGGATTCAAATGACTCAAGTAGACTATATTCAATAATGTGTCACCTCTCGTTTCTCTCTCCCATTCTTGAAGGCTTTCCTTTGAGATCAATCTGCTATTGAGTCACTTCTCTTGATATAGGACCAAAGTCCTCTTTCATGATCTCATTCTAGTCTAGTATGATGTTTTCTAGTCACATTTTTGCTTTGTCCATGGCAATCATCATACTTTAGTACTTTTGATGCCAGGAGGCATATTCCACGGTGGATTCCGTGAGGTTTTACGGTGGATTCCGTAAACTTAGATGACCGGGGCTCATACGCAAAGAGGATTCTTTGTGCGAGAAGTTGATGGGGACGCCTGTCCTTTTCGGGCGTTTCATTAATTTAGTGTGTACATGGGTGATTCCATAGCGGGTGATTCCGCAAAATGCATATTAAATTAATAAACGTTTATGAGTTTAGAGTGCGCACTCGTAATAAATTAAGGTTAGGATTTATTTCTAACCAGTTGATTTATTTATGTAGCTGAAGACTGCTAGGTATTCACTTTTGTCGGTTTAATTGTGTTATTTTACTAACGATTGTGAATGCTTCAGTTGATGTGTAGAGATAGCAGGAGTGGCGGAGGAAAGCATTGGAGTCTAGCGGGTTTCCGACCTTTGGATATATTTTGATAGGCGCCACGCCTATATTTTGATTATGTCTATAGAGACATCGACTATTTATTATTATTTTGTATGCGCTTATGCGCCTGGATATGTTATTTTTATTTGAACATTGATATTGGGCGTGCCAGACTCTTTGGGCACCGTCCATTAGCTTTATTTTCCTATTTTTGGTAGAAAGCAAACTCAAAAGCTAAAAGCTTGTATATTTTTGTAATTGGGCTATTTTTGAGCAAAAAGATTGAAAATATATATTAAATACATGCTTTGTGAAGCGCTCACACAAGGCATGGGGGAGATTCAACCCAATTTGTCTCTTGTCTCATGTCGTGCTTGTTTTTACATTGATTTTTGTGCTAAAAAGTAGAGTGCTTTGTTCTTGGGGACCTTTGGGAATTCACTACGTGAGCTACCTGCGTCCGATCTGCGCACCAGTGGTATCAGAGCGGAGCAGAGATCAAGGGCTTCCAATCGCTACCAATCTCGGGCGAAGGCGGAGCTCCAGGAGCAAACGGCCTCTACAGTCAATCTCGTCGCGAACCGTCGATACAGGCAGACTTCTGGCGATCAAGAACCCCTGTTTCCACTCTCAGATCGCGAAGGACCACTCTCTGTCGGCGGAGGACCACTCCCTCAACTCCATGAACAAGTCGTGATGAAACTGTGAGAAAAGCTCTTAATCCTATTAATCAAAAGCTTAATCATAAAGCTAAAGGGTATTAGAGAAGCTTGATTAGCTTCAAATCTTCAAATCGTGGCAAGAGGAGATCATCCCGAAATTTTCGGCGGAAAAAACGGACCCCCCCCCCCCCCCCTCACGATCAGAAAACGGCGGCCTATTTTCCTCCTTCTTAAGCTTCTTAAGCTTAAGCTTAACTAATTAAGCTTAAGTCCCTCCATACTCTGCAAGTCAGTGAAGGCAGAGAAGTCAAAAAACTCCTGGTCTCGCACTACAGAAGACAAGTTCAGTAAGTCACTTGGAATCAAGTACTGCAAGTCCTGCAAATCGGCTAAGTTCAGCAAGTTCATAACCCTGCAAGTCTGTTAAGTCTGCAACTCTGCAAGTCAGACTAAATCAGAACTGACTATTGCTTAAAACTCCTAGAAGACTTGTTCGTTTGCAAAAACTCTGAACTGGAAAGTTGTTCGCAGCAAGCTGTTTTACCTATCTGCAACTTCGTTGAAGTACTTTCAGCAAACGGAGACAGAAATATTTCAGAATTTCTGAAAATTGAAGAAGAAAATACCCAAAAATACATAGCCTTGTAACCCCAAATTTGAGCTACGCTCATCCCGCTAACTGATTTTGAGTGAGAAAGGTTTGTTGAGTTTTACAGGATGACTACCCCACTTATGGATGATCCTATGGCTGAAGACGACCTACCTGAGCCTACCATGGAGCAAAAGCTGGATCTTATTATGTTGCAATTGGACGAAGAGCGAAGAGCTAGGCAAGCCTTGCAAGCGCAATTGACAAAGCTACAAGGAGCGTCCACTGATAAAGAAGAACCTCAAGCTGAAGATCTGATTCGCCGTACCATCGACGCCACTCTTGAAGCACAAACCATTCGCAAGGAATCCAAGATAAGTAAACGAAGTTTCAAGTTTCGCACTTTCAATGGCATAAGAGAAGGAAAGACTGTTTTATCATTCATTAGCCAGTTTGATGACTATTTCCATGAGGAAACTTATCCTGAGAAAGATAAAATCAAGTGTGTTACTAATCATCTGATAGATAGAGCTTCACTTTGGTGGACTGTCGTCCGCAAGAGCATAGAATGTCCTGCTACATGGGAAGATTTCAAGAAGAAGTTCATGCAAAATTTCCTTCCACCGCAATTTCATGAGAAGGCAATCAAGCAATGGGATTTACTTCAACAACGCGACCGTGAGCCTATACCACAGTATACAGAGCGTTTTTGGAATGCACTTCTACAGCTACGCATGCTTGAAGATGTACCAGAGACGACCCATAAGCGGAAGTATATGTCTGGACTTCTTGGACATTACTACGCTGAGGTAAATATGTTCAAGCCTGCTACCCTTGAAGATGCCATCTCCTTAGCTCACGACACTGAAGATAAGTTACGTGGAAGAGATCGACGACCACAGCCATTCCAAGCAAACGGTAATTATGGATCTAAACAATTCAATTCAAATTTCAGAAGGTTTAACCCAGGTCGTTTTTCATCACCATCTTTCCGCAAGAATTGGCCTAAACCACCCGCATTACCATCCACTGTCAATCCAAATCCTAAGCCTATCCAACAAGCAAATCCAAATATACCCAGACTCCCAGCCATTGCAAATAATGTGACCAAAGCCAAGCCTATCGTATGTTACAAGTGTCACCAGCCAGGCCATCTCGCAGCAAATTGTCATTCAAAGAAGCCATCAGCACATATCAACTACCTTGGAGCTATGGACGAAGACGAGCATGAGGATATGCCGGATTTCACTGAAGAAGAAGATGATTCTACTACTATTTCCGACACTTTACCAGGTATGCCTACTTTACATTCATTGTTGACTATGAAATGTATGGTGCATGGAAAAGAAAGAACTGTATTGCATGATGACGGTAGTACGCATGACTTTATTTCAGCAAAATTGGTAAAGGAATTGAAATTGCATACTGTACCTACGCATTATCGCATAAAAGCTGCATTTTTAGGCACTAGGTACAATGGCACACAAGAAGTTCAAAATTTAGAAATTCAAATTGGTCCATATATTGAAAGAAGAAATTTCTTAGTTGTCCCATTACAGTCTAGCGACATTATTCTAGGAATACCATGGAGACACCAACATAATCCCAATATAGATTATTCCACACACACAATGAATATAAATTTTCAAGGAAAATCTATTACATTATTTGGTATGCATGCATCTCATATGTTTCCACTGCTTTCGCATACTCAAGCAAAACGTGCACTACGCAAGAACACTAAATCATATCTCATTTGGGTGAATGAATTGCACGCAAAAGAAACTCATATGCACCCTAGACATAAGGAATTTCTTGCATATTTTAAGGATTGTTTTGCAGAAGACCTACCACCAGGTTTACCTCCATCACGTCCAGAAGACCATAAGATTTACCTAATACCTGGCACACAACCACCTTGCAAAGCCCCATATAGGCACAATCAAATAGAGCAAAAAGAAATCCAGACTCAAGTAGAAGAATTACTAAATAGAGGTTTAATTCGACCTAGCAGTTCTCCATTCGGTGCACCTGTGCTCTTAGTCAAGAAAAAGAATAATACTTATCGGATGTGTATTGACTACCGAGCATTAAATAAGATCACTGTAAAGAATAGGTATCCTATACCTAGAGTTGACGACCTTATGGACAAACTGCAAGGATCTTCTATATTTAGTAAAATTGACCTTAAATCTGGATATCATCAGGTGAGGTTAGATAGATCCGACATATTTAAGACTGCATTCAGGACACAGTTTGGCCATTACGAATTCTTAGTTATGCCATTCGGATTAACTAATGCACCTGCCACTTTCAGTAGAATGATGAACCGTATTTTTCTAAAATATCAATATTGTGTGATTGTTTTCTTTGATGATATTTTAGTGTTCAGTCAAAGTGAAAAAGCGCATTATGAGCATTCATCATTAGTTTTTCAATTATTGAAAGAAAATCAATTGTTTGCAAATCCTGACAAGAGTGAATTCTTTAAGACAGAAATAGAATATCTAGGTCATATTGTATCAAAAGAAGGAATAAAAGTTGATCCTAAGAAAATTGACGCAATATTGCATTGGCCTATTCCTAAAAATGTACATGAATTACGCTCATTCCTTGGTCTTGCTAGTTTCTATAGGAAATTTGTACGTAATTTCTCATTACTTGCTTTACCACTGACCAAACTTCTTAAGAAAGACATTGTTTATCAATGGACTGAAAACCAGCAGAAATCCTTTGATTTACTTAAACGTGCATTGACCAATGCCCCTGTCCTACAATTGCCTGACTTTAACAGACCATTCTTTTTAGTTGTGACCGATGCTAGCGGATCAGGAATAGGAGCTGTGCTAATGCAAGACAACCATCCAATAGCATATTCTAGTTCTAAGCTGAAACCCTCTGAGCTTAAATATTCCACCTATGACAAGGAACTCTTAGCAGTTGTACAAGCATTGAAACAATGGAAGCATTATTTAATGGGTTCAGAATTCATGATAAAGACCGACCAGCAAAGCATTAGACATCTACTTAGCCAACCCCAAATTTCTGACCGCCATATCAAATGGGCTTCATTCATTCAAAGTTTCCATCCTATCATTCAATACCAACCTGGAAAAGAAAATGTAGTTGCCGATGCATTAAGTAGAAGACCTGCAATTTATAACATTTCTATCATATCTTTTGATTCTTTGATTGCTATGAAAGACACATATCACCAGGATATTACTTTTCATTCTGATTGGCAAAAATTAGTTCAAAATAATTTCATTCCTGTTGATTCATTATCATATAATGATGGATTCATGTTCTTTGAAAAGAGACTGTGTGTTACTATTCCATTCCGATCTTTTGTTTTAAATGAAATTCATTGTCCCCCATATCAAGGTCATAGAGGTATCATTTCTACATTACGCATGTTAACTGAAGATTTTTATTGGCCGCATATGGATGCAGATGTGTCTAATTTTGTTTCTGAATGTTTGATTTGTCAAAGAATAAAGAGACATCATGGTAAACAGTATGGACTATTAATGCCTTTATCTATTCCATCTAAACCTTGGGAACATATATCTATGGATTTCATTACTGGCTTACCAAATACTAAATCTAACCATGACATGATTTGGACAATTGTAGATAGATTTAGTAAGCAAGCATATTTCATTGCATGTAAGAAAACTTTAACAGCATCACAAGCAGCACAATTATTTTTGAAAACTGTTTTTACTCACCATGGATTGCCGAAAGTGATTATTTCAGATAGAGATTCTAGATTTTGTAATAATTTCTGGATTACACTGTTTGCAAATCTAGGCACAAAGATTGATTTCTCATCTGCATTTCATCCAGAAACAAATGGACAAACAGAAGCCACAAATAGCACTATTTTAGATCTTTTACGTGCATACACTATCTCTAAACCTCAAACATGGGATACTCATTTGCATTTATTACAGTTTGCATATAACAATACACCACACACATCTACAAAGAAAGCACCTTTTGAAGTTATTTATGGATATAGATTATCTACACCTGTTGCATCTTTGTCTAATAGAATACAAAGTGCCGATGATATTGCTGTTATGCATAACACTATTTTTGATGAAGTAAAGGATATGATTGCTAAAGCCCAACAATCATATACCAAACAAGCCAACAAGAAAAGACAAGCCATGAATTTCAAAGTTGATGATTATGTTTGGCTTAGAATAGAGAAACGTAGACTGCAAAGTGTAGATAGACATCCAGTTGTCAAATTAGCCCCTAGATTCTACGGACCATTTAGAATCATTCATAAAATTAATGACAATGCATTCAAGTTAGAACTGCCATCACATTGGAAAATTCATAATACTTTCCATATTAGTTTATTGAGACCATTTAGAGGACAATTACCTATCCACCCTGTCTATGAAAACCCACCTTTACTAGAAGAAGAGACTGAAATCCTTGAACCAGAAGCCATCATAGACACTGATTACATGACCACTAGAACTGGCCGAAGGTACTCTAGATATCTCGTGAAATTTAAGAATCATCCTGTAGAAGAAGCACAATGGATGCACGCTAGAGACCTAAATGCTTTCCCCACTCTGTTAGCTCCACATTGAGCTAATAGCAATTGAGGTCAATTGCTATCCCACCCCGGGGGTATGATGCCAGGAGGCATATTCCACGGTGGATTCCGTGAGGTTTTACGGTGGATTCCGTAAACTTAGATGACCGGGGCTCATACGCAAAGAGGATTCTTTGTGCGAGAAGTTGATGGGGACGCCTGTCCTTTTCGGGCGTTTCATTAATTTAGTGTGTACATGGGTGATTCCATAGCGGGTGATTCCGCAAAATGCATATTAAATTAATAAACGTTTATGAGTTTAGAGTGCGCACTCGTAATAAATTAAGGTTAGGATTTATTTCTAACCAGTTGATTTATTTATGTAGCTGAAGACTGCTAGGTATTCACTTTTGTCGGTTTAATTGTGTTATTTTACTAACGATTGTGAATGCTTCAGTTGATGTGTAGAGATAGCAGGAGTGGCGGAGGAAAGCATTGGAGTCTAGCGGGTTTCCGACCTTTGGATATATTTTGATAGGCGCCACGCCTATATTTTGATTATGTCTATAGAGACATCGACTATTTATTATTATTTTGTATGCGCTTATGCGCCTGGATATGTTATTTTTATTTGAACATTGATATTGGGCGTGCCAGACTCTTTGGGCACCGTCCATTAGCTTTATTTTCCTATTTTTGGTAGAAAGCAAACTCAAAAGCTAAAAGCTTGTATATTTTTGTAATTGGGCTATTTTTGAGCAAAAAGATTGAAAATATATATTAAATACATGCTTTGTGAAGCGCTCACACAAGGCATGGGGGAGATTCAACCCAATTTGTCTCTTGTCTCATGTCGTGCTTGTTTTTACATTGATTTTTGTGCTAAAAAGTAGAGTGCTTTGTTCTTGGGGACCTTTGGGAATTCACTACGTGAGCTACCTGCGTCCGATCTGCGCACCAACTTTTTCTATGTTATTCTTGTGAGTTGGTGTTAGAAATTGTTTCTGTTTTCAAACACCTTTGAAATTTGTGTCTCGTGACGACTTGTCATATGCATTATCATAGCTCCAGATGGTTTCCATGTAGTAACTAACGTTGTCTTTGTAGAAAGAGCAAGTTGGGCTCAATCATTGGGCGATTTAGAAGGCAACGATCATGAAAAATTAGAGTACATTGAACATTAAGAGAGGTGTAAGCAAAGCTCCATTTGAATGACAAGGAAAACACATTGCAAATTTTTTGTTTGGAACATGATCAAGAGAGGGAGATATTTTCTCACTGTTTTATCTCTATTTCCCCATTTACCATAAATTGGGTGTGAAGCAAGTTTAGTGTTAAGAAAAATGATTGTTTTGAAGAAAAACCTTGAAAATTTAGAAAGTATGGTTTAAAATTTCAAATTGGTGATTAGTTTTGGTATGATAGCATTATAAAGGCTGCAAATTTTGAGAGAAAACTTATAAGTTTTCAATGTGGAAGGTTTTTGCATCGACTCCAAAAATGTAGATAAAACACTCTGTAAATTGTTAATATATATTTCCATCTTATGTTTAATTTTTCATAAAATGTAGTTAGAATGAAGGAAAGGAAGTAGGGCAAGAAGTAGGGCAATCTTCTAGAAGCACTTTAAAGTCCACAATTGTAATCATTCAAAATCCAATAGGCACAACTAAGCATAATAACCCTATCAAAATCTCTACTCATCATCACTAGCATGGTCTACCAATAGCACACACATTGTATCTAGATGAGCTTGAACGTCACTAGGAAATATTAATCTACCACGTATCTATTAGGCTAGGTCCATCACACCCTTAGTAAGCTTTGTGGAAAACTTATGCCACTTACAAATCCCTTTTAAATAGACTAACGTAATGGCAAAAACTAGCATTATTCCACAATAGGCAAGGTAATACATACTTGGAATAATAACACATGAGAATACAATTGTTCCAAAGCCCAACAAGAAGTAATAACATCACAAATTGACAATCAAAAGCCTAGCAACCCCAAAGGATGGCACATCATCACAAGTGTATATGTCATATAGATTCCCCTCCATACAATGTTGCATATTGTTCTTTTAGAAGCAAATCTATGAACACATTAGCTTACGAGATTTTATGACATTAAGAGCAAAAGCTTGAATTTAATGGCTTGGAATAAAAAATACACTCTTTTGATACAAAGTTATCAATTGCTTCCACATTAATCAATAAAATCCATGCAATGTTCAAACCTTATGCAACAAAAATAGTCAATAAGAGGGATCCATAAAAGGATATAGGAAAAATACTTTAAGAAAATAATTTAAATACATATTTTGCACGTAGATGGGGACCTAACTAAGCCATCTGGAACATGGAAGAGTGTGAAGGAAGGATAACCCTTGTGAAGGTGTGGTATCATGCATGCTATCCCAAACTTTCACTTCCCATTCTTCTACCTTCCCCATACTATGTATATCAAACTCATCAATCTTTCATAAACTTGTGGTGCTAGAAGAGCATTCAAGAATGTTAAGAGAAATGAAAAGATAAGAAGTCACATTTGCTAAACTACTAATATAAGAATAAACTCATACCCTCTACTAATCCATCTCCATCCCAAATGTGGTCTTTTACATGGTTACTCAAGCTTTATCTTCCCCTTTTACTTGTGTTTCTCAATGCTAGTATATTGGACTCATCAATCTTTTCTAAATCTTGCGAAGCCAAAAGAAAAATTGAGAATATAATGACAGTCAAAAGATAGAAAATCATAGCGAACAAATGTCATAATTTCATACACTACCAACAAGGGCAGCCAAAGCAAATATTAGGGCCGAAAAATGTTAAAAACGGCACTTTTGTTAATCCGTGGATTAAGGAAAGGGCCAAAGAGATTTTGCCACGTGGACAAAAATATAGTATTCTTGTCTCCTCTACTTTTGAGATAGTAGAGTTCATTTTGTGGTTCTCCCCTCCTGTTTAGCCAAAATCTTCAAACCCTGACAAGTTTTGGTAGTCCCAACGGCCCCTATTAACTAATAAAAGCTGACAAAACTCTAACAAAGACATGACAAAGTTAAGTTAATTAAGACCATTTTGAGAATCGTGAGAATTTTCAAATTTCTTGGCACTCATAGTATTTTTAATATGTCTCCTTGACCTCTCTCTTTAGGCTTCTTTCTCTGCACATTGTCTGCATACTCGTCGTCTTTTACATGGCATCCACAAGAAGTCCTTCTTGGGAGAATTTTCAAAGTTCTTGACGCTCGTAGTATTTTTAATCTGTCTCATTGACCGCTCTCTTTAGGTTTCTTTCTCTACACATTGTCTGCATACTCATTGTCTTTTACATGGCATCCACAAGACATCCTTCTCATTCTATAAACTCTTACACCATGTATAGCAAGAGCGCAAATGGAGAATGGGAGCCCAAAAAATTTACTATAAATGATTGGGTTACAGTGCTACCATCTTGCAGGGGTTCTCATAGAGTGAAAAAAACAAAACAAGGGGATATCAAATATCATTGGAAGGGATGTATCTTTGCCTTCAAAACCACGCCTCAAGGCTGGTTTCCTTTGGTGCAACATGTTTACATGGCTAGAGATATGCACTTGGCTCTATGGGAATGTTTTTTCCAACAAGTACACTATAACTTTGAGTTGTAAAATATATGTGAGTATATGGTTTTGTTTGAAGGATATGCTAAATAATGAATTATTGGTTGTAGATATCTTTCCATCAACAAGTTTTGAGTGGCAACCTGTGGAGAGCCTCGACAGAGCATTCCATGCCATTCATAAAGAATTTGTAGACATTATTTATGCTAATCAAACCACGAGTTATTTTCATGAAAGTGGAATTTTTGTGTATTATGCACAATATGTGGTTCTTTCAAGAGCAGGTCTGTATGGATACCTTGAAGATTTGCAGTTACCAAGCCTCTCATCTTTGGATTGGGAGATGCCTGATGAAGCAACAATGGAGAGTTTTAAACTCAAAATTGCTCAAGATATTTAAAAGGCTATGACTCCTGGAAGGATCTCGAGAAGAGTACTCTTATTGTGGTTTTTACCCTTGCATGTTTTTGTAGCTTGCTTTAAAATAGCATGTTTACAACGGACGAAGGTTTCATGGCTAAACAGAAATTTTTAAGAGGAAGATTTGGACAAAATTTTAGGTCTATATTGAAAAGTCAAGGAATTTGACCATAAAGGTGACTTTATAAGGTGCAATGTGTGCCCTCAATCATTGGGTTTATCCTATAATATATCTCGACAATCTCTTACCATAGGTTTTGATTATAGAAGGTACAAACTTAGATTGGGTGCTTGGGTTCCTTTAGATTTAGATATTGATTATAAGACATTGAAATTTACACTACAAGTTACCGCACAAGAAGTAAAAGAGGTGAACATTACTTCAAAGTGGAATCTTAAGGATGTAAGAGACACCTTGGAGTTTCTAGACAATGTTACTCCTGGTTCAAGGTAAATGGTGTTGTAATTGGAAAAAGAGTTGAGAGCTCTGTATCATGTATGAGTTGTTTGCCTCCTAGTGTTGTGAGTTTGGGACCATAAATATGCATGTAGAAATAATTTTGAATCTTTCTTTTGCTCACAAATATTGCTGCTCAAAACATGGAATTATTCACATTGAGAAGTACTATTAAAAAAACTTAGTATAAGCTTTGCAGTGATTTTGTGAATAAAAAATCGTCGTTTGTGGACCAAAATGATTTCATTATATCATGAGTTACAAAATTGCAGTACAATTTAATAGGAAAGACTTGGTACAAGCTTTATAATTCTCTATGATTCTATGAACAAAAAATCGTCATTCATGGGTAAGATCAATATGACATATCATTACATTTTGGGTTAGAATATTGCACTACAGATGCATATACAAGGGGAATGTTACTTCAGCACAAATAGACAAATTGATAATTATAAGGCTATTCTTTAGCTTCTCTTTGATCTTTAGCTTATAGCTTCTCCATTCTTAAGACTTCTCTCCTTCTTTGGAAAAGTTGCTTCATCTTCCATACTTTCATCCGTTATCACTAGTTTCCTCTTAGGTGTTTTCTTTCGTTGCTCAAAGAACTTAATTACCTCAGGCACTCTTTTCTCCTTAGGCTTTAGAGGAGATGGAATGAATTTCAATGGGGAAAGCTTAGGCATGCCCTTCATTTTGTGCCCCTTTTGTTTGGACCTTGGAGACTTCTTTTTCTTGGTGGTTGCCATTTTCTTGCCTTTGCCCTTCGTTGTTGCGCCTGTCCTTTGGAATTTTTAGCTGGGAGAGGGGAATCTGGGTCCACTAGTATAATTTCCCTATCTAAAACTAGTTCAATACACCTCTCCCGTATCCACCACATGTATGCCTTAGGGTAGTCTCTGCATTGTTACAAAGCACACAAGTTATTTGAAGTAGCAAGAGACTTTCACTATAAAAAGGATAAAGAACAGGAGACTTACATTCACCCACTCTACATTCAGTAACTTTGAATCTATTATCCTCGAAGCATTTGAAACCACTCTCTAGCCACAACTATGTACGTCATTTTGCAATGGGACCTCTTGAAGCAGAAACTTGAAAGGTCTCTAAGGATCAGCAATGCTTTCAAAGCTAATGTCCAAGAGGGTAGTAACAAGTCTAGTAGCACTGCACATATTAACTTATTAGCGAATATTATAAACTTTATCCAATAAAGATAAAATAAAGAGTGTTTATTGACAATACATCTTTGATTGGCCATGGATTCCTGAAAGAGAATTCATAAAAATGACCTCTCTTGTAGGAATGCCGATATAGATTAGGCTCCAGTGACCTCTGCAAACCAAAACACGTGTGAGCAATAATAACCCTAAAGAAAATCATCAAGAGATAGAATGTTGAAGAAAGTACCTTTCAATATATAGAAAAAATATATGATGGTTTGTGACACTATCAAAGTCCTTAAAAAACCTTGCAATATTTGAATCAGATTTAAAAAAAAAAATCCACTGAGAGAAGTGGATCAATAAAAAATATACTCTTAGCAATATTAATGCTAAGAGAAGCAATATATGGCCTGTATACAAAGTAAAGAATGAATAAGAAAATGCGTACCATATAAGGACACTTGGAAAAATTCATTATAAATAAAGAGAAGCGAAAGACCTTACCTCAAACAACAATAAACTACTGAATCTGTAAGTTGAGTATCCTTTTCCTCAAATAGGATCTTAACCTTTGGAGAAATGCTGAGGTAGTTTTCTTTCTCAGGACTAACAGAAACATTCACGACCATTTGGCCGTACACTTTCCCCATCCACTTGTAGTTCACTGGGTCAATAGTCAAAATCTTTCTCTGCCATATCAGATCCTCATTTTCTATTATCTCTTTCCTTTTCTCCTCCATGACAAATTCCTGCTCACTTGCAATCCTTGAAGGATACAAATGGGTAACCTCTTCAATCTTGGGTGTTGGTGGCTCTTTTTGATTTCTCATGGATGGAACATTGAGGATTTCAAATGCCTTTTGATTAGTCGATGGAAGAGGCTTCAAAACTTTGTCAAACCTATATCTAAGCCTGCTAATCATACTAAAGTCTTTATTCACTAATGTAATTTGATGTGTATGGGAAGCTGCAATATAAGCATCATCCATAAAATCTATCAAAAAATCCTATGCTGCCTCTTGCAAGCATAGGAGGGCAGACAACTGCCATCTCTTGTTGATGCCATCCACAGAAGTAACAAGGGACAACCTATCAGATATCTCCTTGACCAGTCTAAAAAATGCAGCCTTAAGAATGAGGTGCCTGGTTGACTTTTGAGCTTTCTTGATCTCTGCAAAAACACCTATGCATGTAAAACCATCATGACTTTCTCTTTTTTCTCATAGGGGCTTCCTTGGCAGGCTGAGAATGAGGAGAAGCTGAGGGCTCAAACTCACCAAATGATTTGTTCTCTGAGGGAAATTCACCTAAACATACTTTACCAACTGGTGTAACAGGGACAACAATTTCTTCAAATGTCTCCTCAACAGTTAGCTCAGCACCTTCTTCAGAAGATTTCTTCACCAATATCTTTCTTGCAATTTGTTTTGTCTTGGCCATTGAAACCAACACGGTGGGATTAGGAAGCTGAATACAAAGGTGACTTTCTCCTCTCGCACGATATGAAAGACGAAATAATGCTTGGCCCAATACAATGCGATAGCACGGATCTGAGATCGATCCTTTGACCTTATCACTTCGTATGGAAGCTGAAAGGATGCTATTTCTTGAACCCCATCTCCCTGCTTTGGATTTCCAATATAATACGATTAAGTAGATTTGACATCATGCTTTTACGTTATCACTTTGTATTGAAGCTGAGTTGTAGGCCTTGGACCTGTCTTCATTCCTTCACACAAAATTTCCCAATACAATGCGATTTGGTGAATTTGATTTCCTTCTTTCTTCTTATCGCTTCGTATTGGGGGCTTCCAACAAAACGTGAGTGAATGAGCAGTGCAGATGTACGAAACCTTTGTTGATCAGATACGTTAGTATTGTCGGTCGTACGACAGTCATGATGTAAGGTTTTTTTGGCACTCGTGAGCTTTACTCGCATCGTATTAGCCAGACCTTGCACAAGGTTTTCTCAAACATGTGTCTTTCTTTCGTGTTGTGTGTGTAGAATCCCAACCGGCTTCCGAACCGGAACGGTGAGATGGTGGAGTTTTGAGGTTCGTAAATGCTTCTATTCACGTCATATAAATTGATCTTCCAAGACGGAGTGAGGGTTGCACTTCAAGAGCTTTATATGTTTATATTCGCATTGTATAGGCAAGTAGTCTATAGAGCTATTGATTCAAGATGTCAGGAACAGAAATGTCACACATATCTGCCTCCACATCTATAAAGGGGAAAAGAGTCCTTGAGCCCACAATGACAAAGGAGTCACTTGCTTCAGATTTTTCAATAGCATCTCATATGTCAGTGATGACAGGTGAAGGTTCAAGGAAGGCTTCAAAGAAGGGAAAGGCTTCAAAGTATCCTGTGAGGGTCCCAGGGCTTTCTCAAATGATAGATGTTACAGCCTTTGAGAAGCTCTTGGATTTTCTCATAGAAAACAATATTGATATTACTTTCTATCCAACAGCTAGGGAAAATTTCAATCCAGAGTGGAACCTTGATCAAGTTCTTAATTTCTCAAAGGACTTTTGCAATGAAGATTTTGTAGAGGTTGAAGAGTTGGCATATCATATTGTTCAGTTGGATTCAAAGGAGTATGTTCACACCCCTGTTGGAAGGTCAGGCAGCACTGAGAAGTCCTTGTTTATCAAGAAATGTGGTTATTATTCTCTTGATAGATTTTATGCAGCTGAGTTATGGTCTTTACACCCAAAAAGATGCAGGCTTATGCTTAAGTCTACTGCATTCATTGTATTTGCCCTTGTGAAATACCCTATAAAATTTGATGAAAAGCATAAAGAAACCTCAAAATTATCTAGCTATTACCTTCTTAAAGAGATATTAGATGAAGTTGATGTTGAGGAGCAACTAGACACCTAGATGGAAGCACTAGTTGCAAAGAACCTGGATGTTGCTGAATTTAAAGCAAAGACTGTAATTGAAGAAACCACTATAGAGGTTGATGGTACATCTGACAGTTCTTCAAGCCTTATCCTTCCATCTTTGCCTACTTTCCCAATTAAAGACAAGGAATACATATTATTATCTGATCTCCAAACTCTTTTCAATTTGAGAGAAGATTATTGCTTGGCAGTTATTGCAGAGGCATCTGTAGATGCAAAAGGCATAGTGGATGTTGAAAATGAGTCCAAGGAGGACTTACTTAAATTAGATACTCAAATGTCCGCCGATGATATGTTTATAGATGCATCAAATGATTTTTGCCTATGTTTAAGCAAGGTTAAAGATGCTGAGAGAGAGTTACTAGCTGCTGACAAAGAGTTTGACCAATTTTAAGAGAAGCTTGGAATCTCCAATTTCAGAAGGGAGGAGTCAGAATATGTAAAGGAGCTCAAATATATCAAGGAGACATCAATTAGCTTATGGAATCCAAGCAAACTTGAGAGTGATGAAAATCAAATGGTAATGCATTCTTTTGTTTTTGTGGAATCACATACATATTTTCATTTTTTTCATTCTGACTATTGCTTTTACAGTTGGAGATTACAGATGAGGATATTTTCTTGGGAAGAGCCAAATGATCGAGAGTTGGTGGTAGTTCCCTAAAGGATGCTGCACTTGGGCATTACATATCGAGGATTGATCCCAATATTCTATTGGTTTTGCATAGCACTTTCTCAGAGGAGGCCTCATGGCCAATTGTCTATGTTAAAGCACTTACAAGGCTTCTTGGTTCCTCAGGTTTGCAATACAATGTGCACAAAGTTATGTTTTTGGAAAAGACAACATCCATCAGAATATTTGGTTATGGTCCTGGCTTCTCTACCTCCAGGGTTGGATACTTCCTTGCATACTCATCTTATGTTTTAGCAGCAAACAAAACAGATATCAAATCCATAGCTGGATATAAGCGAAGAAAGTTTTTACATTATAGAGGAAAAATGCCAGAGGAGGAAGAGGATGTAAAGGCTCTTAAAAGCTAGCCATGTATATAACATTTTGAAAATAGTATCCGTATTTTAGATTCCATGGCATTTATTGTGTTCTTTGAAGTTGTCTTCAAAAAAACCAATTGAGTAACTCCTGAAAGGCATTGGTTTTTGTTGCTCCTCCTCCATGTCTAGTGCTCCGAAAGAAACACATACATGCTTGGTAGTGAGATTTCTCCATACCTTGGCTACTGTAAGTTGCTAGGGGCCCTTGCTCTTCCATAAAATAAGGCCCGTGAATAAGAAGAATATGATATGACAACCCAACAAGCAATAATCAATTTAAATCATTAAACCTTTTTTTCAAAACAGAAAGGTTCAAATTTATGTCCATCTTACCAAGAAGAAAGTAATATCCTTTTCTTCCCAAGCTTCCTTGATTGCTTGAACAACATTCACAATTGAACGTTTGTAGTCTTCCGAATAGTTAGATGTTATCTTTTGTTCCCTGAGCATTTTAAAAATATGTCAAGGTGTCTCCAAACTTCCATTCATAGGAATGCTATTCGTGGTGTGCTAGCCACATTTGTTGTGATTGCACACACCTCTCTCCAACACTCCCACAATGTGTTCATTTGTTTACCAATATGATTTCTTAGAAATTGTCTAGCTTTTGCACCCCCCCATAGAGACATATGCTAAGACCTCTCTTGTTTTCCCTAAGACTTTTGGATCCTTTCTCAGGTGAACTTGACCTCCATGAAAACCCATTTTTGATAGTAAAGCCTCACATTTATCAACATAGTCATCTGACAAAGATACTAGTTTTATTGAATATGCATAGTCAAGATGCAATCTAAGCAACTTATCAATTATTCTAATCTCTACATGTAATGTAAAAATATGAATATTCCTTAGAGAGATTGAGAGAATAGGATCCCATAAGCCATCCACGTTTTTGAACTTACTCAAATCTATAGAGTTTCGAGTCGGGGCTCTTCTTGCTAGTTGTAAAGTACTCCATTCTTTGGATCCCAAACTCTCCATGCAATAAATACAAGGATATTTTGCATTGGTCCCATTACTTACTCCAAGCATACATTTGATAGTTTTTAAGTCAACACTCATATGCCATTTCACATTAAAACTATCAACACCATCGACTATCAACATTTTACCTTCACTTTGAGACTTTATAATATCATGAATACATGTATGAGAGAATAACCATTTCAAGATTTCATGACTTTCAGTTGGTACTTGGGCCATACCAATCCACCAAAGATCCATCTCGGATTGTATCTTAAATTGTTGTTTTGGCTTCCTGCCGGTACTGTAATCCAATGCCCTATTCATGATACATATGCTGACTCTTTCCATCTTTTGTCCCTTTTGAATCTGTGCTTCATCCAATTTTAGTGCAAACTTCAAAATACCACAACATTCTTGGACAGTAAATTTATACATATGGACCATTGCAATTTGGACTCTTTTAAGATCAATCCAAATATTATTAAATGTGTTGTGATTCGAGAAAATCACAAAAAAATATTTGTCTAACACTTTGTTAATTTTTTGTATATTTGGAGGTTTGAAATAAACAAGAGGGTGGGAACAACCTCTTGGAAAACCCAAGAAATCACTGGATGGAAATATTTCATGGACCGGTTTACCAAGGGGAGGTGAAGAGTAAAGATCAATGGAGGAAGGTGAAGGGAAAATGTGTAATGTGAAAAGAAAAGACATGAAATAGATTTGGAGCCATCCAAAGGGCATGTGAGACTCATAATGTCATGGCTTTGGAGCCTTATGATAATTCAAACAAATGGGACCCTTCTTGGAAGCATTAGTGGAAGAAAAATCAGGCACATGATTTTGTAAGATTTTTTAAAAATACTTCTACTTTGATCTAGAAAAACTTTTCAACATGGAAGTTGTAGCGCGTGAGCTAAAGTTTTGGCTGATAACTTTTTATAAATTTTTGGAGCTATGAGTCAGGAGATATGGCCAAAATGGTGGATGCCAAATTTTTCCAACAACGGTGGAGACCACCTCCCAATTTTATACACACCCACACTTTCTTTCCCACACTTAACACTTTCATAAAACATCATTCATTAGACTCCCAACCCTTTTCCCTCTCTTCTCCTCTCTCTCAAGCTAATAAACCATTAGAATTTCCCTCCTAAATCACCCTCAAATCATCCTTAATTGTAGTAGTAATGTATGAATTCGCACTACTCTCTCTCCATTATTGCTAGATATGATTTTATTTTATGAAGATTCTCTATATTTTTTTATTGGAGAGCTCTTGGACTTAAGCTATGGGGGGAAGAATGAAAACAACTCACCTATGATGGAACTTGATTAAGTACAAAATTGGTCAACAAAACATCTAGATGGAGCTTCCACATTGGTGGAACTGCCTTAATGCAGCTTTGGTGGTGTTAATTCCTATTCTATCTTAACCTCCTCTCTAAACACCCTCAAGGCCTATATAAAGAGGCATTCTCCTTTGTAATTTGTAAGAGAGAGCCAAGAGGTCTTCTTCAGCCCTATTGAGCCTTCCCCATTCTCTCTCATGAGCTTATGCAATTCATTCCCTTACTATAGCTTATGCATGCTCTACAGTGTAATAAGCCCATGCTATTGGTATCCATATTGTGTATATTGGTTATGTCTTGAGGGTTCTCCATCTCTTGTGCCCTCTTAAGTTTTATTGATTCATCTATTTTTTGTAGTTCTCTGTCTCTCTCTCTGTCTCTCTGTCTCTCTGTCTCTCTCTCTCTCTCTCTCTCAGTTTTCCTCTCTTCTCCCTTACAATCTCCTCTCCCTCTTGCATAGTGTCCTAGTCCTCTTTTCCATGACTAGGTGGTGCCCTTACCTCATTCGCTTTGTGGCAGAAGGGAGTTTGGCATAGTATAGAGGCTGCCATACCAAATTTCCTTTGTCATGTTGTATTAAAAAAATGCATTTGTTTTATGTTTTTCATAGGGCATGGATCCTTCTATATGAATATACTCCCCAAAAACATATGGAATCCTACGATTTATAGATGTCCTAGCAATTGAAATTATAAGAGATCGAGGAAAACCAAATGTACTTATTCTATGACATTTAAGATTTGTAAACCACAATTTAGAGAGAGCACGATAACCTCTACAACTGATACCTATACAGTCATATGTCTCCACTATTTCATCCGATTTAATTGTTCCTTTTAAATCTTTCACTAACTCTTTTAGAGTTTGGCTTCTCAAGTCTACATTTTTAGGTGATTTAAGAATCCTTATAATGTCATTCTTTGTCATGGTTTCTTTAATAAGCTTAATCCTCTCATCGTTCTCTCGAATATTAATACTTGAAATATAAGATACACATCTCTTTGCAAGATTTAGTCTCATTTTCTTCACCCGACTACACAAGTTCATTATATTTTTAAGTGGTCTTTTTCTCTATCTAAACCCTATTAGAGTTTCTTTCAAGCAAAATAATTTTTCTTGCAATGACTGATTAGAGTTTTCTAGATTATCAACCTTGTCTATTAGCTCGGTAATAGTTTTTTGTATCAATGTTAATGCTTCCTTCATTTCATGCATTTGTTCTGTAAATGAAAAAGATGCATAATATAACCTCATGCAATAGCCAAGCATCTCACCACAACCATCTCCAACATACCTTATGAAGTTGTGAATATTGTAAAAAGGAGGATGCTTACCTGTAGAAGGGTTCGGAGGATAAATATTTCCATCCATCCACAAGTCTACATGCTTCTTTCCTTGTAATCGTAACTTGTTAGCTTCATCCTTGTCCAACAATGTTCGATAGTATATACTCCTCCAAGATGAATAGGCATGATCTAACTGAATAGTAAGTTTATACTTACGTGGTGGGGCTGCGCTTGTATTGGTTGAAGAGTACTGGCAAACATTTTGGTAGGGAATCCTAAACGGGTCAACAATATCATAGAGAAGGAAATAAAAACCACAGGAAAGAGAGTTGCAGAAAATGAATGTCGAGGAACACAAACAAACGGCATCTTTTGGTGCAAAAATTCAAAAATACAAGATTTTGCAATTTTCAAGAGAATAAGACTGAAAAGGTGACACATAACATCCATTAAAGATTGAAGATATTTAATACCCGACCTCTTAAATGAATCATGCATTCTCTCATTAATCACATCTAGGTAGCCAAATTTAGAGGGTTTTTCTTTTCTAAACCTCTTCCAATTAGCAACTTAATTATTTTCTTACGAGTGCCATTTTGAAACGTTTTTGGCCCTAATGTAAAGCTATTCAGAAACTTATACCCTTTGCCACCTCCATCTTTATTCTAACACTATATGCCATATATTATGTACATGCTACATATAAAATTTTCCTAGAACACATGCCATACAAAAAAGGGGAAGAAACTTTTAGAAGATTAGAGTGTGTACATCTAGCATATTTGATTTTCCTAGAACAGATGCCAAACAAAGGAAGGTACCAAAAATTTAGAAGGTTAGATTTGTCATGACTACCAATGGTCACTACTAAGAGACATATAGGTGATGCAATCATACATTTTAGCTTCTTCTTCTTAACATTGAGCACCTCCAAGACATTGTTAATGGTGGCAATAGACCATGTGGGCCTTGGAGAGTGATTTTCTTATGCATCAATAATAATACTCTCTTCCTTGAATCGTGTTGACTACCATAGGAAGGAGAATATAATGTGAATTATTAGACAATGAGTATACCTTTAACTCTCAAAATATCTCCTTAGGTCTTTCAAAACTTAATACATACTATTCCATAGGCCCTTGTTTCTTCTTTAAAAAGATCATTCAAAGGATACTCTATCCTCTAGGGATACTCATGGGTCTCCAAAAGTGATAGCATCCTTTCTTGAGAAGTCTTTGAATAAATGCAATGTTGGGAGTTAAAGGCCACTTGTGCCTAGCCACCTATATTTACTTACACTTGTCACCCAAGCACCCATATGTTGCATGTGGTAGTAGCTTGTCCTTGTCACTTTATTCTTTACATGACATTAGAATAAGGCAAGGCATGTTGAGAATAGCAAATGATGCTTGCCCATAAGTGGCTTTGTATGAGAGATATGATAAAGTTGTATGCTCTACAAAGAGATGTCAAAATTTCCATAAGCACAGTGAGGAATAGTGGTACTACTCAAAAAAGCTATATAAGCATGTACTTGACACTCATTTCATTGGGTATGGTACTTTAAGTTTAAGTCACTCAAGATTGTGTTTATGAGTCCAAGCTAATATAACTTGGAACCTAATTCACTTGAGTTACAATCTCTTCTCTCTATCGTGTTGATCCGAGTTTTTCACAAACTGGATTTTTACCATAAAATTTGGCTAAAACCCCTCTCAAGAGCTTTACTCATAGCTTAAACCCTACATCTTATCACTTTGGGTTTACTCTTTAAGCACTAGGTATGCTACATTGCTTCTCGATTATGATAACTCTAGCAAGTGGGGAAACAAGTTCTTAGGAGGGATGCCAATGTAAAGGGTAAAAGAGATGGGTCATCTTAGTGAAGATGGAAATGGATTACACCTAGGGGTTGAGTGACTGCAATTTTTTTTTTCAAAGGACTAACCTCCAACTACACTTGGGTTCTACCTGCATCACCAAGATTTGGGGTCTATCACTATCATTAGAGGACACCTCACCCTTGTACACAAGTCAATGTCCACATCATGGTGTCATTTGGATCCTACACAAAATCTTACAAGCACGGATCCCCTCTAGTAAGATCCCCTCTATCACATGCTTATATGTATTTATATATATATAAGCAATTAAAGTCAAAGCAGCTTTTGGAAGCCATTTTTAATAATTTTAATAAATCCCAATGAAAATAACATTTCAAGAAAATTCCCATGGTCCCCGACCGGTTTCAATCTGGTATGCAAAGTTGCAAAAGAAACTTTTTTCAAATTCCTCACCGATTTGAAGTTACAAAGGCGCAGACTGCTGGGCTGCAAGCAAATTTCTTCTTTTTTTAACCCTTATCACATTAACTTTTCATTTTATACTTCTTGTAAATATATTATAATAATGTACTTGGGCACCCACCTCTTGTAATCCAGCTTACTTTCTCTAGCTTGTCTACCACCACTCTTGGCTTCTTGCATGATGAGCAAGGTGGGGACTTGTCCCATCCACTATTCTCCATATTATCAAAGATGTCATACATAATCTAGGATTATATTAATCAAGAAGATTAGCTTAATTTAAATACTCATGGAGGCTATACAAGGTGCCCATGGAAATATAAAGAGACACAATCACAAGCACATGAGAGCACTCTAGATCACCAAGCCCAAAGGGGAGCCACTAAGAGTACATTATGCAACACCCTTGAGGGCTGAAAAGATGAATGGGTTGCCTCTTACCCACCCAACCTCTAATCCTCACTAAGATAACTAAAGAGGGACACCACCTAGCCAAAGGGAGGATGGGCTAGGACATCCCTTTCCTCAAAGAGAATGGAAATAACCAAGACACAACTTCACGAGAGAGAATATATGTACTAGAAACTATATCAGAATATGAGAGAGAGAGATGAGAAGAGAGGGAGACAAAAGGAGAATAAGTAGAGGAAGCTTACCATTATGTATTCATGGAATGAGAAGATGAGAAGAGAGGGAGAAAAGAGGAGAAGAGGTAGAGGAAGCTTGCCATTATGCTACATAATAAAATAGACTCACTTATAACTTACCTCAAAAAGACGGACTAGCATGAGGGTATTCTAGAGTGCTCTCATATGCTTGTCATTCTCCTTCTCCTCTTTATATCTCAATCCTCGCTGGAACTCCATTCATTAGCGATGGTCTTTAACACAAGATCCTCCTGTCACCCTCCTTCATGTTGTAAATAGTGCTCTTCCATTTTTTGTGCAAACCCTTCTATGGCCTTAGCTCTAAAGCCCTTGTCTCCCAATCTTGTCTAGCTTTCATTCCCATTAGCCATGGTCGCCCGAGAATGAGTGGATAGCCGTCCCCCTTCACTGGCATCACATACATGTCAAGCTCCAGTTACACTCCACACATCTTTACCTTGACTTTCTTTATTACTCCCAAGTAATTTACAATCATAATCTCTAGTACCTTTACCCAGGGAAAAATCATCTGGCTCAATGTGTCAGCGTGAGCGAGCCCTCCTCTTTTTACTAATGCATGTCTTTGTAGCCTTTGAAGATTCTGTCTCCTCTTTCATATTTTCAATCTCCTCTAGTGGTGTAGGCTCCATTCTCTGAATTCTACGGGCTTTCTTCACCGGCATTGCTTCAACCTCTGCTACTTTGGTCTTTCCTTTGATATCACTCTCATCTAAACTGATCATCCTGACATCACGATTCTCTGGTGGCTGGACATGTAAGGGCGGCACCTCTGCAAGTGGTCGAGGATGCTAGAGAACTTGAACCTGTGGTGGAGGCCCTGGATTTGGTGGAACAAGCCTCTCCCTAGGTGGTGTCACTTGTTGTCCCCTCCTTCTTGGTTGGAACCCATTTCTTGGCAAACTCCTGGGATGAGGGAAAAAATACATACCATGGCCAGTCTCTCCACAATTATAGCAAACATACTCTCTTTCTTGTCTCCTTGGGCCCTGATTGCCTTCATTTGTGAGGGGAGGGGGCCATAATCCTTGCACTAAATTCAACGAAAGGCTTTCAAGTTGATTAGTAATGCGTTGTAGGAGCTCTTGTTGTGGCATCTCCAGTTCAGGCGGGGCCTCTGCTATTGCTATAGGCCTTGGCATGGTTGCTAAAATCTGCATGGTCTCAGCTCCCCCCTTTAACTAGGCTCGATACTTCAATTTTCTATCTTTCTCCCTGGCGTAAGTGACTGATTCTTCATAGGATGTGGGAAAATTTCCTTTGACCTTTTCCCTTAGTAGAGGGTGGAGTCTGGCCAGAAAAAATCTTTCTTAAGGCAATCAGGTACTCTCTCTCCCTCGGCTATACGGAGAGGCTATCCATTTATCCTATAATTTTATAAACATGCCTTCATATACTTGGTACTCCCTTGGTAAGGTTTGGCGAAGTTCTAGAAGTTGTCTCCAAATATCTTCAGGAGGCTTTGTATCTTGATACTCATGCATGAATGTGGTCTTGAGATCCTCCTAGTTACCCCTTGTAGCTTCCCGGAGAGTTTGATACCACACTCAAGCATCACCCTTCAGAACTAAAGAGAAGGCCTGTACTTTGGTTGCTTCATTGCCCGACCTGTGACTAGAAAGACACTTTCTAAGTCATCTGGAAAGTCGAGAGCTTTCTCCCCTTTGTGCCCAAAAAAAACTTAGAAAAGCCATGACAGGAAGATGTTGATCTAGGTCAATACAAAATAAAGATGAACACATCTAAGCCCAAGTCATATCTTATTAAGGGTAGAATAAATGGATTCCGAGATGCATTAATCTTAGCAAGACGACGAGGGCCCAATAAGCCCCTTATGATATTTTGGAACATGAAGGTTGTGCTAACTATTATATGCACAGTTTGCCTAGCAAGTGTACGGATAGGTCTATACAAATCCCTATGGTTCATGGGATACACTTAGAGTAGAATGAATACGTGTACATTAAAAGAGATGTTATAATCCAAAATAGAAAATATTATGGGATTAGGGGACAACAAGATCTCTCTCAACCTCTCAGCTCCAAAATAGAAGACTATGCTGAAAATGTATCTTTCTACTAATGCACATATCCACACAAATGTTTTGAACCGATTGAAAGTTGTAGAAAGTAAGAGTAGTCATTTATGCATTAACTACAATGTAACAGTTGCTCTATCATCTCAGGAAATGTTGCACTCCGAAAGGGCTATGCCCATATAAATGCAATAAGACTTCTTTTTATCAATGTCTGTCTTATCCATGAGAATTGATAAAAATTTAAGTGGCTACGATTCTTGGTTGATAGCTGAATTGGGTATGAAATATAAATCATAATGATTAGTAAGTTATAACGTTAAGAATCCTTTATCCAGGCACAACCCCAGGTACAGATTCCCAGTTCGTCTCCTACATCAAGTACTGCCGTGATCCAGGAGAAGAAGTTTCTTCTCAAGCAGATTAAGCCACTTGAATTTGACGAGAAAGGCAGGTCTGTCCAAGGGGATGCTGAAATTTGGATTGAATGCATGGAGGATTACTTTGAAGCAGCCGGTATTGCACCCGCCAACCAGGCTATGCTCGCTAAGCTGAAGCTCACCGGCAAAGCCAGGCTTTGGTGAAAGCAATGGTGCAGAGATCAAGGGATTGCAGAAGGATTTGTTACTTGGGAAAAGCTAAAGAAAGCAGTGCAAGGAAGATACTTACCACCTGCGTATCGCACATAGAAAATGAATGAGTTCTACGAGCTGAAACAGTTGGGACTCACTCTTGACGCATACTACTCTAAATTCGTCTCACTTCTTAAGTATGCGCCACAGATGGACATGACACATCAGGTGTCAAAATTTTGTGCTGGTTCAAACCCACCAATGAATACCCGTCTTGAATCTATGTGCCCATCAGATCTATAGGAGGCACTCATTCGAGTTGCGCCTATAATTCAGGAGGTGCAGGCTAGGCCAAGAGGTAACAAAACTTGGTCTTATAATGACCCAAACAGAGGAGCATATAGGCCTCAAATGAAGAGAGTTTAAGGTCAGAATCGAGGACAAAGAAAGAAGGAAAGGATTAATAATGTCAACAACTTTGTCCCTACTCAAAGCAATGGCCGAAACCTCTGTTGTTTCCATTGCAACGAGCTCAGTCATTTCAGGAGGCAATGTTCCAAGCTTGGAGGAGGACATCACCAAGCACCTTTCCAAGGAATTGGCCGTGGCCATCGAGCCGCTACCCGAGGAAGAGGAAGAACCGCCTGTGTTGCCAACAGGAAAATGTGCGAAGAAGAAGATCTGACCATGGAAGCAGAGTCTGAAAGGGTGACAGTCCATGCCGCTCTTCACAAGAAAGGGCCGAATTGCCAGTTTTCAGTGATTCAGACACTGTCGGACTATCAAGGTAAAGGTTTCAAGACCTTGATTGATTGTGGCAGTACACATTCCTTTATCTCATCAGCTTGTGCAAGAAGATTAGGAATAGCCACAGTAGAAGCACCTACCTCGCTTGTGGAATTAGCAAATGGTCGTGATGTCACTTGTACTAGGCAAACTACTAAGGTGGAATTCTTTCTGGGAGGAAAGACGACTTTGGTCAAATTCAGAGTCATAAACCTAGGTATTCATGAGTGTCAACTTGGAATGGATTGGCTTAAACCTAACGACACTCACATTCATTGTGGAAAAGGCCAAGTTTCCTTTCGAAACTCTGAAGGAGAATTGGTCACAACTCAAGGTGAGGCTGGAAAGCCAAAAATTCAATCGGCCAAGGCATCTCGAATTATAAAGGGAGTTAGAAAGGGACTACCTATCTACTTGATTAAGCTCAATAAGTTAGATTAGAAGGAGGAGTCTAGTGAAGAGCCTTCATGGCTAAAGGAATATGCAGATGTATTTCTTGAAAAGTTGACAGAACTCCTGCCTCAAAGAGAAGTGGATCATGAGATCAAGCTAGTGCCAAGAGCTGCTCCAATTGCAAAGAGACCTTATAGAATGTCCATCCTGGAAGCAATTGAGCTAAAGGAACAACTCAAGCAACTGCTAGATCAGGGCTACATCCGTCCTAGCAGTTCACCATGGGGAGCTCTAGTACTATTCCAGAAAAGGAAAGATGGAACGCTTCGACTGTTTGATTACAGAGGGTTGAATCAATCAACTGTCAAGAACAAGCACCCTAGTCCTAGAATAGATGAGCTTCTTGATCGTCTTCAGGGTGCGAAGATCTTTTCTAAGATTGATCTCAGGTCTGGTTACTATCAGATAAGAATCAAGGAAGAAGAATCCCAAAGATGGCCTTCAACACAAGATATGGACACTTTGAGTTTCTAGTTATGTCATTCGGGCTTACGAATGCACCTGCCACCTTCAACAGGTCAATGCAGGATATCTTTAGGCCATACCTTGATGACTTCGTACTCGTCTTCTTCGATGACACCTTAGTCTATTCCAAACAGGAAGAAGATCATGAACCCCAACTTCGGATTGTCCTTGAGACAATGAGAGCACATAAGCTCTATGCTAAGATGAAAAAGTGTGCATTCTTCAAGCATTAGATTGAATATCTGGGATTCATCGTATCAGCGGAAGAAATCTCAGTGGACCCAGACAAAGTCAAAGATGTTCTAGAATGGCCAATACCAACAAATGTCAAAGATATACACAGTTTTCTTGGATTGACAGGATGGTATAGGGTCTTCATAAAAAACTATGCTTTGATTGCAGCACCTTTGATGGACTTACTAAAGAAGCAAACATCCATTGCATGGTTAGCTACCGAACAATCTAGCTTTGATAGATTGAAGCAAAGTTTGGTATCAGTACCTATCCTAAAACTACCAGACCTCAGTAAGGAGTTCGAGGTAGTAACTCATGCTAGCACACTTGCCTTAGGATGTGTACTCATGCAGGAAGGTCATCTTGTAGCATACTCTTCAAGGAAACTGAAGAGCCATGAGAAGAATTATGCTACCCATGATCTAAAATTGTTAGCTGTCATCCATGCTCTAAAGCTTTAGAGACACTACTTGTTGGATAACAAGTTTACTCTAGCGACTGATCATAAAAGTCTCAAGTGGATCTTTACCCAGAACGAGCTCAATATGAGGCAACATCGGTGGATTGAAGTGCAAGAGGAGTATGATTTTGAAATCAAGTACCGAGTGGGAAAGGAGAATGTAGTTGCCAATGCACTCAGTCGCAAGGCATTCCTTAATTCTCTAATATTGCAAAATCCATCAACAGCTAGATCCCTAGCCACAAAGGTGTCCATGCCAAACAACCCAATACTTGAACTAGCTAGAGAAGAAGCATGCCATGATTTAGCCTATCAAAAGATGCTAAGGGAGATCCCTATCAAGGACCAAGACCAAAAGCTACAGGCTAAGTATCATGAATTCTCTATCAATAGTGGACTTGTCTACTATAGAACGAGAGTATGTATATCGGCAAGCTAGTCACTTAAGCAGAAGATACTGTGGGAAGCTCATGATTCCCCTTTCTCAAGACATCCTGGCTATGCTAAGACTCTCAATGCAGTTAGGAAGAGCTACTATTGGGAGAGGCTTAAAGGTGACGTTCTCAAATATGTCACTGAGTGTTTGTCTTGTCAACGTATCAAAGCCGAACATGTCAAAATTCCAGGAAAGTTACAACCACTTGACATTCCCCAAATGAAATGGGAATTCATTAGTATGGACTTCGTTGTTGGCCTACCCCAAGTTCAAGGAGGATACAACTCCATTACACCTTATTCCAGTAAAGACAAACTATTAAGCCTCAGACATTGCAAGGTTGTTTATCAAGGAGATATTCAAGCTACATGGGATACCCATAAGAATCATTAGTGATCATGATTCTCTCTTCACATCACACTTCTGGAGAGCTATCTTTGAAGCCATTGGGACTCAACTTTGTTTTAGTATAGCTTATCATCCCCAAACGATGGCCAAATGGAGAGAGTCAATCAAGTCATCGAGGATATGCTTAGGGCATACTGCTGTCGCAAACCAAAAAGGTGGATTCAAGAATTGCCTTTGGTTGAATTTGCCTACAATGTTTCTTACCAACAAAGCATTCAGATGACCCCTTTTCAAGCATTGTATGGTCATGACTGTCGAAGTCCCCTAAACTTTTCAGATCCAACCTTGAGGGTTGAAGCTTTAAGGGCAGATGTTAGAAGAGATGGATGGCCAAGTAAAGTTAATAAGATAGGACATCCAAGCCGCCAAGGATAGACAAAATGCATACGTGGATTTGAAGCGTTAAGATAGAATCTTCGAGGAAGGAGACATGGTCTTCATTCGCGTACGCCCAAAGAAGAGTTCCCTATCCTTAGGAGATTGCAAGAAGCTAAGTCCAAGGTATTGTAGACCATACAAGATCCTCAAGTACCTAGGACCTAATGCTTATAGATTGCAACTCCCTGAGAACCTAAAGGTTCATAATGTATTCCATATCAGCCTATTGAAGAAGTATGTACCTAATCCTAGCCATGTACTTGATGACCAACAAGTTGTAATGCCTAGCCAAGGAGTCCTTGAGCTACGGCCTGACAGGATCTTAGATGTTAGGGAGAGACAACTGAGATTCAGAACCTTGAGAGAATGCCTCGTCGAGTGGAAAGATTATCCTGAGGAGGATGCTACTTGGATAGATGAAAGCACTCTCAACCATCAATATCCCCAGTTTTCTCGAGATGAGGACATATCGAGTTGAAAAATATTACGAGCCCGCGTGAGTCTCATGCAAATAACAATGCCCGCATTGAAGTTACGGACAATGCGGTCTTTAAATAGTACACGACATATCATGACTCTCCACTGGCCAATCAAGACTAAGGTTTAAAAACCCGCATATCTACATGTAAACCTCCTCTTGGGAGGAGGTCAAGAGGATAATGTTAGATTTATTGCAAATTTTTTTAATCCTCTTCCCCCCAGCCGAAGCGTGGCTGAGGGAAGAAGATGGGGCTATAATGGGAGATTGTAGAGGTGGAAGAAGAGAATTCATGCATGGACCACGTGGGGGAGGGAGCCCTTATCCCCCCTCTTCCTATAAATACCCCCTCTAAGGGTTGAAGAAGGAAAAAAAGGCAGAGAAGTCGTGACGTTGCCAGGCCGTGAGAGAGAGAGAGAGGAGAGCTACGTCGCTCTGAGTGCGCCGTGAGGGAGGAGGATTGCCATAGAAGAACTGCTGCTGCCATCATTTTGCCTCCTTCTCGCCAACAACCGTCATCAAAATCGTCTCCTCTTCCTCCACGTGGATTACTAATGGCTACAGAAGCTTCCAAGAAGCTTCTTGGAAGCTTCTAAGTGGGGGCCCTCTAAGCCCCTTTTCTATTGCCCTTCTCAAGCGGTCTTTTACACCCCCAGGAATTAGGCTTTCCCCCCCTTGCATCCCTTATAAAGCCCACCTTAGACCGGTGAGGGCTGAAATGATGAATGGGTTGCCTCTTACCCATCCAACCTCCAATCCTCACTAAGAGAACTAAAGAGAGGCACCACCTAGCCAAAGGGAGGATGGGCTAGGACATCCTTTTTCTCAAAGAGAATCAAGAGAACCAAGACACAAATTTACAAGAGAGAATATATGTACTAGACACCATATTAGAATATGAGAGAGAGAGATGAGAGGAGAGGGAGATAATAGGAGAAGAGATAGAGGAAGCTTGCCATTATGCTACATGGAATGAGAAGATGAGAAGAGAGGGAGATAATAGGAGAAGAGGTAGAGGAAGCTTGCCATTATACTACATAATAAAAGAACTTACTCATAGCTTACCTCACAGAGATGAGGGTATTCTAGAGTGCTCTCATGGGCTTGTCATTGTCCTCATTCCCCTCTTCATTCTCCATGGGCTCTTTATATAGCCTCCATGAGGGATTAGATTAAGCTAATCTTCCTGATTAACATAATCCTAGATGATGTATGGCATCTTTGAAAATATGGAGAGTAGTGGATGGGACAAGTCCCCACCTTGGTCATCATGCAAGAAGCCAAGGGTGGTGGTACACAAAATAGAGAAATGGAGCTAGATTACAAGAGGTGGGTGTCCAAAGCACATTATTATAATATATTTACAAGAAGGATAGAGTGGAAAGTTGGTGTGGTGAAAGAGAGAAGAAAATTGCATGTAGCCAGCAGTCTGCGTCTTCGTAACTTCAAATCCGTGAGGAATTTGAAAAAAGTTTCTTCTGCAACTTTGTAGAATAGGTCGAAATCGATCGGGCATCGCAAGAATTTTCTTGAAATTCTCTTTTTCTTGGGAGTTATTGAGATTATAAAAAACGGCTTCCAAAAGCTACTTTGACATTAGTTCCCCATATATATATAAATACATATAAGCATGTGACAAAAGGGGTCCATGCTTGTAAGCTTTTGTGCAAGATCCAAGTGACACCATGATGTGGAAATTGACTTGTGTGCTAGGGTGAGGTGTCCTCTAATGATGGCGATAGATTCCAAAACTAGTGATGCAGATGGAGCCCATGTGTAGTTGGAGGCTAGTCCTTTAAAAAATCTATGCACTCACTCAACTTCTAGGTGTAATCCATTTTCATCTTCATTAAGATAACCATCCCTTTTACCCTTTACATTGACATGCCTCCTAAGAACTTGTTCCCCCCATTTGCTAGAGTTATCATAATCGAGAAGCAATGTAGTATACCTAGTGCTTGAAGAGTAAACCCAAAGTGATATGGTAAGCTCTTGATAGGGGCTTTGGCCAAATTTTATGGTAGTAATCCGGGTTGTAAAAAACCCGGATAATTAGCCCTCCCCTTAGGCTAGAGGTATTCATGCCTCTAGCTTGATAATGATGGTCCAATAGAGCAAGGAGGACTGCACCGCCCTCATTGGTGGCTCTTCATTGAATGACTGCTCCAAAGTGTTCATATTTCTTTGAACATAAGGCTTCAGTCGCCATCCATTTACCCTTGTCTTGTGAACCTTCCCATCCATGTCACCTAGCTTATAACTGGCATTTGGATATCTCCTTATGACCATGAATGGCCCTTCCCACTTGAACACAAGTTTAGCATCCTTTCTGTTATCAAAGCGGTTATCATAGCGTAGCACAAGTGATCCTTCCCTTATGTGTTTGCTAGCCAGCTTCTTATTAAAGGTATTCCTCCTCTTTTCAGCCTGCATGGAATAGTGTTGGATTGCTGCTTCTCTGTCTAACTCCAGCCTCTCTAGATCCAAGATCCTTTCCTCTAACTTCTTATCTTGATTCTTCTCTTGACTGGCTACTAAAACATGCAAACTGGCCAATTTCACCTCTATAGGAAGCAAAGCCTCTTGGCCATAGACGAGGTGAAATGGAGTATAGCCAAGTGAGGTTCTGAATGAAGTCTTGTAGGCCCAAAGAGCTGCACTCAATTTTTTATCCCAGTGCTTGGGGTGCATGTGTACTTGCTTGGTAATTATCTTACAAATCAACCCATTTACTTTTTCAACCAAACCATTACACTGTGGTTAGTAGGGAGTAGAATGCTTGTGCTTGATTTTTAGCCTTTCCATTAGCTCCCCTACTAGGTTCGCCCTAAAACCAAGACTCCGATCAGAGATAATTTCCAAAGGTGTGCCAAACCTACAACAAATATTTTCAAACACAAATTTTTCCACTTCTTGGGCTGTGATCCTACTAGTTGCTGAAGCCTCTGCCCACCTCGTCATGTAGTCCACACCCATTATGATGTATTCCTTGCCAGATTGAGTTCGTGGGAGTGGCCCTATTGCATCAATCCCCCATTTCTCAAATGGGCCATATGTAGTTATGGGATTTTGTTCCTCATGCACTAGCTTCCTTGGTCCAGCCTTTTGGCAATCGTCACAAGTGCGACACCAATGTTGCACATCTCGATGTAGACTAGGCCACACAAAATCGGCTTGGAGAATCTTCCTGCTAGTTATTTCTTGATCAAAATGTCTGCCACAAACCCCCTCATGGCAACTCTTAATCACATCCATAATCTCATTTGCTATTGCCACCCTTCTAAGCACTGCATCCTTTCCTTTGCAATACAACATATCATTTATCAAGCGGTATTTAGTGGCCTTAGTAGCCAGCCACCTTTTCTCACTCTTACTCATATGTGTAGGTGCCTCACCATGCTCAAGAAAATAAAGCACATCTTGTAGTTGAAACTTACCTTGAAACAAGGGAAGCTTTACTGTAATGATGCCCACCATTACCTCTTTCAATTTTTCAGCTGCTAGAGCATCTGCGTCGCCATTTGTGCGCCTTGGCACAAAATAGATTTGCACTTTCTGTAGCTTTCTCATGAGAGTTTTAGCTTCTCTCATTTTCACTGCTAAGTTATCATTTTTACAAGCCCAGATTCCTTTCATTTGCTTAACAATTAGCATAGAATCACCAAAAACATTAAGCCGAGTGATACCATGTGAGAGACACCACCTCAAACCTAAAAGCAAGGCTTGATATTCTACCTCATTGTTAGAATGGACATCCTCCAACCTGATACCTTCTCCATAAAGTTTGTCACCTTGGGACTGAACACCACTATTCCTGCTGCCGCTCTGTCTTTAATACGCTTGTAGGCCCCATCAAAGTAGAGGGCATGGGCATTCTCCACCCGTGGCGGGTCCTCAAGAGGAGGTGTCTCCTCTTTTACCTTTTCCTTCTCTTTTTCCCTCTTTTGATGACATCTATGGGTCAATAAATCAGCTAGGCAGGCGCGAGTAGAGACCTCCACTTTGAAGGTGTAGTCAAACTCTTGGAGTTGTATCACCCACTTAGCGATTCTGGCTAAAACATCCATGTGCTGTAAGGCATAGGGAAAATGCTCTTCTGTCATGATCACTGTGAAAGGCCTAGGGAGAAGATAAGGACGAGACTTTCTTACAGCAAACATTAGAGACAAAACCATCACCTCGACATCTTGTACCCTCGTTCTGATGCTGTCATTACTCTACTAGAAAACTAAACCGATTTCATTAGGCCAGTTTTAGCATCCTTTTGTATTAGTGCTGCCTCTAGAGCATCTTCCCCAAAACTTGGATTGACAAAAAACTCCTGATTCCAACAAGGCTGTAAAATTATAGGAAGGGTGCTAAGAGCCTTCTTCACCTCATGAAAGCACCTTTCGCTTTCGTCACTCCACAGGAGCTCCTCAGAGTGGGTTAACTGTTGCAGTGGAAATATTAATTGGGAGAGGATATGAATGAACCGCCCCATATATCGCACCTTCTGAATGAAAGAGGTTAGTTGCTTCATAGAAGATGGTGATGGCACCGCCAATAAGGCCTTAACTTTGTTTGGATCTGCTTCAATGCCCCTCTCACTTACGACATGCCCTAAAAAAGTTACACTTCTTTCGCCAATGCGACACTTCTCATCATTTAATTGCCCCCCCATTTGTGCAAGGCAGTTGAAAGCTTCATCCACCTTTCCTAGATGTAAAGCCTTAGAAGTATAAATACAAAAATCATCAATAAAGACCCTGATGGATTTCCCAAAATATGGTTCGAAGACATAATTCATGAATCGCCGGAAGGTAGCGGGGGCATTTGTTAATCCAAATGGCATTACTTTGTAAGCAAAACAACCCCAAGGTGTAATGAAGGTGGTCTTCTGTTGATCCTCCTCAGCTATTCGGATCTGGAAATAACCTGAATACCCATCACAAACAGTGTATCTCTCATGCTCGGCCACCTCGTTGAGTATTTCATCCTGAAAGGGAAGAGGAAAGTGATCTCTCTTTGTTGCAGCATTTAGCGGCTTGTAATCCACACAAATCCTCCATTTTCCATTCTTCTTGGGTATCACCACCACAGGTGAAACCTACTCTGAGTCCCCTATTGGATAGATGAAGCCTGCCTTCAAAAGTCGTTGCACCTCAGTGAGTAGAGCATTTTGTAAAACTACTCCCAATCGTCGTAGTCACTACACCACTAGCCGTGCTCCCTCTTTTAGATTAATGTGATGTTGTACTGCTGTCACACCGGTGATGTGTTCATAATCAGAAATAAAAAGTGCAGAGTGTTTTATCACCACTTCCATGTAGGCTGCCTTCTACTCAACTAATAGATCCTTAGCCAACATTTTTTTTAACCCCTCCTTCTCGACCTTTGGAAGCTGCTGCGGAATTTCACTACTAGAAGGCCCTTTTAATGTAATCCCCATCACTTCTAGAGAGATTTCTTCCTCCTCATTAGAAGACTCTCCCTCTGTCATAGATGACCAACCCTCGCTGGAACTCCATTCATCAACGGTGGTCTCTAACACAAGATCCTCCTGTCGGCCCTCCTTCATGTTGTAGATAGTGCCCTTCCATTTTTTATGCAGCCCCTTTTGTGGCCTTAGGTCTAAAGCCCCTGTCTCCCAATCTTGTCTGGTTTTCATTCCCATTAGCCATGGTCACCCAAGAATGAGCGGATAGCCGTCCCCCTTCACTGGCATCACATACATGTCAAGCTCCAATTGCACTCCACACACCTTTACCTTGACTTTCTTTATAACTCCCAAATAATTTACTACTACATTGTTAGCCATTTTGGCCCCAAATTTAGTAGTTTCATTTACCTCTAATCCCAAACGATGCATCAACTTTTCCGTCATGATACAAATCTTTGCACCTCCATCCACATATGTCTTTGACACTCTCTGCCCATTGATTTCGGCTTCCACTAGAGGCACAATATCTTTCATCTTTCTAGCCTAGATTGCATTTATATGTCTATTCTTCATGGGTCTAATGCTTACCATCTTTGACCATTGTCGCCGCACTGTTGGAGATAGATGTAGTAATTGTGGCCATGAAATTTTTGGCCCTTGATTCCTCACATCAGGAAGCAAATCATAAGCTCTAGTACCTTTACCCAGGGAAAAATCATCTGGCTCAATGTGTCGGCGTGAGCGAGCCCTCCTCTTTTTATTGTTGCATGTCTTTGTAGCCATTGATGACTCTGCCTCCTCTTCCATATTTTCAACCTCCTTTGGTGGTATAGGCTCCATTCTCTCAATTCTACGGGCTTTTTTCACCGGCATTGCTTCAACCTCTACTACTTTGGCCTTCCCTTTGACATCGCTCTCTTCTAAACTAATTATCCTGACATCATGATTCTCTGGTGGTTGGAGAGGAAAGGGCGACACCTCTGCAAGTGGTCGAGGATGTTGGAGAACTTGAATCGGTGGTGGAGGCCCTGGATTCGGTGGAACAAACCTTTCCCTAGGTGGTGTCACTTGTTGTCCCCTCCTTCTTGATTGGAACCCATTTCCTGGAAAACGCCTAGGATGAGGGAAAAAGTACATACCATGGCCAGTCTCTCCACAATTATAGCAAACATACTCTCTTTCTTGTCTCCTTGGACCTCGATTGCCTTCATTTATGAGGGGAGGGAGCCGTACTCCTTGCACCAAATTTAATGAAAGACTTTCAAGTTGATTAGTAATGCATTGTAGGAGCTCTTGCTATGGTATCTCCGGTTCAGGTGGGGTCTCTGCTATTTCTCTAGGCCTTGGCATGGTTGGTAAAACCTGTATGGGCTCAACTCCCCCCTTCAACTGGGCTTGATACTTCAATTTTCTATCTTTCTCCCTCGTATAAGTGACTGATTCTTCATAGGATGTGGGAAACTTTCCTTTGACATTCTCTCTTAGTAGAGGATGAAGTCGGCTAGAAAAAAACTTTCCATTTATCCCACAATTTTATAAACATGCCTTCATATGCTTGGTACTCCCCTGGTAAGGTTTGGCGAAGATCTAAGAGTTGTCTCTAAATATCTTCAGGTTGCTTTGTATCTTGGTACTTGAGCATGAATGCGGTCTTGAGATCCTCCCAATTACCCCTTGTAGCCTCTGAGAGAGCTTGATACCACACTCGAGCATCACCCTTTAGAACTAAAGGGAAGGCCCGTACTTTGGTTGCTTCATCATCTCGGCCTGTGACTAGGAAGGCCATTTCTAAGTCATCCAAAAAGTCCAGAGATTTCTCCCCTTTGTGCCCAAAAAAACTTGGAAAAGCCATGATAGGAAGATGTTGATCTAGCTCAATACAAAATAAAGATGAACACGTCTAGGCCCAAGTAATATCTTATTAAGGGTAGAATAAATGGATTTTCAGATGCATTAATCTCAGTAAGACGACGAGGGCCCAATAAGCCCCTTATAATATTTTGAAACCTGATCTTTGTGCTAATGATTATATGCACGGTTTGTCTAGCAAGTGGACGGATAGGTCCATACAAATCCCTATGGTTCATGGGATACACTTAGAGTAGAATGAATATGTGCACATTAAAGGAGATGTTATAATCTAAAATAGGGAGTATTATGGGATCAGGGGACAACAAGATCTCTCTCAACCTCTCAGCTCCAAAATAGAAGACCAACCTTTGCTGAAAATGTATTTTTCTACTAATGCACACATCCACCCGAATGCTTTGAACCGATTGAAAGTTGTAGAAAGTAGGAGTAGTCATTTATGCATTAACTACAAATTTTCACTACAAACTTTCATGAAGCGTGTTGTTGAAGCTATGGCCTCTTAGATCCCACCATTCGAGAGATGCGAAGGATTTTCTCACCACTGATTAGTGTAGCTTTTGTGTGACCATCATCAATCTTGTAAAGTTCATAGGCTTCGATAGCTACCTTCTCAATTACTTTGAGTCTTCTTGCTAGTAGTAGTTGAAGCGCATCACCATATGTAGCCTCTCGCCAATACCGCACACCATTGATGTGTAACTCACCCTCCAAAAACTTGTTAATCCCTGAATTTGAAAGCACCTTCACCACTTGAAGACGAAGCTCCTTAGGGAGTGTCTTTACACTAGACACCAAGCACTCAACACAATGTCTTGACCTAGAGACTTGATGAGAGCAAGATCTCTCATGAAGCAAAGAAGGGTGTGTGTAATTAACTTGCTTTACCTGCATAGGTGCCATTTGTGGATAAAGATCCTTCTTCTCTTGAGCTTCTTTTGGAGACCATATCGGTACTCTTGAGCGGTGAATCCCTTGAATAGGGTTTGATGAAGATTCCTCCTTAGTGATTTCTTGACAAACACTCGTTGAAGAAGAGGACAACTCCTTAGATGTTTCTTTCTTCATAGAAGTTGTAGAGCGTAGCTTGAGAACTCCTCAGTGGGGGCACAAAAAATGAGGGCTGAAATGATGAATGGGTTGCCTCTTACCCATCCAACCTCCAATCCTCACTAAGAGAACTAAAGAGAGGCACCACCTAGCCAAAGGGAGGATGGGCTAGAACATCCTTTTTCTCAAAGAGAATCAAGAGAACCAAGACACAAATTTACAAGAGAGAATATATGTACTAGACATCATATTAGAATATGAGAGAGAGAGATGAGAGGAGAGGGAGATAATAGGAGAAGAGATAGAGGAAGCTTGCCATTATGCTACATGGAATGAGAAGATGAGAAGAGAGGGAGATAATAGGAGAAGAGGTAGAGGAAGCTTGCCATTATACTACATAATAAAAGAACTTACTCATAGCTTACCTCACAGAGATGAGGGTATTCTAGAGTGCTCTCATGGGCTTGTCATTGTCCTCATTCCCCTCTTCATTCTCCATGGGCTCTTTATATAGCCTCCATGAGGGATTAGATTAAGCTAATCTTTCTGATTAACATAATCCTAGATGATGTATTGCATCTTTGAAAATATGGAGAGTAGTGGATGGGACAAGTCCCCACCTTGGTCATCATGCAAGTAGCCAAGGGTGGTGGTACACAAAATAGAGAAATGGAGCTAGATTACAAGAGGTGGGTGTCCAAAGCACATTATTATAATATATTTATAAGAAGGATAGAGTGGAAAGTTGGTGTGGTGAAAGAGAGAAGAAAATTGAATGTAGCCAGTAGTCTGTGCCTTCGTAACTTCAAATCCGTGAGAAATTTGAAAAAAGTTTCTCTGCAACTTTGTAGACCAGGTCAAAACCGATCGGGCATCGCGGGAATTTTCTTGAAATTCATTTTTTCTTGGGAGTTATTGAGATTATAAAAAATGGCTTCCAAAAGTTGCTTTGACTTTAGTCCCCCATATATATATAAATACATATAAGCATGTGACAAAAGGGGTCCATGCTTGTAAGCTTTTGTGCAAGATCCAAGTGACACCATGATGTGGATATTGACTTGTGTGCTAGGTGAGGTGTCCTCTAATGATGGTGATAGATTCCAAATCTAGTGATGCAGACGGAGCCCATGTGTAGTTGGAGGCTAGTCCTTTGGAAAATCTATGCACTCACTCAACTCCTAGGTGTAATCCATTTTCATCTTCATTAAGATAACCATCCCTTTTACCCTTTACATTGACATGCCTCCTAAGAACTTGTTCCCCCCATTTGTTAGAGTTATCATAATCGAGAAGCAATGTAGTATACCTAGTGCTTGAAGAGTAAACCCAAAGTGATATTGTAAGCTCTTGATAGGGGCTTTGGCCAAATTTTGTGGTAGTAATCCGGGTTGTAAAAAACCTGTTTGCATGCAAGGGAGCAAAAGCCAGCAAGGGTAGGAACTCATCATCTGAGGGGGGGTGTTGAGAATAGAAAATGATGCTTGCCCATAAGTGGCTTTGCATGAGAGATATAATAAAGATGTATGCTCTAGGAAGAGATGTCCAAAATCCCATAAGCATAGTCAGGAATAGTGGTACTACTCAAAAAAGCTATATAAGCATGTATTGGCACTCATTTCATTGGGTATGGTACTTTTAGTTTAAGTCACTTAAGATTGTGTTTACGAGTCGAAGCTAATCTATCTTGGAACCTAATTCACTTGAGTTACAATCTCTCCTCTCTATCATGTATTAGTTCTATGATTTGCATCCACAAAAGCCAACTAGCTTAGATCCGACATTTCTAACAAGGCAAGTCATACATTGTGACTATTGGAGTTTCCACATACTGTCTTGATCTCTTGCTTGAACCTCTATAGCTCTTGCTTCTTTCTTAATTTTTCTTGTGTTTCCACTATTTCTCCACCTTTCAAATAGTATCACAGCCAACATTCAGGGTTCTTAGTAACATTGCATTCAAGTGAAGAAGAAAAGGTTGCTTGAAGCTTTCATGCTAGCTCCATTTCAATCCATTTAAGATATGCATTGGCTTCCCTCTCCTCATCACTTGTTCCGGGTTGATTGATGAGCTTCTAAGGCTTAGGTGAGCCTTGTTAAGTACTTATTGAGTTGAGAGGTAGCCATTCTATCAATTTTGAGTGGACATAAAGTATGGTGTAGAAGTCATGGATAGCTATGGTGGCAACTTAACATGGACAATATTTTCATATTTTGCCCATAATTTTCACATATGATATTGAATTGAGGTGTTTTATAGATTAAAATGAAGAATGTGATGAGAACTATAGATTTCAGTATTGATTTTTAGTAGCTTTCACTTTATAGTTTTATATAGTATAGAAAAGTTCTAGTTTGGATAGCAAGCATTCACAATGAAGACCTAGGTATTGAATACATACATGCTATTCGGGTATGCTACATGGTTGCATTGATGCTTGGCATTGTTGTTTATGCTAAAAAATTCTAGTGTTGAGTTGTAAATCTTGGATTTGAGCTCAATTGATTGGATTTGGGTAGTGGCTTTTTGTTTCAATGATTTTCACTTGTAGGCTTAAAGACATATTGAAGGCATATGCTCCTAGATGTATATATGATGTATTTTGGGCACTTGGATTCATTTGAGTCAGTGGGAGACTCTCTTATGCTCTCTTGGTTTATGTATATACTATCATTATAGAGTTTATGGCTATAGAATGATTTGCCTTTGACTTGGACACCTTGTATCACTTATTGTCAAGGGGTTGTAAGATGGTGGATACATGCTTTGCATGTATTGTGGTATGCATCTATGTACATGACACCTTAGATACTTTGACAATCTTTGGTACTTGGTGGTTTATGCTACACTACTAGTTGATTTGTATATCCCGGTTACTATACTTGGATCTTCTTGACGTCATGTTTATCTAAAGTTATGTGCCAATTTATTGTAGTTTTATGAATAGCTGTGTGTGGTCAGAAAATTAGTTTTGAGTAGTTCTTTTGAGAGTACACTTGTATTTAGCACTCTAGTGCTTCCTGCTTGTGGAAACAGTATATTTGCTTAGTCTTCTTCCTGTTCCATGATTTTTGGCTTGGGTTTGGGGCTGATTTGCTCTTATTATAACAACTCACAATTTCTTTGTAGACATAATGATAGGTGATTCAAATGCTTCCAATGACAGTGCTATCTTCAACATAGAGAAGTTGGATAGCAATAACTTCTAGTATTGGAATTCTCAAATTTGGCATGTATTGGTACATAAGAAGCAAGTCAAGCCATTGAAATTAGAGGGCATAAAGCTGGAACTTTATGATGTAGAGAAATGGGAAGAGCTTGAGCTATGCAAGTCTACCATCATTTGGTCACATTATCAAAGTAGGTATACTTCAATATCATTGAGAATCTTGAGAGGAGTGCTTATGTATTATGGAAGAATATTTGTGGTCTCTATGATAAGAGGCTCCTACAACACATCAGTGTTAGTCTAGAAAACTCATGGACCTTTGCATCAAGAAAGAGACATCTATATCTTCTCGTTTAAATGATTTTTATTCTATTTATAGTCAACTTACTTCGTAGGGTTTTAAGTTTGAGGAGAATGTCAAGTATATTTTCTTGCTTTTTATCTATCTAAGTCTTGGGATACATTTTATATTGGTATGAGTACAAACCCTCTTGAAGATAGCTTTCAACTCAAGGATATAGAGAGAGGGTGATTTGCTTACTGAGGAAGTAAATCGAAAGAATGTTAATCTAATCCATAGTTCTCATACACTTATAATGAGAGGTAGACAAGGTGGTAATGGAAATAATAATCATGATAGAGACTCACAACCTAACAAGGTAAGTCTAAGTTTCATGGGAACTCATGTAGTAAGTCCCAATGGTCCTAAATCCTCTCTTACTTGTCATTATTGTGGATAGCAGGGTTATATAAGGTCGCAATGCCATAAGATGCACATTGATAGGTACAAAAATGGAAAAGGGAAAGCACATGATAATGACAAATCTTCTAATGATCACAACATTGTTCCTAAGTTTAGTGTTAAGATAGAAGAGGAAAATTCCTTGGAGTATACATTGGATGATTACATACTTGTTGTTTCATCACTTGATGCTACTTAGTTGATTGATGCTATGTCATCTTACTCTCAGTGTTGGCTTCTTGATTCATGGGCCTTATTTCATATTATCCCACATCGTGATTGGTTTTATACCTACCATAATATTGTAGGTTTGGTTAGATTGGGATATGACATTGCATTCCATATTATTGGCATAGGTGCTATGAGATTGCAATTTGATATTGGTGTTCCATTTGTGCTTCATAATGTATGTCATGTTCGGGATTTGACTAAGTGCCTTATCTTCGCTAGATAGTTGGATTATGACAGGTAGGATGTCTTTTTTGGTGATTCTGCATGGAAGATCACTTGTGACACACACACACACACACACACACACAAATTTTTTTTTTCTAGAGGTGCTAAGGTTGACAGCTTATACCCTTTTCTTGTATCTTGATCTATTAAACATGTTTTGGCCGTGACTGATCTTCCTCATGTATCTCTTTGGCATTTCCATCTTGGATATATATCCCTTAAAGGAATGAAAGTAGTCACACATTTACAATATTTGTTACCTCTTTACTACTCATGTTTTAACTCTTGCAATCATTCTTTATATGGTAGGAAGATATATAACTCTCATAAAAAGTCTGGCTCTATGTACGTGGGTGAGCCTTTGGCTCTTGTTCATTTAGATGCTTGTGGTCTCATACCCTCTTAGTCATTAGGTGGTGTTGACATTCATTCATGATTATTTGCATAAATTTTGGGCCTATCTTATTAAGAAGATATTTGAGGTGTTAGCTACATTTCAACGCTTTCTTGTTATGGTTGAGAACTTGTTGAGAATCAGTCTAGGCATAGGTTGAAATGCCTATGATCTAAAAATGGGGGTTAATATGTCTCTAAGGTATTTGAGAAGTTTTTTGATGAGAGGGATACTAAGCATCAATTGATTGCCTCGTACATGCCACCCTTGAATGGTATTGTAGAGCAAGGAATAGGACTATTCAAGAAAGAGTACGCAATATGCTTAATCAAGTAGGCTTACCACAATACTTTTGGGTTGAGATAGTTACTACTATAGTTCATTTGATTACTAGATCTCCATGCACTAATCTTGGTGGTAGAGTTACACATGAGGTATGGTTTGATAGACCTCCCTTGTATGTATACTTGCGTGATATTGTGTTTCATGAGGATAAGATGCATAAGAAACCTAAGCAAGTAGTTGAGGTACACAAGGTGATCTTTCAGCAGGAGGAGCCTCCTGTTATAGTACAACAAGCCCTAATTAGACAGCATTGTTAAAGCCCCTAATCTATGCAAAATACATAGTAAGGCTGCTTTGTTGTATGAGGAAACATAATATACTACGATAGAAAATGACTTTGTAGAATACAACTTTGTTGCTTCAAGAAACAAGTAGAAAATTCCAAGACAATACCATAGAAACTTGAGAAAATACCATAGAGAGCACTTATCACATCATTATGAGACAAAAGATAGAGAATACTGCTATGATAAGCAAAAAAATGAAGGAGAAATATGGTATAAATTGATCAGGACTACCGACCTCTACTCTCAAAATCCCATCATACATCAAAGCCTGATCAACAAATTAGAGAGTATCTTTAGGCCAGTCTGATCAAGAACTACATATAACTGCTAACCACATGATCTTATAAGTCCATTTACACAAAGACACAACATAGACTAATGTATAAACCATAGATAAGGGTAAATGCGATGTATCAAGCCATGGCTAATACTTGGCATAGCATTGTGGATGGCTAGAATAACCATGACTCCAACCCTTCCATGCCATAAGATATCCAATGCCTTATTCAAAACTAGACATATCTAATGAGATAATCTATGCCTTACTCACATAGCTTTTTGCTTCAAAATAAGCCCTCAATATGCATGGAGCTAGTTTTTGAAATGTGAAATTAAAGTAACATCCACAATCGTAAATCCTTCTTGATCACACAAGGTACCTTAATATTAAGTTAAATAAAATACAAGTAAAGGATGTAACTAAATCGCATAATCATGTAGAAATGTTTATTATCTAGCATAGCGGGTTTAGTTTTATGGCTAAATTACCAAAGACTTGCTCTACCAATGCATACTAGAGGAAATAAGTACGCACTTATAGTGAGAAGTATGTTTATTCATTTTCTATGAAAGGAACAATAATTTGTTATGAATTGTATCTTCTTTTGGAAAAGTATCCGCAGGACATGGTTTTGATTTATGGAATTTCTTAAAAAAAAAAGACTCCTTAGAAGTACTTGGCTCTTCTTTATTTTTGATCTTTTTTGCGTCTACTAATAGGGAGGCCTGAATGACAACAAGTTTAGGATTTGGCATGTTGATTAAAGTAGTGGAGACATTATCATAGTCTAAAGACAAACTTTTTAACAAAACTCCAATGCATACATCTTCATCCATTTGTAATCCTTACAAGCTGGGTTAAGAGAATTTCCATGTAATTCAAATTTGTTGCAAGAGATGTGTTAGGTTTCATGTCTAGTCTAAAAAATTCAATCAATAAACCATACTTTGAAGACTTTGACTATGCACCAAATAGAGTATCCAATCTTTTCCAAGTGCCATAGGACGTGTCACATATATCCACATGGTGGATATAGCTATCATCCAACTCAAGCTTTATGATGGCTCGAGCCTTGTCATCACTTTTCTACTAGACAACTACAAGATTTGCATCTCGAGGCTTCTTCTCATGTCTATTAGTAAAGGCCCATATGGCCTTCTTCATTAGGATAAGCTTATGCAAGTTTGCTAAGTATGAAACCCGACTCCTTTGAAGCGACATGTTGGAGAGTCTTTGCCCATGATGGAGTGATTGGAACAACAAAAAATTAGTACCAAAATTCTCAGAAATCAATTGACTTTGGTTGTGTCAAGAGACACAAGTAATGGCAATGTAGTATTAAGAGGTACTAGTTTACTGTTGTTGCTTGAGCCTTTCAATTCTTCATAAATCTTCCCCTCCTTGCTGGTTTGATGTCCAAATGTTTGCTGGGAAGTAGGAACTCAGATTGGAGTGATAGGAACCCCAGCAGGCTTGGAGGAGTGAGAAAGTGAAGTGTTTTATGAACTTGAAGGAACTTAGCTATGGTGATCTAGGGTTTGTAGGCAAGTCGATTGGTTTTTTACTGATTGCAACATGTGGAATGAATCCTTTGATGGGGAGAGAGCTCATGACTCAATCTTTAGTTTCCCTATAGTCACAGGGTCAGTCACTTTGCATACAGAGAGAACATGCTGTATGGACGGCAACATACGCAAATCAAATAGGGACTTCAAATTCATACAATGCTAGAGCTATAGACCACCAATGTTAGTGATTGAAGTGCCACACGGAAGCTTTAGAAATAGAAGAACAAATCTCCAAGTGGAAGCTTGAAGAGATTTGGGTTATATGAAGAGATATGAGAGCTCCAAGCAGGGTAGATGTAGCTAGCTATGGTTGCCATTAAAGGAAGAGTGGAGTTGGAGTGAGGAATGAGCTCATGAGTTGACATGGAGTTGAGAGAGGAGTTTGATGAGCTTAGCCATGCTGGCTCTGATACCATGTTGAAATGCATGGATCTTGATCATGGCTATGGAGGATGAAAGAGAAATATGAGACTCATGATGACATAGACTTAGAGACAATGACTATCACACAAGTGAATTAGGTTCTAAGATGGAAGATTAGACTCATAAACACAATCTTGTGTATACATATAATGACACTAGACTAAAAGGACAAGTGCAATGATATTATATTCAAATGATAGACAAGTATAATGCATTATAGTCTTTTGGGTAGGTAGCACTTTCCACCACTATGCTTATGGGATCTAGCAAACCTGCATATCCTTAGCCCACCAACTGCTCCATACAAAGAGGCTACACTAGGTGTGATTGTCTAAATTCTCAAGAAGATGGACTTCCTTGTAGATGCCTTAGATTTGGACATGAGTCTTGGTTTAAGGGATGGAATGCCAAGTTGGCATTACACCTTGGAGAAGGTGCACAATAGAAATATATTGTTTTACAAGTGCTTTTAAAGGATTTTTTGACATGGTTTTTGTTTCAGTGACTATAATTCACACGTGAAGGAGCTGAGAGTTTTCCTTCAAGGTAATGGAAATACTTGACTACTTAGTAAGTCATCTTAGATCTCAAGCAATGCCATTTTAGGGGAACAGAATCGAGAATGTACCCTACGAGTAGAGGGGTCAATGTGTATTGCTTCTCCTTGTTTCTCACTCACTATAAACCAAGTTTGGTCTGCTTCGGATTGAGTTGACTTGTGAATGTAGTAGCTCAAGGACTAATGCTTATGTTGTTAGGTGACCTTAGCATCCAATTAGGAACACAAATCTAGGTTGATCCCTATGGGTTACAACTGAAACCTTCCATTGCAGAGTGGACTCAAAAGAGCCTAGGTAAAAAACCCCATGTTTTTGGGTGATTCCAAACTCCTAGCTCCTTTGTTTCCTTGACTATTCCTTGTGATATAGTTTCAACAATCCTTAGATAGTTATTTGGTTATCTTTGCATCTTCTTTCATGCTTCTTTGAATTCCTCTTTAACCCTCCTTTTCTCTTCTCTTATTGTAACTTCTTTCCTTTCCCACTTTCCTCATCTATCTATCTTTAATCCTCCAACTCTATTCCTCTCTCTCTCTCTCTCTCTCTCTCTCTCTCTCTCTCTCTCTCTCTCTCTCTCTCTCTCTCTCCGTAGCTACCCTTTCCTACCATGCGGGGGAGGAGAATCATTGTATATCTGGAAAGGTCACATGGGTCATAATTTGGCCTTCCGTGGACGATACTAAACTACTCTACTCTACGCTACTCTCTCTCTCTCTTTCTCTCTGTCTCAATCCCTATCTCTCTCTTCCTTCTCTATCTCTACCTCACTTTTGCTTTTCTTTTCTTCCTCTTCTTCAATACTTCCTCTCTCTTTCTTCATCTCCTCCGTATGGTGAGGAGTTAAATTTGATCTATATATTGAAGTGGAGGGGAGATAATGTCAATAGCACTAGTGTGCCTGTTTGGGTGGTGACAAGTCTAGAGAATATGGTGGCTGACAAGGGATGATCAACTTGATGTAATGGTAAAAGAGAAACAATAAAATCTTTCAAATTTATAAAAAAATAACTTAATTCCCTCATTCACATGCAGCTTTTGAGTCTCAAAATGTTACATCCTCTCCCCCTCAGAGGAGTGAAGATGTCCTCATCTCAAAGCTAGGGAGTAAGTTGGATTGTAGGACTTGTGGATAGGACCCACCTTGCTTTTGTTGCATGAATTTGATTACACAAAAGCACTCAAACTTCAAGATAACTTAATGAAATTAGAGATGAATTTATTGCAGCATATTATAACTCAATTGTTATTGCAATAATAGGTGGATCATTGCAAGTATAGGACTTATTGCATCTCATGAAGGTCTTTCTAGGACTTCTAATTATACTCAAGGATTTGGGTGGGCTCTAGATCTCTAGATCTCTTAATCTCCATCACTATTTAATTCTTGAGGAAAGTTTAATGCTAAACTTGTATAGCTTTGCTTTGTTGCTACTTTCTCCTCTCCTTGATCCAACTCAGGGAAATTGGATTTGATATATTGTCCTAGCTCATTGCAAAGGAAGTATCGGTGATTGGGGCATCTCTTTCAGATATACCCTATCTCACCGCACTTCTGACATTTCTTTCCTTGGTCCTTTGTGTCATCATAGTCTTCTTTGATGTTTGCTAGGGAGTAATTATCTTCAAAAAGTTGATCTTCATGAGGCTTGATTAGAGCTTTGGCTCGTATAAGAGTGTCTTGTAAGTTAGTTGGTCTTAGGGACTCTAGATGAGTGCACAATGGTTGATTCAATCTATGGCGGAATTTGGCCACTTATTGGGCAATATCCTTAGGTGATGCATATTTTTGTAGTATTATGAATTGAGAATAATAAGCTTTCAAGCTTAATTCAACTAATGCAAAGACAATAACTTGTTCATCTTGATGGTATGATAGGAAGGTAGCAAGTATCTCTATCTTATGGCCTTCTTGATATATTTCTAGCTTACAAGGATTTCACTAGTAGCATTGTATCGGCATCACTGCTTTCATCATACGTATGCCTCACCTACCTTCTTTACCTTCCAATCATGGCCATATTATTTGTGCTTATTCCTACCCCATCAAAATAGTCTTCAAGGGTTTTTATTGAGACTTCAACATTAGTCTCAACATTGGATCCTTTTCCCATGAACTTAGCCGGCCTGACTTTCTTTAGAAGGAACTTATTTTGTTAGAGTGTAGCATCCATATTGATGGAAGTTGCTTGATAATCAAGATCATATAATTTAGACTATTTCTTTAGGGTAGTTGTAACTCTTTTGCTCTTGACTTATAAGTCAAAATGTTAAAGCAACACATAAATGCCAAGTTGAGTATTCAATGAAGTTCAAGAGCTTCTAGTCATGAATAAATCCCAAATCCAAGTGCTTGTCCTTAAGAATCCAAGCCAAGTTCTCCAAGTACATAGATCTTTAATAGCTTGCAAACGAACTTGCCAACTTCCAAGTCAAGACTAGTATGTTTAAGCAAAATAGACTCTTTGTAATCTCTTTATCAAGAGCATCCAAAAAATCTTCTTTTGCTTCAAGTACTCTGTTCCAGCAATTCTTCAAAGCCTTCATATCTTCATAAGTAGTAATTAAAAAAAAAAAAAAACTCCTGTCTCCCTCTTCTTTGCTTCATATACTCTTAGTTCAAAGCTTGAGAGTTCAAGCTCAAAAGCTTAAAGAAGCTCCAGATTCCTGCTTTTCCCCTCCGCTGATCACTTCAGTTCAAACTTTTCTGCATCATCTCCTCCCCATCATCAAATTTAGCACCACAAGGGCAATTAACAGTCCATAACTCCTCTGACTCAGGACTCGAGGGGGGTCATGCCCTACTGCCAAGAGCAGAAATTCTGCTTGAGCAGTGGACAGTAACTCAATTGGTGAACAATAAGCCTAAAACCTAAGATATAAGCCTCATTTGTGGCAGCGACATGATCAACAATAGTGAATGGACTGGATTTCCATGGCCGGCACTGACTTGCATAATCTTAACCAATAAAACAGCTGCAGTTAATTGCCCTAAGGAAGAGAAAACAAAACACACCCTTGCCACCTTTCTATCCGCCTTGACCTTCCTCTTACATTGTTCTCTGCAATACAAGCAACCCTCCTTTCATGATTATCTCGCTAATTCTTCTCTATGAATTGACCACAATACTTTTCCTCAAACATTCTACTAGCTCATCATCGATCCACCAAATGTTGATCATGATGGTACATGCGATGAAGTGTAGTCATGGTCCCTGCATTATGGTTGAGACGATGACTAAAGACCATTAATTGCAGGATCGTTTCGATTTCTCAAGCTGGCAGATGTGTTGTTGGGTTCATCAGCGATGGCTTCCCCTCTGTTTTACTATGATCAGACTAATATACCCCTTTCAGCCATCTTGATCTCGATCGATTCTCATAGATTGCAACACAGTTTCTCCACCAAGAAGATGACCTCCATGATTGACCAAGGAAAAAAAACTACACAGCGACCCCCCTTTACAGTTGCAGCCTTTGTTTGAGATTCATCATCCAATATAGACTCTTATGTATCTGCAGTGATTGTGGTAGAATCTTTAACCATAGCAACAGGCTTTGTCACTCATCATCATAAACCTCTTTGTGAGGCTCGTCCAGACTAGGCAATTCCTCTTCTTACTCTCTTCTTCGCCGTCAACCCCACTAACTAGCGCAGTAACACCATCATCTTTGTGGTGGGATCTGATACTTCACGCACAAGGTTGTCATGGAGTCCTTGGAGCCTTCGTGCTTCTTCCATAACTTCCCATCATGTGTAGTAGTTGCTGTCGTGGAGCTTTCGTCTTCATGTAGCTAACATCAAAACTGCTATCTAACTTCATACGTTGTGATGATTGTAAGGCGTCAAGCGTTGCTATAAATCAGTACTACACCCGACACAAGAAACAATCTGCCTACTTAGAAAGCGGCTTGAGAGGCTGTGACAATGATCTCCTTCTGACCAACTTCTCCTGCTTTTCACGACGACGCTTCTCCACCTCCTCCAAAGATCATAGCTTTTTTTCATATCTATCATTCGCTTTGCTTTTTCCCATAATCTTAAATCTTAAAAGCTTTAACGATAGCGGCAGAAATAAACAGTCTGTGTTCACACTTTCAAGAAGGGAACCAATTTTATTTAGTCACTATTCACACCTTTTTTCATGAAAAGTTTCGGGTTTGATCAAATGTAATCTTATGCCTCTTCTATCCCCGAGTTTTTGATAGACTCATTCTAAGATGTTGTTTCAGTTTAAGCAACCGCTCTTCATGTCTTGCCCTCTTGACTTTGGATTAGATAGGGTCATAAGAATCGTGTATAAATCTGGAATTCTTGCTTGTCTTGACATTAAACTGCATATACTAAAAAACCTTGTCATCATTTTAGAAGTTTCTAGATACATAAACAATGTATACACACAAGCAAGCATTCATATGAGCGGATGAAAGGGCTCTCATGCTTCATTGTTAGACACTTTGCAAGTCACTTTAGCAAGTCCCTTTTGATTGGTATCCTGAATGCTCTATAATAGCAGAGCCAATCTTGTATTATCCATAGTTATAACAATTGGCAATAGTACTACCATTCTCTCATATCTTATAGTTGTCCTATATTCATGATGATTTTGTGGTTTGACAGTAGTTGTTCCATGAGCCCTCTGTCGCTACCACTTTCTTTCTCTATACTAAGATAGTTGTATTGTTCTTACATATAACAATTTTTTTTGGGTTGATATTTTGAGTACACTAGGTATTTGATATAATTGTTATGGCTATGCCTAGTTTTGAACCCTAGACCTTGAATGTAGTGTGATGTCAATGTCTACTCGTGTCGGTTCTGAGTATGTCCACCTCCTTTTTTGTGGTGGTAGTTCTCAGTGGACTTGATTACACATTATGACCATGATCATCATTCCTCTGCCATGCTAAGATGAATGCATACATGTTTGCACGATTTGTTTGATGCAATTCTGGCACTAGGTGATGCACAGTGATCCAAGTCTAGAAAGTGCCCCACCTGCCCTGCACTATTGACCAGTTGTAGCTAAAACAATCCATATGTTTGAGGACTTAAGGCAAGCACAAATTCTTTAGCCCCAAATCTCAAGAGAAGAAAGAAAAGGACAACACTCCCAATAGTTTCAAAACTCAGAGCTTGGACTACACAAAAGATAACACTAATGCTGATCAAATTGCTAATGCTGATATCAGAGAAATCCTAAATTAAGAGTGCGAGTTTGAAGCTCAAATGTAGGTCACAAAGGTAAAGAAAGTTGAATGAAACACAACATAACTTGATCAAAAAATGACCAACAAACCAATCAAGATCAATACCAGATTTCCATCAACAACTTATCAGTTTTTTGACTAAGTTTAAAGATGTTTCCACCTAGGAATACTCAAGAGATGAAAGGGCTCAATCCTCACTTCTATTGGCACTGGACTCCTCTGAAACTAGATGATGTCCCAGTCTAGATGCAATGCTACAAGATGAACCCTCGTATGGCCAAATAGGTTAAAAAGGAGTTAGATCCAGTACTGCAAGCTAGATTCATCACTCCAATAGATTGAGCGGATTGGATCTCCTCTATTGTCATAGTTTTGAAAAAGAATAAGAAGTTGTGAATATGTTTGGACTACAAAAAGCTTAATGCAACCAAAATACTATATCGAATAAAGTGATTGGCCATGAGATGTACTCCTTTCTCGATGGTCTCACAAGATAGAACCAAGTTTGCCTTGATCTAGAAGATCAATCTAAAATATGCTTCATCATAGCATGGGCATTATATGTCTATATAGTGACATGGTTCGGTCTCAAGAATGCTCCCACCTCTTTTTCGAGAGACATGTAGGAGATTTTTGGGCATTATTTGACTAATTTTATGAGATTTTTTTTGGGATGATTTAAGTATCTTTGAAAGGGTCAGGATCCATCTGATGCACCTCTTGCTTTGCCTCACATGTTTCCAAGAGGTAACTTTAAGTTGAAATTCTCTAAAATGTCTATTTCCAGTTCAAGGAGGTATTTTACCGAGCCACATCATTTCTAAAAATGGCATTGCGGTCAACCCCATCAAGGTGACTATAATCCCCGGGGAGTCCACCTTATAGAATATGTAAGATACCATGTGTTAACCCCAACACAAAGAAAGCAAAAGGAAATAAAAAAAGATGCAGGGCAAAGGCGGAAAAAAGGTAGCCCGACTGAAGAAAGAAGAGGAGAAAAAGCCAAAAGCGCAAGGGCAACCTTAAAATTCCAAGGCAAATGCAAAAGGGGAAAGGTGCATTTTAAAATAAAAAGGTGCACCCTAAAATCTTGTAAAAGAGCGCCGGGCTCTCACCTATGCAATTTGTAAATGTAGACAGTAGGTGGAAAGGAAGCTAGGAAGATAGAAGGACAATGACAATGGGAAAAAGGGCCTAGGCTACGACCGGCCATGTAAAAAAGGGGAAAAGGGATGACCGCCCAAAAGGGATTTAGGGTTTTGTATATAAAGTTGAAAAGTGAATGAGAAGCTCATTCTTGTGTGTGGCAAAAAGTGGTTGTTCTCTTCTTCTTCTTCTTCTTCTTGTTCTTACTTGCTTGAGCTTATGCTTGAGAGAGGGAGTGTGAGAATGTGAGGGAGTGAGTGTGTGAGGGTGAGGGACCATGGGGAGGAGAAGCTCTTCATCTTCTCCTCTCTTCTTCTCTTCTCTTCTCTTCTCTTCTCTTCTCTTGCTTGCGGTGATGGAGTTTGGAGCGTGGAGCTTGAGGATGGAGCTTGCTTGAAGCTTGCACTTGGATCGTGGAGCTACCGGAGTGCGTGGGAGAGGAGGTAACTCAAACGGCATGGAGGTAAGCTCACTACACCCGTAGATATGGATGGTGCGTCAACTATGTGAGAGGTAGCCATTAGTGCTCGGCTTGGAACACTTGAAACAATAAGCGGTCCGAGGGTCTTGGCGGTTGAGCGAAAGCTCCCACATTTTGGTTCCATTGCCGGGACCTACGGATTCAAGCCTTGAGCGCTTGCGCGCTTCGAATCGAGCATCGAAGTAAGGGCTTTCCCCGAACCGGTGCTTGAGATAGGTAGGAAGGGAGGGGGTTGAAGATGGTATTCGATCTCCTTGGCAAGTAGGTTTTTTGCTTTCTTTAGATTTATGTTGTGGAATGAAGTAGTGTAGGTATTTACTTTGTGATTTGGGTGCATTAGGGTAGGAAAAAACAAAGAAAAAGAAGAAAAACAAGCATCAAGGTTTCTGGTGTCATAACAGGGCAGGAGGGTTTGATTCGTTTGCCGATTTGCATTTTGGATTTTATTGGCTATTCCAGGTATATATAACTCTTCCCCTCCATCCATAGCTTTGATCTGGAGGTGTGTATGACAGGCCATGACTTGAATCGTGTGATTCGGGCAATTTATTGTTGTGTCGGCAAAAAACGTGCCGTGCTCGGCGTGTCTGAGTGATGGCGACCGAGTCCCAGAATCGGCCATCGACCCACTACCACTCGGACCACCTGACTCGGCCCTCAGACCGCCGCTCAGCCATTCGGCCCTCGGCCCGGCCGACTCGGCCCAGCCAACTTGGCCCAAAAACTCATTCGGCCCTCGGCCCGAACAACTCGGTCCTCACATCAACTTGGCCCATCCGAGCAATCCACTCGACCCTCCCCGACTCGGCCCTAACATCAACTCGGCCTGCCCGACTCGGCCCTAACATCAACTCGGCTCGTCCGAGCGATCCACTCGGCCCGCTCGACTCGGCCCATTTGGCCACTTGGCCCTTGGCCCACACCCATTCGGCCCTTGGCCCACTCGGCCCTTGGACATCCAGATTCGGCCCATTCGGCCCCCACGACTCGACCCATTCAGCCCATTCAGCCCACTCGGCCCACTCGGCCCTCGACCGGCCGAATTTGGGACTCAGCCCAAAAACTTCAATTTTTCTAGAATTCCATTTTGTCCAGAAACTAAGTTGCCACCACAAAATAGACTCCAAAAATTGTATAGAGCCAAAGGCACATCATAGATCTATCACTAGGCTAAAATCCATAGCAAATAGTTCAAAAATTAGCTTTTCCAGAGGTCCTCCCAATCATGCATGGTATTTACCGTAACGGCCCTTCGGGTCGAGGGGGACTACCCCCCCGGACCCCTGCAGAGGGGGCTCTACCCCCTCCACACCTCCCCCAGTAGGCTGGAGAGAAAACGCGTGCCGCAACAGGTCCTCTGGATTAGGCCCTAGTGTAGTAATGGCTCTACACAAGCATATATCGTCACTTCCAAAGCAGCAAACAGAAGCCCATACCCAAACAAAGACAAAGAAAGACCCTAGAACCTCAACGGGCCAATCTAGCCATCAAGGGCAAAAAGGCCACACCACAAGAACACATGTACATTGTGTTCAAACTGCGTCTAGTCGAAGCAGAATGCAATATCATCAAGCTATCAATGCGAGGATGACTAGACATGACAGTCCGGACGATAGATGTACCTTGAGCAGCGCTACACAGACGACCCAAGACCTCAGTAGAGAATCCACATTTGACTGTGCAGTTAGGGACTCAAAGGCATTTATCAGAAGGCTTGAAGCCGTAAACCAAGATCCGGAAGATGAAGACATAGTGCCACCTGCTTATCTTAGGGTCAAACTCACCGCAAAAAGAGAGCATAGTGTTGATGCTCTCATTGATGAAGGAGCAGATTTCAATATCTTGACTTACGAAGCATGGACTCTACTAGGTCAACCAAAGCTCAAACCGACTGATGCAACTCTTAATCCTTATGTGTAACATCCACAAGCACTTCTAGGGAAGTGCAGAATCCTTGTAACTATTGAAACAAAAATCTTGCCACTCTTGTTCTATGTTCCTCCCAATAGTGAGAATTGTGGAAAGGAAATCCTCCTAGGAAGTCCCTTCAAAAAGGCAACGAAGTGTGAAGCCGACTATATAGCACAGAGGATGCACCTAACACTACCAGGTGTGAGGATAATCATGACTTTTAGCAAGGGTGACCTCACCAAATCTCAAGGGAAGGGCAAGGAGCATTCTGACATACCAAGCAAGCCTAATAATGGGAGCGAGGAGTTGTTGAAAGAGTTGATACAAGCATAGGTTGAACGGAGAGAACTAGTGAGTGAGGCCATACTTGAAACAAAAAGGTTAGGAGACAAGGCCAAGGATAGGGTTTGGACTTATAAATATCGTAGAAGACCACGAAAGAAGCCCAAGCCTTATAGACGAAGGCATCGATGGAGAGCTAGCACAACGCCACGATAGATATCCAAGACATTGCTTCGTGCTCGAGGGTATTATGCAGGAAACTGATGGATTTGGGTACCAAAACCCCCTGCTAAACCACCTCTGTCAGAAGCCCAAATTATGTCAAAAGTAGAGAGGCGTAGGAGGAAACCTAAACAAAAATCCAAGTCTCACACCAAAAATATTGGAGTGATTGAGCCCCTCACGATTGAAATCAAGAAACCAAACATGACCTATCAAAAAGTAGATCCTCAGTCTAGCGTTCTTAGCAAGCAGATATCAGAGGTAACTGTTGAGCGTGTACAAGGTCCACTAGTGCCCAAGGAGCCTTTGACTTCCCAAGAGGATAATGAGCACCACATGCACAACATTGCTCATGATAAGACTGATTGCTCAACAAAGCTAATGACAGAATCCTCTAACAATCACGAGCAAATTCTCTAGTCAGTGCCAAGCCCACGTAGGAGTCCCAAATCTCCTATATCCTCTTCACCTAAATGGACAGGGGAAGCACGGTATCAGCAGCCTCGTGTCGTTGCTCAATCTGCACAAGTGAATGAGCAAAGGGCAACAAAAGACACGACCACTTTTGATCTGCCTAAGGACTTGACACCACAATCTACCAATGGTAGCCAGTCCACTGAACTAGCCACCACTACTTCCAATCAGGGACCACAGCAGTCACAACCTTTGACCGTGGCAACACCCATTGCGAAACATGTCCTTAGCAATTCACCTTTGAAAGAGATGTCGCAACAAACATCCTTGACACCTCCAATCCTTCCAAAGCACTTAAAGCCTAGGCTTGAGGATAAATCTCTCAAAGAATCAGCCAAAGAAATGGCGCATCTGACCAATGAACCAGAGATGAAGTGCATGGTGAAGCTTGATCGCAAGCTGGCAGCCATCACACGTGCATACGTCCATGTGGACATTAGAAGGCCAACACTAGAGCACACAAAGCTCATAGCTGAACCACTGACTTGGTATGAGCAGCAACATGTTTGTTTCTGCTATGCAGCTATTGTTGAAGAAGTCATGAAGGACATCCCAAAAGCCACAGCTAGAGAATTGCGCTTGATACCCTCATTTTATATAGCTCTATGTGAGACAAACAAGGAAAAGCTTGAAGAAATCAAACAAAAAGGGAAAGGACAAGGTATCTTTGCACAAAATTGGTACTCCAACCAAAGTTTGGCAGCCAAAATTGGCCATCGACTAATGACACTTGCTGAGCAAAGGAAAGCCCTTTGGACATCAATACATGATTCCACGTACGTTGCCCTGACCTCATTGAGAGTGTTGGCAACTGCCCATGATGTCCAGCTTTCTACCACTATCCAAAAACATACCTTGTATGATACAGTGCTTCTAGAAGAATATCTACACGTGGCTAGCAGGCTAGGAGTAGGGAGCATGGTACTTGATGTCAGCGCATATGTCTTCTGCCTCACTCAAGACCCTACAATCCTAGATCTCTATGCTTCCCATCAATACAACCCTGACTTCTTCAATTGGTTTCTTCCAAGCCTACATTAAAAAAACCCTAAACCGTCTCATGGTTCTACACTAGAGTCAACCAAACCTCCAGAGCGAGAGAACAACAGCTCTAAACACAACACTCACCTTGACAAGAAGCAATGGAGACAGGTTCTAATAGATAAGGACAAAAATCTAGAGCAAATGCCTAACTAGGAGCAACTGTCAACGCAATCGAATGTGGGGCTGAACAGAGGAGAATTAGCTAGACAACTAGACTCTCCAAAAAGAGAGGTAGTTGAACCCTCGCAACCTAGCAAGGCTGTTCAACCTAGTGAGGCTGTAGCGAAATCCCATGACGACATGCCATAGAAAGAGAATGCTAAGGCCCAACCAAGCACATCAACTATTGACCTAGTTCAGGATCCTGAGTCCTTAAAGGATACACCTCTAGTGCCCAAGAGAAAGAAAAGAAAACAACAAAAACAACAACAGTTGCAAGCTAGTGCAGACGACAAGAAGATTGGGACCAAGAGTACTGAAGAGATGATGCACAAAACATTTGGTTCATCCATAAATAAACCCATTGCCATCTCTCCTAATAACAACGGTGAAATCTCAGACACATCCATGTGTTATGACAAATCAAAGCAATAATTATCGTCAACTGTTGCTTGCAACACTCAATCCACCGATAGAGAAACTTGCATTGATCAATCAAGAGTGGATACAACATTGTCACAACAGGATGCTAAGACCATGCCGGTCACATCCGAGGAGAACCATGACACAACTACCATAAAGCCTCAGGAGAAACATGAAAACCTCGAAGGCATAAGCAATCCTGGCATTGATCAATCTTGCTCATCTAGGCTTGAGTCCCCAGCTATGCTAAAGCCTAAGGAAACCCTTAGAACTTTGCATGAGATAGCAACCGAGCAAGCCCTCATAGAACATAGAGATGTCGCAGAGTGCTTGACCGAGTGGGACACTAAACTGAAATTATTCGCATGTGTCTATGTTCATGCAGACATGGGCACATTCCCTAGGGAGCAGCTTGATGAATATTTTCCTTATCCGCTATCGTGGGAAGAGCAAGAATATCTTGGCGGACATTATGAGAAGATCTTACATGAATGTATGCGACTCATCTCTGATGAGAAGGCTAATGAACTACGCTTAACCGTGATATTTAATGAAATGCTATGCTAGCCAAATCTCTTAGAGATAGAGCAACTAAAGCGACAATCAGAGGGTAGAAGCCAATTTGAAAAATGTTGGTTTGAAAACCGCGCTACAATGGCCAAACATGGAGCCCAAATCATGACAGTCTCAGAGGAGTGACTAGCCAAGTGGCGGTCCCAAAGAGACCCGACCTATGTGGCACCAACTTCATTTCGAGTTCTAGCTATAGTTCGAGGTATGGACCTAGCTGGAACTAGCCTAGAGAGCCCTTTGATTGATAAAGCTCTCACTGAGGAGGAGCTACATGTTTCCAGTAGACTCGGACAAGGCACCATGCTACTAGATGTTGCCAAATATTTATTATTGCTAAGTAGGATACCATAGAAGCTAGATATGTGTGCCACACTCGAGTACAATCCTGAGTTCTACAATTGGTTTTTATCCTCATGGAGTGACATGGTTTCATGAACATGTACATAAATAAACAACGTGTTTTGTGACTGTGTAAATAATACCAAAAGAAGCAAAGGACAACACACCCCATGAGCAATGATGACCAAGTGTAGGTGATATGCATCAAGTCAAAACTAAGGGATTCAGGTTGGCGATGTCTTGTTTAGCTGGACATTTTCATTATGGTTGAAGCATGTGACTTGCATGTACTCTCACACCTTTCCAAGTGAATGCAAAATGGCACAGGTCAATGTCTAGAAGCGTTTAATATCCAAGTCACCACAAGACCATCAACCCCACAAAGAACGATTATGGAGAAAGTGACAGGAATACTAAGAAACAAAAGCCATGACGGAAACGCCACTGGATGAGAACCCAAGGACACCCCTGCAGAAAGTTCATATTGCAACCGAGCACGGCCAAAGCATAATCATCGATTGCCTCCTCCTTCTTGGCCAAATTCTATGTTCGGGCAGGAGCCTCGCTCTCAACAAGGGCGAACGTCTCTTCATCATCCAGGATTCAATTCGCAAGATGCTCTACCCTTGTCCACGCACAGCTCACTCCAAGTGCTACCTCAATTGTTCCACATTTCACATGTTACCAAAAGGTTTGCGAAATCTCACGTGTATCTCTTCATCTCAACAACAATTCCTCTAGCATCAAGGTTGGTGACACAATCATCTCTGTAATATCCATTCTTCATAGCCTTTGGATCCCAACATTCCTCAATCCAAATGAAAACCTAATAGCCTGAATGTATAGCATTGATTGTATTCATTTTTTCCACCAAAAAAAGAAAGAAAGATAGAAAGAAATAAAAAAGAAGCACACACGATCACAGTACCGCACCTAGGGGTCCTCAAATTAGGTACGTCCAGTGACCTTGGTCCGCTAGCTCCGTCCCTAATTCCCTAGCCCTTTGTACATCCCCCACAATTGTTCAAGGCACATTAAGGGCAGGACATACCTAGGGAGCTCGCCTCGCCTATGGTTAGACCTGTCACCCTGAACCACTTGCACAATTCTTTTGCACTCCATCTCAATGCCATTACAATCAACAGTGGTAAGCAAGGCATGAAAGATAATGGAAAAGTACACCATACTTTTCAAGCACTACAAGTAGCTACTAGCTACCAAAAGCTAAGACATCAAGTAGCTCAATTATGCTACATTGCCTTGACAAGACCATAATGATGTCTCAAGCAATCTTCAAGTGTACTCCCCGCCTTCATCGATAAATTTTTCCATCAACTTAGCCCCTTGCTTCACTGACCCATTGCTATACAAGGAACTAGGCCGACAGTCTTCTAACTAAGTAATACCTAAATACACACGTGTACTCACTTAATATTCACACTATAACCTATACACAGTTTGGGTCCTCAAGTGCAGGACAATACTCCAGGCTTGCTTAGAGTTCGACATGTCTCCCAAACTAATCACAATATGTCTTGTGCACAATAAGAAGACTAGCACTACCCCTTAAGGAAAGATCACATGAGAGGTTTTCCAATTGTAGGTATTGAAGACTCCAACGAAGGTGTCGTTCGCTCTTCATCAACACTACCCCTTAAGGAAAGACCACATGAGAGGTTTTCCAATTGCAGGTATTGAAGACTCCAACGAAGGTGTCGTTCGCTCTTCATCAACACTCAACTCTGAATTCCTATCCTTATCACCCTGCAAGCCTGCCAAGAATCATCATGTACAGAATCCCCAACAAACCGCCACTTGTACTCCATCAGTGCAACACCCCCCAAAGAACAGCCCTCCCACCAACTCCCATTGCCCCACCACCTACAACTTAACCCACCAACGTGCCCCCAATGACCTTCCTCCCCACCACTATCAACACTCCGCCATGGCAACCACAGACGTCCTTGCCACCCACGTCTTCGGTGCATGCTAACGCCTGCTACCTACGACGATGAGTGCCATGGGACTGGCACTCGTCTAGGCGGGGGGGTAATGTTAACCCCAACACAAAGAAAGCAAAAGGAAATAAAAAAAGACGTAGGGCAAAGGCAGAAAAAAGGTAGCCCGACTGAAGAAAGAAGAGGAGAAAAGGCCAAAAGCGCAAGGGCAACCTTAAAATTCCAAGGCAAATGCAAAAGGGGAAAGGTGCATTTAAAATAAAAAGGTGCACCCTGAAATCTTGTAAAAGAGCGCCGGACTCTCACCCGTGCAATTTGTAAATATAGACGATTGGTGGAAAGGAAGCTAGGAAGATAGAAGGACAATGACAATGGGAAAAAGGGCCTAGGCTACGGCCAGCCATGTAAAAAAGGGGAAAAGGGATGACCACCCAAAAGGGATTTAGGGTTTTAGGTTTTGTATATAAAGTTGAAAAATGAATGAGAAGCTCATTCTTGTGTGTGGCAAAAGGTGGCTCTCCTCTTCTTCTTCTTCTTCTTGTTCTTGCTTGCTTGAGCTTGTGCTTGAGAGAGGGAGTGTGAGAATGTGACGGAGTGAGTGTGTGAGGGTGAGGGACCATGGGGAGGAGAAGCTCTTCATCTTCTCCTCTCTTCCTCTCTTCTCTTCTCTTCTCTTCTCTTCTCTTCTCTTTCTCGCGGTGATGGAGCTTGGATCGTGGAGCTTGAGGATGGAGCTTGCTTGAAGCTTGCACTTGGATCATGGAGCTACCGGAGTGCGCGGGAGAGGAGGTAACTCAAATGGCATGGAGGTAAGATCACTACACCCGTAGATATGGATGGCACGTCGGCTATGTGAGAGGTAGCCATTAGTACTCGGGCTTCGAATGCTTGAAACAATAAGCGATCCAAGGGTCTTGGTGGTTGAGCGAAAGCTCCCACACCATGTGAGTTCAAAACAAATGGTATTATATTTAGTAAAACTTACAGGATTATATTTACAAAAGGGGTTTTTTAATTACAAGTTGAAAAAAAATATAAGTTTAGTAAAGTAAAAGGGGTCATTTTAAGGCCTTATAGCATGTAAAGAAAGGGTATTTCTTAATATTCTTTGAATGCACGTTATATAGATGATTTCTTATAAGGTGGACTCCTCGAGTTGTAATCATGCAAGCTCTAGTATCGGATTTACCATTTGTGCTACTCAAATTCTTGGGCCAAATCTAGTAGGATGGCCACCATCTATGAATTTTGGCACACTTGGCTGTTCCCCTCCACAAATTCTTGCATGTGGCCAAATCCATCTATCAATAGAACAAGGAAGCCAAGATAAAGAACTTGGCATTTTGTCACCTTTGGCTATTACTCTCAAGGGCCCCCATCATGATCCCATGAGATTGGGAAATTTTTTTCCATGTATTTGTTGATGCCTCAGACATAGCTATTAGAAGTGTGCTTGTGCAGTATAGTGTGAATGGATGGCTCCAACCAATGTTTCATGTAGGGTAAAGATTATCCAATGTAAAGAGAAACTATTTAGTCACCGAATGAGAATGTATTGGCATCATTTACTCAATCAATATTTTTTGATATTATTTGCTCGAACATTCTTTCACTTTTCATGTGGATCATTCCACTTTAGTCTACTTGGTCAAGAAGAAAAATGTCATTGGGCGACTTCCCAGATGGGTTCTGATGCTACAAGAATTTAAATACATGGTAATACATTAGCTTGAACTCCTGCATGTCATTCCGGACATTCTGTCCCATCTTCATTTGGGAGAACCACCAAATCGTATTGAAGATGACTTCTTGGATGCAAATTTTTTTTTCCACAAAAGTGGATGCACCATAACTTGAGCCACCAAATCCTCCATGGTCATGGTATGCCAAAATGATGGCTTTCCTAGAAACACGCTATCTCTGACCCATCTCTAGAAGGACTGACAAAAACAATTGGCTCTCTGGAGTTGGCATTTTAAAATTATCATGGGCTAGTTGTATTACTGCAACCTCTCTAGGGAGTGTTACAAAGGGAAATCCTCCCCATGGAGTAGTCTATTGTCTTGGAGGAAGCACATCAAGGAATTGTCAATGGTCACTTGTTGTTAAAGTAACAATTCGTAAAATCCAGCAAATTGGTTTGTGGTGGCGGACCATGCATGATGATGTCCAAAAGTGGATCAAGCACTGCAATTGGTTCCAAAGGATGGGTTAGAGCCTAGAGCTAGAGATCACTTGCCACTCTAACAAATCCTACCTCTGGAACCCTTCTAAAAATGGGGATTGGACTTCATCCATCCCATTTATTTCGCTATTTCTTACACTAGAAACAAGCATATCTTTCCGAGTATGGATTATTGTACCAAATGGGTAGAAGCATGGGCCCTACCAAGCAACATCTCCCCCAAGCCAGCTAAATGTTTATTCTAGGATTTATTTACTATGTATGACATTTTGATTGAATTGGTTAGTAGTAAGAGAGGCACACACTTTGTTAATAAAGTCATCAAAGAGCTCACCTCATTTTTTCTCATTGTGCATAAAGTCTCTTCTTCTTATTATCCAGAAGCTAATGGCCTAGCATAATCTACCAATAAGGTCATGTGTAAAATTTTAACCAAGTTGGCAGATCAGAATAGAAAAGATTGGGATACTATGCTTTGCATAGCCTTGTGGGCCTTCCAGACTTCCTTCAAGGTTAGTACCAGCATGACTCCATATAAATCACCATTCAGTCTAGAAGCCATCACACCCCCTGGAGTTTGTTGTACCAAGTTTTCTGCTCATGATATAGGATTGATCATCCTAGAAGAATCACTTTTATTCTGAATGGAAGCCATTTCCTAATATAAGAAGACCATATCCACAACACCTACATCCTATCCCAAGTCCAAGCATGGTAGAAATACCAAGTTGATTGATTGTCTAAGAAACCATTATTCCAAAAAAGGGCCTAGTCTTTAAGAGTCAGATGGAGAAACTTTTGGGCAAGTTCAAGTTTTGGTGAAATGGTCCTTTTTTGGGTCTTTTATGATTTTGGCACTAACTCATTCTATTTGACTAACTTACAAGGTAAGCTACTACTATCAAATCCTATCAATGGATTCTAGCTATGTTGCTATCATACTGAAGGCTTCCAATGCCCATTCTCCAACAAAATCGATTCCCTACTCCTCCTTCACCATCAAATTTTGGAAGTCCTTCCCCATTGGTTGTTCTTTGCTAGATTGAATGGTTGTCTGAAGTCCCTACTTTCTGATGTGCATTTGTTTATGAAACCTAGTCATTAGCTCATACCTCTAATGATGCTATGGTATCTACAAAGACCCATTATTATCATGTCTGGTCATGGCCTATTCTACTAATGTGATACACATGCATTGGACATTGTTCTTTTCCATTTATCATACCTACTTCTAAGAAAGAATTTCCTCTTCAATGATCTTATTTCTTGCCCAACACTTGTGCACAAACCTCCTTTCCCTCTTCTTGTATTATTTGCCTCTTACTCTCCTTCTATCTCCCTACCATGGTGTCCTTCCATCTCAACCAAACATCCCTTGCCCAGTGGTAAATGCAAATAGGTTGCATGGAGGGACTTGTGCAGACCCTTGAGTGAGGAAGAAGCATCATCACAACCCCTAGATCCAAACTTCTTCAACTTCTCCACCAACACTAGTTCCACTGATACAAAGTGGTAGCTCATGGTGGAGAACTATCAAGCACTAGAGTAGCGAAATGTTTAAGTAGAGGAGCAAATCTAGGTGCTACAAAAGGTGGTACCGGGATTGGGAGGTGGAATTTTACCTTGTTTGGTAACACAATCCAAGGCAATAACAGCCAGAGTCACCCGAAAAATGAAGAAGGTTGGCATTCCCCATCCACCAAGCCAGGATTCAATAGACCTATGCTCTGCCTCAAAGAACCACCCTAGTCCCTACCTGGAGTTAAGAAGAAACTGCACCTAGATTAGGAAGAGGAATCCCCAAATCCTAATGACCCTAATCAACTCTTTGAAGACCCCTCCACTCCCACCTTTGACATCCTAAAGTTAGCTAGTATCACCCAACTCGAGGCCTGCCTAACCTAGTTTGAAACCCTCTCCCTTAAGCAATGGCACCAAATCCATGCCCTCCAAAGTGCCAAATCTAAGCACAAACTTGAGGAAGTCCAATATTTCCTCATCCGGATGACCTTCAAACGTGACCAACTATAGTGGAAAATCCCGCTTAGAGCCATCATCAGGAAAATAAAAAGAACTCACAAATGGGCTCTTAATAATATAGTTTAAGATGTGGGCCTTTTGGATTGTCCAATAGGAAGGCTAGATGTTGACATTCATGGAGGGTGAATCTTCTCTCTCCAAATCTTGGGTTTTTTATTAAAAAAAGGGATAGTGGGAGATTAAAAAAAGGGAGAATGAATAGTACATAATTTGAGTTTCTCTCACCTCGTATTTTCCCCCTTTTTTGGAGACTTTTCAATTTTAGGTTTTTTCCCTCTCATGAAATCAGTTTTACCCAAAAGTTGAGCAACATACCACTTTCCCTCTCTTCTCTATACTCATGAATTTTTATCTCCATTGAAGCTCCCTAGTGAGAGTAATTAGGGTTTTGAGTGTTTTGCTTACATCTGTACTTTCTTCTCCATGTAGCTCCACATTTTGGGCAAAACACAGGTGCTCATCTCGATGCTGAATTTGAAGCACTATAGCATGATCTATTTAGTCCAAGGCCCCAACTTCTTACTAAGAAATTTGTAGATCCCTCTATCTAAAGAGGTGCCTCACTGACACACGAGAAAATGAAGATACAAGATGATCTGGAGAAGGTGAGATTTCTAACTATCATGTATCTTTATACGACACTGGACGATAGGGTGCATCAGGTCCCTGGAGTCCACCAGTGAAATCTTGGCAAAAAATTATGCTTTTAGTTGCCCTAAGTCTAGCATCTAGGGCCACTTTCTAGGCTTGGCAAAAAATGATGACAACAGCTGCCCTATCCGAAGTCTGGCATTTGGGCCCACTTTCTAGGCCAAAAAGTGGCCCCAGATGCCAGACTTGAGACATGGCAACTACAAGCATCATTTTCGGCCAAGATTTCACCGGTGGGGACCCGATGCACCCTATCATCAAGTTTCGTCGCTTTTTGATAACTCTAAGTTAGTTACTAAATATATTGTTTGATTTGACTTTGTCATTCAAGACATATTGTATATAGATGAGTTTGCATCAAGGCAAGGAGGAGCTCGACATGCGGATCAATAGAAGGATTTGGCTCTAAAGGAGTACATTGGAAATCTTGTTGCAAACTTGGTGGTCTTCCATAAGAAGTGCTCATCATGAGGGCAAGGGTCACTATAGCAGCTTTGGTGTCCTTCATATTAGGCATTTCTCTTGGGAGGTGTATCCATGACCAAGAGAGAATTATAGAGAATTATTCTTTGTTATTCTCATGTACTATTGAGAAAGAGAATATATGAGATAGATGGTGTATGAGAGCTAGCCTATTTCTATGAAGAAACTTTATATCTACATGAGAGAGATTGAGAGAAAGACTATGAAATATGAATACTATGTGATTAATTCCATTCAAATATTAGTATTCCTTTGCATTTATTTGGTTCTTTGTTGGTTTCTATGAAGAATATTGATGGGACCTAAAATGGACCGGCACTGGCTATAGCACTAGCCGGACCTCATGCTCATGATACACAAACACCCTCACGGCCTCGCAGACCAAGAGCGTCAATCTAATGCTAGAGGACAAACTGTCCTGAAGCTTAATCCATACGTTATAGTTTATAGCCCAACGGTTCCCTAAAACTCCTCAGAGGGAGATCCCAAAGTACATAGGCATAACGCCTCGTCACACACACATAGGAGGCACTCCACCAACTAATAGTCGGAGCCCCACTGCAGCTCTCCTACATCTCAGGGATTGGCCCTTTGATGCGCTGTTAGACATATAACACATACGAGCACAAACTCCTCTCAAGGTACTGATATTTTACGTTCCAGGATGTACCATTTCTCACTACAATTTCCCTTTAGGACCCAACGACTAACCTACAGCTTAGGACGTCCTCTCACGCTCATCGTTGGTCTCAACCTAAGGAAGACAGGTGCCATGCATCCAGGAGGTTTTTTTCTGATACCTTTTAATTATTATGCTTAATGCAAATCGTGTATGGCTATGTGCTCAGACAAAGGAAAAATCAGCATTGTGCATGGTTCATAAAACATTCTTTCCATGAATTTCACTAACGTGTGCTGCATTGAAAGGAGGCACCGAGCCATATGCTCATGCTACCATCCTCTTTATTTAAACCGTTTCTTATTTGCCAAGTGCAATGCATAAATCAGATCTTTTCTTTATCTTTCAGCATTTCAACCCCTTTTCATCCAACTTTTAGCATTTTGCATCATTGATAAGTTAGATAGGGTTTCTATGCATTTTCCCTTTTAAAAGAACGATAAATACGTACAAAACATAGAAACACAGACAAACCGAGGCCAACCTTGTGCTTTGCCATAGTTATACATTGCACAAACATAGATATACATTTTCTTAATTTTTCTCAGCCCATTTTTTATTTTCCCCTAATTTTAAACCCATTTTTCCCATTTTTAGGCAGTTTTCTCTATTTTTCTTTATTAAATAATGATTGAAAATGAAAATTGATTGTGGGCTATGGCCCTTAGGTTCATTGACAGCAAAAACTCAGATTTAGTTGGTGTGACATATCATATTTCTCATTTATATAGTAAAAAACACAATTTTACCCTTAAAACGCGTATTTTTCATGTATTTTGACACTAAATCCGGCCATGTAGCCTTATATTTCCTGATTTTCAGGTTGCAAATAGTTGAAACTCATGGCAAACAATGTCATAATGACCTTTCATTCCATATGAACAAAGTTTCATAAACCAAATAGCATAAAAAGACAATTTTTCTTTGTAAAAATAGCATTACCGCTTATTTTCAGGTCTCGGTTTCTTGGTCTTGATTACTAAACCTCAGGACTTCATACCTTGGATTCCGGTCCCCAACAAGAAACGAAAACCCCCTTAACTAGTACACAAACACATGTAGCATAAAAACCACAATACTCATAAAGGAAAGATATCACCTGGATAGGGCCATAAGAAGCTTCCGCGCAACAAAAGGCTCCTTCCAAGCTCTTCTTTGAACCTGTCTAGCACAAAACTAAAACAAGAAACCATTAGCCGCACCTGTACTAAACAGACAACTGGCCCTCTTAGCCTAATGAAATAAAGCAATAACGCCTCGCAAAACTGGCCCTCTTGGCCTAACGAAATCAAACAGAATAGCACCTACACATCCTTCCCTGGAATAGCCAGATATACAATAATAAGCTCCTTCCCAAGGAGGAAAATAGGCTCGTAGCCCTAAACTAAATGCATAAGATTAGGACCCATCCCTCCTGCATATATAGCAAGAGGCGTATGCATAACATGTTGTCTAATCAACCTATGGGTCCAGGATAATAACGGTAGATTGGTCTCGGCTACTCTTTGCATCACCCATATCAACCATCATCTGCCATATATTGCATGCTCTAATAACATTCCCCACAAGCAACTGGGTCCTGTTTCATCATTGATCACAATATCCAAACTAGGACCACAATTGAAGAAGAGGTCTTCCTCATAAGCAAGATTTGCCAATGAATCCGCAAACTGATTCCAGTAACGTGGAATCAGCTGAAAAGACACTCTCTCAAACTCTTCAAGTAGGGTCATCGCAGTCCGATGATACATACAGAGAATGGGATTCCGCACTGTGTATGTCCCATCTAGCTGATTCAGGATCAACTGGGAATCCCCTTTTACTAACAACTGACGAATACCACCTTGTTTGGCAATATGCAGTCCCATAATCAAGGCTTTATACTCCACCATATTGTTAGTGAATCCTACCCCGAGATAAGCAGCTAACTTCATCGTAACTCTATGTTGAGGATCTCGGATTACTACTCCAACACTCCCTTTTTTATTAGGGCCCCTGGACGCTCCGTCAAATATAATGTATACGTCCATAATGGGTTTACACAGCCTGCCATCGCGAACTCCTCTATTCATAATTATGGAAATCAAAGTTTAGCATGTTGAGAGGATGAACTAAAGGCTCCATCCCACCTTCTTCATTGAACTCAATAGGGATACTTGCCAACAGTCGTAAGCAGTGATGGCAGAAGACTTTGATCTCCCACACAAAGGTTCCATCTTCTTGCTCAATCACTTTGTATCCTTTGCTCTACCAGATAAGTTTCTCCTGATGGTATCTCTGTTCCAGATATGGGTGCTCCAAATGAGGGATTAACCACCCCATCAACCGGCTTTAAGCTCTTTTGCAGGTCTCAAATCATCCCCAGCATGGACCTGCAATTCATTTCTCTGTATTAGCATACTTAGAAATAATAAGGTTTAATCTTATTAAGATTAACCTTATTTTTAAACTCTACTCCATGTAGATCGGCTAATAGGGCCGTAGATCTATTTTTCCCTAACTTGACAATCTTGTAGGGGCCATCCCATTTAGGTTCTAGCTTCCCTGGAAACAACTGCCTACGCACATCGTAATAGAGGACTAATTGCCATTTTTTAAAGGTATATTTCTTTGCTCTGAGGTCATGCAACTGCTTCATCTGATGCTTGGCTACCTCTTGGTGTAATAAGCTCTGCAACTTCAGCTCATCCAGGTGGGCTATGGTTGTGAAACGTTCAAAAAGGGAATCCTCATCTCCCAAAGAGTGGTTAATTGCAAACCGTATGGTTGGAAACTCGATTTCAAGGGGTAACATACACTCTTCCCCATAAACCAATTTAAATGGAGTATGGCTGGTAGCGTGCTTGAACGTGGTATTATATGCCTATAGTACCACATACAATTTCCTGTCCCAGTCCCGTTTCTTCTCAGAGACTATCTTAGACAAGATCCCCACAAGCTGTTTATTAGTACTTTCAACTTGCCCATTTGCTTGCAGATTATAAGGAGTCGTTTTATTATGCTTGATCTGCCAAGCTTCTGTCAGGCTTTTGATCACTTTGTTCAAAAAATGGGTTCCACGGTCCGATACTAATTCTTTTGGGGGACCGAAACCGCAGATAATCTGCTCTAAAAGGAAATTTGCAGTCTCTTTTGCATTGTCCTGCCTCCTCACCCGCGCTTCTGACCATTTTGTAAAATAATCAGTTGCTACTATAATATACCTCTTCTAGGTAGTAGACGACGGGGTGATAGGACCCACAAAATCAATGCCCCACTTCCCAAACGAAAGGATAGCCATGATAGGCGTAAGTGGGCGTTTCCTATTCTCTCTGCTGTCATGCCTTTGACATGTGTCGCATCTCTTAACATACTCAAAGGAATCTTGAAAGATGGACGGCCACCAATATCCAGCTCGTAAAGCTTTCTACGCTGTCAACCGTCCCGCAAAGTGCCCTCCACATGCAGAGTCATGGCACTCTTCCAAGATGAAAGGAACCTCGTTAGGCATCACACATCGGCGATAGATATCATCAACACCCTGCCGATATAGTGTCCCTGCGATCAAGGAAAACTTCAATGCCTGTTGTTTGATTTTCCTCTTTTCAGACTTTGATAAACTAGCTCCTGTCTCTCCCGTTGATAGATAATGCGTAATAGCAGCATACCAAGATGGAATGGAAGCTGTATCAATTTTAAACACTTCTTCAATATCACTTACTTCAGCCAAAGTTTCTTTTGGCTCCCCGAAATCCACAAGGCATTCCACAATACCCTGCAACCTCGGTGGCTTACTCTTAATCTCATAATCGAACTCCTGCAAAGTGATTAACCACTTTGCCAAACGATCAGGCGGTTGTAGCTTGTTCATAAGCAATCTAAGCCCTTCCGCCTTTGTATAGAACACTACCTTTTCATAGAGAATGTAGTGCCTGAATTTCTTAGTCCCAAAGACCATCGCAAGACACAACTTCTCCATGTAGGTATAATTGATTTCTGAAATACCCAATTTTTGACTAGCAAAAGCTATCGGATGATACCACTTTTCCTCCTAGATTTGTGCTAAACAACAGCTTATACTATGCATGGTGGCTAGCTAAAAATATATAGAACACCTCACCTCTTTTAGGTGCTTTTAAAACGGGTGCTTTTACTAGCTCCTACTTCACATCCTCGAAAGCTACCTTACAAGGGTCACTCCATTCAAATGAACAGCTAAAGGATAATAAATTCATTAATGGTAACGTTCTTTCTGCCAAGGCATTTATAAACCTCCAATAATACCCTATCGACGACAGAAAACTATGAACTTCTTTTGGAGTGCATGGTGGACTCATAGCGACTATAACCTTGATCTTTTCAGGGTCAGTTGCTATTCCCACTGAACTGACCACATGGCCTAGCAATAGCCCATAAGGTACTCCAAAGACACACTTCCGTGGGTTAAGAGTGATACAAAATTGTCTGCAATGCTCAAAGCATTTCCTTAGAATAACCAACATCCTTTCACTTACAGTGGCTGCCCCCAGGTCATCAATAAATACTTTCAACTTATCTAGGGAGATGTCACCAAAGGTCTTGTCTATTGTTCGTTGCCATGATCTAGGTGCATTGCACAGACCAAAGGCCATCACATGGTACACAAAAGTACCAAAGACAATAATAAAAGTTGTTTTCAACTTGTCCTCTTCTGCAATTGCCATCTGGTTGTATCCTGCAAAGCAATCCATGAATGAATATATCTCCCTACCCGCTAATTGATCCAAAATCTGGTCAATAAATGGCAACGGGTAGTAATCCTTAACCGTCTGCTTATTCAGCTCTCTAAAATCCACACATAATCGCATCTGGTTGTTTTTCTTCTTCCTGATAACAAATGGTGAACACCATTCCGTGTGTTGTACAGGGAAGATTAACCCAACTTTCCTTAACTTCTGCAACTCCTCAAACAGCCCGTTCCTCAATTCAAAAGGCATACGCCTTACTTTCTGATGCACAGGATGGCTGCCTTCTTTTATGGGAATAGTATGAACAGCCAGGCTGGGAGAAATACCTCTCAGCTCATCATAGCTCCAAGCAAAGATATTGCAGAATTCTTGAATCAAGGACACATAGTCCTCCCTTTCTGCTGAACTGAGCATGGAACCTAATTTAATTTGCCGCGAATCATTCGGCGTGCCAAGGTCCAACTCAATCACATCCGCATCTCTTATCCTATCTTGCGGATCTATTGGCTCATTTAGAGTTATCTAATAGATATCCTCTGTAGTGGACCCCTCTTTAGATTCATCACTAGATGATGTCTCACTATTAGATGGATCATCTGATGTCTCTAATTTAGTAGAAGATAAAGGAGCTCTCTCACTTTGAGGAGACTCAGGGTAAGCATCGACTATTACTCAATTAGCACCTCTACCTAGAACCACTCGACTGGCAGGTATATCGACTTGACAGTCTGTTCGTAAGATCCAAGGCCTACCTAGCAAAACTCGATAGCTAGGACGTCCTGAAAATCTTATCACCCTAAAGTCCAAGAAGCATTCTACACTTGCAACTGTAACATGGACCTTAGTAACGCAACCTTCTGGTTGTCTTAGACTATCATCAGCCATTCTCAGAAGGGTGGAACTGTCTTTCTGGATGCCTAGACCCAACCTCTCCATCAACTCTGAACTCATGATATTGATAGAGGATCCAGTGTCTACAATGGCATGTTCCACCAATATTCCATCCACATAAGCTGGAACCCTAGGGCAATTCTTTTCAGCATGGTCAAACCAATCTTCCCCTACTCGTGCTATGCCCAAGGGTTCTACAATATACCCAATACGCAGGATCTTCTTAAATTCCTTGCGTACTCCTGGAGATAATTTAATCAATTGCAAGAGGTTCACATCTGGTTTAGCTTCGCAAAGAGCACTCACTAAATCAAAGTCATGATAAGTAGCCAAAGCCCTCTTTTCTCGCCAAACCATCCTCTTTTTTGGTCTTTGGATCTGTTTTGGTGCTTCTTTCTTAGCTCTTGCCTTCTTTCTTGGCACTTCCTCATCCTTAGGGTCAACTTTCTTGTCAACGGGCCTTAGCGGTCCCCCTTCCATGCTAAGACTCTGGACTTGCGTCCCCTTATCCCCTTGTTTAGGGTTTGCCTCAACCGATTTTGCATTATCTTTATCAACCTCTTTAGCCTTTTGGCCTCTTGTCACTACTCTTAAGTTAGAGGTTTCAGTATCATTGACTCGTATAGCCTCAAAAAGGCCGACTTCGTTGCCTTGTGGCAACTCTTCTATAGTTGTTTTTCCCCTCTGCAATATTTGTCTTGGTTCTGCTGCAAGTTATTTCCTTGCGCTCTATGATTCACAGGACCTGGCGGTTTACTCCCTTGTTGGAGAGAACTAATCTTACTTCAACAAGTAGCAGCTAAATGGCCCAATTTCCCACAAATATCACATTTAACATTTGGATAGTTTCTGGGGAAATGCTGTCCACCACACCATTTATGTCTGAATCTAGAGGGTCCACCCTCTTCAGGGCGTCGACTTCCTATCAGATTTTGTTGCTTCTTCAAGAAATTAACGTCAACAGCTATTTGTCGATATTGTTCGGAAATCATATCGGTATAATGCTTCATCATGTCCTTAACTTTGCCAAGGACATTAGATGCACTCAACTCGTAGCCTCAGTCATCAACCCGTCGTTCCATTGGCCTAACAATCTGATTTGGCATTGGCTGTTGACCCACAGGAACAACATTTGAATTTGAAACTTGGCCTCCAACATTTGGTGGAGCCAACTGACTTGCCATAGGCATAGTCACACTGGAAGGAGCTGGCAGTAAAGGTACATTCTGAACCATACTCCCTCTCCCATTGGGGTTAGTCATAGGCATCCCTTGACTTTCATTCGTCAATGATGGATTGCCGCCAGTTACTAAACCCCCATTAACATTCATTCGAGAGGAGTAGGCCATTTGTGCTTCTACTCCCTCTGCCCGCGTAATAGCAGTGTCTATATCTGCCAAGGCCACACTACTCAATTGTACTTGGATATTAAAATCCAACCCATGCAAAAAGTATTGCAATTGGGCAGCTGGTGGAATGGGAATGTAAGTTTGCAACTTACGAAATACTTCCTTCAACTTCTTGGCATATGCTTTCACATTCTCGTGAGGATCTTGGCGTGTTACATTCAAGACCCGCAACCAATATTGGCCTCCTCTTTCAGGGGCATATTCCGCTCAGAAAGCTGCATAGAATTGATCAATGGTGGTTATGGTTCTAGACTCTATGCTGTGATACCATACTGCAGCCCTTCCTTTTAACGTCATATTGAAGAACATCATGAGATGTCCCTCATCTTGGATGCGATAATTGAACATCAATCTTTGAAATTCACAAATGTGAAATTCAGCATCCTCTTCCGCTAACCCATTAAAAATGGGTAAGGGAACTCCTAAGGCTGGTAAATCTGGCGTCCCTGCAGGAATTGCAATAGGCTATGCCATGGTGACAATCGAATTAGCAATAGGAGCTTGAACGGGTGCCTTCACCCCCCCACTTGAAGTGGGTAGACTTGGTGGAGAAGAGGAAGATCCCAAAGTACATAGGCATAACGCCTCGTCACACACACATAGGAGGCACTCCACCGACTAATAGTCGGAGCCCCACTGTAGCTCTCCTACATCTCAGGGATTGGCCCTTTGATGTGCTGTTAGACATATAACACATATGAGCACAAACTCCTCTCAAGGTACCGATATTTTACGTTCCAGGATGTACCATTTCTCACTACAATTTCCCTTTAGGACCCAACGACTAACCTACAGCTTAGGACATCCTCTCACGCTCATCGTTGGTCTCAACCTAAGGAAGACAGGTGCCATGCATCCAGGAGGTTTTTTTCTGATACCTTTTAATTATTATGCTTAATGCAAATCGTGTATGGCTATGTGCTCAGACAAAAGAAAAATCAGCATGGTGCATGGTGCATAAAACATTCTTTCCATGAATTTCACTAACGTGTGCTGCGTTGAAAGGGGGCATCGAGCCATATGCTCATGCTACCATCCTCTTTATTTAAACCATTTCTTATTTGCCAAGTGCAATGCATAAATCAGATATTTTCTTTATCTTTCAGCGTTTCAACCCCTTTTCATCCAACTTTTAGTATTTTGCATCATTGATAAGTTAGATAGGGTTTCTATGCATTTTTCCCTTTTAAAAGAACGATAAATACGCACAAAACATAGAAACACAGACAAACTAAGGCCAACCTCGTGCTTTGCCATCGTTATACATTGGACAAACATAGATATAATTTTTCCTAATTTTTCTTAGCCCATTTTCCATTTTCCCCTAAATTTAAACTCATTTTTTCCATTTTTAGGCAGTTTTCTCTATTTTTCTTTAATAAATAATGACTGAAAATGAAAATTGATTGTGGGTTGTGGCCCTTAGGTATATTGATAATAAAAACTCAGATTTAGTTGGTGTGACATATCATATTTCTCATTCATATAGTAAAAAACCCACTTTTACCCTTAAAACGCGTGTTTTTCATGTATTTTGACACCAATTCCGGCCATGTAGCCTTATATTTTTTTATTTTCAGGTTACAAATAGTTGAAAATCATGGCAAACAATGTCATAATGAACTTTCATCCCATATGAACAAAGTTTCATAAACCAAATATCATAAAAAGACCATTTTTCTTTGTAAAAATAGCATTACCGCTTATTTTCAGGTCTCGGTTTCTTGGTCTTGATTACGGGACTGATTTCCAGCATGCATTTAATGCTCATCATCTTCAAGAATAGCACTCTTCATGTCTTCATTCATCCGGAAGCAATCCGGTCTCATCCAGACAAGCTTTCCTCCACCATTCTTCATTGTCTTCATCCACACAAGAACAGTCCCTTAAGGGAGAGAGAGGGAGGAGAGAGAAAGAATGAAATCAGAGATCTCCATTGAGGCCACCATTTGACGGGCGAGAGGCGGTGATAGAGTCAGCATCTAGGGGGGAATCAAGGCCCATGATCATTGGGGGGGTTGTTTGCAGGCTGGAGAATCCATGATCAAGGATTGAGCGCAAAAATTGGCACATTCTTGGCGCCCTCTCTCTCCACGCTTGCATCCCTCTTGTACATGAAAAGTTTCATGCTACATTAAGTTTTTGGGCTCCCAAAGGTCACTTGCCCATTTGGCCAAACTTTGGTCCACCCCTTCGCATCTTGACTGTTTCCTTGGCTATTTCCCCGCCCGGTGTCCAAATCGAGTGCTGTAAATTTTAGCGCGTCCGGCTTGACATCCCGCATTGGCCGGCAACTCCTGAGAACCTGCATGTCAGTCTAAAAAATTATCATAAATCAACAAGTGTTGCTCGAGTGCCTTTTAAGCACTTGACGCTTAAAATCGTCCTAGCTGGAGCCGCCGCCTTCGACGTTGAATATTTTTCCCTTGATATTCGTAATTTTTAGCTATTTTTAAGCACTTCTCGGCATCAAAACTCCGCTCTCAAATATAAAGAATGTATTAAAGATTTACTATGATAAATCCATGGGAGATACATCACATGATGCTACATGAAGATTTATTATTCTTGGTGTTCTTTTTCTTCTTGTGGTTGATTGAAGCATGAAGAACAAGTTTGTAGGTGCGACAATATAGATTTTCTTGTAGTACTTATCTCATTTTTATGGTATTCTCTAGAGAGATCCAAATTTCCTTAGCTTGAAGCATTTTTTGGTTTATTTTAAGCCTACTTTGTGTTGCTTGCTACCCTAAAATTTGGCTACTATTTTGAGGCATTAAATGGCGAGTAAGTGGTATTTTAGGGCTAGTTTAAGGCATATTAATAAGTCCATAAACACCTCCTTGAGGGTTTTGTATAGGTACATCTGTTCACTATCCAAAATTGTGTTGAAATTTAATATCCTTCTTATATTTATCAACATACCTTTCAAATAGCTTTATTGCTTGGAAAAGTGTAGTGGGCTTTGTACCATTACAACAACAAATAAATTGGGCTTCAATCAATATATGGACTTGTGCAATTTATGTCATCACTAATACTTTTCACATATATTGTCAAGTTGAGAATTTGGTTCATGTATTCTCTCTCGAACAAGCTATATTAGTCTAATTGGTACCACCTCCTAGCCAACCACTCCTCTCAATAAACAATTATACGATGCATACCTTGAAGTCCTTATACCCATGGATAGGCTGATTTTCACACTTGACATAGCGCCACCAAGTTTGTGCAAAACCCTCAAGATAAAGAGTTACAAAATGAATATTTTACTCATTTGTATTGGGGTAGAGATCAAATTAGGATTCCAATTTCATTGTCCAATCCTCTAGATCTAATGGGGGACAATGATTGCTCATTGTATTTAGTGAGGATTATCTTGTCCCAGATATCCTAATCATAAGAACCTTGTTGTCTTTTTTGGCACCCGGGGGGGGGGGGGGGGGAACCATATTACATGCATTCAAAGGATATTAGAAAACATTCTTTCCTTACATGCTATAAGATAATAAAATGACCCCTTTTCTTTTAAGAAACTTATGAACCTTTTTTAAATTGTAATTTAAAACATCTTTCTTAGATATAATTCTATAAGTTTTACAAAATAAAATAACCTTTCTATTAATTGCATGTGGTACACTTACATTTTTTAGGTGACTTCCTCAAGCTTGCTATCCATTTAAGTCATATTGGCATTGTAAGCATATTTTCCATTATATCCATGATGCCCATTTTGGCCATACTACCCATTAAATGCATGTTACCCAATTGTGACCTTGTTGTTAATTATATGCAAGCTTTCCATTGTGGTCATATTGCCCATTTTATGCGTGATGCTCATTGTGGCCATATTGCCCATTATATGCATGTTGCCCATAAATATCGTGCTATCCATTTTGACCATTAAGGGCCATTATAAGGTTGAAATTTACTCAAAAGTGGGAGTTGAATTATAATACAATGGTGCATACGAAAGGCACTCATCATAGGCACTTCACATCTATTATACGGTTCACCCACTTCCAAGCTACTAATCTGAAGGCCTCTACTCCCAATAATATTGTATTGCAAGTTTGAATTGGGAGGTGGGGTGGGATACCTCAAATCAAGCTAAGAGTTGACATTAGAGGTTGGAGTGGGCTATCTTGATTTGGTTCTATCTCTACTCTTTTTCTCTTGTGAATGACTATGGCCATTTCCAAAACAAGGATTGTGAGTCTATCCTATGTTTGTTGGGTTTTTGTGCAAGTCTAGCTTGTTTGTGGAAAATAACTATTTTCTTTGTCCCAAAAAGTACATCTTGGAGGGGCTATCCATGTAGGACATATGCTCAATGAGTTTATCCAATTTGGATACCGCTTCATCATGCTTGGAGACCATATCATTATACCTCATTGCATGGCACGTCTCATGTTGGCATAGGGTTGAGAACATCGAAGGTTTGCCATTTGATTGAATCTTCCTAAAATTTATCCCCATGTGCCTCTTCAACTATCAACTCACTAGCATTAGTAATCTCTCTCTATAGGTTACCCTAGGCCTTGCCTTTACCTTTGTTTCCTACCATTCTAGGTATAGTCAAATTAAGCTTTATGATAGAAAATATTTTGAAAATTCTATGATGCAATCATTATGACTCTCCTAGAGCAATTTGCACCATCTACAGTGACCCCTATGCACAAAAATGGCAACATCTCCTAGACTGTAGCTCTCATTGAGGACACTTTTGATTCAAATTTAAGGGAATGATTCCCTCTTCAAGATTATGTCTAGGGTTCTTTCCCTATTTCAATACAAGATTTTCTACAATAGCCTTTCTGTTACAATCTTGAAATATCTATACCCACTATCTATTCTGGCCCAAATTCTCACTCTTTGAGTTGTTTATTAGCTAAAAAGCCTATGAAAAATAGTGTCCAACATACATGACATATTGAGCATAATCCCATGTCTATCCGAGCATCAATAAACTCTGTAAGTAATTTGTATGAAGGCCTCAGTACCATACATATTACATTGACTACATATATTCCAAGTGCCATATATAGGTGTTATGTCAATGCATGTGCCTCATATTTGGGTAATTTCCATCAAGATTAGGGGTAAGCATAAAATATAAATGCACTACGTAGCACAAGTATTAGGATCCAAATCATCAAGAGGTAGGGCCAAGTGGTGCACCCCTTTAGGGTCTTAAGTGGTAAGGGAGAGTCACCTCTCTTTTGACTTACCACCTCACTTGACATTGGCTTTTTCATTAGCCAGAGTATACATGGTATGACATTTTTAATTGGGAAACTAGCATGAAATGCATTTGATAGAAAATAATATCTGGGCTTTTCATGAGATGCATGGAATGGACAATTGAGTGGATAAGAGAGGGAGGATTACCTTGGCAGTTCGTTGACTCACTGGATGCCAAATTACCCTTTTACAAATTTTTGGGCACTCTCACTAATCATCACAAGAAGTTAGACAACCAATGATTAGAGATTTAACAGTGAACTCAATATGATCAAGAATAATCAACAAACACATGACTGCATGGATTTTGTCAAGTACAATATATCCTCTTCAATGCATAAATGCAATTAGAGGGTGGGTTGTTGCAATCTTTCCACTTCAATGAATAAAGAGATCTTGATCAAGAAAACTAATAGAAATTTTAGGTGAGATTCAATGGTTTTGGAGGTCAATGGAGCTTCATTGGAGAAGGTTTTTCAGCTCTCTTTTGTGCTTGATCCACCAAGATTATCCCTCTTGATGATGAGAATCTTTAGGATTCAACCCATAATGCTTCTTGATGCTTGAATTAACCTCCATGCATAAAATCTTGACCCCTTCTTAGATTAGACCCATTATGGATGAGTGTTGGAGATTGGAGATTGATAAATCTTGAGGAATAAGAGATCTTGAAGTTGCAACCTGGCTCCCTACTATGATTTAGGGTTTTAGATCAATAAAGCTCCCAAGGTTGAGGAAAAGAGGTCAAATCTGTGAGCAAGATTCAATGAGTGATTTCTTAAATACTAGAGGAGCACCATACCTTAATATTGCTATTGGAAATGGAGAAAGAAGGTCAACTTGATTAGTCCAAAATGCATTCCAAATTTTGGGCTAGCTACAAGGGGCTTCCTCCTGGAGATGATGAACACAAGGGTAGTCTACTTGCTATGGAAGATGTGAAGAATTCCTACCCAATGGTTATTGCTTGAGATATTTGCCATGCTAAGTAGGAGAGAAGAGAGAAGGCTACCCTCCATTGAAGAGGAGAGAGAAAAATTTCTTTCAAAAAGTAATTGCCTTTTAGGCTTTCACTAACTCTTGGGGATCCATCTTTGACCAAGGACCTCCAACTCTTGCCATAGCTCCGGCTTCTCCTTCAATAAGGTTGCCATCTTATCTATAGTACTCCTTATACCTCAATAAATTAGGGTTTTATTGTTCTAAAAGGGAAATAAAATTTGACAAAAAGGACCAAAGCATTATACTCTAATACTAATTATGATGAAGAGGACTAGAGAGGGAGAATAGAATAGAGAGAAGATTATAGAGAGGATAAAAAAAGAGAGAGAAAGAGGGAAATGAAGCCATGAAAGTTGGAGAGAAAGGTGAAGAGACTTGATTATGCAATAATTGACGAGTTAACTAATTCTCTCAACATGTTATATACCTTGTTGGTGTGATGGGTATTTTCCCTATGCTAACCTCGTGTTTAACCCATTTATCTATGTCTATCCTACTCTCTTACATCATCCTTCTCTCTTAACTCTCCCCGGATTAAGGTATTTGACTTAATATTGACATTTGGTAAACTCGACATGAAAGCTATCGAAAGGGTGCAAGTTGTGTGATGCATAAGGTTCAAGTTCTTTTATAGGATCATGCAATGAGATGAAGCAATTGATGTATACTTTTAACATGTAGTCTCAACAACAACATTTGCAATAACAACAATGGATGCATGCTTCTATAAAATTAGATTTTGTAGTGGTTAAGGATTTGTAGGCTATGGAAAATGATTTAAAACAGTTTTACAACCATAGTGTTTTAGGTTACTTGAATCTGTATGTAATGAAAATGGAAAATTTTGGGATTGCATAGCTTGCACTAAACTAGTACTTTGTTTAACTCACTATGCACGAGTTAAAAGCATGCATTACTAAATTATACATGAAGGATCTAGATTAGGTTAAATTTAAATAAGATTTAAGAGAAGAGTTTTACTACATAGAATATGCTAATTTGGTTACTCACAAACCATTTCAAGAGTAGGTAACTACTCCCAACAAAGGACTTGTGGCCACTAAGTTGCTACATGAATTTCAAAGTAGATATGATCAATTGAATGTATCATATCAATAGGCTCATACTTTGTTCATAATTTTTTAGTGAGCCTGTCATATATAAGTCTAAACTCTGGAGCCAAGAGTGAGTTCTTGATAGAATATCAAGTAGTTAGAAATTCTATAAAGGGTTTAACTAAATTTTTCTAACAATCTTGCTTTAGTCTTCTAGATGTGAGAAAATGTGGATTGGTATATTAAGTCCTTAAATTTACTTTGTTGTTTTCAAGATTTGGTTTTGTGAGTAATCAGGATGATTAAAAGGAAGTTTTCTTTAGAGGGAATGGAGGAAGAGAATCTAGAGGATACCTGTGATGAAAAGCTCTTGATTTTCTTCATGCAACTAGAAATTCATCTTTATTTACATCAAGGATATGCTTAATATTTCCTTTGATTTGTAGGAGCACTTGAAGGATATTGAAGATAAATTAAAGGATTTTAGGGAGTTCTATGATAGACAAATGGAAGGCCTAGAGATTGAGAGATTTGTCTATTATAGTGATGTAATGGAAGCTACCAATGCTATTAGAACAACTTTGCAAACAAGTTGTAGCCTTATTGACGAGGAATTCAAGAAGTGGAAAGCAAATTTCCATTTTCATCAAAATCAACATCAATGTCTTCTTGTACAAAAGAGTGTTGGATTTCTTGTATATCTTCAATATATGGATAATTGTTCTTCAAGTACAATATAAGAGAAGCAGATAGAGGATATTGCAAGCAAAGATAAAGAAGTTGAAGAGGATGGGAAAATGTTTCAGGAGGATATTGAGAATCACTTAGTGTAAAGATTTGATATTGCTTTGTTTAAAAGTGAGAACATTACAAAAGTGGAAGAAAAGGACATAGAGCTGAGTGCAGAGATTGAAACAAGTACTCTTGAATGTGCCCCACTATTTCCCAATTATCTCATAAGTAAAAAGAGATATGTATTACTAAATGATGTTCAATACCTTTTTGATCTTAGAGAATATTACTTCTTGGAAATCCTTGCAGCATGCGGTCAAAATGATAAGAATTTTATAGGTTACGAAGAGGAATCACTAGCAAGTCTTGATGTTGAGGGAGATAATTTTCAAGATGGCTCTGTAGCCTTTCATTCATGTATTAATCAAATTGTGGAATATGAAAAGGGGGGATACCTATAGAGGAAGAGTTCTTACAAATTCAACAGACACTTGGTATTGATAACATGGGGTATGAAGAGAAATTAAAGTCTTGATTAGAGGAGAAACCAAAAAGTTTAATAAATCTTTATGACGATAGTCTTCTTGAAGAAGATGAAAACCCTAAGGTATGAAAGATAATTCTAAGATATTCATTGTGATTTATATTAGAGTATGTTATGCATTATAAACAAATATTATTGGATATTTATTTACTAACATCTTACACTATTGTAGTTTATTGTGTATATAAAATTTGAAAATGTAAACAAATTTCTTGGCAGAGCCAAGGGCTCAAGGCCATTGAAGCTTGACAAATGTCAAGGCCTTGGTCATTATATTGGAAGCTTAAATAATCAAAAAGTTGCAATTTATCATAGTAGGTTGTCAAGCCCTCCAAGCTTACCAATAATGGCTTAGAAATCTATCTCCAAGGTGATTGGATCCCAATTTTTCAATAGAGGTTCAAATAATATAATTTTGATAGAGAAGGAAGAAGCTGTAAGAGTTTTTGGCTTCATGCCTGGATACAATGGATCTAGGGTAGGATACTTTGGAGTTCTTGGCTCTTATTTGCTCTCTCATGTAGGAGATGCTAAGAATTTGAAGCTCCTTCTAGGCTATAGGAAGCAAGAGTTCCTCAAATGTAGAGGTCTCATTGAGTGGGATGAAACAAAAGATTCCTTTAGAGGACCTAGTGAATTGCTTGAAACTAAGGACTCTTCTACAAACAAACTCAGACTAAAATATATTAAGGGTTTCTTGAAACCCATCATTTTTCATCTCTTTGTCTAGTTTGTAAGTATTCTAAATATATTTGCTTTGCACAAGAGTTTAAATATCCATATTTTCTTCTTTGGGTAACAATGGATATAGTCCTTTCCAAAGATGATATATTACATGATGCGATCATGTCTTTAAGCTTGAATTTGTGCCAAATTTGTTTGTAGAACCATGAAAGACCTCTAATAAACTGTTTACTTTGTATTTTCCACCTCCATGTCTTATGTATCTAAAGTATTTTTTTCTTGCCATGCCTTGGGTTGACCATATAGATAGAGATTCATATTTCTTGATAAAATATAAAGCATGGTCGTATAAAATATGCTACATAGTTAACAAATAAAAAAATTCAATTAGAAAACCTTATATGAGTCAGACAATAAAGAGACATACATATGTAAACTTCTTACCATATAGTGAGTGAAGTGTTGATTACCCCAAGCTTCTGTCAATGCATTTTTAAAAATGTTCAATTGGTTTTTGAAGTCTTTGAGATTATCATCATTCCACTCAGTTTTATCACAATAAAAGAGTACTTTGTCTAGTGTTTTCCATATATTGGCTTTTCTATTCCAAGCTTGTTGTCCATTATCAGCACGATCCTTAATTGCATTATGTAGGCACTTCCATTGATTGTATCTAATAGTTGAGCCACCATTCCTAGAGCTTATCTTACCAAGTCTCCCCTGAAAGTCTAGGAACCTTCTAGCCTTCACTCCACTAATAGATGGCTTTTTGGGGACACAATTGCCATCCTTAGACTTTTGAAGATCTGGTTCAATAACAACATTACCACCATGCAAACCAATTGTAGATAATACTTTTTTAACATTTGTTATACCATCTATTCTAGCCGATAATGGCTTTAGCTTCCATGCAAATCCTATATAAAGATGAACAATCTTTTCAATTATCCTACAAAGCACATGAAGTGTACATATATGGGCATTTTCACTAAAGGAATATCTAGGATTGGCTTAAACTATGGATCCTTGTTGTGCCTAGAGGAAGCTCTATTCCAATTGCTTGAGTTGAACTCTATGGCTGGGGACATGCAATATAAGTAATGAGATCTAGAGTTGGATCCCTTTGATACATTGTACATACATTTAAGTGTCTTTAACTCACCAGCTATGTGCCACTCAATCTTATAGTTCCCATATCCTTCAATAAATAGCTCTTCTCCTACTTGTTGTCTCTTAATAACATTAGGTATTGGTGTTCGATGAAAAACCCAATACAATATATCAAAATCCTATGTATCTACTTCGAATGCTCCTAGCCACCAGATGTTGTGTTCCAATTGAACACTAAATGACATTGAGTGATTGCAATGATATGATGAAAGTGCTCTATTCATCAAGGTAATAAAGACTCTCTCTAGTTTTGTACATTTTAGATACTTAGCCACTCCTTGTGCCTCTTCTAATGACAAGTCATAGAATCTAATCATTAAACATTGTAGGGGGGACAAGTCAAGGAAAATATTGTTAAATTCATTGAATACAACTTTCTTTTTTTTGCCCTTGAAGATAGCCTTGATACAGAAAGGCTAACCCAGAATCTCTATCACTTTGTTATTCACTTTCTATCTAATAGTTCTAACCATAGATGGCCTTGGAAGTATGCAATTACATACTTGACCTTGCTTCATATTTGACTGTAAAAGCTAGATGATATGTTTGATACAGCAGGGATTCATGATGTAACTCCACATGAGAGGTTGTATGGTCATAAGCCTGACATTTCACACTTGAAGGTATTTGGCAGCATTGCATATGTGCATGTTCTTGATGAAAAGAGGAAGAAATTGGATCCTAAAACTGTCAAGAGTGTGTTCCTTGGTTATGCACAAGACTGGAAATCTTACAAGTGTTATGTATCATCTACACATGAGACATTGATTAGCAGAGATGTTGTTTTTTATGAGCTGGCATCGTGGTATGATAATCCTGTTGCAGTGGCTCTACTGATGGATTAGCCAGCACTAGTAATGCTAAAAATATACCTACAGTGAGTACATCTATGAGTGGTCCTATAGGTGATGGGTCACCTACAATAAGTCCTTGGTCAGGACACTTGCAGAATCGTACTCCTAAATCCATTGACACTGATATGTCAATGAGGGGGAGATTGGATAAGGAAAAAGAAAATATGCTTGAGGATGTGATAGGTCCACTTACAGCAGGTTATGAGTCATCCAGTAGTGATAGTTTGGATAGTGAGTTGGGCATTCCGTCTATTATGACACCTGGAACAAGGTAGAGTTGTTATGTACCGCCTCATGAGAGGCAAGCTCAGAGTGAGCTACAGTTACATAGATTTGAGAGAGTTAGAAAACTAATTGACAGGTTTACATACATTGGTTATCAGCCCGCCATGCATATATGGCTAGTGTGACAAGTTACAAAGAACCTACAAAGTTTGATGATGCAGTTATAGATGATAACTGGTGTGTTGCCATGGATGAGGAGTATGCATCCTTGGTTGAAAATGAGACATGGGAATTGGTTGAGTTGCTTGAAGGCAAAGTCCTCATTGGCTGAAAATGGGTGTATAAGGTTAAGTGCAAGTTAGATGGTTCGTTAGAACGCTATAAGGCCAGGTTGATTGCAAAAGGGTATGCATAGCAATATGGCCTTGACTATGAGGAGACTTTCAATCCGGTGGCTAAAATGGCAACAATCAGAACTGTCATTACTTTCGTAGCATGCAAAGGCTGGAACTTATGGCAAATGGATGTGAAGGATGCTTTCTTGAATGGTAATTTGGTTGAGGAAGTATATATGGAGCATCCTAAAGGCTATGTTCACTCAAATTTTCCTACACATGTATGTAAGCTAAAAAAGGCTTTATATGGATTGAAATAGGCACATAGAGCATGGAATGCTTGGATCAATAGTTATTTATAGCAACATGGATTTAGTTTGGGTGATGCAGATCACAATCTATTCACAAAGAAGACAGATCATAGATATGTGTTTCTAGTGGTTTATGTAGATGATCTTATCATCATTGGAGATGATGAAGAGGGCATTGCTGAAATTAAATCATGTTTACAAGATGAATTTAGAGTCAAAGACCTTGGTGAACCAACGTATTTTCTTGGGATTGAGGTAGTATCTACGCCTCAAGGTATATGGCTACTACAAAAGCAGTATGCTCATGACATGTTACAAAAGTATGGTATGGCTAAATGCAAGCCTATGGAGACACCTCTTGATCAAAATGTCAAGCTACAGATTGATGATTGGAATGACATAGAGAATGTGACGATGTATCAACAGATGGTGGGTAGCTTGATATACTTAACTATTATCCGTCTTGACTTATGTTATGTAGTGGGGCTGATTAGTCAGTTCATGCAAAAGCCTTGCAAAACACATTTAGATGCAGTCAAGAGGATCATGAGATATGTGAACAGTACTACAGATTATGTGTTGTTTTATGCATATGGAAAATCTCTTGACTTGACAAGGTTTACTAATGCTGATTGGGCTAGTTGTGCCTATGACAGGAGGTCAACCAGTGGTTATGCATTTGGATTGGGCAGCAGTATGATCAGTTGGTAGAGTAAGAAACAACCTACTATTGCATTGTTTAGTACAGAAGTTGAGTACAAAGGAGCTTCCTTAGCGGCTTGCAAAGCACTTTGGTTGATGAAACTACTAAAAGACTTGGGAATACAGCTAGAAAGCAGAATGAGATTCCATTGTGATAACCTTGGCAATGTTATGTTGGCTAGTAATCATGTCTACCATGCTAGGTCCAAACATATTGAGGTTCACTACTATTTCATCAGAGAAATGGTTCTTACAGGGCAAATTGACTTGATTCATGTGAAGACTGAAGACCACGTAGCAGATATATTTACCAAGTCTCTTGGTAAATAAAAGTTTATATATTTCAGACAGCTACTTAGATTTTATTAGATGGTTTGATCTTGAGGGGGAGTGTTAGAATATCAAGCACCTGTTACTCTTTAGTCAATTTATCTTTGTGTGTGACCGACATTAGCTGGATACAGTTGTACACGTGTGACATTCAATAAGTTGGTGTAGTCAGTGACTTAACCACAGTTAGTCTTGGTTAGTCATACCTATGTGTGTAAGTCTCTTTCAGTTAGTATGATGGAAGTATAATTGAAGAAGAACAACAATGAGCTGAGGCTCATCTTCCGCTCCACTCTATATCTCTCCCTCTCTTCCAACAATTCATTATCTAATCAGCCTTCAAGGGTTGGAGCACATTTTTGAGCCAACAAAGGGATGTTTATAGGCAAGAAGTCAAGTGAACTAGTACCTACAGCAATAATTACAGCAAGTTGCCTACATATCCAACGGTCTATGGATCAAAACCAAGTGGAGGAAATGGTTATAGACCAATGGCTAAAGCAAAACAAAGCTCTGCAACAAGGGCTAAAAAGGCACAAAAGGGATCTCAAAACAACACTTACAGCAAAGTTCTTTCAAATGAACAAATTAGAGACATGAGGGCCAAAGGATTATGTTTCAAGTGTGTGGAGAAAAGTGGACACAAGACCATAGGTTGAAATGCAAATCCAAAAATAGCAATCTTAACTTTGTCATCATCAATGAGCTGAATGAGGATAAAAGTGAAGAGGGGAATGTATTTCATGTGGAAGCAAACTCTATGATTGAAGAAATGCATGACGAGGATGAAGGAAATAATGATGAATTCTATTATATTGTGGATAGATTTCCTTTTGATCTGAGTGGTTCTTTATGTACAATCTCTCATGATGCATGGACTGGTTGTAAAGGAGAAAACACCCTTAGACTTGAAGGGTTGATTAATGGAAGAATGGTTCATCTTTTGATTGATACGAGCAGCACCCATAGCTTCATTAATACCAAATCTTTGCATGGGTTGAGATTTATTTCTCAACAAATGCAAGTGCTGTTGAAGATTCAAGTGGATAATGGAGCTTATGAATCAAGTAGTGAAGTATGCTTACATACTTCTATTACTCTATCTCCTTCATGTATTATGGAAGTGGACTTGATCACTTTGGAAATGGATCCCATAGATATTGTCATTGACTGCGATTGGAAAACCAATGGATATTTTTCTTTGGACTTGCAAAACATGATGATAGAATTCCAATGGAATGGACAACCTATAATATTGAAGGGCATTGGTCAAAAGCAAATGGAACTCATCTCTATGAAGAAGATGTGTAAAGAAATCAATGCGGGGTCATTCATATTCACTCTTTTGCTTGCGAAAATGGATGAAGAGTAGTCACCAAATAAGCCATCATCTTCTTCAAAGAAAAAGGATCCAAGAATGGAAGAGCTATACAATATCTTATTCATGAGTGCTTGAAAAGTAGCAGGCACATTTCAAAGCCCAAATGGCATGAACAAGAAGTGGTATAACCCTCTTTCAATCTTAAAGGTTGTTTTATACTCATCCCCTTCTTGCATTCGAATTTGATGATAGCTCAAACGAAGATCAATCTTGGTGAAGACCTTTGCATCTTTGAGCTCATCCAAGAGGTCATCAATGCGGGGAATCGGGTATCTATTCTTCACCATGGACTTGTTAAGCTCCTTATAATCAATGCACATGTGAAAAGATCCATCTTTTTTCTTAACCAAGAGCACAGGAGAGGCAAACAAAGATTGACTTGGCTGAACTAAACCCATTTGCAACAACTCTTTAACTTGTCTTTCCACCTCTTCCCTTTCAAACTTTGGTAAGTGATAGGGAGGTTTGTTGATGGGTTTTGTCTTGGGAAGCAAGTCAATAGGGTGGTCCACCTCTCTCTTTGGACGCAAAGATGATGGCTGCTAAAATAAATCTTTATATTTCTTTTTGAAACAGTCCTTGTATTATTTGATGATATCCTCATTTATAGCAAATCCCAGGATGAGCATTTAATGCATGTGTGAGAGGTCTTTTGACACATTACGAAGGCACACACTCTTTGCCAAAATGTCAAAGTGTTCTTTAATGGAAGATGAAGTGGAATATTTGGGTCACATTGTGGGAGAGCAAGGCATTCGTGTGGATCCTAGCAAGGTGAAATGTGTCAAAGAGTGGCCTGCTCCTACGAATTCTACTTCCTTGAGAGGTTTCCTTGGATTATCTTCATTCTATAGGAGATTTATTAAAAATTATGCTCATATGGCGGCTCCTTTTACTGATAGGTTGAAGAAAGAGGCTTTCGTTTGGGACTCCATAGCCGATAAGAGCTTCAATGAGCTGAAATCTCTATTAGTTTTAGCACCTATTCTTGTATACCTGGATTTCTCTAAGGAATTCATTATATGTGTGGATGCTAGTAGAAGAGGAGTTGGGGCTGTTTTCTATCAAGACCATGGAGTTATAGCCTATGAAAGTTGCAACCTTGATGATAAGGAGCGTCAACTACATGTCTATGAACAAGAGATGTTGGCAATTTTACATGCTATCAAAAAGTGACATCACTATATATATGGTAGCCATTTCAAGGTGAAGAGCAATCATCATGTGTTGAAATACTTCCTTTCCCAACCAAAATTTTCCCCTAAATAAAGGAAGTGGCTAGCTACTCTTAAAAGCTATGATTTTGAAATATCCTATACATGAATGGAAAAGATAATGTTGTGGCAGATGCTTTATCATGTATGTGGGCATGTTCTCTATCTTCAATTTCAATTGTACATAAGGATTGGATTCATGACATCCAAGAAGAATATTTGATTGATAAGAAAGTATCAAAGATAATGAAGGAATTTCAGTAAGGAAAAGGAGAAGAGTATCCCAATTTCAATTGGCACAACGATCTTTTTATGGTATCATGGTAGAGTCTACTTGACACCATAATCTTCTTTCAAAGACCATATTTTGCATGAGATGAATTCTTCACCTTTAGCGGATCATCATGGGCTATTCAAAACATTTGACAACATCCATAAGAGCTTCTATTGTAAGGGCATTTTGTAGGATGTGAAGGATTATGTGATGCAATGTCTTGCATGTCAACAAAATAAAGACTCATCTCTTCTACCTGCCGGCTTACTTCAGCCACTCCCTATTCCTCAAGGCAAGTGGACTGATATCTCGATGGATTTTATTATGGGATTGCCTACAACTAAGCATGGGTGGAATAGTATTTATGTGGTAGTTGATCGGTTGAATAAGTTAGCCCATTTCATCCGTATTAAGGCCCAATTTACCGCAAAGCAAGTGGCTCAACAATTCATGGAATGTATTTTCAAGCTTTATGGTTTTCCAATGAAGATTGTGTTCGATCATCGTGACACTAAGTTTATGGATAGCTTTTGGAGGAGTTTTTTCTCTTCAATGGGGAATCTTTTGACTCCTAGTACTGCACATTACCCACAAATGGATGGGCAAACCGGAAGAGTTAACAAATGGCTAGAGGTTTATTTGAGGCAATTTTGCCATGAGACACAAAATACATGGGACCAATGGCTCCATCTTACGGAGTTTTGTTACAAAAATACTTACCATATAAGCATTGGAATGTCTCCTTTTGAAGCTTTATATGGCTACAAAGTACAAGTACCCTTTGCATTGTTTCATGACAATGTAAATCCACAAGTCCGTGAGGAGTTGGAAAAGATGGAGGCCCTTAAGAAGCAATGCAAGGATAACTTTTTCAAAGCTCAAGAGACAATGAAGGTTTATGCGGATGAGAATAGAAGACATGTAGAGTTTGAGGAAGATGAATGGGTATTTTTGAAGGTTCCCAAGTCACGTTATTCTTCTCTTAAATGAGGACACAACAAACTTGCTTATAGGTTTTATGGTCCTTATCATATTGTCAAGCGAGTTGGGGATCTTGTTTATCAACTAGATTTATTAAAACACAAGAATCCATAATGTCTTTCATGTGTCTCAACTTAAAAAGTATGTGGGTCCTCAAATTTAAGTTCTTGAAGAACTACCTCCCTTGGATGATGATGGTTTGATCATATATGAGCCCAAGAAGATTATTGGCAAGCAGGAGAAGGTTCTAAGGAATCGTATTCTTATGGAATACCTAGTCAAATGGAAGGGTTTGCCTATTGAAGAGTCTTCATGGCAATAAGCATCATATTTGGAACAATTTCCATGGCTTAAGCAAGAGGATAGTTAAACAGGGCAGTAAACAACTTGCTATTTTACATTTTTGTCTAAAAGCAAATTGTTCCATTGGCATCAAAATTAGGTTTTGAAGGAATGGCTAGATACTATATGTTTTCCTCTACATTTTTATATCTCACATGTGGAAATCGGCCACTTCTGCTTAAGATATGGCCAATTTTGTACTAGAGCCTCTTTTGGACAGTTTACATCAGTCTCTTCCATTTATATGATCCTTCTTCATCAACTTGTTTGATCTTCATCAACATGGAGCTTCATTGCAACATGATCCCAAAGGATTCAATCCATCTTTGTGATCAAATTTATAATTTGTTCCCAATTCATCTTTGAGGACAAAGCTCTTTTAGGCCGGGACGGCTTGTAATAAAGCATAAGTCAGCTTAGTCTAGACTAGGCTAGGGGATTAAGTATAAAAGGGGGAGATGTAACTTGTGAGGGATCTTTTTACCATTTTCAAACAATACATGCTTTGAGGTTCCTTCCTCCCACCAACTAAGAGGGTGCATGCTCTTAGCTACCAAGATATGGGGTACATACCATGTCCCACCTTGACATGAGGTGAGTATTCATGTTGCAGCTTACATCTATGATTCTCAGCCTTCCATGGAAATATATTTCATGCCTAGCTACCTTGGCTATGGATTCCTTGCAAACATGGTGTATCTCTTTGCAAGTATGGTGTAATTCATAAATTTCTAGTTATTTGACTTGCTGTGAGAACTATTTTATTACATGGATACTCTTGTGTGAGAGGGAGATCTTAGTCTAGGGACAGAGGATCCTGGCATACTTAGTCTACTTACAAAAATGCTAATAAGGATAAAGATTTCCATTATTGTGGCAAGCATGGCCGCATTGCAAAATAGTATTGGAAGAAGTAGGTTGATCAAAAGGGTAGACAACAAGGTCACTATGCATCTTCTAGTCATGTAGAGTCTGAGACTGGTGAAAGAATCTTTGCTATGGCTCATGTACATAACAAGGGCAAGCAACAAAAGGAGAGTCTGATGATGTTTGGTATATAGATTATGGTGGCTCAAACCACATGACATCACATGGCGAGTGGTTTGCTAAGGTGAAATTAGGTGCTAATGGCTATGTATGTACTAGAAATGATTCTTAGCATGACATAAAACACACATGGATTGTTCCTTTAGTTATGCCTGATGCAAAGAAAAAGCACTTGCATGATGTATTCCATGTACCATCAATTACCAAGAATCTATTATCTGTAGGTCAGATGGTTGAGCAAAACCTGCAAGTACAATTTAATAAAGATGGATGCTTCATAGAGGAGTATGTCAGATGATGTAGATTAGTTGCTAAAGGCCAAAGACACGGTAGGATGATTACATTGGATGCAAACATACTAAATGGAATGCTGCTATGTTCGCTCATGATGAGACAAGTATCTGAGACATTTATATATGGCATAAATGGATTAAACATATAAATATTCAAAAACTAAAAAATATGCAGCATAAGGATCTTGTTACAGAGCTACCAAGGTTTAAGTATGTTGACTAGGGATATGTATACTTAGCATGTCAATTTGGGAAACAAACCAAGTTTCTGTTTGCTAGGAATACATGGAATAACAACAGACCTTTATAGCTGGTGCACTTAGATGTCTGGGGACTTGTGCATAGTGCATCACTTGGTGGGTCTCGATATACTATGTGACTTTTGTGGATGACTATAGTAGGTACACATAGATACACATCTGAAAGCATAAAGATGAGGTATTGGACAACTTTATGGATTTTAAATCTCATGTTGAAAAAAAGAGCTTAACTATTATATCTCATGCTTAGGATCTAATGGTGGTGGAGAGTATGTCTCAAAGAAGTTTGATAGATACTTAGCAAAGCATGGATCAGGAGGCAATTGTGACTAGTAGCTATACTCCACAGTAGAACAAAGTTTCTAAAAGAAGGAACAAGGTAGTTATGGAGGCAGTCACGGCCATGTTGAATGAGAAGGATATGCCTTTGTCTTATTGGGCTGAAGCAACACTTTGGGTTGTCTATATTATGAATAGAACACGTACTATAGAAATACATGAAAAGGCACCTCATGAGCATCCATATGGCTACAAGCCTAACATACAACATTTGAAAGTATTTGGTAGTATTTCCTATGTTCATATTCTAGATGAAAAATAGAAGAAACTTGACCCTAAAGTAGTGAAGTGTGTTGTCATTGGATACTCATAGGAAATAAAGGCCTATAAGTGCATTGTTCCGACTACACGAGAGATATTGCTTAGCCACTATGATGTCATATTTGATGAGTTAACATCTTGGTATGGTGCTAAGCACGTTGTAGTATATGATGACACTTCATAGAGCACATATGCTAAAAATGGATAGCATGGCACTTCTTCTATCATTGGACCTATTCAGGATGTGTTTGGTAATGTAAGTCCTTGGACAGGCAGGCTACACAACCATGGGTCTCCATCCACCACTGACATGGATACATCAATGAGGGGGAGAGATACAAGAAATGAGAAGGTTTCTAATGTTTTTATAGGTCCATTGACTTCAAGATATGACTCTAGTGAGAGTCTTGATAGCAAGTTTGGCATACTTGTAGTGGTTACATGTAGAGTTAAGCAGAGATATGTACCACCTCATGAGAGAGTGGAATCTAGTTCACCTCCATTGTTGTTGGTAGAGATTATAGAGAGAAAGGAAGCTTGTGGATAGGCTTACCCAGAGTGGATATTCATCACTGAGACATTATGCATACATGACAGAAGTGTTGAAACACAAAGATCCTTAATCTTTTGTAGAAGAAGTTAAGGATGAGAACTAGTGCAAGGCTATGGATGATGAATGTGAGGCTTTGCTGAAAAATAGAACAAGGGATTTGGTTGAGTTTCCTGAGGAAAAAATGCCTATTTGATGCAAGTGGGTCTATAAGGTAAAATGTAGGTTTGATGGCTCACTAGAGAGGTATAAAGCCATATTGGTAGTGAAAGGATATGCCTAGCAATATGGGCTAAATTATGAGGAAACCTTTAGTCTAGTTGCTAAGATGGCAACTATATGGAATGTTATAGCATTGGTTCATCCAAAGGTTGGAATCTTTATCAGATGGACGTTAAAAATGCTTTCTTAAATGGTGATTTGAAGAAGAGGTTTATATGTATTAGTGAGAGGGCTATGTGCATCCCAACTATCCATCGTATATATGCAGATTGAAGAAAGCATTGTATGGATTAAAGCAAGCTCCACGAGCCAAGAATGCTAGGATTACCTCCTACTTGTGCAAACACTTGGATTTCAACTAGGCAATGCTTATCACACCCTATTTACTAGGAAAATAGAGATATAATATGTGATTTTGGTGCTCTATATAGATGATTTGGTGATCATAGGTGATGTCATACAGGGCATTGATGACATAAAAGCTATGTCGTAGAAAGAATTTTAGATTACACACTTGGGAGAAGTCAAATTTTTTCTTAGGCATTAAAGTTATGGGTACACCTCATGGGATATGGATGATACAAAAACAATATGCACAGAATATGTTGGACAAGTATGGCATGTTGGAATGCAAACCCATGGACACACCACTAGAGAAAAATGTAAAGCTAGCTATTGATACAGGAAATGTGATAGAGAATGTGACTATGTATAGATAAATGGTTGGTAGTTTGAGCTATCTCACTATCACTAGACCAGACTTGAGTTATGTAGTTGGTTTGATAAGCTAGTTTATGTAGTAGCCAAGGAAACCTCACCTAGATGTTGTGAGGAGGATTTTGAGATATGTGAAGGGTACATTGTCTTATGGACTATTTTATGAGCATGGTAAGCTTATTAATCTTATAGGTCATTGTGATGCAAGTTGGGATGGCTGTATGTATGACAAAAGATCACCAGTGGATTACATTTGGTCTTGGAAGCAGCATGGTCAGTTGGAGTATTTTAAAAAAACTATTATGACTCACTCAAGTACAAAAGTAGAATATAGGGGTGCAATGTTGGCTACATGTGAGGTTGCATTGCTAGTTAAGTTGATGGATGACTTGGGGATTCATGTGGATAAACTAGTCAAGCTATATTATGATAACATGAGTAGTGTGCTTCTGGAAAGCAATCCAGTTTATCGTGCTAGGTTAAAGCACATAGAGGTACATTACCATTTCATCAAAGAAATGGTGCTTGGACGCAAGATAGACCTCATACATGTGAAGACTAAAGACCAATGGCACACTCTCTCTTGCCTCTATCTCTCTCTCATATTTCTAACAAGCCCATGTTCTAAAACCTACATTCTAGTGGGATGCCACAATAGATTTGGCTTTTTAATGGCTTAAGTGCATGCTGCAATGGCTTTGATTCTAATCCCCTAGATTGGAATAAGGAGTTTCATGTCTTTCTGGATGTGTCAAATTGTACTATCAGAATTGTATTGATGCAAGAGAATTTCAAAGGTTGGTTTTGGCCTATTCATTATGCTAGTGGTGGTTTTCTATGACTAAAAATAATTATTCTATCACAAAATGATAATGTTTAGGGATGATCTATTCTATCAAGAAACATGCAAAGGTATTTTCTATGCATACAATCTTAACATTATCCTCTATGTAATTATTTACACAATCCATAACCTTCTTGAATGATCTGATGTTTATAACTTTATGTGATTATTGTATGAGTCTAGCTATGCTTTAATCTTTTCTCTAGTTTATTACATGTACCTTAGAATCCATCTTGCGATATGGAGATGCACTTTTCTTCTTTTGATGTCCTCTGAAATATATTTTGCAAGAACTTGTGCAAGGAGAATTGCACTTTATGCAATAATTCATGCAAGATTTTTTTTTGGGTAATTTACAATGCAATTACCTAATCGATTTCACCTATTATGATGTCATCTTACAATGAAAGCTATCTTGTTTGTTACAAACATCACAACTAAACTCATACCAAGGCAACTATCAATCGCGCAATTAATGTGCTGCATGTGAATATGATTTTCACCATGATAATTATAACCTATGATTTAACAATAGAGCAACTTGGGTTTGGAGTGATGTCTTGATTCCAGTGGTATTTACACCTGATAAACCATTCACAATTGCAGTGCCATCTTGATTCGAACCACCATCCACACTTGCAGGGTTTCTGGCCATCCTTGTGGAACTACGCTTCGGGGCCATACTCGAAGACGCGTGTACGAGAGATAGAATTCTCGCACTCTCCTATGCAAAAATTCTCATCGCCTCTCCTTGAGTGGAGAAAAGATAATGAAGGGGAGGGGTGTATTTTTCAGAAATATTAGAGGGGTGTGTGACCTTCCTTTAAGAGGGGGAAGGAAGACGAAACTCCAAAAGCTTCCCCCCTCTCTCTCTCTCTCTCTCTCTCGCTCTCTCTCTCTCTCTCTCTCTCTCTCTCTATGCGATGATGATGAGGGGGGGTTTCCAGATGACGAGGGGGGTTGCTGCCATCGAAGAGCACCAGGGGGGAGGGGGTGTTGTCTAGGGCCACGAGGGAGGGGGCACTGCCTTGCTGACGACCAGGGAGGAGGGGGGGCTTCCCTTTTATGGTGGAGGAGGGAGGGCTTCACAAGGGGGGAGACATCCATTGAACAGCCGCCATCCACCCTCCACCTTGGGGGCTGCATGCCCCCCTCTCTTTACTCACACACACACTCCCTCTCCCTGACATGCTATTGGCAGGGAGAGAGAGGAAGAGTAAAAAGAATTTAAGTTAATTTTAAAAAATTAAGAAGGGGGGCGTTCTCATGCATGGGGGGCACCAGGGGGGGAGGAAGAGAGATATTACATCCTCTCTCCCTTAAAGGAATCGAGATGTCCTCATCTCGAGAAGACTTGGGGATATTGTTGGTTGAGAGTATTTTCATCCATCCAGATGGCATCCTCTTCGGGATAATCTTTCCACTGGATGAGGTATTCTCTCAAGGTCCTTGATCTCAAATGCCTCTCCCTAGCATCTAGGATTCTATCAGGCCGTAGATCAAGGACTCCTTGGCTAGGCATTACAATTTGCTGATCATCAAGTACATGATTCAGATTAGGTAGATAATTTTTCAATAGGCTAACGTGGAATACATTATGATTCTTTAGAGTTGCGAATAGCTGTAGTTTGTAAGCATTAGGCCCTAGGAACTTGATGATCTTATAAAGGCCACAATACCTCGGAATTAGCTTCTTGTACTCTCCCAAGGACAGTGAACTCTTTTTAGGGCGTACACGGATGAAGACCATATCATCTTCGACGAAGGATCTGTCTTGCCGTTTCAAGTCAGTGTAGGCCTTCTGTCTATCCTTGGTAGCTTGAATGTCTTGTCTTGTTGATTTGATTTGATCATCCATGTCTTCCAGCATCTGTCTTGAAGCTTCTACCCTCAAAGTTGGATCCCAGAAGTTCAAAGGGGTATGACAATCATGCCCATACAATGCTTGGAAAGGGGTCATCTGAATACTCTATTGGTAAGAAGCATTGTAGGCAAACTCAACCAGTGGTAAGTATTGAATCCACTTTTTGGTTTCGCAACAGCAGTATGCCCTAAGCATATCTTCAATGACTTGATTGACTCATTCTGTTTGTCCATTAGTTTGGGGATGGTAAGCTGTACTGAAACAGAGCTGAGTTCTAATAGCCTCAAAGGTAGCCCTCCAAAAGTGTGATGTGAAAAGAGAATCGCGATCACTAATGATTCTTCTGGGTAACCCATGAAGTTTGAATATTTCCTTGATGAATAATCCTGCGATCTCTAAGTCGTTATAGTTCGTCTTGATAGGAATGAGATGTGCGACCTTGGTGAGCATATCTACTACAACCACAATAGAGTTATATCCTCCCTGAACTTGGAATAGGCCAACAATAAAGTCCATACTAATGAACTCCCATTTTATTTGTGGAATATCAAGTGGTTGCAATTTTCTAGGCATTTTAACATGTTCTGTCTTAATGCATTGACAAGACAAACATTCCGTGACATATTTGAGTACGTCTCCCTTGAGCCTTTCCCAAAAATAGCTCTTCCTGACTGTGTTAAGGGTCTTGGCATAACCATGATGTCTTGAGAAAGGGGAGTCATGGGCTTCCCAAAGTATCTTCTGCTTGAGAGTTTGGCTTGCAGGGATACATAATCTTGTCCTAAAGTAGACAAGTCCACTATTGATGGAGAATTCTTGATACTTCATCTTTAGCTTCGGGTCTTGATCCTTGATGGGGATCTCCCTTAGCATTTTCTAATAGACTGGGTCATGATATGCCTCTTCTTTTGCTAGCTCAAGAATCGGGTTGTTTGGCATTGATACCTTTGTGGCTAGAGACCTTGCTGTTGATGGATCTTGCAAAATGAGAGAATTTAGAGACTTTGATCCATCGACATTGCCTTATATTGAGCTTATTCTGAGTGAAAATCCATTTAAGACTCTTGTGGTCCGTTACTAAGGAAAATTTGTTACCTAGCAAGTAATGTCTCCAAAGTTTGAGAGCATGGATGACAACCAACAACTCCAAGTTGTGGGTAGCATAATTCCTTTCATGGCTCTTCAATTTTCTTGAAGAATATGCTATGGGATGACCTTCTTGCATAAGTACACATCCTAAAGCAAGTGAGCTAGCATCAGTTACCACTTCAAACTCCTTACTAAGATCAGGAAGTTTCAAGATGGGTGTTGATACTAAGATTTGCTTTAGTTTGTCAAAGCTAATCTGTTCAGCAGGTGACCATACAATTGCTACTTGCTTCTTTAGTAGATCAGTCAGAGGGGCTGCAATCAAAGCATAATCTTTGATGAAAATTCTATACCACCCTGTCAACCTGAGAGAGCTGCGTATTTCTTTGACAAAAGTTGGTGTTGGCCATTCCAGAACATCTCTGACCTTAGCAGGATCTACTGAAATTCCTCCTGTTGATACAATGAATCCCAGATATTCAATATATCACTTGAAAAATGTGCACTTCTTCTTCTTGGCATAAAGCTTGTGTGCTCTCATTGTTTCAAGAACAATGCAAAGTTGGGTTCATGATCCTTTTCCTATTTTGAGTAGACTAGGGTATCGTCAAAAAATACGGGTACGAAGTCATCAAGATAGAGCCTAAAGATATCTTGCATTAACATTTGAAGGTAGCAGGAGCATTCGTCAGCCCGAATGACATCATTAAGAATTCGAAGTGTCCATACCTTGTACTGAATGCAGTCTTCGGAATATCGTCTTCCTTGATCCTTATCTGATAATACCCAGATTTGAGATCTATATTTGAGAAGACCTTTCCTCCTCGAAGAGGTCAAGTAATTCATCTATTCTTGGGATGGGATATTTATTTTTGATGGTTGCTTGATTCAACCCTCTGTAGTCAATGCAGCGAAGTGTTCCATCTTTCTTCTTTTGGAACAACATTGGAGCTCCCCATGGTGAGCTGCTAGGACGGATGTAACCTTGATCTAACAATTACTTGCGTTGCTCTTTCAGTTTGATAGCTTCAAGGATGGACATCTTATACGGCCTCTTTGTGACTGGTGCAACTCCTGGCACAAGTTTGATTTCGTGGTCAACTTCCCTTTGGGGGGGAAGTTCCATCAGATCTTCAGGGAATACGTCTGCGTATTCCTTTAACCATGAAGGTTCTTCTCCAGATTCTTGATTCTGATCTAGCTTATTTAGTTTAATCAAATAGATAGGTAGACCCTTTTGAATATCTTTTATTATTCGTGTTGTTTTGCCAACTATATTTTTGGCTTACGAGCCTCACCTTGAGTCGTGACTAGTTCCCCTTCAGAATTGCGGAAGGAGAGTTGACCCTTCCCACAGTGGATGTGGGCATCATTGGGTATTAGCCAATCCATTCCAAGTAAACATTCATGGACACCTGGGTTCATTACCCATAATCTCACAGAAGTTGGCTTTCCACGCAGTAGGAAATTCACCTTAGCAATTTGCCTAGTACAAGTAACCTCACAATCATTTGCTAATTCCACAAGTAAAGTAGGTGCATGTATTGTGGCTATCCCTAATCTTTTTGCATAGCTTGGTGAAATGAAGGAATGTGTACTGCCACAGTCAATCAAGGTTTTGAAGCTTTTACCTTGATATTCTGATGGAGTTTGAATCACTGAGAATTGGCAATTTGGACCCTTCTTGTGAAGAGTGGCGTGAACCGTTTCTCTCTCAATGTCAGCATCCATGGATGGGTCTTCTTCATTGTCCAGCTCCTTGTTGGAAATACTAGAGGTCCTTCCTCTGGCCATAACAGTGGTTCCTTGGCCATGAACGGCTCTATTTTGACCTTGAAATTGCCCCCGGCGATGTCCTCTGCCAAGCTTGGGATACTCCCTCTTGAAGTGTCCGGGCTTGTTGCAATGGAAGCAATGTGGGTTGCAATCATTTCTTTGTGTTGGAACAAAGTTGTTGATAGTATTGACCCTAGCTTTCTTTCTCTGGCCCTGATTCTGACCCTGTGCTCTCTTAGTCTGAGCCTTAGACATGCCCTTTTTCTAATCTTTGTAAGGCTAAATCCTGTTGTTCCTTGGTTTGGTCTGCACCTCCTGTATTATTGGAGCAGCTCGAATGAGTGCGTCTTGTAGGTCCATTGGGCGCATTGATTCCAATCGAGTGTTTGTGGGTGGATTCAATCCAACACAGAATTTTGACACCTGTTGTGTCGTATCCATTGGGGGTGCATACTTTAGGAGTGAAACGAACTTCGAATAATATGCTTCAAGGGATAATCCTAGCTGCTTCAAGTCATAGAATTCATTCATCTATTGTGTGCGGTAGGTAGGTGGCAAATACTTCCGTCGCACAGCTTCCTTAAGCTTATCCCAAGTGACTATCCCCTCCGAGATCGCTTGGTCTCTGCACCACTATTTCCACCAAAGTCTTGCTTCGCCTGTAAGCTTAAGTTTGGCGAGCATGGCTTGATTAGCAGCTGCAATTCCTACTGCCTCGAAATAGTCCTCCATGGACTCAATCTAGATCTTTGCATTAGCTTGAACAATCCTTTCCTTGGTATCAAACTCGGGTGGCTTAATTTGTTTGTGAAGGAATTTCTTCTCTTGAGCCATAGTTGGACTTAGTGCAAGAGTCAGATTTGGAACCTGCGCTTGGGATTGCGTCTGAACAATAAGATTCTTTATGTTAACATCTTATCATACATTTCCATATTATGTTAATATGACTAGCATAGCTTTTTAGCTAAGTGATTTAATCAGTTAACACGTCAGTTAACATTTATGATCAAAATATATAATTGTAAAAAGTCTTATTTATTCATGAAGGCATAACCCCTGGAGTACATTTATTTTGGATAAGTAGGACAGGCTGATCGATACATCAGTTTGGGAAAAATAGGATTGTGTTACAATCGGCTACAAGGACGAAATAATAATATGGAGTGGGGGTCATGGATTTTCAGGAAAGATAAGTCATAGGAAGCTTGGGGTATCCCTTCCTTTGACACCCGTTCTTCTCATTTTGCCCTAACACTTTGATTCTGTTAGTAGAGATCACCTGGGTCACTTCTTCATAGACATGCTTATTTTGCTTGACTTGCCGACCGCTAACGTGAAAAGTTGCATTTACGTGAGCTTCCACAAAGATGAATAGCTTCACGATATTTAATTCCTTCATCCACTTGATTCTCTTCAAGTTGGTCTGAAGGTACACTAGTCGGTGGACTGCTATGTAGTATATTCCTGAGTCTCCCGTCCATCTCCATTCCACATACAGGGGCAAAGGATTATAGATGTGGTCCAGAATATTCATCATGCCAAGCCTCTAACGATAATTCGAAGCATGCATTGCGGTCATGAACATGACCTGGAACACCAAGAACTTGCTCCATGCTTCGTGACTTTGCAACCCAGCATCCATAAGTGAGTAAAGAAATGTTTTCAATAGAAAACATTGCTCTATTCTATTCACCTTCCCTTGTTTATCCCCTTATTCCCTTTATTTTCCTCCATTAAGTCCCCTTGTAATCCTTAGATCTCGTTGGTTCGCTCTGATGCCAACTGTAATGTGTCCTCTCATCCACTTGTGGGACATGTCTTAGCAGCCCATCGGGAAGATAGTCTAGAAAGCGCCACCTGCCACTCGCAAGGAATGTCATAGGGTTTGCGATCTAGGTCTTCCCAAGTCTATCTTGAGTGGAAGTATCCGGTCGTTCCCACTTAGGACCGGACCTAAAGTCAGGGTTTCTTTCCTATCAGAAAAGTCTCTAGGAAGTAGCTAGCGTCGAGCTCCAGATGACCCACTTTGCATAGGAATAACAGAGTCGAAGCGGATTTATGTTGCACTTGGTTCATGGAGAATGGAAAATGAGAGGGATGCGAAGCTCAACCTCTCTGCCTATAAGGCATAGTCCCATTCCGCTCCCCTAAAACAACGTAAATCGGGATTCTAACTCTACCGACTATAGGTCTTCATAGTTTTGTTATCACATCTTTTCAGAAAAGTTCCGAGCTAACTGGGACCACCCTTCCGTAGGATGGACCCAAGTCATGTCCACTGCACTTTCATCGGGTTGCTTAGTTATCTAATTACCTATCACATTATGTTTGACATGCAAAAGCAGCTTCCTTAATTAGTCAATTCAAACACATGCTTCTTCACGTAACTTAGGCACTGACACAAAAACAATGTTAAGCAAGTTCCTTTTTCAAATATCTAATCTTTATTTATCATAGTCTTGGAATACATCAAGTATCATGCTCGAAGGCTATCCCAATAATCAACATGATTGCTGCTCCAAGTTTCGCCCGTAGACTAGTACACGGGCCTCGAGATCCCATCTCGAGTCATGTCAGCCTCTTGTGTACATTCTGAAGGCAAGGAATTTACAGCCAGAGCCTCCCCTAGCACCCACGCATCCTCCCACTCCAAGCAACATCCACCACAGAGAGACATCTCGTAGCGGGTTCGGTCCATATACCCGGCACGGCTAACAATCCCCTTTTCCTTGAATTAGTTCCTTGAGCAAAGAAGTTCAAACAATGTACCTAAGTGTACAATCACGATCATTTTAGAGGTCATTTGTACGGCCAACTGCTAAGGTATGATTCCTTCTTCCGGAATGCTCCCAACATTCGATCTTGGATCATTCGCGACTTGGCAAGATTCTAGGGGCTTGGGAAGCTAGATTTCTTGTTTCCCCTTTTTCTTTGGGTTCGGGTTTGTACCCTACCGACCCTAATTATCATTACCTTAGGTCTCCTTATAAAATAAATCATGGACAACCCGTCGTCCTTGGTTGATCAACTTGCTGGTTATCTCCTAGATCCCTCGAAGTACCTATGTACCTTTATCTTTGATCTTAATTGATCAAGATTGTTTATCCCCTTGACCATGGTTGGTCAAGATGGTTCTATTTAGAACAATTCCTACTCCGTCTTAAGTACAATCTTCTTAGGCCCTCTTAATAATGGTCACATGTACTAAACCTTTACCTATCCCTCTTGAAGTCACCAAGGACTTTGACATGGGTCTCATGGATCTCAGTCCCATTTGGTAAATTACAAACATCATTGAATTTTCCCAACAACTTTAATGCATGCAATATAATGCCATGCCTTCATTTCAATGCTTACAATTTTGATATAATCCGTACGATATTTTATGCCACACATGTGAAGGTATTTTCTATGCATGCAATCTTAACATTATCCTCTATGTAATTATTTACACAATCCATAACCTTCTTGAATGATCTAATCTTTATAACTTTATGTGATTATTGTATGAGTCTAGTTGTGCTTTAATCTTTTCTATAGTTTATTACATGTACCTTAGAATCCATCTTGCGATATGGAGATGCACTTTGCTTCTTTGGATGTCCTCTGAAGTGTATTTTGCAAGAACTTGTGCAAGGAGCAATGCACTTTATAAAAGAATTCATGTAAGATTTTTTTGGTTAATTTACAATGCAATTACCTAATCAATTTCACCTATTATGATATCATCTTACAACGAAATTTATCTTGTTTGTTGCAAACATCACAACTTAATTCATACCAAGGCAACTATCAATTGTGCAATTAATGTGATGCATGTGAATATGATTTTCACCATGATAATTATAACCTATGATTTAACAATAGAGCAACCTGGGTTTGGAGTGATGTCTTGATTCCAGTGGTATTTACGCCTGATAAACTGTTCGCGGTTGCAGTGCCGTCTTGATTCGAACCACCATCCACACTTGTAGGGTTTCCGGCCATCCTTGTGGAACTACGCTTCGGGGCCATACTCGAAGACGCGTGTACGAGAGATAGAATTCTTGCACTCTCCTAAGCAAAAATTCTCGCCATCTCTCCTTGACTGGAGAAAAGATAATGAAGGGGAGGGGTGTATTTTTCAGAAATGTTAGAGGGGTATGTGACCTTCCTTTAAGAGGGGGGGAGAAGAAACTCCAAAAGCTTCCCCCTCTCTCTCTCTCTTTCTCTCTCTCTCCCCCCCCCCTCTCTCTCTCTCTCTCTCTCTCTCTCTCTCTCTCTCTCTCTCTCTGTGATGATGATGAGGGGGGTTGCTGCCGTCGAAGACCACTGGGGGGGGGGGGGCTTCCCCATTTATGGTGGAGAAGGGAGGGCTTCACAAGGGGGAGAGAGGGCCGCTGAACGGCTGCCACCCTCCACCTAGGGGGTTGGATGCCCCCCTCTCTTTACACGCACACGCACTCTCTCTCTCCCCGACATGCTCTCGACGAAGAGAGAGAGGGAGAGTAAAAGGTATTAAGTTAATCTTAAAAAATTAAGAAGGGGGGCGTTCTTATGCACGGGGGGGCACGAGGGGGGGGAGAGATATTGCATAGGAGTTGTAGTTCAAAATAAGGGTTGGGGATAAAGAGTGTATAACTCCACTTCCAATCCTAGTTAATACAATGACTCCACCTATAGTCAACTTACCCATATATTTAGGGGCTTCTTGGGGGGGTATCATTTTTTGTGCATTTGTCGAGAGTGGCAAGCGTGTTAATTAAGGAGAACACAGGGTGGTTTTGACTATTTTACTAACTTAAGCATAAACTAAAAAGGAAATAAAGTTTAAGGTAGAGATGACTTACTAAAAATGAATAAATATTTATTGACCTAAGTAAATGAGACCCTGTGTTTATTGACTTGTGGGAATGAGTGGTACCAATAAGAGTACCTCGAAGAAGGGGTCAAACGATAGTGAGAAGAAAGAAGAAGACACAAAAGGAGAGAGACACAATGGTGATGATTTCACAGGTTCTAATAACTTTTTCACTAAAATAGTAGGATATAGGATAAACCAAGATCTCATTGATCATACAATAGAGGACCATAGTATATATAGTCTTTCAGAATATTAGGGTCTTAGTAGACTATTTGCTAACCTAAAAGAGCGGGTTCCTATCTTCAAGGATCTAGAAGAAGTGCTAAGAGTGTTATATATGGTTATGAGAGCACCTATGTGACTTAAAGATCTCACACAATATTCTGGTCATTGGGATGATGATCCTGATATACATGTTCAAGAGTTTGAAGTGACGTGTATAGTGAATGAGATTAGTGATGATGATCAAAAACTTCAAATATTCCCAGCAACTTTGAAGGATGAAGCAACCTTGTGGTATGGTAACCTTCCTATTGCCACACACAAGCATGACTTACATAGTGTTAAGAGATGCATTCTTAACTAAGTTTAGGCGGCAAGGGTTTCAGGACTATTTAGGATTAGAATTGGATTATTTAGTCCAAAACCTAAGAGAAACTGTCAAACTTTACGTCAAAAAGATGGAAAAGTTAATTAGAAAGATGCTCCTTCAGAGGATATGCAAAAATGAAAATTAATTGAGGGACTACAGGAAACTGTTAGGGAGCATGTAAGCCTTAAATGACCAACTACTTTGGCTGACACAAAGATAGAAGCATGATCGTGGGAGGAAGTGCAATTAGAGCAGTTATGGAGGAAGGGGTAATACAATAACCCATGATTAGTTCCCTCAAATGTGTTGTCCTCCATGGTAGCTAGTACACCGTATGTAGGAGCTCCACTTGCTCCTCAGGCTACATATATGATGAGTGCGGGTGTGACCCCATCATTAGTGCCATATTCAAGATTAAATCCTTATTTGGTGCCCCCAATATACCCACCACCATCGACAATTACTACATCTATAGGACAAAGTCTATATGAGTTTAAGGTGGTTGAGCTAATAGCCAAATCTTTGGCACATATGACGAAATAGTTTTTAGTTAAAGTGAACCCCAATGTGAAGGGAGTCTATAATGTTAGCCAACCTACTAGTGCAACAAGATCACCTCAAGCATCTAGTCAACAGAATCCCACCCCACAAAGGTCTAACACCTGGTGTGGGAAATGTCATGGTTTCAGACATTTAGCAATAGAATGCCCCACACCAAGTAGAGTGGTTCCTAATCTGCCAAGAATTTTATTTTGTGGATATTTCTTGTAAAGTAATCATGTGGTGGATCAATTTTGGTTTAAGAAAACTTATTTATGACAACAAGTAGCCTAGATACAAACAAATTATAATCACATGGATAATCAAAATGTGACTTACCCGATAGGACCTCCTAATAGACCATTTATGCTAAGAGGTATGCTGACCCAAGGGACACCTCTAGTGCCTAGAAATCAAGGACTGGAAAGATATTCTAGAAATGAGAGGAGACCTTCACCATATAGAAATCTTAATTTTAGAAGAAATAATAACACAAGAATAAGTGTGGTTTTCTAGAGATGTGAGCAACATGGACATTTGGCTAGGTTTTGCCCAAATGAGTAGAAAAGAAAGGATTATCTCCCCTTATATGTGCCAAATGTGGCCATGAAGGCCATTATGAGAAGGATTTCCTAGGGAAAGGTACATCTTTACAAAGCCAAGATAAGGGTAAAGGTAATACTAACCTAGATGCAAACCTAGTAGAAAGCATAGAGGATTTGGAGGAAAGACCACTTAGGAAAAATCGTGTCACCTTTAATTCAAATATAATGATTGGGGCAATCACTTGATCAAAATAAAACCCAACAATTATTTAATATAAGGAACATGGTCCAAGTTTGACCAAGCCTAATGATGTTTTGCTTAAAACTCCAAAACAGGAGAGATCTTTACCAAACCATTCCGAAGATCATGATATAGAAAAATACATGACAGATTCACCACCTAATTTGGAAGATCAACCTTCTGTGCCCATTCCTTTAAATTCCCCAAAGATTAAGGAAGGAGTGACTCCATTTCCTCAAAGACTGAGAGCATAAAAAATAGTTAAATATAGTGACAAGGAGAAAGGAAAATCTTTTGATGTATGGGATGAACTAGAAAGTTTACACTTTTCTATTAGCTTGAGACAATTACTAGAAATTTCTCCTACTTATAGAAGAGAGATATATCACAGATTAGTATGGCGAAGGGCTAAAAGGAGCAATCCTATGACTAGCTTACCAAAAACAAAAGTTGCTAATCCCGATAAAAGTGTTTCATATGTAAGAATCATGGATTTATTCTTGGATCCAAGAGCTCTAGTTATAGATATGGAAGCACATGATATTTGAAGCTCAGTTGGATGGCATGGCAGTAGTGAATTTAATGACAGAAGAAATGATGCTTAAATTATGGTTGAATGACAAGAAGGAGATTACAAGTATTGTTCTACGTTTAGCTGATCAATGGAAAGTGATGCCCTTAGATATCTTACATCAAATTCTAACTGTGATCGTGGGATTGAACTTTAGCATTAACTTTTTGGTAGTGTGACCTATTCAAGGAGCTATTTCTTATCCAATTCTTTTGGGAAAACCTTGGTTGTTGTAGTCTTGGTGTGACCAAAGCTGGCACAAAGATATTATAACCATTGGACCTAGGTGTGATCAAGTACAAAAATTGAGAGTTGTGGTGGCTAGGGAGTTTTTGCATGAACCCATGGAGAAGAGCACATATACAAATTGACTTGGTGCCTCTAGACCTGAGAATGAATTAAATGAGAGCTCAAAAGACTAAGAAAAATTATGCTTGGTTATATAGGGATCTGTGTCATAGAGCCTCGTCAGAGATAGGGATAAGACAACAATCAATATGGTGCACCAAAAGAATGTTGCAAAACCCTTGGGAATGGGGGAATATTCTGTGCACTATTCTTTGGAAGATGACAATGATAGTGATATAGCTAATTGGTTGACAACGTCTGATAGTGCTCTATCTGATCTATTAGAAGTTTTTGTGGATGAGGAAAATGTGGAAGAAGAATGGGAGACTTCTAATCTTGATGTTGGAAGCTTAGTGAGGGGGCACACAAGGTTACCTGTTAAGGGAATACAAGAGCATGATCACGCCCCATATTTCTTATTTGAGTTTAATTCTTGAGTCATTAAACAAGAAGAAGAATAGGAGGATGAAATAGAGGAGACAAGTGATGAAACAGATACTGAATAATTTATAACAGTATCAGAGATTAATGAAATGGTAACAGAGAATCCACCTATTACCTTTGCTCCTATGGATGAGATTCCATTTGGGTTGGATCAATTACCTTCGTCTATTCAATGGCTCTACTTCCATTTTTGGAGAGAGAGAGAGAGTACAAGAATCCCATAGTAATAGGAGTTGTAGGTCTTTCCAATCTCTATCTTGTACAAAGAAGATAATGAAGATCCTTGAATGGTAGAATTGTTTAGTGTTATGTTACAATATTAGATTGGGAAGAGAAATGGGAGGTTTAGTTTAGTTCTTACCATAAAGTAGTGGAAGTAGAGCATGAAGGGTTAAAGAACCAGAAGTTGGCTCAATCCTTATAGTTGTATTATAGCAAAGAGATGAATAATTTAGAAGATATTGTGATTCAGATTAAGAATTTTACTGAAACATGTGTTACAAGAGAAGCAAATCATGGAACAAGTACAATTTCAATTGATGGACCAATTAGCTAAGAGGGATGAAACAATTAGTGCTTTGCAATCAGAGGAAAACTTAACCTACAAAAATGGAAGAGTAATGATACCTACTCATAGGGGGAAGGGGGACTACAAATGTCCCTTGGCTCTATCATCAATTACGTCTATTAAATCATCCCAAAAGGGGAGTGCCATTAAAAGCAAGGATGGGAAATTTATCTGCATGAGTAAGTGAAGAGTGGGGTATGAAAAAGATTTTACCACATCTTGCTGAAAAGATTATGGACTTTACAATTTATGGTGATGGGTTTGAACCACCTCTTTCATGGCACGAACTAGTGGCTCCAACAAATTTTACAAAGCTTAAGAGGATTGTTCACTGTTTAGGTTAACATATACAAGGAGAAGCAAGTGAAAATCTTCATTAATACTTAAATTATAGCAAAAGAAATGGAGATGGACTTATCATGATCAGTAATATTTTAAGTTTCATAATTAGATTTTACAACATTATTGTCAAAATTTGAATGACCAAAGTAAGAATAAATATACAAGAACAAGGTATTGTTTAAAGGATTTGCAAGAATCAATGGGGAGGCAAGATGTGTTAGATCATGACATGGTTGAGATCACCGAGTTTTCACAACCAGAGGAGTCTTCTAAGGCATTAGTTGTGTATCAAACGTCTTGCAAGCCTCCATCTCAAGATCCATCATCCGAGGTTAATGATGTGCAATCTACAAGAGTGGGTAATCGGCTATCTCATATACCCATGATGAGATCTACTAAAGTACCTATTATTGGGTTTAGATAGCTTATGTGCACAATTTCGAGATTGAAACAACATGTTTTTAAGTGGTGCCCAATAAATTTCTATTATTGGGTTGTCAATTACAAGGTGTTTCTTTGGAGAAATTACACAATGTTCTTAAAAAATACTCTCATGTGTTTTTCTTGATTTGAAAGGCATGAAACCTGAATTGTGTCAACATTATATTGATATTAAACCTGGTGTCAAACCTATACGCTAGCGTCAATGGCATACCAATCCTAATATGTGGACAAAGTGCATGCTGAAATTATTAAGTTGTTAGATGTGGGTTTTATCTATCCTGTCGTGTACACTGACTGGGTTTCACCCATAATCATTGCTCCTAAGAAAAACTCTAGTAAAGTTTTCATATGTGTGGATGATTGTGCACTAAATAAGCACACTCGTAAAGATAATTTTCCTTTTCCCTTTTCTAACCAATTGTTAGATCAGATGGCAAGCCATCAATTATACTCTTTTATGGATGGGTTTAGTGGATATAATCAAATTCTCATTAACCCCGAAGATCAACCTAAATCTACTTTCACTACAAAGTGGGACATTTTTGCCTATAAGGTAATCCCATTTGGTTTGTGTAATACGCAAGCTACTTTTTAGAGAGCAATGATGGTAATTTTTCAAGATTTTTTTATTAAATGGATGAAAGTCTTCTTGGATGACTTTTGTATACATGGTGATGAAGAAAATATGGATGATCATTTGGAAGAGATGTTCCAACATTGTGAGAGTACATGAGTCTCTAGAAGAAGTGTGTTTTTGGAGGAGTGCCACGTAGCATATTATTAGGCCATTTAGTTTTGAGTGATAGTATTGCAATGGATATGGCAAAAGTATAGATAATTGATGATTTACCTACATCACAAAACTTGAAGCAATTACGAGGGTTTCTTGGTCATCTAAACTTTTATCAGTAGTTTATTGAGTCATTTGCAATAGTAGCTACACCTTTAACTACCTTACTCAAGAAGAATCAACCTTATGATTGAAACTTAGATGTATCAAGCCGCATTTGAGAAACTAAATATTAAGTTAGTAGAAGGACCAATTTTGGTCTCACCTGATTGGACTAAAGAGTTTCATATTCATACTGGTGCTTCTATGGATATAGTGGGAGTTGTTTTGTGCCAAGCAAATGATAGGAATATCAATAATCCAATTTATCATGCTCGTCATAATTGAAGTGATGTAGATAAAAATTATACCATAGTTGAGGAAGGGTTCTTATCTTGTATTTTCCATTACTAAATTTTGATATTATTTATTAGGCAGCAAGTTTATCTTCTATGTGGATCATGAAGCATTGAAGTACTTGTTAAATAAACTCGAACTTAGTGGCCAAGTAACGAGATGGATGTTGCTTTTTCAAGAATTTGATTTTGAAGTAATTACTCGTGATGGTCAATCACATGTTCTTGCAAACCATATGTCTCAGTTAATTACTAATGATACTGAGAAGGGTGTAGATGATGACCTACCTAATGCTCAATTGTTTGAAGTTTCTATCACAATACTAGTATGCAGATATTGCAAATTTCATTAGTACAACTAAACACCCACCAATTATGACTAAGCATGAATGCCATGGTATTTTATTGTAGTCATGATCTTACGTTTTGATATTAAGCTATCTATATAAGTATTTTCCTCGTGAGGAAATTTAGCAAAGGTGTGTTCATGAAGATGAGATACCATGGATCTTAACTGTATTACATGATGGACCTTGTGGTGGCCATTTTGTAGGAGATTTAACAACAAGGAAAGTGCTTTTTGTTGGTTATTGGTGGCCTACATTATACAAGGATGCATATGAACATTGTGGAAAATGTGATAAATGCCAATGTACTGGGAGACAACTAAACATTTTGCAATGCCATCAACCCCTATATTAGCCCTTGTACCTTTTGAGGAGTGAGATATAGATTTTGTTGGTCCAATTGATCCACCTACATGATATCATTCTAATATATATATTTTGGTATGTATTGATTATGTAACTAAATGGGTGAAACCTAAAGCACTTAAGACTGATCAGGGCAAGGATGTCACTCTATTTCTTTATGAGAATATTATGACTCACTTTGGCTATCCACTAGAGCTAGTTTGTGATCTTGAATCTTATTTTTTGAATAATTTAATTTTAAAATTGATGGATCTCTATAAAATCAAACATCGATAGTCTACCCCTTATTATCCTTGACCCAATGGAAATGTAGAGGTTACAAATTGTATTGTGATGACAATCTGAACCAAAACAGTAGTTGAGAATAGACATGATTGAGATGAGTGCTTACTAGAGACACTCTGGGCATATCAGACCTCCTACACGGTAACAACTAATGGCACACCTTTTACTCTGGTTTATGGGACTAAAGCTGTATTTCCTAATGAATTGGAAGTTCCTAATTTGTGTGTTGCATTATCTAATCATATTGGAGAGTGAGGATCTCTTACTAATCACTTGTGTAAGTTAATTAAGCTTGTTGAGGATCATATGTTTGCTTTAGAATGTATAGAGTCATGTTATAAATGATGAAAAGCCTGGCATAATAAATTCTTGAAGCTTAAAGACTTTCAAAAGAGTGATTTAGTTTTATTGTATGATAGTCATTATTATAAATTTCCAAGAAAACTTTGTATCTGATGGTTAGGCCCATTTCAAGTTAAAGAGGTTCATGATAATGGTTCAATGGATATTCAAGACTTAGAGGTAGTACATGAACCCTTTTGTGTTAATGGTCTTCGCTTGAAACCTTTTGTGACTTAATTGGGAAGTTTGGATCACATGATGTAGATAAAATCAACCTTCAATTATTTCTTCTTGCTCATTTTGGTGTATTGTTTTGTTTTGTACGGGTGGGGAAAATTCTTCATGGGATGTAAGTATGGAGATTCTATGGATGAATACCCTTAGACCTTGCCTTGATGCCAATAGTTCTGATCCTATACATGCGAGACTTTATAGTATTCCTTGATTTCAAACACATGATAGGTTTTTGTATGCTCCATAGAGTGAGATGTGTTGTGGTGTACATTCTATGACTATATTTTGTTTACAATATCACCCCCAGTTTAGTTTTCAACCATGTCAAAGGTATCTTTACGTACACACTCGGTTACTGTGTTGATAGTGTCGCGGACGTATTTTTGACACTATGGTACCACTGCCATGTAGAAAGCTATTGGTTACACTTATCAGTCTCATGATTACACTAGTGTTTTAATCCCTGAGCCTAGTATTCATCACTGTATTGGATGGATAGAGAAAAATAAGAGTTTGTTAGATATCAAGTTGTTGTCTACCATATGACTCCATTGTATTTAGATCTTGCATTAGATGATAATTGTCCTTATTGGGACAATATTTTTCAATACATGGATGCAAGAGTAGGTTGCTCTTTGGGATATTTACCTATAGCACCCATGCCTTATGTTGATGATGCAGCTAATGCACCACTCCATGAGATAATGGAGAATTCTAGTGATGCACCTAATAGAGAATCTATGACCTCTAATGTGCATGTATTGGAGGCCATTCACAAGAGCATCCTATAGATAGTAGTTTAGTTGAAAGGTTTGAATTTTGATAGTGTTGATGATTTTGGGTTATGTTTATTATTTGTTTTAGAGGATCTTAGAGAGTGCAAATTTAGGTTTAGACCTTTTGTTTTTTTAGATCCTATTGTGTTTATTTTACCTTATTTTATTTCAAAAAAACATAAAAAACCAAAAAAATAAATAAAAACAAAACAAATTTATAAACCCTTTATATATAAAAAATCAAGACTTATTTATGCTTTCTCATTTTAGGCTTTAGTGCACTTTAGTTTAGTTAGTATCCATGTAGTTAGGTAATTAGTTGCATGCAGGGTTGGGATATGCCTTTAGTGCTATAGGTTCATGGTAAGGCAATTTGGTTAGGTGATCAATTTTCTAAGGGAGTTTCACTCTTTATTGCTCTAACCTATTAATGGTTTAGTGGCTACTAGTTGAGTTTTGTGTAGATTTGATGATGATTATAATTTGAAAGCTGCTACGACGTGCTTATTTTGGCTATACTTTGGAGTTGCAATGTCATATTTATGAACAGGTTGTTTAGTTACTTGACCTAACACTATATATGCTGTTTTTCTAAAAAAACTACATCTTAATTGGTTGGACTAATTTAACATTTTGGAATAGATAATTCATGGAAAGAAGCCAAACTTAATATACCTAAACACCTACAAGATTAAGTATGTAAGTGAGTTACATCAGTAAGGGATGGGATAATAGCACTAAGAAGTGATCTAAGGGGGTGGTATGTGTGCAAGACTTAGTAAATTTCATTGTATGTGTGGTGAATGATTAGGAATCTGATAAAGTTTATTACCTTTTGTTTATCGCTCCTTTCAACAATGTTGGGTAGTTAGGCAACAAGATTCTTTGCACAAAATTTTGACTAGTAATAGAGTGGATGAGATATGCTGCACTGGTGGGTATCTTTGTTTATCATTTGCCCAAGCAGAGTGACTCATATTATATGCTAGATTAGATTCCTTGAGCGAAGCTGTTGAGCTAAAGTGTTTGAAAGTTCAATTTAGTGATGAATTCCTAGCCTTCTGGTTGTTTCCTTTATGAATATCGACTTAAACTAAATTAAAATAACTCAATATCAAAAGAATCTATCTATTTATTCTTCTAAAGCAAGAAGAAAGAAAGAAAGAAAGACTAAAGGGTTGAAAGGAAAAGAAAGAAAGAAAGAAAGAAAGAAAGAAAGAAAACAACCAAAAGAAGATAACCATTGCCTCCTCTGAGGTCCTAGTAGGTTGTAGGGATTTCCTTGATGGGTGCCTTGGCATCCGATGCCTTGTGTCTCCTCTTTGGGGTGGGACCTTTTGGGAAGGAGAATAAATATATATACTCTTTTGTCTTTGAAAAAAAAACGAAACAAAAAAACTAAAAGACAGAAAGAATGAAGAAAAAAAAAGACTATTGGGAGTTAGGGACCATTAATTGGTTGTTCTTGTAGAACATAGAGGGCTATAGGAGTCCGATTTGGTATTGTAATGTTAGTTTTCCTTATTTGGGTCTCTTTTTTAGGTATGGCCCTTCTTAGTGATGCTATTTTAGAAGCAATGTTTCTAGTAGGAAAGTGGTGTAACATTTTCTTGCCCAAAGGGATTATTGTTGCTTATGGCTCTAGAAGGACCTTGTTCTTCAAAGCCCTTAGGGTGCTTCATATATATCTCATCATGCAAGTCCCCATGTAGAAAAGCCATCTTTATATCCATCTGATAAAGGTCCAAATCTAGTTGAACAACCAATACTAGCCCCAAGCACAGGGTCTTCATTTTGACCACATTAGAAAAGACTTCATCGAAGTCAACACCATGTTTCTACTTGAAACCCTTGCCTACCAATATGGCCTTATAAGTGGGCATGGGGCATCTAGGGATACTATTCAGCTTGTACATCCACTTTATGGCAATGCCTTCTTGTCACTAGGCAAAGGAACCAAATCCAGCATATGGTTAATCTTCTGTAAGGAGTCAAAGTCTAACTACATAGTCTTGGCCCACGAGTGACTATTATCTTTGTGCATGGCCTCATCATAAGAGAGAGGCTCACCTACATCTATCACCATAATATAATTCATGGAGAGCGTAAAGCACTCAAACTTATATCTAGCTCTAGTAGAGCATCTCAAAGCAAGCTAATCCTGCACAATAGGCAAGGCATGGGCCATTGGAGCATCAATTTATGTAGGCTATCTAGATGGCTGTATAGGAATAAAGAGGCTCCTCTTGAAAGATCACCCTACATATCTCAACCACCTGCTTAGGCTACTTATTCATTTTTTCCTCATGGAAAAAGACATCATAGCTTTGAATAATCTTGCAAGCTTGTAGATTCCATAGGCAATAGCCCATCTCACCTGCATCCCCATAACTAAGAAAGATGTATTTCATAGACTTAGGATCCAGCTTATTGTGCTTCTTCTTGGGGATAACCAAAGATGTGCAAATGAGCATAGGATGGGGGTTTCCCAGTCCATACCTCCTTTATAACCTAGTAGTAGTGCAAGGAGATTGATTAATCAAGTATATGACAATAGTGACTGCCTCAATCCAAAAGTGTTATGGTAAGCATGCCTAGCTAAGCATATTGTGGACTTGCTCCTAAATTGTTATGTTCATGCATTTGGTAATACCATTCTCGGGAGGATGTAGGGGATGTTCAACTAACACTTATATCTCCACCCATCAAAAAACTGCTCAAAAGCTTTTTAGATATACTCACACCCATTATTTGACCTTGGGCACTTCAACCTATACCCAGCCTTATTCTCAATAAGAGCAAGCCAACACTAAAAGGTAGACAAGACATCTTATTTTTGCTTAATAGGGTAATCCTACACCTTATATGAGTAATCATCAAACAATGAATGTGACAAAGTACTTTACACTAGCTATAGTGACTAAGAGGGCATGAGATCACATACATCCAAATGAATGAGAGCCAAAGGCTCCACGTACTTAATGCCAGACTTCTTATGTGTACTATGTGTCTATCTTCCATATTAGCAATGGTCAAAAGACTCAAAATACTTATAGTCTAGGGATGGAAGATACTGCAAATTGGTAATCTTTTCCATTCCTTTCAAAGACATGGCCCCAAGGCAATGATGCCCAAGAGATACATGTGGAACTATAGCCACATCTAGGTCAACTGACCCAGATACATGCAAAGGATAAAGGGTACTAGACTTAGCACCATGTGTGATAACAAGATTCCCACTGGTAATATTCCATGAGAAATCACCAAAAGAGAAAATATAACTTGCATCATCCAAGGTTCCAATAGAGATAAGGCTCTTTGTGAGATCCGGTACATGATGTACATCATGAAGAGTGAACATGCTATTTCCTAAATCAAAATGCAGTTGGACATCACCAATACCAACTATCTCCAATGCTAGGTCATTATGCAAATGGATAGATCCAGTCATCTTGTGATAAGAGTGAAACTACTCTCTATGGGGATCACATAAAAGGAAGCCCCTAAATCTATCAACTAACACTAAGTATATCCTAACAAGACATCAGTCAATTATCCAAAGAAGAAGATACCAAGATAAGATCATCAAATATATCAAGTTGCACTACATTAATCTTCTCAATCTTGACACTAGATTTGTTAGGCATAATGTTGCAATTATCATTCTTGTTCTTCACTTTACCCTTTCCCTTTTCCTTGCACTTTTCTTCGTGCATTTTATGGTAGTGTGCTTGAATGTGACCTACTTTCCCACAATATGACAAAGTAGACTAGACTTATAGCCACGAGACTTACTGTGAGACTATCCATGTGTCCTAGACTAAGAACTATTAGAGTCTCTACCACATCCAATTTCATCCCACTGACCTCTCATATTCAATGCATGTGACGTACATGAAACATCCACATTCTTCTGATTCACTCTTCTATCAAGAGAGCACTCTCAATATCCTGCAATTTCAGTCCATCCTTAGCATAGAGAGCCATACCAAAAGTGTTCCACGACTCAAGTAGAGTACCAAGGAAAAATAAAGGATGCAAAGTATCCTTAAACTCAATCTCCTATGAAGGTAAATGGCTAATGATGGAGTGAAACTCATTCAAGTGTATAGATATAGAAGTCCCTTCCTTCATGAGAAGGTCCATCAACTTCTCCTTGAGTGACGTGAGCTATGGGGAAAAATTTAATCTATCATTCCAATATGAGTGATCGTTGAGCTGAGCGCTATTGTGATTGGAGAATATTGTGCCGAGTTGTGATACCTCCTAAGTCAACTCTGACCCCTCAATGAGCAACAATGATCATTCCCAAAAATTGGCAAAATGAGCCAAGTGTTTCAATCTCTTGTATTTATGAGTGTATGTCATGTTTAAAGTGTGGGGAAACAAGGGTCGGATTGATTTTCATTGTCTAGGTCATGTTGATCAGCATAATTGGTCTATTAAGATTTGAAGTGTTGGGATTGTTAGAAATGCGGGATCTAGAGCATGGCAGTGAGTTATGGTGGATGAAAGGAGAAGTGTGGACTCATGATGGAGAAGACAAAGACACTGTTTGTTACACAAGTGAATTAGGTTCCAAGATTGAGACTTGGACTCATAAACACAATCTTGTGTATGTGGACAATGACATTGACACTTCACCGAAAAGAAAAGAGTACTATCATTGCATTAAGAAAAGGAATCAAGTACAATGCTTTATAGGAAAGTAGGAAACTGTAGTAGGCACCACTGTGCATATGGGATAGGTAAGCCTGCATGTCCTTGGCCCTGAAGCTCCATACAAAGAGGCTGTTTAGTGAGTGTGATTGCTGAATCTCAATAGGGATGCATCCATGTGCATATGTTCTACATCTTATCATGACAATGCTCCTATCCAACCTCCAACAATGAAAATTCATTTTCTATATCAACCTAGGTTCCCTTCCCCACCCATTCCTCATGTCCTACCCCTTATTCATGGGTTCTCTCCTTTTCTTTTTACAATGTTTGATTTTTTGGACTTTCCATGTGAACGTATCCTAAGCTCACCAAAAATGCAATCTCATATCATAGCCTTGTTTGTTCCTTTGAATTAGATACTTTTCCCTTTTACAATTCCCTCTTCTAACTTGAATCTAAATGATATGGATTTTTGAAAAATTTTATGCAAATTGGACATGTTTCCATGCAAACTATCTTTTTTGGACCAGAACTCCAATTGGACCTTATATACCCAATCCTCCCCTTCGGTTGGATATTTTTTCTTTTTATAGTCCATCATTTCGATGCCCAATTTGATCGTTATTAATTTTTTACAGATCTCAAGTAATTTTTCTACGTGTTTTTGATGCTTTTCCATGTGAACTGTTTTGACTTGATAAGACTATAGGGTTCCTTAGACTAAACATTTTTCCTTCTTCTTGCACTCCACTTCGATAGATGGATTTTTTGTTATTAAATTTCAATCGGGTTTCATATGCATTTTTTGACATTTTCCTATGCGAACTCCCCTTTTTGATGCCAAACGCATCATTCAAGTTATCCAATCTATTTCCCCTTTTGCCATGCCCATTTTCCCTTTGTTTTGCCTTTCAATCCAATGCACAGATTTTTCAAAATTAACTTTTCCATTATTTTTTAGTGTGTTGCCTTTGCATGCCCACATAAATATCCTCATTTTGTTCCATGATGTGCGCCATCATGTTTGAATGTCGCTTTAACCCATGATTCTATATGGCATTGTGCTCCCCTATTCTAAGCCCATCAGTGTACATTTTTTTACCTCGCCCTGCACACGTCTGCGAGACAAGGGAGGGGCCATGTCTATTTTTTCTTTTTTTTAAACAAATAACAAGAAACAAAGCACCCAAAAAAAAAATCAAAACCAAAAAACCAAATTTTAAAAATGTATATATCCTCCCCCCATAACTATCCACCATTTCCACTCTCTACTTCTTTTTTCTTCTTCTTCTTCTTCTTCTTCTTCTTCTTCTTCTTCTTCTTCTTCTTCTTCTTCTTCTTCTTCTTCTCTCTCTCTCTCTCTCTCTCTCTCTCTCTCTCTCTCTCTCTCTCTCTCTCTCTCTCTCTCTCTCTTTCTCTTTCTCTCTCTCTTTATTTTCTTTCTTTCTTTCTCTCACCTTCCCCCTCTCTCTCCCCCCAACATGCCCTCACCTTTACAGCCTCTCTCTATTTCCCTTTGTTTCCCTCTCACCCTCTCTGTGTGTAGCCCTTCCCTCTCACCCTCTCTATGTGGCCCACCACACTACTCGCCTCTAGAGCCACTTGCCATCACAAAACTATCGCCGCCACCTTTGGAGCCCTGTTTGGCGAAACCATGGCCTACGGCTACGTTGTCACTACCTCCATTGCAATTTGTGCCACTATCACTCACGCTACTACCTGAGGCCCTAGTCATCCTACCTTCTCCCCCATTTGTCTCCACCTCTCTCCTCCCACTCCTCCAACCTCCATTTCCATTGTCCACTTTTCCACCACCCCCCAACATTTCCACCACCCCTCCCACACCCCCCTTCAATCAAATCCCCTTCCCACCCCCCTTCCCACATTGTGCCTCCCTATCCCCATCAGTGAAACTCCCATAACCCCCTTTTCCCAACATGCCAAAATCCCCTTTCCAACCCACACCTCCCCTACCCCATAAATTCCCACCTATAAGTCCCCCTTTCCCACACCTAAACCCTGTAATCGGGTTTGAGCACTACCACCATAAAAAGGGAGGCAGACATACTTAGAATAGACACAAGTGGACACCACCTACATCACACTCTATAGTCAACATCCAAGGCTCAAAACTAGGCATATCCATAACAATGAGATCAAATACCAAGTGTACTCAAAAGATCAACCCAAAATATATTGCTATAGATAATAACAATATAACTATCTCAACTGAGACAAAAAGTGGTAGTGACATAGGGCTTAGAGAACAATTAGTATGGGATTACAAAATCATCATGAATACAAGAAAACTGCAAGAAACAAGACAATGGCATTGCTATTGTTAGTTGTTATAACTCTGAACAATACAAGATAGGCTCTACTGATAGAGAGCACTCAAGATACCGGTCAAAAGGGATTGGCCAAAGGGACTTGCAAAGGGTCTAACAATGAAGTATGAGAGCCCTTTGATCCTTGAACTCTTGGACTGTGAGTATGCTCACAACCCTTGATCACTTTCACTCCCTTCCTTATAGACTACTTACTATGACATCCTTTCCGCTCATGTGCCATGCCAAATAGTCTTCATTGCTCTTGCATCCATCAGCTCATTAATGCACCGCTAGTGGCTCGTAGCTTTAAAGGCCATTAACTATCACCACCTTTAAACTCTGGCATGCATAGTGGACTCAAACCCACAAAATTTACTCACTGATGTCGCCTTCATCCTCTATGTTGGATGTATTGTCCTCCTAAATTTTTTCTAGCGGTGGAGGTGAGGCAATAACGACTGGGGGTGGAACAGGAGACAGTTATGGGGCAAGGTGGGTTGGGGTTTGGTGGAGACCAAAGGTGGAATACTACTAGGTCGGGAGGTAGATATCAAAGTGGTGGGATGGGGTATACTGTAGGTAGTATTTCTACAACCAAAGATCCATGCGAGTCCAAAGGGGAGTCTTTAGGATGTTATGGTAGATGAGCTCCACCATGAGCTTCTCTAGATAGCATTAGGAAAAAAATGAACTCACAAATGGGCCTTTTGGTCCCCCCTCTCTCCTCCTTAAAACAAGGAAAAGAGGAGAGAAGAATAGTAAAATAATACTCTTCTCTCTCCACTTTTGCAATCTTGTTTTGCCTTTTTAATATTATCTACAAATATATACTCAGATTCCTTCTCTCTCCTCATTCAAGAAGTCTTTTTCAACCAAATTTTATTTTAAAAAAGGAGTTAGTTATGGGAGTGTGGTGCTTCATTTTCAATGAAAAATGATTAGTAGATACTATGTAATTGATTTTTAATCGAGAACAAGGAAAATGAGATTTCAAAAGTTCCTTTTAAGATACTGGGAATTTTTTATATTCTAGCTTTGGGTTTTAAAAAAACCAACTAGTCAAATTTCGTGTTTTTTGGAAATGTTTTTGAAGGTAAAATAGAAATGTCTAAAATACAAAAAATATTGGGCATCCCTGCTCTCTGAGTTATTTTCCCCCATATCTATACTCTCTCATGGCTCTATTGTGACCTCTTCTCTGTGTTTATGCAACCTTCATTAATAGAGTAAATTACTTACACCCTCCTTTCCCTTGGCACCTTTGTGTGCCTCTCTGTGCATCTCCACTCTACCTCCTCTAACAACCAAGTAGGCTCTCAGTTTCTATTAATAGTAAAATGAATACATGAAAGAAGGAGTTGCATATTGAGGTAGAGATTGAATACACCCCATTATTCAAAAGAACCCAACATACCAGTACCAACCCTCAGGTTTTGTAGAGTTACAGATAAATGGGATCGAAACATGTGGACTTGTGGGTTGATGGGGGAATCTACCCAATTGACCCCTTAAACAATAGACCTCCAACTTTCTCAGGGATCACAAATTTGCTAAAGTATGTGTGCGAGGGTGAAAATGGGTTGCTCAATTACACTAGGCGGCTCAATGATTAGGCGTTCAAAGTAATTACAACTTGCCAAGCAACCATTAAAAATTGTCATAATGTGATTGCTACACATCAACTTCATATACAACAACTCATAGGACAAGTAATACAGCTGAATGACACTATAATTCAACAAAACAATTAAATTATTTCAATGCAAGTCACTATCCATGACATTGATATCGCATATGAGGAGGCAAAGGCACAATTGGATGACTTGAGAAAGATCAACAGCAAGCTAGCACATAAGCACAAACGAAAGAAGAAGCCATTCGATGAGTTAATTGTGAATAGGGGCTAGTGGAAGCGACGTATCAAAGCATGTAAGGTAGCTCAGAATGAGAACCTAGATGAGGGTGAGGTTGGATCATGTATTAGTAGATTGTTGAAGGCAAGTACATTGTAAAACGCTTTGAGCAATCCTAAGTTTAAGGCTATGAAGAAAAAGGTGATTGAGTGCACATTAAAAGATGTGTTAAACATGTCCTTAGCAATGGATGCACAATCCATTTGTGACAGGGTCGGTATTAGCACAATAACTTACTCAAAGATATTCAATGGTTTGAATGCTAGGTTTGGTCATATGCTGAAGAGAAATAGAATCGTGCCTCTTTCTCAACCTTCAAAGTTAATAGAGGCCCGATGGCAACTTAATGCAAAGGTTTTGGAGCTAATAGGAGATCCCATGCATGTTCAATGCGCAGAAACACTAAAGGTTGGGACAAAAAATGCATATCAGGTGAAGTTCACCAAACTCAACAATTACTATTTAGATTTGTCCAAGGCGCAGTCGGCAATGGTAATGCACTACAATATATCTGTTGAGGAATGTAATGATAAATTGCAGTTTGTTATAACATTAGATGAAAGTGAGGTCGTCAAAGGAGTAAAGGTTGAAAGAGTTAGTGTAACTCTGATGAATAGAGCTTTATAATTTGACAAGAACAACCCAGGGAACTTTAGTATTCAATCTGAGTGCCATGTGTGGTGGCTTGCTACATTTGAAGTTCATGAGGAAACATTTGAGGTAATGTAGCTATTCTTTATCCACACAAGAATTCCAAGCATCATTGATCATCAAGAACAAGTGAGATGCCCTCGGTTGAAGGGTATGGTCAATACTTGGTTGAATGACACTTGCAAGGGAATTAAAAACTTCAAAATGTATGTGTGGAAATCTCCAATGGTGCAAATACAAAGAATTCATGCCTATATTTCTTGACAGAGAGGGTGGAAGGAAAGGACGGAAAGAAGAACTGGCAAAGGGTGACAAGTGTTGCACCAATGCACAATAGAGAAGATCCCACTTGGAAGCCCATCTTCAACATTCCATTGGATCGTATTCACATTTTTTCATTGCATGCTTTTGTTAGAATCATGGAGAAACTTGTATATGAATACATTTGCTTTGCTTATAGGATACAACAAAAAAAAGAAGCCATTACAACGTGTAGGAATGTGGAGCGAGTGCTATTAGAAATTGGCCTACACAAGCATTAAGTGATGATTAAAAAAGATGAGAAGAGATAAGGAAAATTTGGTAACTTGCCAAAAAAGCCTTGCTTAGGAGAAGCAAAGGCTAGGAAGTTTCTCTCAGCACCCATCAATGAGGAAGGGAATGTCATGGTTCATACGCTGCAAGACTACGATGGGTGGAAAAAGTTACATTTTGCAGTTCGTGATCAAAGTAATGGAGGAAAAACAAGGTTGGCCAAAGCTAAGGTTTGGATAAGTCTTAACAAATTGGCTCCCTTACTTCGCAAGATGGTGTTTAACAATGAAGATAAGCAAGACTTTATCGATGTTGTGCATAGCTTCTATGAAAACATGGTGAAAGCGTGGGGCAAAAGCTCTATCGCACATTACATAGTGCGTACTAAGTTAATATTTTAAAATTGTACAAATTGTATAAAACACAATATTCATAAGTTTGGGAATCTCCCAATTTCTATTTTTTGAATACTAAAAAGGTGGCACCCAGATAAAATGCTCATAAGTTTCTCAAAACCATATAATGTGACCTATAATTGGAAAGCACTTGAAAAATAGAATCTATTGAGCTATAGAGCGCTCGATTTGAAGTTATAGTGTTCAAGTTATGATAAATCCAAAGATTTGACCACATGTCCCAAACTTATGGGAAATTTCCATATTCCCCAATATGATGTTATAAACTATTTAGCATAGTTGTACTCATGTGTGATATGTGTCTTTGTAGCATATCCTTGAGGCACATGGGCCATACTTTGTAGAAAAGGGACACATCGGAGTCTCATCCACACAAGGGATGAAAAATTCACATTGGATAGCACATAGTACATACCAAATAAAAATCAATCATGGTGGAGGGGTGAATGGTAGAAATCCAATGATCCAATTGCTATCTTGGTGGAATAGAATTATAGTAGCAAATGAAGATAAACTCTCGCAAAAGAGAGCAAATGAAAGTGCTTATAAATCGGATACAAACATGATGGAATCACATCATGCCACTAAAAGAGTGTGTTATGAAGCCTCAAGTGCTAAAGAAAACCATGCCAAGTGGCTAGAAACAAGGATTGAACAACGTACCAAATGGGTTCGAAGAGAGCTAAGATAGTAAGATGAACAATGTGTTCCATGTGAATGCAATTCATAGTTTAAGAGAGAAAGAGAGAGTATGCATCTATGTGAATAAGTCTTGTAGTTTAGGGTTATATAAAAGAGGGTTTCACTTTCTATCTTATTCATTGATTTTTTGCATCTCTTATGTAGAAAAGATGGCTAGATCTAAGGTAGTTGCAAATAAGCTTCCGCTCAAAGCCCCATATCATGTTCAGCCCCTTGGAGCATCTACTAGCTCTGATGCACCCCCTTCTCAACCTAATCCAGCTTCCATAAGACCGCCCTCACAAGGGTCCTACTGAGCATCCCCACAAAAAACACAAGTGGAAGCAAGGCATAGTGGCCCTAAGAAAAATCAGGAGGTATCAACGCTCTTTTGATCTCATCATTTCGAAGGCAAGCTTCTTGAGACTTGTTCGCAAGATTGCGCAAGACCTCTATCACATAGAAAGCAGGAGGTGGTTTTTGGAATAAGGTCAAGATAGACCTGATCGCTTCACAAAAGAATTTCTTCATACTCTACAGTGTGCTGCAGAGGCCTTTTTAGTTAACTTAATGATTGATGCTCAGCATTGTGCAATACATGCGAAGTGCATCACCGTAACTCCCAAGGACTTCCAATTTGTAAGAAATGTTCAAGCAGTGAAGAATGCATTCATTCCAATGGAATGAACACAGTTTGTAACGTTATCTTTTTTGGCATAGTTTTCTCTTCGTGCATTGGACATATGACTATGTCCCAGTAGTGCAAAACTATTGTACGTGCCCTTAAAATATGAATTAATTTTTTACTCTTGTCCTTTTCTCTCAACTTTAACTGTGCATCTTCGCTGTATTTTCAACTCTTACTTATAGTTTTTTCTAGCACTGTCAATGTCAATAGGAAAGACATGCAAAAATTTGCCAATTCTTGTTGTAGAATTTACTCCTTATGTCTCTATATAGTCTATGTGGTGCAAAGTTTCTAAGGGCCAATAGTCACGATGTTGATTTCTTGATGATCAACCCATCCATAATTTTGGTGTGGGGCTCCAGATGCCAGACTTATCTTAGTACCTAGTCGAGAGAAGAAGACACAAGCCTCATTTGCATCAAGTTCCCTTTTGTTAGCTGTAACCTTGCCTGCACAACTATGGCAGCAAAATACCTCTTCTAATAGAGCTTTACATACTGCTTGCATTGTCTTAGTGCCTATAGAGCTCTTCCTTTGACTCAAAGAGTTAAATCCTTACAAGAAATCATGAGGTATCTCATTTTCCAAAGCCATGTAGGTTCACTTCAACACATCTCTATGTTTCACTATTGAATACATTTGATAGGTACTACATGATTTCACAAAGTGCGAAACATCCTTATATATTCCTTGCCACCAATACCTTTCCCTAATCTTCTCAAATGTGCCCCAAATATATCTAGCAACACCATATTAGAGAATTTGGGAATCTCCAAAGTCCCATCTTTTAATAAAAGGTAAAAATTTAACCATGTGGCTAAATCTTAACTACTTATTTGAACGTCAAACTTGGAAAGACTACCTATGTATTACCTAAGGTAGAATCCACAATAAGTAAGGAAACAAGATTTGACCATATGGCCAAATGTTAACTATATCAAAGATTCCCAAAATATATGAAAATTCCCAAATTCTCCAATATAGTATTTAGCCCACAGACTCTCATGAAACTCCTTCATTGCCTCTATAATTGTATAGCTCTATCATTAATGACTTGCAGTGGAGCCCCTTTCTTCTTCTTTGTATGTTTCAAAAGATATCAATCTTTTATTAAAAAAACCCATATGCCTTTATTTTAATTATTTTATACATCTCTTCATAACAAGATTTTCCTTTGAATAATTAGCCTTCCTCGATGTTAGTGTAGATTTCAACAATTTCTTTAGTTTCATCATGGCTTTGTTATGCTTTTTACCCCATTTGAATTTCTATCCCTTTCATAATAACTAACACAAATCATCAACCACATGCACAAAATGTGGTGTCCATATGAGATAAAAGACACACATCACTAAAAATCTTCTAACATCTGAAATGCTAGAATACGTATCTTGCATCATGCACAACATGTGGTGTCCATACGAGGTAAAAGACACACACCACTAAAAACCTTATGACCTCTGCAATGCTAGAACACGTATCTTGCATCATGTTAATCCCATCTACCTTCACTAGTGAGGGCTTCTTGCCATAGGGCCCACACATATGACCCATAATCAATACTCTTCAACTCCAAACATAGACTTTTGGCTCGAAAGAGTCAAATGCACTTCCTCTAAGTGAGCCAAAATCTTTTCATAGCCAACTATATGACTAGCAACAAACTCTCTATAACCATGCTTATTCAACTCTTCAATCCTCTCATCCTTTGCACAACCTTTTATTGGTGCATTGTCTAAGAAAGGCATAGTTAATTGTGGTATGTAATATCTTAAGACCTTGTTCATTGCATTTATCATATGTGCCATAGATTTTGTCGCACCCTGAGGAAGAGTACACATCGGTATCAATCCTAAGGGTGTCTTCATGGTAATGATATCCTTGCTCTCCATTGCCAACTAGAATTGATCATACCTTGAGTATAAATCTACCAAATAATAAATAGCTCTACCAATAAATGCCTTCGCAAACTGATAACCATAAGATCTTGACCAAAATTTCTAATCATCACTTTGTCAATTGGCTGCATGCCTTGGATAAATCCTCGGGGAAGTTACGATATGTATATCCTCTACATCACGTGCATTCAAGGCCTATTTATAAATATCCTTATCTTTGAATTTTTCATGAATAAAAGTTTACCCTTTCCAATTAAATATTGTAAATAACCCCTTCATATCACACCCTTTTGTATGTAAAAAATGTAAAAAATTTGTATTTTTAAAATACCTTATTTTGAGCCCACGTGATGCACACATATATTCATGAGTAACTTACTCGAGGATAAATCTCAATGCACCGTTCTTCTTAGGCTCAATAAATCTACAGATGGCACTAATGATGGCTCCAAAATCTTTGTATATATATTCTCATTTAGCAACTCCATTACTCTAGGGAAATAAGCTCATGGCATAGGAATGGGCTCAAATTCAATGAAATATGCAAAACGGTAAATATCATGGGAGCCTATACGTTCTAATCCACACAACCTATTTCAACTAGCTGAAATGCAAAATTTTTCCATATATGGATAACATCCACTCAAAAATTTTCCATTTTTGTACAACCAATTTTCAACTCTTTCCATGCTTTAATAGTAAATTTATGCCCAATACCCTTTAGCTATCACTCAAACTTGGTTGTTTAGACAATAAGTCATATATCCTATCACTGTCAACAAGTAGTAGTGGCATAGCAATGGCCTTGATCTTTCTTTCTATAATCTTGTATTTTGTTTCCACAATCACATGAACCCATTCTTTTAGCCATAAACCTTCATGTCAAGTAAACTCTTCAATGACTTGGAACATGTCCAAAGAACAAATGCAGTCTCAAACTCCCCAATACTAACCAGAGTCTTTGTTATTGTGTGAGCCCAATGGTTTTGAGAATAATGACTTCTAGGGATACATCTTGAAGCATCATCCATCAATATGTTGTATTTGCTTGATTCCCCTTTGAGTAGTGTTGTAAATAATTGAATTTTTTGCCAATACATCAACATTTTTACTCTAATCCTAGCTAATTTACAACATCATCCCTTTCCAAAATAGCACATATATTTTTCTCATAAGCATCATGATCAATATGTTACATCTCCTTGATTCCCCTTTAAGTAGTGTTGCAAATAATTGAATTTTCAGTCATAGTACATCAACATTTTTACTCTTAGCCCAACTCATTTACATCACCCCTTTCCAAAATAGCACATGCATTTTTCTCATAATTAGCCTTTGTGCCTTGTAAGTCAAGCTCTTCTTCCATTTGTACCATAGCATTTGCAAGATCACCAAGAAACTATAATTTCATCACGAAAATCACATTTTGCAATACCAAGCACCTTCCCAATAGAAAATTCCACCCTATTTTTGAGGGTATGCTCTTCAAGAACTTTCTTTATATTTGTTGCACTCTCAATGTTGGATTATAGCTTGTAGCCTAGATCTTTACCCTTTTTCTTTCCACACTATTTGCTATCCTATTTCTTTTCTTCAAACACATCCTTCATTATATGCTCACAAGTAGGCTCAACTGAAGGTTTAGGTTGCTCAAGATTTCTACATGTCACTCTTGAAATCCATGTAGTATCTTCATCCCTCTTTCTCTTATCCTCCACAATTACATTTGTATTTTGCAACCTAGCCAAATAAGCATAAATCTATTGGTGAGTCCCATCCTATCATGTCACAAATTCTTGTACCTGCATTAGTTAGTTGACTCCTTGATAATTTTCCTTTCTCAATTGCATGCATCTTATGAGGCAATATCTCAACTTTCTAACTAGCCCTAACATTCCTAGGGACTTTCTCTATCTGCAATCCAAATGTAGAAGCATGCACTACTACACATGCATTTCTAACCATATCATCCAATAATTTTTGCATTTATCCTATCCAAATTTTGGAGAAAGAGAAAGATCTATTTCTTTCACATGAATTTTTCCATATTTCCAAAATATTAAATTCCCCTCTAATGTGGCACAATACATGTCGCAAACACTCCTCTCATTGAGGGCTATCGTACCATATACAATGATGAACAAAGCCTTCCCAAGTAGGCTTAGGGGTTGTAGCCTACCCCTTTTTATCCAACTTCACGGCCTTTAGATGTAGGTCACACATCCCATTCACTAACTCATCCATAACATTCTCTTTTACTGTAGGTATAACTAGTACTTCCATAGGCACATGTGGCTCAACTATAGATTTTGTTACCTTGTGAGAGGTGATAGGTAAAGTTGCAACATGTAATCTAGCACTTCTTCTTTGTTTCTTCACAAGTCCATAAACAATCTCTTTTACATTATGCCAATCTATCTTAAGACCCATTTCTATTGTTTGATCTTTTCAAAAGATATTCCAAAATCCCCCATAAGAAAAGATTTACTGCCTATAAAAATATATCAATCTTTTATATTCATCTTACATGTCTAAATCTCTAACATAACACACATGTTAAATTGGTTTAAATACAATAGCACTGCCTTGTAAAAAGCGAATTTTCCCTTTGAGCAGCAGAGAAAGCATCAAATTTTGTGTCTCATCGATCACATTTTGTTTTACATGCACGACTTATGAAATGTGAAAACAATGATCCAAACTGCTTCACAATTCATAAAATCGTGTTTCACACGTCACTAAATCCTAAAAACTTGATGAAATCACATTTTATACATCCAAAATTTTTGTCTAAGATGATGCATCTAAAACATCAAAACCACATCATTTAACTTGTACAATATTTAACCAATATTGATAGAAAAACTAAGTTAAGTCCTCGAGAGAATTTCTAAGTTCCTAATGTATCTTTCTCCTCTTAAACCAACAAACGTAGTTCAGTGTTTAACAATTACACCTTATTTCATTCATCTTATATGTCGAAATCCCTAAGATATCACACATGGTAAATTGATCAAAATGCAGTGCCTTATAAAAAGTAAGTTGACTACTTGAACAGCAAAGGAGGCATGCAATTTCATGTTTCATGGATTAGTTTTTTTTTTACATTTAGGACTCATAAAACATGACAACAAACTTTCAAAACCCTTTGCAAATGGTAAAATTGTGTTCTTACACCAATGAATCATTTTGTAGGAAAGGTTACAAATTTGATTATCTTCAATGCCTTGAAATTCAGGATTGTAGAAAAAAAATGAGAAGAAAAAGTTTGATACTTGAGATTTGTAGTCCTAATGTTGAGAATAAATGCATTTTTGTTAGAATACACGTGGTTTGGGCTTGCGATGCACATGAGATAAATAGTGCGTGGAAGATAAGATGCATGGAAGAAATATTAACATAAACCCAACCCTGAGTTGTCATATATATATGCCAATAGTCACAGTACGTTTGTAACGTGCCCGCTCCTCAAGTCGTGGGACATGTCTTAGCAATCCATCGAAAGATATATCTAGAAGACGCCGCCCGGCACTCCCAAGGAATGACACGGGGTTTGCCAACTAGGGTCTCTCAAGTCTGCCCCGCAACGGAACTTATCCAGCCATTCCCACTAGGATCGACCTGAAATCCGGGTTCCTAGTCAGCATTGTATAAGGTCATAGACTGACTTTTTCCTAACATCTCGTTAACATTTCCTTTGAGGAAAGCTCTCGGCTAACTGAGACCACCCTTCTGTAGAATAGACCCATTGGTCACATCCACCTCGCTTCTCTCGGGGGTTATTTTAGTTATCTAATTACCTACCATGTTATGTTTGACACATAAAAGTAGCTTCCTTAATTAACCCGTTAGTCACAGGTTCCTTTACGTAATTTAGGGCACAGACACAAAGACAAGATAAAAAAAGATCAAACACTTCCTTAACTTATCTTCAAAATAATGTTTGTCTCCTGCCCATACAGTAGAATTAAGTGTTACTTTCTTCCTCCGCAGAAAAATCCTTCCATCTCCCAGCAACAAAACCCAAAGGTTTATCCTCCCAAGATTCCATCTTGTAACTAGTATCAAGGCCTCGAGATCCCATCTTGAGTCACGTAGAACTCTTGTGTAGGGCCTATAGGAATTGGGATTTACGACTAAAGCTCCCACTAGCACCCAAGCATCCTCCTACACCAAGTAATTTCCATGGAGAGACCTCTCACGGCGGGTTCGGTCCACATTCCCAGTGCAGATTCATAACCCCCTTGGTTAGGGTTTGGTGGTTCGCAGGGGATAGCTAGTGCCATCTTCCTTAATTATCCCTTTAGGAAATCAACCACAGCTGAAGCACCCAACTTAAAAACAATCACTAGGGAAAACATCCCTTTTGTTTCCATGGCAATCAGTCATCTCAGACCCAGCCATACAATCATCAAACACACCCCACTTGGGTTAACATCCAAAACCTCATTAACAAGCAGTTGAATGCACAATCTCTTGCTTTAAAGCATCGCAATCCCATTGCATGCACAATCAGAATTTAACTTGGATGTATCAAAACACATTCTCATGGGATTTACAACCTTTTCAAACAACCAAGTATAACTTGGGTCAACAATCTATTTAGGGTTAGGTCACCAGCTTCAATTAAGCTAGAAGCGTATCCATTTGCGATAGTCCACAGCAAGATCGATAAAACAAATCACAGGCAATTATACATAATCCTAATGCACTGGATCTCATGAAGGTCTAGGTTTCTATCTATCGGAAACTATCATTTCATGTGTTTCTTTTAGTCATGATCGCGAAGCATGAATTCTAAATGACTATTCATGCACTGAACCGGTTTAAAAGCTATTATTTTATGTGAAATAATGTGAAAACCTTATCATTTTATGTGTGTAAAAGCTATCATTTCATGCATATAAACTTATGCGAACTCCATACTCTATCATTTCGTGCATGCAACCTACCACCTAAGACTTGTCTGTGTTCCATGCACGTAGCTATACAAAGCTTAAAGAACCTAGGTTTGATTTGTGAACATAGGGGCATTCGCCAAGTTGGTCGCACCACTTGCCTCTCCCACATTACTGGTACAAACGGTAGCTTTGGCACTTACGCTTCCCGCGACTTTCTTCTTGGGAGCCATTTGCCCCGCGAAGATTGAACAGTCCGGACCTCGACAGATTTTAAGACGACAGGTTCGGGTAGGAAAGATCGCTAGATGGGGGTCCTTCGTCAAGGGGGAGGTTTGAGTGTGGCTCCTTGAAGTTACTAACTCCCACTTCCTCTCTTCTTTCTCTCTCTCTCTCTCTCTCTTCTTCTTCTTCTTCTCTTCTTCTCTTTCTCTCTCTCTCCTCTTTCTCTTCTACTTCTTTCTCTCTTCTTCTCCTTCTCTTCTTCTCTCTCTCCTTCCCTTCTTCTCTCCTTCTCCTCTTTCCCTTCTCTCTCTCCTTCCCTTTTTCTCTCCCTCTTCTCTTCTCTCTCCCACTCCTTCTTCTCTCCTTCTCCTTCTCTCCCTCTTCTTCTCTTCTCTCTCCCTTCTTCCTCTTCTTCTTCTCTTCTTCTCTCTCACTTCCTCCTACCTCTTCTTCTTCTTCTTCTTCTCTCTCTCCCTCCTACTCTTCTTCTTTCTCACTTCTTCTCTTCCTCTTCTCTCTCTCCCTCCTTCTTCCTCTTCTTCTCCCTCACTTCCTCCTACCTCTTCTTCTTCTTCTTCTTCTCTCTCTCCCTCCTTCTCTTCTACTTCTCTCTCCTTCTCTTCTTTTTCTCCCTTCCTCTTCTTCTTCTCCCTTCCTCTTCTTCTTCTCCTCTCTCTCCTCTTCCTTGTCACATCGAGGCACTATTCGCAGGGGCAAAGGAGGGTGATGCTGCCGTCGGAGCCCAGGGCCGTTGCTACTGCCGCAGGGAGGAGGATGACGCAGAGGGGGGGCGCTCTGACAATGCACCGGGAGGGGGGGAGCTTCTCCCCTTCATAAGGTTGGGGGCAGGGGTCGACTATTTACCGCCACCCACCTAGGGCTGCATGGCCCCTTTCCCCCATTACTCACCCTCTCTCTCTCCCCGCCATGCAGACAGCAGGGGGAGAGAGAGAGAAGAAAAAAAAATTCAATTTTTTTTGAAAAACTTAACCAAGGGGGGGGACGTTACAACGTTTGTTCAAGAAGTACTGTGCAGCACTGATTCGAAAGAGCTACACTTAAAATGAAAAAGAAAATGCTAAGAATCATCTTTTACCTTTAAAAGCAGAGCCATAAAAGTGCTATCATGCCAAAAATGTAAGTGACATGTGGCACAAGTTCTGAGACAAAAATGGTCTACCTGTTGCACATGTGAAGCCAGCTATGCATTACAGTAGCCACACCTATATCCAATTTCTGAACCACAAAAGAGTTTTTTCAGAGACAAAGCTCTTTCTATGCTCGATAACACCAACACAAGGCTAATTTTGTCACAGGACAAAATTATTCTATATGTGCAAGGTGACTTACGAAGATTTATTTGCCCAGTATACATGCCAAGTCCTCAAAAATGTAAGTTCTTTAACAAATCTGAGCTAGCTCTGGATGTAACAAATCTTGCTAAATAATCCCAAAAAGTGCCTAATGTATGAAATACAATTAGTCATGGCTCTCTCCATGGACAAGAGTTATCTCATGTTTCATACAGCTCGAGAAATACAAGTTTCCTCAAATAGAATCATGGATCAACAGAGCTAGATCGCACAGAAGGATAATTTTACTTCCACTAATGTTGATAATAATTAGGTGGATAAGATTAAAATATTATTGATGTGAACATTCAGATAGATCCTCTTTCAAGGGTTGAACTCATTGAGAATAAGATGTGAGATTTGCTAGATGACCAATGTTCTATTGTGAGACTTGTAAAACTTCATGACATTAATTGTCTTTGATGAAATATGTATCCAAAAAAGAAGTTATGTGTGAAATGCGAGAGGATGTAGGTTTCTCTTATCCAAAAGGCTAGTTCGCATTTCATACGTCTTGGGTCTGCATTGTTTTATTGAAATTTGAGGTAGACTATGTGATTAGTGTTTGTTTGCTACTAAGTGATTGTAGATAACATTATATCAAAGATTTGGAGATCTTTCCTAATTTGCAGGTATTATTTGTTTTCTTGGATGTTTCACATGGCTAGAACTAAGGCCATTGTAAGGAAGCAGAAAGTTGATCCTAGAGGTCTTGCTTCAAAGATTCATCAATCCTCCAAGCCTTCCAAACTTACAAGGAAATCAAAGCCAAGGAGAATGTTCTCACAACATATTAGATGCCTAAATGATATTAGAAGTGAAATGAAGGCTCTGAATAATGCAATTCCAAAACTGTCTTTTCAAAGGCTTGTCAGAGAAATTTGTGACAAGCATAGTCTTGATAGTTTTAGATGGACTAGGGTACCTCTCAACTATATTCAGGAGACTACAAAAGATTTTTTAATTGAGTTTTTCCAAGATTCTTATATCTGTGTTGCTCATGCCCATAGGCTTACACTTCTGGATAAAGACATGATAATTCTCAAGAGATTGAGATACAGGTTTTTCAAAGGTCCTTGAGCCAGTCTCCCTTTCTGATGTGAAGGCTTTCAATATTTTAAATGTGCCTCTAGGTCTTAAGGTTGAAGATGTCACCATGAAAAGGACACAAGACTACATGAGAAAGAGGAAAAGGCTACAAAAGAGTAGTTAGATAAATGAAGGGAGTATAAAATAAAGAAGAAAGAAGAAAAGGAAGTGGAGCAACTCCCATCTTTTGAAGAGGAGCTATCTACCCTTCTTGAAAGGGCTAACCCTAAGGGCTTCAATGTTTATTGCCTTTTACATGGCGATATTAACAAAAGATCGTATATGGTATTTTTTGACTCTAACTGTGTTCAAATTCTCAAGAATAAAGAAAGAGAAATAAATGACTCTATTATTCTTGCTGGGATGAGGTATAGTATACAAAAAAAAATAAAATCACTCACTATATTATTCTAACAATAGACTTTCATGTTGATGCTTACTATCTCCATTCCTTTGCTAGTGTGTAATGCATGAGCTCCCCTTTGATATACAACAAAAAAGTGCAATTCTTGATCCATCTATCTCATAATATATGATGAGTGAGCTCGAGGAAAGTGCATTTCATCATTGGTTCAATTCAATTGACTTTGAAACTTTGGAGGTTCTTCTAATTCAATACAATGAAAAGTAAGTAATTTGATATTTTGCTAGATTTTATGAGAAAAACCTCCCATGCCTTCTGACTTACTTACAACAATGCAATATAGGCAAGCTATTGTAAATCTTGATTAATATAGTTGAAACATAATAAGAAAATTTATTATATAAACTACCATACACAAGTTTCATAGTTTTACTTTATATTGTTGATTGTAGTGTCCTCATCAAGATGATAGTCACTCTTGTGGTGGCTAGAGAGTAATTGTAAATTCCAAAAGATTGGTTAAGTTTATTTATCTCAGTGATGATAAACTTATAAAGGTAATGTGAAAGATACTAAACTTTAAGATAGAGGTTTATTGCAAAATAGTCCATTGATGATAATAATATAGTCCATTGTAAAAAATAACAATGAACTAAAAATCTTTTCTTACAAATGTATGACAGTTTACAAGGGATTGTTATACAAGTGAGCATGTTTGGTATATAAGAGCAAAGGTCATGAAGTACATAATGGTCAATTGTATACAACTGACAAGAATGGACAATAGTGTGGGCTTGGACATTGAAGGAGAGGAGGCACATATAACTACAGCATGTATGCCTTTGACACCTAAGGCAACCAAAGCATCAAAGATATGCAAAAGGACTCCTAGAAAGGATGTCCCTTCTCCTAAGAAAAGTTCTTAAAAAATGAAGTAGCTTTGCCTCATTGCTTTGTAAGCCTTTGTGTATAATTTATGGAGATGGCTAACAAAAATTTGCCATAATATTTGTACATGTATTTTATATTGATAGTAAAGAGATCTTTTCTTCAATATCCTTGCATTGTTTATTTTTTTCTCTCCTCCTCGTTGATATCTGGTTTTAAAAAAATATGCTACAAATGATTATTAATCAAGAAGTGAAATAAGATATACATCTAAGTGGATATAATATGATATATAAACTTACTCGTTTGTTATTAAGTTGGAACAAAAATGAGTATGGTGGTTCAATATCTTCATTCTGTAAATCCATCCTCACTTGATGTAGCGTACATGATGATATAACCTTTAGGATTTGAATAATGTCTTCATTGTACCAAACATCAATTTTCTCATTTCAAACATAATTTTCTCAGATTTTCCACTATTAAATCTTTGATAGCAAGTACAAAAGCCACATGGCAAGTACTTGCAAGTGTTCTTCTTGGAGCAGAGACTAAACTTGGGGCTCTGACAAAGATCTTGGAGAGATTTGACCAAACTGTGGCTAAAATGGCAAGTAGTGCATCCATTACAAGCTATTTTTAAGGTAACTTGATCAAATAGGAGTTAACTGGGCTTAGAAGGGAAAAAAATTGTAGTTACTTTACAAAGGGAGGATTCTATTTCCCCTTTCTTGAAGCTTCCTACAAGTTTCATGGAGTCTGCCATCAAGATCTCCTTCTATCTTATAAACCCCTGTGCCTCTTGACAAAGTAACAATAGACCAAGCTTTCTCCTTCAAGAGCCTCATGACAAAGTAACAATAGACCAAGCTTTCTCCCTTCAAGAGCCTCATGTCCATTACCTATCAAGCCCAACCAAACTCCAACAATGGTGTGTAGAATAGCCCCGATAAATATGGTGCATTTTATGGGCTGATTTCAAGCCTGTTCTAAGCTCTTTCCTCAATCCTTAGGTCTTGGTACTCCAACAGGTCATTGGCAAGTGAAATCTTCCAATAATCATCAAAGATTGCACTCCACTCTTCATCTTCAAGCTTTCCTACAAACCCTAATTGTGCAGCCCATGGGCAACCATTAAAGCTTGAACAAAACTTTTCAATTTCAAAGGGCTTTTGCTTCACTTCGTATTTGGAGTTCACATACAATAAGATTCTCTCAAGATTTGATCAAGATTAGAGTCATTGGAGCTTTCTTCAACTCTTAAGCTTCCATGGAGGATAAATTTGGGGATTCTTTTTTAAGCTTGACATTCTTTGTTTCTAAAGTATAAAGAGAGCTGAAGTCTTCCCATTACAAGGATTCTACATGGTTTTCTTCTTCATGGCCAACATTGAAGCTCATACATTGAAGATTGAAGGTTATTACTCTTCCATTGAAGCAACATGGAGCTTCTTTTCTTGAATTAAGCAGGGAATCATCAAATGTTTTCTTCTTAAACTTCCTTAATAATTGAAGTACCAAGAGGCATTCCCTAATGTTGAATGCTCAATGATAAGCTCCAACCATAGCTATCAGTTCAGCAACTTCATTGTCTTCTTTGAGTAAGGCTCTTCAACATTGGTAAGATTGAAGATTATGGAGTTATGGGATTCAATTTAAAATCAATATTTTAGGGATTTTGATGACAACAAGCTAAAAATTCATTACTCTTTTCTGAGCTCTTGGATATAAAGCATTACTTGTTACATGGTTATGCTAATGACATGTTTGTGATTGCATGGGATCTTCAATTAGCCACTTAAATGCTTATGTTGATTTTTCTACAGCAATGTCTTGCTATTGTTGGTAGTGGTGATAAGATTATGCTTATTTTGGCATTGCAAATGCTTAAGTTGGTAGTTGTTGATTCATCTTGGCAGTGATTCCATTCATACAGTGATTACAAGACATTACTCCTTCATTGCAATCATTAAAATGGGTGGTCTGGGACTTTGATTACTTTTCATTGATCATGAATTGATGTCTTTGTACCCTCCGGAGTGTCCTCAGTTCTATTTGTGAATATACAAGGTTCAACAAGGTCAAAGTTGGATTTCTAGGGCTCTTATAGACTCATTCAAACAAGGCAGGTTGTAGACAGTTTTTGTCAGTCAACTTTGGGCTATCATATCTTTTTCTAACCTACTCTTAAATTTACTATTAAGTGCTTTGTTTGAAGAGGAAAGTGTTAGCTTTTATTTGAATCAAAAAATTTGTTGATTGGAGTTTTCAATCAAAAGTTATAGTTGATTTAATACCTATAGGTATTGCAGGACTACAGGTTCCACAGGTAGAGAAACAGAGTATTATAGGTCTAATTAGAGATATTGGTTCTAATAGGTTGGATATTCCTTTGGTAGACATTATGGATACTTTGGCACATGCTTTTATGGCTTATGATGACTCTCAAATGGCATTCGAAGTAATAGATGTGAGTTTGGTTGAGCAAGTACTTATCCATCAGTTGCAACCACATACCTCTCAATTAGTTCAACAAGGTGTAATGCAAGCTCTTATCAATCTCTATGATAATAGTATCTTAAAAGGATGTACATGTAATGTTGAAGCTAAATGCATTTTGTTGGGATTACTAACCATGGAAAAACTAGAGCTTCAAGTTGATTTGTGGGCATCAATGAAGCATGACTACTCTTTTACAATCTCTTCAAGGTAAGGATGCATTACATTGGTTGGTATCATTGTTTAATCAATTATCTCATTAGCAATTCAAATATGCATTAGTATTTCTTTCTATTCTCTTTGCTGAGATTGATGCTAATCAGTAGGCTACGATGGTTTATACGCCTCCATTGGTTAGTAGGTGATCTTGGGCTTCATTAGAAGGAAAGCTAGCATGGGAAATCTTGGATGTTTGAATCCTTTCATTGGTTAAACTTCTTGGGAAATGTTCTATCAAGATAGAGAAATATGCTACCTTCACCTTTGATTTTTCTTTGTATTCACTGTGAGCATATTCACCATTGTGTAGAGATGGTTATTAATCTTTTGTTGAAACATACTTCATGGAAAAAGAAGATGCTTGCATTAATTGCTACTTGGTGCAATCAGTTCAAGGACAGTGCATAGATTGCTCTACAAGATGTGATTACTTCTTTGAAATATTTTGATGCTGGTCTTATGTCTAAGTCTATAGAAGCAAATCATGGACAACAAGTATACTTTGTACAAAGCCAAGATGAAGAGGATTATTCCATAGATCTTGGATAGCCAATCAATCTGGACTCAACCAAATTCGATATTGAATTCTTTGTTTCTTCAAAGTAATGATGATGCTAAAGTGGACAATGGGTTCTATGATGGGCAAGAGGAAGAGCATGAAGAGGATAATGACCAAGATGACAATCATGAAGATCAACCATATGAAGCGGACCAAGCTCATCTACAAGTTGATCCTCTACTAGAAGACAATGTATATGAAGATCACTTGGTAAGTGATCAGTCTTTTGGACCATTTGAGGAAGAATATGTGCATGCTGAAAATGAAGACTTTGAATTTCTTGATCATGCTAATGATGGATTAGTTGAGGATATGCATCAGCTCACACTCAATTAGGAACTATATCAACTAGAAAAGGAGTTGGATGCATATAATCATGGTTATGAAAACTTGGATAATGATTTTGATTAATGGTATATTGATAGTGGTCAAGATTATGAGTTTGATGACAATTTTTCTCGTCTTGATCATTATTATGATGGTATATCTTTTGATCTAGGAGGTTATGGGTAGGATTTTGCACCTTCATTAGGCCAACATCCATATTGGGGCCAAATCTTTAATCTTTCAAAGGTTTATTTGGCTGAAAACTAGTCATTTTATCTCTTATTCTACTGCATACAATTTATGGATAGCTTACTATTTTGGCTCAATTTCAATTCTTATTTGATTACAAAGGAGCAATACATATATGGGCTGAAATTATATCCGATGATCTTTCTTTTGAGTCATGGCACACTTGATTTAGATGTGCCTATCAAAAGATCTCTCAATTTTACTACAGTAGGGTCTATAGTAGATAGCAAGTTGCCTATTGTTTGTAGGTGTCTTTTCTTAGAGTTATGGTGGTTTAGTTTTCAGTTTTATCATTTCAAATGGATGTCCATATGGTCTATTTGCTTTTCCACTTCTGATTCCATCCATTACTCAATCACAATACATATTACTATTTTTTCTATTTTTGTAGCCACTTGTAGCAGAGTAATACTCTGATTTCCTTTACATTTAGCCATTGTAAATAGTCCACCAATATTTTTGAGGGCAAAAACTTCTTTGAGTGGGGATGGAATGTAAGATATGGAAAATAGGATACATCGGGATAGGTATAAAAGGATAAGGTACCAATCATTTTGCAACTAGATTTGTATCCAAACTTACCAATAGTACAAGTGTCTTCTCTTGCTTCATCTTTCTCTTTCTATCCTTTCATGGCTGTTAGCCATCTCTTTCCTACTTTCCTATATTTCTCTCTCCATTTCTAGTCTTTCTCTCTCCTCAATTAGACTTTCTCTCACTTCTACATTTCTTTATCTCTCTCTTCTACATCTTCTCTCTCCTCTTTCTCTCTCTGTAGTTCACTTTCTTGACACATACATATTTTCAAGAATGCTAGTAGCTTGTTGTGGAACCATTTCACAAGAAAAAAAAAACACTTTTGGAGCATGAGTTGATGCCAAGAGGTGTATTCCACGGTGGATTCTGTGAGACCATGGTGGATTCCATGACGTTTTGCGGTGGATCCCGTAAAACTATATTTATTTTACAGGGCCCATACACAAGGTGGATTCCTTGTGCAAGAAGTTGACAAGGACGCCTATCATTTTCGAGCGTCATGTTAATTTAATGTGTATGTGGGTGATTCCATGGCGGGTGATTCCGCAAAATACATATTTAAATTAATGGATGTTTATGAGTTTGGAGTGCACTCATATTAAATTAAGGTTAGGATATAGTTCCACCCTATTTATTTATTTTGTAGTTGAAGACTGCTAGGTATTCACTTTTATCGATTTAATTTTATTATTTTCTAACAATTGTAAATGCTTCAGTTGATATATAGAGCAGGCGCAGCGATGGCATTGGGAAGCACTGGGCGATAGCGTGTATTCAAATTACCTAGAATAAATTATCATTTTTATGGACGCGCGTCTTATCATTAAAGGTTGCGCATGGACGCACGATTTGAATATTTCATTATTGGACATTATATTTGGGCACAGCCCGACTTTTGGGCTGCCCAACTGCTTTATTCTTTATTTGGACTAAAGCAAACACAAAATCCAAAGCATACTAATTGTAAAATTGGGCTATTTTTGACCTTTGAGATTAATAAATTTATAAATACATGCTTTTGAAGCGCTCACACAAGGCATGGGGGAAAATTGTATCCAATTGGTCTCTTTTCTTCATGTCATGCAAATCTTGTCAAGATTATGGGAGAGAAGGAAGGAGTCTCACTTGTAGCTTTCTTGCTTGCACAATGGGGGAATAGACACAAAGGTGGAGGCTGAAAACAATTTTCCTCTTCTTAGTTGTGTAAGCCAAAAAAAACTCTCATACAAAGAAATAGAAGAACCCTATATATGGGTCTCAAACCAAACTCAACTAACTAAGGTGGCATACTAACTGAACCACGAACTAGAGTAGATAAGGATAGCTGTCATCTAGCTATTATTCATGGGCGATGTACCAACCGCATCTGCAACTAACAAGTCGATGATATAAATGCACAACGGTCACCATGGCATATCACGAGTGGAGCTCGATATCTCAACACTCCCCCTTGAGCTCAATCCCAATTTCTGCACACCAAGCAGGTCTCTGAACTTGCACAGCTTCTCTGCACCCAATGCCTTCGTGAATATGTCAGCTACCTGATCCTCTGTGCTGACATAAACTAGATCAATAAGACCTAGTAAAACCCTCTCCCGCACATAGTGATAATGCACCTCAATGTGCTTTGTTCTAACATAATAGACAGGGTTATTTGCCAAGTGTATACTACTCATATTGTCACAATAAATGACAACTGGCCCATTTGTAGGCTGATGCATATCATAAAGTAGCTTATGCAACCAAGCTACCTCACATGCAGCCATTGTTGCGCCCCTGTACTCAGCCTCTGTGCTTGAAAAGGCAACTGTAGGCTGTTTCTTGCTACTCCAAGTGACTGCAGCACTCCCAAAAGAGAACACATATCCACTGGTAGATCGTCTATCAGAAATACTACCAACCCAATCAGCATCAGTGTATCCATACAACTGTATCTGAACCCCAGTCTCATAAAGTAGTCCATACTGCAATGTGGACTTCACATACCTGAGTATGCGTCTAGCCGCGTCCAAATGCGGTTTCCTTGGAGCCTGCATAAACTGACTTACCAATCCAACTACATAGCTCAAATCTGGTCTGGTAATAGTTATATCAATCAAACTTCCTACTATGTGTCTGTACATAGTAGGGTCTTCGAGAAGCTCACTTGCATCTGCGCTCAGCTTCACATTCTGCTCCAAAGAAACTGAAATAGGCTTACAGCCTGTCATCCCATATTTGGACAGCATGTCCAATCCATACTGCCTCTGCAAGAGCCATATCCCACTTGGTGATCTAATCACCTCAATGCCCAAGAAATAACGCAGCTCTCCCAAATCCTTCATCTCAAAATTCTGCTTCAATAGCATTTTCACATGGAGGATATCTTCATCACTATCACCTGTGATAATCAAATCATCAACATAAATGACAAGCAACATAATACCTTTCTCTGTTTTTCTCACATAAAGTGAGAAATCTGCCTTGGAAATCTGAAAGCCAATAATGACAATATACTATCCTATCTTGTCACACCATGCTCTAGGTGCTTGCTTCAAGCCATACAAGGCTTTCTTCAACTTGCAAACAAACTTAGGATGAACAACATGCACATAACCTAGTGGTTGCTCCATATATACCTCTTCTTGCAAATCACCATGCAAGAAGGCATTCTTTACATCCATCTGATGTAAAGACCATTCCTTTGATGCAGCCATAGCAATGACTACTCTTACGGTCGCCATCCTTACAATCAGACTGAATGTTTCTTCATAATCAATGCCATATGTTTGTGCATACCCCTTGACTACTAATCTTGCCTTGTATCTGTTCACAGAACCATCTGCATTGTGCTTCACCTTATAAACCCACTTACAACCAATTGCATTATTATCTTTAGGCAAAGGTATCAATTCCCATTTAGCATTTGGTTCCAAGGCATCCATTTCTTCATCCATGGCTTTCTCCCATTTTTCTTTTCCCATGGCTTGCTCAAAAGAAGTGGGTTCTGGTTCCTGTATCACTTTGACCATATAGGCATAGTGAATGGCTGTAAATCCATCATATTTCAGTCTATGCACAGGATACCTAGCTTTGGCAGACCTGCACAAAGTAGGTTCACTCCCAGGTGCTCTCAAAACATCCCTGGTCTTCCTTACTCCAGGTGTAACAATAGAAGGAATACCCAACTCATCATCAATGCTCTGTTTTGAGCCACTAGATTCACCATCCACATAAGAGTGACCCGCATTCACATCAAACATGGGCTGATCTACCTTCTCTTTTCCTTTTCATGATACCTGCATACCACTATCTGCATTTCTTTGAGAAGATTCTCTTGATCTCAATCTGCCTGTCCATGGTGAAGAATGCGAACCACTGCTAGAGGACGCTCCAGGTCCACTAATATCTTATGACTGCTGCTGTGAATTCTATGCAGCATTACCATTTTGTGAATCTACATTATCAATCACATTTACTGGTTTATATCAGCTACTCATCTCATCAAAAACAACATCTCTGCTCACTGTAAACTTACAAGTAGAAGGGTTATAGCATCTATACCCTTTTTGCTGCAAAGAGTAACCAATAAAGATGCACTTTTCAGCTTTTGGATCCAACTTGGATCTCAACTCATCTGGCACATGAATATAGGCAATGCAACCAAAAATTTTCAAATGAGAAATATCTGGTTTCCTACCAGTATACCTCTCCTCTAGAGTCATGCCATGTATTGCTGCAGTGGGAGTCATGTTCATTATGTAGACTGCTGTAGCAACTGCCTCAGCCCAGTAAAAATCTGGTAGGTCTTTTTCATTGAGCATGGCACGAGATACCTCTCCAATATGCATGTTTTTTCTTTTTGCAATTCCATTTTGTTGTGGGGTATGACTACATGAATATTGCTGCTTTATGCCATGCTCCTGCAAGAACCTTGCAAACTCATTTGAGAGGTACTCTCCCCCTCCATCTGACCTTAGGCATTTTATTTGCAGGCATGTTTCTTTTTCAACCATAGCTTTAAGAGTTTTGAAATGCCCAAAAACTTCACTTTTCTTTTTCATAAAATACACCTAAACTTTTCTGCTATAGTCATCAATAAAAGTGACAAAATAATGACAGCCTCCAAGAGATGTAGCTTTAATAGTCCACACATCAGAGTGGATTAATTCCAATGGCTTCTTACTCTCTTGAACATGTCTAGGAAATGGTTTCCTTGCCTATTTTCCAAATTGACAGGCTTCACATACCTTATGCATTTCTGCAACCTTGAATTTAGGCAATCCTGCAACAATATTTTGGGCTTGCATTGATTTAAGTCGCTGTACATTAACATGACCAATGCGTTTATGCCAGATATCAATATCTGCAACTACACCGGTCCCATGTGCAAACATTGCTGCACTCAATTCAAGCATGTCTGCATCCAACGTAAACATTCTGCCCTTCTTCTTTCCTTTTGCTATCAAGCGACCTTTATTTTTCATATCCTCAACAAAGCATCCATGAGAGTTAAATCTGACCTGCAAGCCCTGCTCAACCATTTGACCAACAGAAACTAGGTTCTTGGTGATATTTGGAACATGAAATACATCCAACAGGTATTTCTTTTTTCCATCCTGCATAGACAAAGGAAATTTTCCAATCTGCACAATAGGATGTACAGTATCATCACCAGTCTCCACAAATCCTGGTTTTTCCATTTTCCTTGCATCCTGCATCCATTCTGCATGACCTGTCATGTGGTTTGATGCACCTGAGTCAACATACCACAGATCGTTGCTTTCATCTACACTTGTCACAGAATTGGTCATGTGCTGCACCCTGTCTACTAGAAGATGCATAATTCTCTTGTTGCAATTTTCCATTCATGATGTCATTCTGCTTTTTATAGCAGTCTTTAGCCATATGACCCATTTTACCACAGTAGCAGTATTCAACATTGCTGTTTGCATTTTGGCCTCTTTGCCATCCACCACGACCTCTTTGGCTCCCCCTGCCTCTAGAGTTACCACGTCCTCCTCCATAGGACTGGTTTTCTTGTGTTTGCTGCATATTTTGATTTCTACCACGGCCTCCAGATCGGCCTCCTCTACCTCTGCCTCTACCTCTTCCAGCATTTGAGTAGAAGACAGCTTCTTTTAAAGTTCCTCCTGAAGAAGATGCACCACCATTTCTCTGCTCCTCAGAAATTAGAAGAGCAATCAACTCCTCAAAATCAAGAAATCTTTCGCGGATGAAAATCGATGTTCGGAACTGTGCATAATCCTTTCCTAGACCATTCAAGGTCACAGAAACCAAATCATCATCTTCCACTGGCGACCCAATGGAAGCAAGTGCATCTGCAATCTTCTTCACCTTCATGTGGTAGTCATTGATGCTCATACTTTCTCTTTGCACATTGTGCAACTCTTGCTTGAGCTACATTTTCCTGGCTTGCGTATTTGTGCTATACATTTTTAACAAAGTATCCCATGCCTCCTTTGGCGTACTTGCATCCTGAATATGCACAATCATAGAGTCTGAAATACTGATAGACAGCTAGTGCATAACTTTTCTAGTCTCTCATGCCATCCTTTAAATGCCTGCATTTGTTGTTGATTGGGAACATCAGGAAGAACTGGTTCTTCTTCGTTTTCTGCAACGAATTCCCAATATCCTTTTCCCATAAGGAAATTCGTCATTCTAAACTTCCATGCTTGGAAGTTGTTCTTGTCAAGCTTTTCAGTGACAATCTGTGAAAGAGAATCAGATGCCATTACAGAACACTGCAAAACATTCTGTCACTGCAAAAAACACAGCTTCAACCTCACAAGGGCAAATCTGCAAAACTGACGGAAGTGGTATTTGACCACACAGTCACTTCCTAGTGACGATTTTGCATCAACAGGCAACAAGGATGATTCTGTAACTCCCAATGTCTCTACGTATAGGCATACGATGCAATTTCTACAGTAACTTTTCACCGACATGTAGAACAACAGTCGCACAACAAAAAACATGGCCTTTTTCTGAGTGCGTGCGGAAAACTTCCACCTCCAAAACACACACCGAAATGGCCTCGAATCAAAAAAACACCGCAAAGGGTGTCTCAATCTGAGACAATGCACTCTTGCACTTTCCGGCTGTGCTACCTGCAAAGACTTGCTCCCAAAACAGAAAAATGAAAGCAACACTGGTCCTCTTACCAGAACATCGCGAACTTGGTTTGCTTTCTTGAGCTCCTTACCACGAACAAGGCTCTGATACCATGTCAAGATTGTGGGAGAGAAGGAAGGAGTCTCACTTGTAGCTTTCTTGCTTGCACAATGGGGGAATACACACAAAGATGGAGGCTGAAAACAAATTTCCTCTTCTTAGTTGTGTAAACCAAAAAGAACTCTCATACAAAGAAATAGAAGAACCCTATATATGGGTCTCAAACCAAACTCAACTAACTAATGTAGCATACTAGTTGAACCACGAACTAGAGTAGATAAGGATAGCTGTCATCTAGCTATTATTCATGGGCGGTGTACCAACTGCATCTGCAACTAACAAGTCAGTGACATAAATGCACAACGGTTACCCTGGCATATCGCGAGTGGAGCTCTATATCTCAACAAATCTATCTTCTTGCTTTTTTAGCTTAAGTAGAGTTCTTTTGTTCTTGGGAACCTTCCAGCCCTCGCTACGTACACATTCAACATCCGATTTGCGTACGAGAAAAAAAAACAAGTCTTGTAAAGCCAACCTTAAGTAACGCTCATCCCGCTAACAAGATTTTGAGTATGTGAGGTTGTTTGAAATTTTACAGGACCTCCGATCAAAAAATGGAAGATTTTATGGCCGAAGGTGATTTACCGGAACCAATAGTGGAGCAAAAATTGGACCTAATTATGATGCAACTTCAAGAGGAATGAAGAGCACGTCAAACTTTGCAAGCTCAACTGGCTACTCTTCAATGGCCCACTGTCGATCAAGATGGACCGCAACCCGAAGATATTATACGATGTACGATCGATGCGACACTCAAGCACAATCTATCATGAAAGAAGCCAAGATAAGTAAAAGAAATTTCAAATTTTGCACTTTTAATAAGCTACGTGACGAAAAAACTATTCTCACTTTTATCAGCCAGTTTGATTATTATTTCCATGAAGAAGAGTATGTCAAAAAAGACAAACTCAAGTGTGTCACTATCCATTTAGTGAACAGAGCATCGTTATGGTGGACTAATATTGTCCGCAAGAGTATTGATTATCCTACTACTTAGACGCTTTTCAAAAGAAATTTTTGTAGAATTTTCTTCCACCTCAATTCCATGAAAAAGCAATCAAACAGTGGGATCTTTTGCAACAAAGAGATCGTGAGCCTATTTCGCAATACACTAATGAGCATTTTTGGAATGCCTTATTGCAAATTCCAATACTTGAAGATGTACCTGAGGCAATCCACAAGCACAAGTTTATGTTTGGTTTGCTTCGTCACTTCTATGCAGAGGTGAACTTGTTCAAGCCAACAACTCTAGAGGATGCGATTTCTTTGGCCCATGATGCTGAAGACAAAATTCATAGACGAGAGAAGTGACCACAACAATTTCCAACTAATGGTAACTTCGGTACAAAGCAATTCAAGTCTAACTTTTCAAGATTCAATCAAAAATGCTTTGTTCCTTCTTCTTTCCGTAAATCCTAGACACAACCCCTTGCTTTACCATCAAACATAAATTCAAATCCTAAGCCATCTTTCTAACCAAATCCCAACATACATAAACTCCCATCCATTACCAATAATGTTTCCAAAGCCAAGCCTATAGTTTGCTACAAGTGCCACCAACTTAGACATCTAGCAATGAATTGTCAATCCAAAAAGCCAACTATTCTCATCAACTACTTCAGAGCGACAGAAGATGAAGAGCGTTAAGAAATGCCAAACTTCACAGAAGATGATGATGATATCGATACTACTTCAGATAGTTTACCACGTATGCCAAATCCTCATTCATTATTAAAGATGAAATTTCTTGTGCATGGTAAAGAAAAGATTGTTTTGCATGATTATGGGAGCACACATGGTTTTATTTCTGCAAAATTGGTCAAAGAATTGAATTTACATACTCTTCCAACTCATTATCGCATAAAAGCTGCATTCTTAAGCACTAGATACAATGGTGCACAAGAAGTTCATGATTTAGAAATTAAAATTGGTGATTATGTTGAGAGCAAAAATTGCTTGGTTGTGCCTTTGCAAGCTAGTGACATTATCCTAGGAATGCCTTGGCATCATAAATACAATCCCGATATAGATTATTCCACACATTCAATGAAAATTCATTCTAACAGAAAAAAAAAATCACATTACATGGTACGCACACTTTAGATAACTTTCCATTGCTTAATCACACACAAGCTAAACGTGCATTAAGAAAAGGTAGCAAATCATACTTAGTATGGGTGAATGAAATTGAAGCTAAGGAAAATCAAATGCATCCTAGGCACACACAATTTCTTTCACAATTTAAAGATTGTTTTGATGCTTACTTACCACCACAACCACCATGTAAAGCACCTTATAGATACAATCAAATTGAACAGAAAGAAATCCAAGTACAAGTTGAAGAATTGTTAACCCGATGACTCATTAGGCCCAGTAGTTCTCCTTTTGGTGCACTTGTCCTGTTAGTCAAGAAGAAAAATAATACTTATAGGATGTGCATTGATTATCGTGCCTTAAACAAGATCATTGGGGCCACAATTTTTAGCAAGATAGATCTCAAATCTGGATATCATCAAGTACGATTGGATACACCTGACATTTTCAAAACTGCATTTAGAACTCAATTCGGTCATTATGAATTCCTTGTTATGTCTTTTGGTTTGACTAATGCACCAGCCACATTTAGTTGTATGATGAATCGCATATTTTTGAAGCATTAGCATTGTGTAATTGTTTTCTTTGATGACATATTGATTTTCAGTAAAAATGAGAATGAGCATTATGAACATTTATCTTTAGTTTTCAAATTGTTGAAAGATAATCAATTATATGCTAACCCTAAAAAGAGTGAATTTTTCCAAATCTACATTAAATACTTAGGACATATTGTTTCTTCTGATGGTATTAAAATTGATTATAAAAAGATAGAAGCAATTTTGAATCGGCCAATCCCTGAAAATGTTCATGAATTACGGTCTTTCTTAGGTCTTGCTAGCTTTTACAGAAAATTTGTGAGAAAAAATTCATTGATTGCTTTAACAAAATTATTAAAGAAATGTATTGTATATCAGTGGTCCGATAATCAGCAAAAGTCTTTTGATTTACTAAAACATGCTTTAACCCATGCCCATGTTTTGCAATTACTTGACTTTAATAGATCATTCTTTCTTGTAGTCACTGATGTTAGCATATCAGGAATAGGAGCTATCCTTATGCAAGATTCACATCCAATAGCCTATTCTAGTTGCAAACTTAAACCCTCTGAGCTGAAGTATTTGACCTATGATAAGGAATTGTTAGCTGTAGTACAAGCTTTACATCAATGAAAAAACTATTTAATGGGATCTGAATTCATGATCAAAACTGACCAACAAAGTATCAAACATCTCCTTAGTTAGCCACCCACAAATCTCTAACTGTCATACTAAATGGGTTGTGTGTAACTATACCATTTAGATCATTTGTGTTGCACAAAATTCATTGTCCCCCATATCAAGGCCATAGAGGTATTATTTCTACTTTGTGTATATTGGTTGAAGATTTTTATTGGCCACACATGGAATTTGATGTTTCTAACTTTGTATCTGAGTGTTTAATTTGTCAAAGAGTTAAGCGACACCATGGTAAGCAATATGGTTTGTTAATACCTTTACCAATTCATGAACGACCATGGAACATATTTCAATGGATTTTCTAACTAGTTAAGCTAATCATGATATGATTTGGACTATTGTAGATCGATTTAGCAAACAAGCATATTTCATTCCATGTAAGAAAGCATTAACTGCATCTCAAGCTGCACAATTATTTTTTAAAACTGTTTTCACTAACCATGGTTTACCAAAAGATATTATTTCAAATCGTGATTCTAGATTTTGAAATAATTTTTGGACCACTTTGTTTGCTAATTTAGGTACAAAGATTTATTTCTCATCTGCATTTCATCCTAAAACTAATGGGAAAACAGAAGCCACTAACAATACAATATTACATCTTTTGCGTGCATACACAATTTCAAAACCACAAACATGGGATATACACTTGCATTTACTTCAATTTGTATACAATAATACACCGCACACAGCTACACAGAAAGCACATTTTGAAATCATTTATGGACATAGATTGCCCACACCTATTACATCATTATCAAACAAAGTTAAACCTGCTAATGATATTGCCAATATGCATGCTACTATTTTTGATAAAGTCAAAGACATGATTGTGAAAGCCCAGCAATCATACACTAAACAAGCTAACAAGAAAATGAAAGCTATGAGTTTCAAAGTTGATGATTATGTTTGTTTACGCATTGAAAAGAGATGATTACAAAGTATTGAGAAACACCCTGTTGTTAAGTTACCCCCTAGATTCTATGGACCTTTCAAGATCATTCACAAAATTAATGACAATGCTTTTAAATTAAAACTACCCCAATATTGGAAAATCCACAATACTTTTCATATCAGTTTATTATGAACTTTTAGAGACCAACTACCTATTCACCCTGTCTATATGAAAACCCTCCTTTGTTAGAAGAAGAAACTGAAATCCTTGAACCTGAAACTATTCTAGATACTGACTTTATGAGCACTAGAACTGGTCATAGATACTCTAGAAATTTGGTTAAGTTTAAAAATCATCCTGTTGAAGTGCTTACCCCTCACTGCTCGCTCCACATTGAGCTAATAGCAATTGAGGACAATTGATATCCCACCTCGGGGATATGATGCCAAGAGGCATATTCCACAGTGGATTTTGTGAGACCACGGTGGATTCCGTGATTTTTTTAATTCCATAATGGATTCTGTGAGGTTTTGCAGTGGATTCCGTAAAACTATATTTATTTGCCGAGGCTTGTACACAAGGTGGATTCCTTGTGCGAGAACTTGATGGGGACGCATGTCCTTTTCGGGTGTCAAGTTAATTTAATGTACATGTGGGTGATTCCATGGCAGGTGATTCTACAAAATACATATTTAAATTAATGGACGTTTATGAGTTTAGAGTGCACTTGTATTAAATTAAGGTTAAGACAGAGTTCCAACCTATTTATTTATTTTGTAGCTGAAGACTACTAGGTATTCACTTTTGTCGGTTTAATTTTATTATTTTCTAACAATTGTGACTGCTTCAGTTGATGTTTAGAGTAGGCAGTGGTGGCATTGGAAAGCACTTGGCAATAGTATGTATTCAAATTACCTAGAAGAAATTATCATTTTTTATGGGCATGCGTCTTATCATTAAAGACGTGGGGCTATTATTTATTTAGGTGTGCTTATTTATTGAAGTGCTTGATAATTATTTATTATTTTGTATGTTCATGGACACATGGTTTAAATATTTCATTATTGGACATTGTATTTGGGCACAACCCGACTTTTAGGCTGCCCAACCGCTTTATTCTTTATTTGGACAAAAGCAAACACAAAGGCCAAAGCATGCTAATTGTAAAATTGGGCTATTTTTTATCTTTGAGATGCATAAGTTTATAAATACATGTCGTGAAAATCTATCTTCTTTCTTTTTGAGCTTAACTAGAGTTCTTTTGTTCTTGGGGATCTTCCAATGCTCACTACGTATGCATCCAGCATCCGATTTGTGCTTTAACTTTTTTCTTCACATGGCATTAAAGTTGCATTGACATTCAAGAGTATCTTGGGTATAGTTATCTTCCTTCCTTGGTTGGTATAGCAATGGGGCATGATAAGAACTCTCATGTCCTTAGCATATTTTGTATTGTTGAGAGTTAATCATACCAAGTCGTGTTAATATGACATTGAGTTGCTCCCAACAAGTATTAATACTTATACCACCTAAGCTTCTATCCCATGTGTTGGATAACTGCATTAGCAATTTGCCTAAGCTTGGAGCGAACATATTGTCTGTATGAGTTTGAGAAGGCTTCCTCCCAACAATATCACCAAACAAAATTTGAAGCATCTTGTCCTAAAACTCAACCAAAGCTTGATGTTCATTCAAAAGTGCTTGTATTTGAATTAGTCTTTGAATGATTTTATCAAATAAAGATGACTCAATATCATCCATCTCAAACCCACATTATCTTCAACTTCATCCAAGCTATAAATCTAACTCAATATCACACCCTTCTAGGATGTCATCCAATAATAAATCATGAGAGTCATGTAGACCTAGATGGATTGTAAGACTCTCAAAACTCTCCTCAATTTTTTGGTGTCATGCATAAGTTGAAGGAGGAACCAAACTTCCACAATCACAATATGTTTTTCATCTACACCATACATGTCTACATCTAGGTAATGACTGAGATGATACACAACTTCCAATAGGGTTGTCGTCACCCATTTTAGCATTATCTCTCAAAGAGTTTTAGCTAGTTTGATAAGTCACAGCAGTTGGATGCATATTGCCATTCATATCTTGACGACCATGTACATAGTAAGTTTGTCTTCTAACATCTTGATAACCAAGAGATGAACATTTACATTTGTAATTGCATTCACATCTCATGATACGGTTCATTATAACTACCTGAAATATAGAAATTTATCAAAGCTAATCAATCCATACATTCAAATCTTTATGTCAAAGAAAGAAGCTTTATAACATAAGGAAAGAGTCTTCATAAACACCTACATATTAAAATCCATATCGTGAAGAAAATACTTGTGGATATTGCAATTTGTAAAAGAACTTTTGCTAGATGTGTTGTTTCTTAAGATAATCCTAGACTTGTTTGTAGGATTGTATCAATAGTCTTGCCCCCTCCCAACATAGTTGATAGGTTTTGAAAAGTGGGTAATTATGATATAAAGATAATAGGGGATGTCATGATGCCTTTCGCCACCTTCTACCCACAAACCGTAAGCACTAGCCAGATGATGATAAGACAAGGACAGTATGCTATATCCTAGTCCATCGACATTCAAGTTCACACTCAAGTAGTTGCTAGGATTTCCCAAGATATTACACTTCCAAAATCAATAGGGTCTGTTAACCCTCAAACGAACAAGGTGGAAAATCTAAAACAGAAGACAAGGCCAAGGCAAAGTGAAACGGAAGAGGAAGATGCACCAAGAAAAATATGGAAACATAAGAAGTGCTAAAAAGTCCTAAATCAAGGAGAAACGTGCACAAGAAAAAGTGCAAGTCAATACTTTTGTAAAAGAGTACAAGGGGCACGATGATTTATTTTAAGAGCGCCAGACTCTCACCCGTGCAAATTGTAAAAGTAGATGGGCGGTAGGAAGGAAGCTAGGAAGATAGGTGGACAATGGGAAAAAGGGCCTCTAGGCCAAGACCGGCCATGCAAAAAAGGGGATAAGGGGATGACTGTCCAAAAGGGATTTAGGGATTTGTATATAAAGTTGAAAAGGGAATGAGAAGCTTGTTATTGTGTATAGCCAAAAGTAGATCTTCTTTGCTTCTTCTTCTTCTTGTTCTTGCATACTTGAGCTTGTGCTTGAGAGAGGGAGTGTGAGAGTGTGAGGGTGAGGGACAGTGGTGGAGAAGCTCTCCATCTTCTCCTCTCTTCTTCTCTTCTCTTCTCTTCTCTTCTCTTCTCTGGCTTGCGGCAATGGAGCTTGGAGCATGGAGCTCGAGGATAGAGCTTGCTTGAAGCTTGCACTTGGATCATGGAGCTACCGGAGTGCTCGGGAGAGGAGGCAACTCGATCAAGCATAGATGTAAGCTCACTACACTTGTAGGTATAGATAGTGTGTCAACTATGTGAGAAGTAGCCATTAGTGCTCGGCTTGTAACGCTTGAACAATAAGCAGTCCATGGGTCTCAGTGGTTGATTGCCCCTACATTTTGGTTCCATTGCCGGGACCAACGGATTCAAGTCTTGAGTGCTTGCGCGCTTTGAATCGAGCACTGAAGTAGGGTTTTTCCCAAATCGGTGCTTGAGGTAGATAGGTAGGAAGCGAGGGTGTTTGAAGGGGTATTCAATCTTCTTAGCAAGTAGGTTTTCGATTTTTTGGATTTGAAAAGAAGGTTGGATTAGTGTATGTCTTTTCTTTGTGATTTGGATGCATTAGGGTAGGAAAAAATGAAAAAGAAAAAATAAGAAAAATAAGCATTGGAGTTTCTACTGTCATAACAGGGCAAGAGGGTTTGATTTGTTTTCCAATTTTTATTTCGGAGTTTATTTGCTATTCCAGGTATACACAATCCTTCATTAGGGTTTATTCTTACATTCTGGAAGTTTATGCGACCCCTCATGAAAAGAATCGTTAAAAACGAGTGATTTTTGTCATTGCTGAAAACTCGTTTACAGGAATCGAACACCATTACCAAAGTCTGATTCTTAGAATCGGATATGCAATTGGACATGGATGGTTCGATTCCCAAAATCGGACCAACCCATCCTGTCCGATCGGACATACCTTGTCCAATTTTGAAAATCGGGCAACCCATAATCGGATCACTCAGAATCAAACTGTCCGATCGCGATGATCGGACCAACAGCCTTATCCGATCAGACATATCCCATAATTGGACATTCCAGAATTAGACGCATGAAAATCGGGCCATCCAAAATCGAACATTCCAGAATCGAAGGCATGAAAATTAGACCATCCAAAATCGAACATCCTATAATGGGACGTTCGATTCCCAAAATCAAACGCACCAAAATCGGACACACGAAAATTAGACCAACTCATAATCGGACCACCAGAATCGAACCAATCAAAATTGGACCACTCGGACTCTGATCGTTGTCACTGTGTGTAGGGTTGAAGGTCACCACAGGGGTTTGGCAAGAAAACTCGACAAGATAGATAGAGATGTGTCCTCAAGAGATAAGTAGATTACAGTAAATGTTTAAAGGTTCAAGCAGTACTTGATGGTCAATCACAAGGGTTTGAGAGATAAGAATGTATGCGGGTTCAAGAGCTTAGACTCCGGAGATGGTAGAGATAAGAGAAGGGTTGAAGGTTTCAAGCCAAGTTTTTGAAGATGTTAACAGAGCTTCCAACTGCATGTTCTTAGCAAAGATCACAAGAGTATTATCTCATAAGTTCCAACTCAAATCAAGCTTATTTTCTTGACTGTAAGATCACAAGAGTATTATCTCATAAGTTCCAACTCAAATCAAGCTTATTTTCTTGACTGTAAGAGCAATCACCAATTATAAAATCAAGTACAATATGTTGTCATGTATCATAAACAACTCTACATCCCAATCATTCATACATGATGCCATAGCATGAATCAACTTTGCATGATTACATTCAATGTAGAATGTTAGGGACAAAAGCTTATGTGTCAGAGAGAGAACTAGGGAGAGAAGAAGAGGAGAGAGAAAGACTGCAGAGGAGAGAGAAAGACTGCAGGAAGAGAGAGAAATAGAGTGACGAGGAGAGAGAAATACTAGAATTGGAGAGAGAAAGACAGGAAAGATGAAGAAGCCATGGAAGCTTGGAGCAAGAAGGGAGAGAAAGATTGTAATTGTATTGATATGTCAAAAAGATGTGAAAAATTACAACTTCTCTCCTTATATACCAGTGTCAGTGTGACATGGCATATTATTAGCATTCTAAGTATTCCCAGCTTCTTACAATCCATCCCTTCCCAAAAGTTTTTGTCCCCAAAAACAAAACTAGAAAGAGCTAAAGAAAAGATGGATGGAACAGAGTACTACTCTGTTTTTATAGCTTTACAAATAGGGAATGAGTGAAGAATTATCATTACAAGGGCTGAATTTGAAGTACGGAAAGTGGACCCTGCTATATACATGGTTTGAAGAACTTTAGAAGCCATTGGAGCTATAGAATCTTCAACAAATAGTTCCAGAAGAAAGTAGACAGCTTGCTGGAATAATAGTCCCTGCTGGACCAAATCAGCCATAACTTTTGATAGAAGTGTCCAAATGAAGTGTACCACATATCAAAACGAAGCTCTTGAAGAGTACTTTAAGCTCATGTAGATAGCTCAATTCTGAAAATGAAGTACGACAAAAACTGTTCTAAAACAGTGTGCTGTCCTGAACCAGTCTGCACCAATACTAGCTCCAAAAGCAGTAGGCTTCAGCCACCAATGTATCCTTCAAGTATGGATACTCATCCAATATTGAATCAGGTCTCCAAGAAGCCTCTTCAGATGGTAAACCTCTCCATTTAATCAAATATTCCACAATAGAACGTGATCGAAGCTTCTTTTCACGCTGACCTATAACAGCCTCTGGGATGTACTGAACAATACCATCTTCATCAATAGGTGGCAGCTCATCAACTAAATCCACTGGATCACCATAATAGGGCTTGAGCTGACTAACATGGAAGACGTTATGAATTTTTGTAGAAGAGGGAAGGTCTAGTCTGTATGCCAAATCTCCAATCCGCTTAAGGATCCTGTAAGGGCCATAGAATCTGTGGGCAAGCTTATTACTGGATCCATCTTTCAATGTAGAATACTTGGATTTGGGCACCTTCAACAAAACCAGCTCTCCTTCCTGGAACTCTAAAGGCCTCCTCTTCTCATCAGCATACATCTTCATCTGATCTTGAGCCTTCCTTAGATTCACCTTGCATTGCTGAAGAAGGGTCTGCATTCTATCCAACTCTTCCTTCCCATGAGGGTTGATCTTTTCGTTAAAAATGACTGTGGGTAGGGGCACCTTGTAACCATACAAAGCCTCAAAGGGTGAAACTCCTATGCTCGCATGAGTGGAATTATTATAAGCAAACTCAACCAGGTGTAACCAAGAATCCCATGAGGTTTGGACATCATAGCAAAAATGGCGAAGATAAGTCTCCAACCATTTATTAACTCTCTCTGTCTGTCCATCAGTTTGGGGATGATAAGCCGTAGATGGAGCCAACTTGGTACCCATAGATGTAAATACCGCTTGCCAAAAGTTACTCATAAACTTTGAGTCCCTATCATGGACAATCACCTGCGGTAATCCATGCAATCTGAAAATATGCTCCATAAACTGGTTGGCCACCTGAGAAGCAGTAAACTGAATTTTTGTTGGGATAAAATGAGCTGCTTTGGTGAGTCTGTCAACCACCACATAAATGCTATTCCACCCCTTCTTGGTAGTAGGTAAGCCAGTGATAAAGTCCATAGTAATATGAGTCCATTTACCCGTAGGAATAGGCAATGGCTGCAATAAACCTCCTGGCTTATGGGTGCTATCCTTATTTTGCTGACAAGGCATACACTTCATAACGAAGTCCTTGACATCTTTCCACAGTCCTTTCCAATAAAAGCTCTTGCTGATCCTGTCATAAGTCTTGAAAACTCCTAAGTGTCCAGCTAAAGGCGAAGAATGCATCTCCTCCATAATTTTTCGCTTGAAGGAAGAAGTAGAGGGAATAACAATCTTGCCCTTCCACCAAATAAGACCATTTTTAAGCTGGTAGTGCGAGTTTTCTTCCATGAGACCTTGCTGTAATTTCTGAAAGATTTGGCTGAATTCCTCATCTAAGAGATATGCCTCTTGTAGCTCTTCAATCCAATCACTATGTAATTCCGTCATGGCTGATACTTTGCAGGCCCACATACGAGAGAGAGAATCAGCCACTATGTTATCTTTGCCCCTTGTATGAGTGATGTCAAAGTCATAATTTTGTAATGTTGCTACCCATCGTCGTTGCTTTGGAGTAAGATTTGACTGAGTAAGGAAATACTTGAGTACACGATGATCACTATGCACTCTGAATCGGCTGCCATATAAGTAATGGTGCCATTTCTTGATTGCATGCAGAATAGCCAACATTTCCTGATCATAAACATTCATGGCCATCTCCTTATCAGTAAGCTTACGGCTTTCAAATGCAATTACTCCATGCTCCTTAAGCAAAACAGCCCCAATGCCACGGCCACTAGCATCACATTGTATAGTAAACTCTTTAGAGAAATCCGGGCATACAAGAATAGGAGCGGAGGTAAGTAATTCCTTTAACTGGTTGAAGCTGCTATCTGCAAGAGAATCCCAAAAGAAAGCCTCTTTCTTCAACCTATCAGTTAAAGGGGCTGCAATTGCCGCATAATGCTTTATAAATCTGCGATAGAATGAAGATAGACCAAGAAATCCTCTAAGAGAGGTAGTAGTAGTAGGCGTTGGCCAATCTTTTATGCATTGCACCTTCTTGGGATCAGCCTGTATTCCTTTTTCACTGACTATATGTCCCAAGTATTCCACTTCAGTCTGCATGAAAGAACACTTCTTCTCCTTAGCAAAAAGCCTATGATGTCTCAACACATCAAAAACCTTCCTCATATGCGACAAATGATCCTGAAAAGTCTTGCTGTAGATCAAAATGTCGTCGAAGAATACCAAGACAAACTGAAAGAGGAAAGGTTGTAGAATCTTATTCATCAGGCTTTGAAAGGTAGCTAGAGCGTTTGTAAGGCCGAATGGCATCACCAAGAAATGGTAAAGCCCACGATCAGTCCTAAAAGCAGTCTTGACCTCATCACCCTCTCTCATGCGAATCTGATGATACCCTGATCTCAAATCAATCTTCGTGAAGAATCGAGCCCCCTTAAGCTCATCAAGCAAATCATCTATCATGTGTATAGGATACCTGTTCTTCACTGTTATCTTGTTAAGATCCCTGTAGTCAATGCACATTCTGAAAGATCCATCTTTCTTTTTGACTAACAGGACTGGGGATGCATACGGTGAAGAACTTGGTTCAATGAATCCCATTTCAAGAAGCTCTTTGATTTTCTTGGCTACTTCCTCTCGTTCACATTTTGATAGTCTGTAAGGTGGCTTATTGATCGTCTTTGAGTTGGGTTCCAAATCAATGGGGTGATCCACCGCTCTCTTAGGAGGCAATGAAGTAGGTACTTCAAATAAATCTCTATACTCCTCAAGAAGAGCTGTCAAGGCTGGATGGTTTGCTGAATTATTGGGCTGATCCTGTGTTTCTTTGTTCAAATGCAATACAAATATCTGTGAGCGCTTCTTGTACTCTTTCTTGAGTTGTTGAATGGTGATAAGCTGAAAATCAGATCTACTAGGGATTTCCTGTAAACGGATGAGCTGTCCATTGGAGAAAAACTCCATATATAACTGTGAGAAATCCATAGTAATCCTGCCTAAGGTCATCAACCAGTCACAACCAAGTACAATATCTATGGGCCCCATTTCCAAAGTGATCAGGTTTACTTTGACTTCAAAATTTTCAGCCATCTGCAAAGAAACCTGTGGACAAATCTGTGTGCTGATTTCCTCTTCACCATTAGCCACTTGTACTCTAATGGGCTGCTATAAGTCGGTGGGAACACAATTCAACTTGTACAAAATGGATTTATTGACAAAACTGTGGGTACTGCCACTATCTATCAGGATGAACACTGGCTTTCCACATATGCTTCCCTTCATACGAAGTGTATTAGGGTTCTTAGATCCCGTCCAAGCATCCATAGAGATAGAACAATTAGTGGCAGCAGGCAACTCATTACAAAATCCACCAGGATCAAATGGAATATCACCGCCTGGATCAAAAGGAAAAGAGTCAGATGGATCATAGAAGTACTCCTGTCCACCATCATCCTCGAAATCTTCATTTTCAGCATTGATTGGGACTGCATTAACTTCATCTATGTCATTTTCAAGGTCCTCAAGAACTAGCATACTCTGAATTTTTGGCTTGGCATTTTTGTATACACACTTTGAAGCATGGTCAGGAGTATACTTTTCTCCACACTTGAAGCATAAGCCTTTGTCCTTTCTTTCCTTGTAAAGATCCATGGGAATATTTCTAGAATTTGTATTGGCTGAAGTAGACTTAGGCTTATTGTCACCTTGCTTAAATTCAACCTTTGGACTGTTTGCTGTCCTGAAATTGCCTTGAAGCCTAGAAGCATTAAATGGGGGATAAGTTGGTATCCGTAAGCTCCCACTAGGCATATGGTTGCTGCCATAATTGTTACCAACTTGCCCTTGCTTTAAAACAGTCCTTAGCTGTCCATAACTTGGCTGAAATGAAGACTCTTTCCTATACTTCCTTCCAAAGCGCTCTGCAAGCTCAATAGCCTTGAAAAGTGAAGTAGGATTTTGCGCCATAACATCAGCTGACAAGGATGGTTCCAAACCATACATGAACTTGTGTAACTTGGCCTCATCACTGATGTTTTCCACATACATGGTCAAGTTGAGGAATTGGTTTGTATATTCCCTTACACTTAGGCTCCTTTGTTCCAAGTTGTACCATCTTCGTTCTAACTTCTCTTTCTCAAGAGGTGAAACAAAGACTTCAGCCATAAGTGCCTTGAAAGCTTCCCAATTCTCAATAAGTACATTCTCTTTCTTGATATACCTCCACCAAGTGTGAGCAAATCCTTCTAAGTGGAGGGAGGCAAAATGTATCTTCATATCATCAGTTTTAGGAAATATGTCAAAATAAGACTCCATCTTAGAAGTCCATTCCTCTAATTCTGATGGTGAAGATGACTGGCCATTGAATTTGGATAAAACAATTTTATCCTTGAATTCTCTATCATGGAAAGGTTGCTGTCCCAAAACTGGCTGATCGGAATTTCTAAGTACAAAACTCCCAAAATGAGATTGAAATTTTCCAACAGGTGGCTGAGAATTACCCTGTAATCTTCCTGTTGGTAAAGCACCCCTAGAATGCTGAGTATGCAGTCCAAAAGCTTGAGTATTGGTGCCATTCAAACTGCCCAAATAGTCATCATGCCTTTGTGAAGCTTCTCCCACTTCATATTGACTATTGGGTATGCCTCTTCTTCCTATTATCCCATCCCCATAACCATTTTGGTTGGATGGCTGAAGTGGAACTGAGGGGTCAGTATTTGAACAAGCCTTCTCATTTGCTTCTTTTGATCCCTTTTGTGACTGCATGAGTTGAGAAAATTGTGCCATAAGTTGGGCATTAGATTCTACCAACTTATCAATGGAAGCATTGGTTCGGTTAGTTGATTCCATCATCTTCTCAACAGTAGACTTCGTTTGATCAAATGATAAAATCATATGCTCCATTGCTGACAAAATAGTCTCATGACGTTCCTTATGTCTTAGTTCATGGGCACACAAAGCATCATTGAGAATACTAATCTCTCCTTGTTGAGGCTCTTCAGGGTTCTCTTGAAGTGTGCTTTCCATCATAGAATCCCTGATTTGCTGTGCATAGTCCTCCTGGACCTTATTTTTGCCTTTATGCCCTGCCATACTAGTGTAGTCCTGCAGTACCCCCTGTCAGTAAAACGGCTATACCTTTGGCTAGAAAACTCCGATTGCAAAATTTTTTTGTGCGAATCGAAGCTTACAATGCCCTCTTCGAGATGAGCTATAGCACGCTATAACAGGTTTAGGACAGAAAATTCTGTAACTGACTTTCAGAGTCTGAACTGTCCAGTCCTGCACCCTGTTTAGACTTGTAAGTGCCCTGTTTTGACCCTGTAATGCAAGAAAGTAACCTCCAAAGGCTACCAAACCCTGCAAAGGGGTATATAGGACCTGTGGGTACCCTGTAGTACCTGCACCTATACTTCAGTATCAAAGGGTGTACCTGTATCCACCTGTAAATACCCTGTGGGTAACCTGAAAATGCCCTGTTTTACCCTGTTTTACTCCAATAGGTACTTGAGTCGTTGGAAAGTCTTCAATCTTCAATTCTCCACTCGTTGTACCTGTGTGAGGGATAAAACGGCAGGACGGGCTCCCTACACGAGCTCCGAATCACCGGGAGGTGGGCAAAGTTCCCCCCGGGTCGGTTGGTTGCACCCCTTCGGGATCTTCGATAGTGAGGGAGGGTCACCTCTCTTTTGTCCCACTATCTCCCCCGGCATCCACCTTTTTCCTCGGTGGGAATATCAACATGGCAGAGGCTAGTGTGCTAAGCAATCAGCATGATATGCAATTGAAAAATAACCATTCAGCCTTTCATGAGACGCAATTGATTGAGATAAGAAAATTTGAGATGGGAGAAGGGTTTACCTATGCAATTCAGTGACTCACTGATTGCTAGTACTTACCCTTTTACAATATTTCAGCTTGGATAAGAGAGAATTTCAACAAAACAGATCAAGGTTATGCATCAAGCTGATCAAATGTTACCTAAGATGAGTAATGGTTTTGAATCAAAAGGAATTCAATGAAATAGGCTGAAATTGAAGAAAATTAATACTATTCTCTGATCTATTGATCAATCCAGTGAATTAATTGATCAATAACCTCTCATCAACAAGTGGAAAAGCCATTAGCAATAGGATTATTGAGAGATTTTAGAGATTAGCAAAAGAAAATACCTCCATTAAGCTTGAAAATGATGATGGATATCAGCTTTAACCCGATTGATGCAAGAGTTCTTCATAATCCACCATGAATCCAACATAAAGCTTAAAATCTCCATGAAATCAGTCCATGCATGCTTCAATATGATGAAATCTTTGAAAGATCAATACTCCAGCCTTGCTTGGACACTTGAACTTCAAAGATTCAAGCTCTCTGATGAAAAGCCCCAAAATATTCCTTCCATTTGAGCTTCATTGACATGCACGGGCTGAAATCTCTTCAATGTCTTCAATCTTGAAGTCTATCCAGCTTGTATTCAGCTTTAGAGAAGCCTTGAAGGTCGGGAAAGTCCAAAATCTTGAGAAATTTGAGCTTCCATGTCTGTGGCTATGGCTGCCCTGCTGTATATTAGGGTTTTGAACAGAGAAATGACTGATGAGAGTTTCCCTGGGGCTGAAAGTTGATGTAATCCATTGTTTGATGAAGCCTTAAGAGTCTTTGATCAGTGAGCTAAGCATTTGGAGTAGCAGAGCAGTGAGAAGAGAGCAAGAAGATCAGCGCAATTTGCGGCGCATTTTTCGGGCAGTTCTGGGCTGGTCTTCAGCAGCAGGCATCAACAATGGTGCTCCTCCTATAGCTTAGGCAACAAAGATTCTTTACCCCATGGTTTGGCAGTGAGATATTCAGCACACAGAGAGAGATTTGTGAGGAATCTTGACATCCACCATGGAAGCTTCAGCCAAAAGCTTGAAGGAGAGAGAAGAGAAGCTCTCTTTTGAAAAGTAACTGTAGTTTAGTCTGTAACTAAGCCCGGTTAACCATTCTTTACCCTAGTTACCTCCATTTTTGCATGAAATTTGATGACGTCCAGTCATTTAAGCCTTTACCCGCCATATCTGACCTTGAATAACTCCAGATGTAGTCATTGCTAACTGTAGTTGTCCTGCAGCACTCCACTAGTCACTGTCTTGTACCATTTTTGTCTGAAATTGGTTTTGAAATAGGAAAATGAGAGTGAAAATGGAAGAAAATAATGGATCAAAGACTGAAGCTCTGATACCACTTGTCAGAGAGAGAACTAGGGAGAGAAGAAGAGGAGAGAGAAAGACTGCAGAGGAGAGAGAAAGACTGCAGGAAGAGAGAGAAATAGAGTGACGAGGAGAGAGAAATACTAGAATTGGAGAGAGAAAGACAGGAAAGATGAAGAAGCCATGGAAGCTTGGAGCAAGAAGGGAGAGAAAGATTGTAATTGTATTGATATGTCAAAAAGATGTGAAAAATTACAACTTCTCTCCTTATATACCAGTGTCAGTGTGACATGGCATATTATTAGCATTCTAAGTATTCCCAGCTTCTTACATTATGAGTCAATTACAAGGCTTGTAGGGCAAAGAGACTTGCTTCAAGAGAGCTTCAAATTGAGTTCTTGGTAAGGATAAGTTACCACTGCCAAGAAATAAGAGAAAAAGCTCCTCTTAATTCAACTCAAAGCATCTATGAATTATCTACAAACATTGCCCTACCTTAGGGGCACTTAAGACTTGCATATTTTGACAAGATGTCTTCTATAGAGTAAGAAATGAATTAAAAGAACACCGATGTAGCTAATTCTCTGAATATGGCTGAAGATATCAACCCCAAATCAACCCAAATATCTTCCAGAATTCACCTCTGATGATAGCATAAACTTCCCCTAACATGGTGTCGGAGCATTTGGTGTCGAAAGTCCACCACAGGGGTAAGAGACATAGGGTGAAGGGAGATTCAAGGAGAGGAGTAGACGAAAGAGAAGGGGTTCGAAGAAATAGAAGATGTAGAAGAATACTCAGAAAAAGAAATAGAAAATGTAGAAGAATACTAACAAAGATGAAGCTTGTCAGTTTATTCCAGCATTATGATAAGATAAAACTCTAATGGAAAAAAACGTGTATAAAATAATACCTTCCTCTATGCTACTTAGATAGCCAATCGAATGCTTCCATTGGCTCGGAAAGGGAGGTAAAATACCACGACACCTGGCCAAAATTCAGCCAGATCACTCCTTCTTCATCTTCCACTTTGGAGTGCTGTTCATTGCCTGAAAACAGTGATCGCACGTCGCACGATTTTTCCAATTTCTCTTTTTACATAAAATCCTCTCAAATTAGCTGAAAGCTACATGCTTTCTTTTACATGTTATCACAATCTAGAAGTTATCTACACTTTTAGGGATTTTTACAAGAGATAATATCTAAAATATCATAAATTGGCCAAACTTGTCAAAAAATCTAATATTTTGAACCATGGATACTAACAGTAATGTCTAAAATGGCATTGGCTCTCTAAATCAATAAGAAATCCACACTCTAGATTTTTTTTTACACGGTGTGCGTGTAGCGGCACGACACCGTCCAATCGGTCGATATGACTTCTGAGAATCAGACAAAAGACTGTCTAAATCGAATAGGTGAATAGAATATAGATTTGATACATCTAAGCCTTGAAATCGACCCAAAAACCATATAGAGTCGAAAGCACATCATAGATCTATCACCGAGTGGAAATCTAGAGCAAGTAGTTCCAAATTTGGCTACGAATGGCGATCCTTCAAATCACACATGGTGTTTAGCATATCGACCTTGCGGGCCAGGGGGACTGCCCTCTTGGACCCCCATAGAGGAGGACTCTACCCCCTCTGCACCTCCCCCAAGTAGATCGGAGAAAAAAATCATTCCGTTGTCGTATTGCTGCGCATTCGAGGTGTGAAAACCACCCAAAAGTCGTGTGTGTGATTTGATACTTTGTACATACTTAGTTGTTATGTTTGCTCTTTTATTCTATGCTGAAGACGGAGAAGAACAAGGAGTTTTGGTAGATTGGTAACTCGAGATGCCATCTCATGGGCTACATTTATTTCAAGATATGTCGATTATGGGCTTCGTGAGGATGTTTCCAACATCTACAACTGGATGTACTATGTGTGAAATGGCAGTAGTATGGGCATAGAACCAATTGACCATGATGAGTCTGGAGAGCTTATCAAAGCGTATCTTAGCAAGATGTGCGAATGCCTTCAGTGTGATCAAGTTTCTTCCGTGCTCACAGTGACTTTTATGATAGGAGGGAACATTTTGATCTTACGCTTGAGTAATATATCTTGAAAGTTAGAGAGGGTAATGAAATGTAATGTGTTAGTGGGTTTATGGGTCTGGATGTTTCTTCAAAGCCTCTATGGATTTTTGGAGATGTTTTCATGGGCGCTTATCACACGGTTTTCGATTATGGAAAAACACGTGTAAGCTTTGCAAGGAAAGAGCTTTGCTTTGAATCAGAAAGGAGGGGAAAAAAATGATACTCTGTGGCTAATTAGAGGAGAGCCCAAAAAGGAGAGGATTAACGGGAACAGAGGAGGAAAAATAGACGGATGAGCAGGAAAATAGAGGAAGGAGGAAGAGAAAAAACACGCAGGAAGTTGGGGAAGGAAGGGGGCTTATCTCTGAAAAAGGATTGGAATTGAAAAGGATTGTTTGGGGAATAAGAAGATGATACATATGGTGCTCTGGGGAGAGATGGCGGAGAAGAAGACCGACAGCAGAAGGAAAATAGACGAAGGGAAGAAAAGCAGGGGAGGAGCAGCATCGGGTTCATCAGAATAGCACAAGGAGGAGCTTCAGTAGCCTCGGCGTGTGCGACGAGCTAGCGAAGGCCTGTACGTCGTTGGGGTGGAAGGAGCCCACCAGAATTCAGGAGGAGGCTATTCCCCTAGCTCTGGAAGGCAGAGATATCATCGCCCTCGCACAAATAGGATCTGGGAAGAGAGTAGCTTTCGCACTGCCAATTCTTCAGGCTTTGCTCGACAAGCCTCAGCCTTTATTTTGCGTGTGCTTTATCACCCACAAGGGACAATAGAATGCTGGTGACGAAGTGAGCTTTACCTTACAATGGAAGCAATACAGAGTACAACAACCATCATATATATTCCGGCCCTGTAAGGTGCTTCTTGCTTGGACAGCACTGTGCTGGGAAGAGAACTGTAGCAGAGCCTGAACGCCAGTAGACTTCTGAAAGGTGACGATCTTCTTGACAAATCCGTAAGGGAAAACACTTGATGCAGCACATCAACTGTAATAGGATACAGTGGATTGTGGATGGTAATAAGAAGGATTCGATTGGGTTGCGAATCTTGGTCAGGTTGCTTCCGAATCTGCCCGACTGCTCAGATGTGGGCCTGGTTCTTTGCCCGGAGCATGACCAGCTTGGAGATCTTTCCGAACGGCCACCCCATCCCAAACTCCAATCGCTTGCTTCCCAAGAAGCTTCTCAGTCTACGATAACGTTGTCACTCGCAGGTTCTGCATCCAACTTAAAATCAAATAACGAAAAAGATTCTATGTTCCTAACTCCTGCGGCTATGAAAGAGGAGACCTTGGAGAGAGGAGTTTACATCCACAGGGTGCCATGAAGCACATCGTTCATTATCGTCACCAATTTCTTCATAAGGACAGATAGCTCAGAGGCTATGAACGTGTTTGGACTGGAGATGGCCAACATCTGTAGTCTGGGGGTCTGCAAATTCATTTTAGACATGTGGACATGAATGACATATCCCTTGATCATCAACTGAAAACAAACAGCATTTACTGTTATGATTTTCTCTGTGCTACTTGAAGCATATTCATGGAATTGTTATTCTATTCTCTACAACCAGCAATAGCAGAATCTACTCATACAATTTTTGACAAAGGACTGGAGTTGCAGAAAACAGATCCAGCACAAATTTCTACACCTCTTTCTGAAATCTAAAGACATAAAATTTTTCTCTTGTGAATGACTTCATGACAAGAGAAAATGAGAGATTTTGATTGATGATTATTGCTCAGAAACAGTCCAAACTTTCTATCAAGTGTTCTCTGTATCTTTTCTTGAAGCTCATCAAGATTGCCATTGAAGAATTAATATCAAAAACAATACTTTGAGACTTCAATTCTTGTATAAACTGAGGCTACTGTTTTCAGTTACATTAAAAGACGATTCTTAAAAGGATCTGAATGTATTGAAACAAACAAATGCTACACATGGATAATATATTTAACTGAACTTGTCTGCAAGGTTGCAAATGCCATACTTGACTAATCTTTTATCCTGAAATTTATCAAGGACTTCTGAAGTTGCAACATTGCTTTCAAAACCCTTCGACATCTTTGGTGAACCCGATGTGAAAGCGTCGCAGAAATTTCAGGATGGGAGATACTTCAGCCTCTATTTCAGCTTCTTCTACAACTCTAGCTGCATCTACTTCAGCTCCATCAATGACTGCCGCGTCAAGTACTTCAACGGAGGATCTAAAACAGATTTTGCAGAATATGTCCATGTATATACAGCTCCAAAATTAGCAAACACAATTGTATATGCAGCAGCAACAACAATTGCATCAACAGCAGTTGTCTCAGCAAAGGCAACTCTATTCGGAGCAGGAGAATGCAAACAGCGCGACTAAGGCTATTGAAGCAGTTGAGAGTGAGAAGAAGCTATTTGATGAGCATAATGTTTCAGCATATTTGAAGACATATGAGATCAAGATGGGGTTTTTTGGAGTTCCTGCTGGACTTATGAGTAAGTACTTCCTTCATCTTGTCACACCTGCTTTGAGGACAAAAGTGACTGATCTTTTTATTCAAAATACACATTGGCAAGATTTTAAGAAGGCCTTGAAAGAAGAATACTTTCTTGAGGACTTTGGTATGGCTACTCGGCGGTCATTCCGAGAGTGGGTCTACATGCCAAACAAAGGTCTCGCTGCTTCGGAGTTGATTCGAGAATTCGAAGAGAGGTATAGTCAGCTTGATGCCATTGAACAAAGAGCATTGGATGTTGAAAAAGTTGAGCTTTTCTTGCAAGTTGCAGATCCTGTTCTTCAAGAAGAATTGGGCGAGCTTCTTGAGGATCGCACGAAGCCTATGGGTCTTAAAACTGATTGGCAGGATGCTCAGGATGCAGTCTCGACTTTAACCAAGAGGAAGATATGGAAGACTCGCCTACAGAATGGTTCCATGACACCTACACCATCATCAGCTCCTATGCCTACTTCTATCCCTATTATTTCTTCTCCTCCTCAGCCAGTTTCTTGGCCTATGCCAGTGCCTACTGTTTCTACTCCACCTATTCCTCCTGTTCCATGACCGATGCCTACACCTTCTGCTCCAAAACCATTCGCTCCATCGGTGCCTACCTCTCTTGATGACATAATCAAAGGCATCATAGATTTGACACTTGAGTCAGTCAAAGCGGAGTTAGTGGGAAAGTTGAAGGAGCAGTTTGCTTCAACTGTGCCTACTACTTCTTCTAGTGCTCCTACTGCACCTAGGAGTGCTCCTAGTGCACCTAGGAGAGATCGAAGATGTATTTGGTGTGATAGTACGGACCATCAGCATTGCAGGTATTGTGATTCTTTCCAGGATGCAAGGAGGCAGAATTTGATATATTGGGGGCAAGATGGTAAGATTTGGTTGACTGAGACAGGAGCTCCACTTGCTACCAACTTTGGTAAAGGTGGAATGAAGAAGTTAGTGGAGGACATGGCTACGCGTACTTCTTATGTGATAGCTAGAGGTGATGCTTCTGCATATGGAGTACAAATTGAGAAGGGATCAGAGACTCAGTCCACACTATGGACTTATGCTATGGAGACTGCAAACAAGGGGAAAATTCAGCAAACTGTTTTGACTAGTGCAGGCTCTAGCATCAGATCAGAGACAGGTTGGGACTCGCCTGTTGACAGGTATTCTATTTATGCTTATTTGGCAAAATCTCATGGTGCAGATGTATTTGTTGAGGAGAAGCGTAAGAGGGATGAAGAGAATCCAAGTGCAGCTAAGAAGACTAGAGGGGGTGAGTTTGTTACTCCACCTACTGCAGGACCGTCTTCAAGACCAATGCTAGATCGACAGATGGAGGATGCTCAAAAGAGAGAAAAGAGGCAAGAGCCTAGAGAGAGAAAGCAGCCAGGATTCAGATTGATGTCCGATATTGAGACATCTACAGACATGAAGAAAATCTTTAATGATAAGATACTTGGCAGTGAGGTGACTTTCACTATTTCTGAGATGTTGGGCATCTCAAAAAGAGAGTTTCAGGATCAGTTTCAGGAGGTCTTGAAGAGGAAAAGACATGCATTATTTACCACTGATACACAGGGAGTTTTGATTGGGGAGTTGGATGAGGATGAAGATGAGGTTATGGTTGATAATGCTTTTGTTTTTCCGCAGGTAGAGAAGAGGGTTCAGCCTATGCATTATGTTGAAATTGATGAGCCTGTCATGATACCGCGTAGTCACTTTTCGCGGAGCCATTGGGCTAGGGCAACTACAGAGACGATGGTAAAGATTGGAGAGAAACAGGTGCCTTATGTTGCATTGGTTGATCATGGTTCAAAGATTAATCTCATAGTTCGTGGAGTTTATAAGAGTAACAGATGGCCTATGGATGTAGAGCATGGGTGGCGTATGAGAGCCGCCAATAACACTGCAGGTGATTTGTATGCTGCCTGTCCTAGTGTCAGGGTTTCTATTGGTGATGTAGAGGAGGATTTTCATTTCTTTGTGCAGGATTCATGCTCTTATCCCATAATTCTTGGTCAGCCATTCATTACAGAGATGCGCATGGAAACTAAGGTCATGGATGATGGATCTGCTTATGCACGGATTCGCAGTAAAGATTGTATGAGAGCAGTTCAGTTTATGACTGTATGTGTGAACCATGTTAGAAACAAAGATACTCTCAGAGATGCACCCTTGCCCACTGTGAGGGATTCGGGTTTTCCTCAGGTACCGCCATTTCGCGAGACGACGGTGGTACAGAGGAGAGGAGATTGGAGTTCTTGCCTCCTGGCAACGGTGTTTTCTCCTCCTGTTTTGTTGAGATTTTAGCAAACAGTTCGATGAGTTATCAGAAGACTTCTAGGTTGCCTAGAGCTGCCAGGCAGTATATATGCAGGAAGGAGAAAAATTTGAAAAATGCAGGAATTTTGGAGGATGATGAGCACATAGATGGGATGTATGACAGTGTGATTTGTGCAGATACGATGACAGAGATGGGAGATATGCTGAAAACTGATATGCTGAATTGTCACGGTAATGTATTAGTGCAATCCCTGGACATATTTCATGAAATTGCAGATTTTATGTCACAGATTGAGTCAGAGGTTGAGGTAACTCAGCAAAAAGTGTTGAGTGCTGAAGAAATTCAACAAACAAAGTTTCCAGCTGGTTATGATCAGCTTTCAGAGAGACAGAGGGCTGAAAATTTTCAGCCAACAGAGTTTACTGCTGAAATATTTCAGCATTCAGAGTTTAGGGCTGTTCCTATGCAGTCCATAGAGCAGAGGGCTGAGGATATTCAGCCATTGGAATGCAGAATTGCTGATTTACAGCAAGATTTATGTAATGCAGAAGAGCATAATGAAGCCAGGGTTGACAAGAAATACAAAACTGTGGATAAGAAGGTGAAGCCGGTTGCTGTACCGCTTCCACTTAACAGTGATCAGCAAATAGAGAGGGCTGCTAAACAGCAAATTTTGAGGAATCCGGAGCATATTGGGCATAAATTTTCAGCAGAGACTCTTGCTGAATTGAAAATTGAAAATGGTGATTTCTTGCTACCCATAGAGAAGCAATGCTTTGAGGATATGCTTAAGCATCATGGACGGGGATTTGCTTTTTTCCCACATGAGATTGGATGTGTGAATCCTGATATTTTTGCTCCTATGGTCATTTTTACTATTCCTCATATTCCATGGAATCTCCGACCTATTCCAGTGCCTAAAGCACACTTGCCAAAGCTGATTGATTTATTGAATGAGAAAATCAGGATGGGAATCCTTGAGCCTTCATTTGCACCATACTCAAACATGTGGTTTACAGTTCCAAAGAAGAATGGTACTCTTCGATTTATTCAGGATATGCAGCCAGTGAACAGAGTTACTATCAGGAATGTTGGTATAGGTCCAGTTGTGGATGAGTTTGCAGAGGCATTTGCTGGACGTGCCATCTATTCTTTGGGTGATTTGTATTCAGGATATGATCAGTTTCAGCTGGCTTTGGAAAGCAGGGACATAACCACCATGAGAACTCCTATTGGGCTTGTCAGGATGTGTACCTTGCCTCAAGGTGCCACTAATTCTGTTGCGCATATGATGAATGCCATGCATAAGGTCCTTCGTGATTACATACCTCAGCTTACTATGCCTTTCTTGGATGATGTGCCCATTAAGGGGTGTGCAGAAGAAGAGAAGAATGAGAGCCTAAATGAGCAGGGATGCAGATACTTTGTGGCTGATCATATTTCAGCATGTGAGAAGATTTTGGCCAGGTTAGAAGAAGTGAACTTGACACTTTCAGGGCAAAAATCTGTTTTTGGAGTGAATGAGGTTGTCATTGTTGGGCATATGTGTGGATATTATGGCACGAAACCCTCACCTGATAAGGTGAATGCTATAGGCAAGATTGCGGAGTATTGTTCTACCACTTCGGAGGTACGGAAATTCATTGGTGCTTGTGTGTTTTATATGATTTGGATACCTCATTTTGCACACATAGCAGATTGTTTGTATTAGCTGCTTCGAAAGGGGCAGAAATTCTATTGGGATGAGAGCCACACTAGAGCCATGCGTAAATTGAAGAAGTTATTGCAGAATGCTCCTACTCTCAGGAAAGCAGATTATAATTGTGATAGGCCTATTGTATTGATAGTTGACACTAGTCCAATTGGCATAGGTTGGGCTGTGGGTCAAGATAATGCAGATGGAAATAGGTATGCTATTCGGTTTGGAGCGAAAGTCCTAAACGAGAGACAAAGGAGATATCCGCAAATCAAGAGGGAGTTATTGGGGATTGTCACGGTGCTCAAATGTGACAAGGAGTACTTTATTGGAGCTTCAGTTGTGGTAGAGACAGATTTCTTGCCATTGATTGGTATGATCACGAGTTGCTCTACTCCGGATATAGCCATGTTGAGATGGATTGCATACATCAAGTCATTAAATCCAGAATTTAAACACATAGCAGGGAAAGATAATCCAGTGGCAGATATGTTGTCTAGAGCCAGATATGATGATGAGGAGACTCTACTTGCAGAAGAGGATGATGCAGAAATTTCAGCCACTATGGTTGATCATGTTTGTCATGTCTATGATATTGTGGCTTTTATAGAAGAACTCTATGTTGGAGATTGGTTGCAGATTGGCAGGTACCTTAGTACACTAAGCAAAAGAGATGAATGGACAGATGAAGAGTTCAAGAAGATCAGAAGGAAATCCTATGGTTATTTTCTCAAGGACGGATTTCTTTGGAAGCATCCGAAGAAAAGAGGCGGATTACCTTTGCGGGTTGTCTGCGATAGAGAGACACAGTTACAGGTGATGAGGGAGTTTCATGAGAGTCCTTGGGCTGGTCATAGAGGAGTGTGGGCTACTTATGAGAAAATCAAGGAGAAATATTGGTGGAAAGGCATGTATAGAGATGTTTCTCACTTTGTTGAGACTTGCAGAGACTGCCAGATGTATTCAGTAGTGCGTCATTGAGATGAGCTTCATCCGACCTATCCACTATGCATTCATTATAAGTGGGTAGTTGATTTGGTTACCATGCCTATGGGTCTATGGCAGATGAGATACATTGTTTTGGCTAGAGAGGATCTTACCAATCATGTTGAGGGCAGATCTTTGAGAACGAAGACCACTAGTGCAGTGTGTAAGTTCTTATTGGAGGAAATTTTCTGCAGGTATGGTTGTGTGGGTAAGATCACTGCGGATCGCGGTGAATTGGATGCAGATGAAGCTAGGGAGTTTTTCTCTCAGCTAGGAATAAAGTTGGCTTTAACCACAGCATATAATCCAGAGGGAAATGGAAAGAGTGAAAGAGGGCATCCGCCGATAGTGAAAGCATTAGCCAAAGCATGCAGAGGACGGATTGGAGAATGGCCAAGACTTCTACCATTTGCTTTATGGGCTGATCGTATGACTCATAGTGTTACCACAGGATATATGCCTGCAGAGTTGATATATGGTCAGAAACCTATTATGCCGATTGAGACTTGTCCTTTGACTTGGTCAGTTTTACCTTGGCAGGAGGATTTGATGAGAGAAGAGCTCTTAACTCTTCGGATTCGACAGTTGGAGAGGAGACCTGAGGATATTCAGCTAGCTATTGACAGGTTGAAGGTTGCTAGACTAAGGAATAAGGACAGGTTTGACAACAGGCATCGCTTGCGGCCTAGAGCAATAGAAGAGGGAGATTGGGTATTGGTCTTTGATAGCAGCCTTGAAAATCAGCATATTGCACTTCGGAAGATGGTGAAAAGATGGGTTGGGCCGTACATAGTCAGACATGTCTTTGATAATGCAACATATGAGCTGACTGAATTGGATGGGACAGTGCTTAGAGTGCATATTGCTGGAAAAAGAATCAAGATTTTCAAGAAAAGAGATGATGAGGATTATGCATTGGAAGAATTTTCAAGAGAAGAGCAACGACAAGAAACTCCAATGGAAGAAACAGATGATATGACAGATAATCTTGTTGATCTACCGGAAATGCATAACGAAGAGATTGATCTGTTTGTGGATCTTGATGATAATGATCATGGGTAGTTGGCCCATCCGGAGGATGCCCAGGATTAGAGGGGGTGGATGTCGTATTGCTGCGCATTCCAGGTGTGAAAACCACCCAAAAGTCGTGTGTGTGATTTAATACTTTGTACATACTTAGTTGTTATGTTTGCTCTTTTATTCTATGCTGAAGACGGAGAAGAACAAGGAGTTTGGTAGATTGGTAACTCGAGATGCCATCTCATGGGCTACATTTATTTCAAGATATGTCGATTATGGGCTTCGTGAGGATGTTTCCAACATCTACAACTGGATGTACTATGTGTGAAATGGCAGTAGTATGGGCACAGAACCAATTGACCATGATGAGTCTGGAGAGCTTATCAAAGCGTATCTTAGCAAGATGTGCGAATGCCTTCAGTGTGATCAAGTTTCTTCCGTGCTCACAGTGACCTTTATGATAGGAGGGAACATTTTGATCTTACGCTTGAGTAATATATCTTGAAAGTTGGAGAGGGTAATGAAATGTAATGTGTTAGTGGGTTTATGGGTCTGGATGTATCTTCAAAGCCTCTATGGATTTTTGGAGATGTTTTCATGGGCGCTTATCACACGGTTTTCGATTATGGAAAAACACCTGTAAGCTTTGCAAGGAAAGAGCTTTGTTTTGAATCAGAAAGGGGGGGAAAAAGATGATACTTTGTGGCTAATTAGAGGAGAGCCCAAAAAGGAGAGGATTAACGGGAACAGAGGAGGAAAAATAGATGGATGAGCAGGAAAATAGAGGAAGGAGAAAGAGAAAAAACACGCAGGAAGTTGGGGAAGGAAGGGGCTTATCTCTGAAAAAGGATTGGAATCGAAAAGGATTGTTTGGGGAATAAGAAGATGATACATATGGTGCTCTGGGGAGAGATGGCGAAGAAGAAGACCGACAGCAGAAGGAAAATAGACGAAGGGAAGAAAAGCAGGGGAGGAGCAGCATCGGGTTCATCAGAATAGCACAAGGAGGAGCTTCAGTAGCCTCGGCGTGTGCGACGAGCTAGCGAAGGCCTATACGTCGTTGGGGTGGGAGGAGCCCACCAGAATTCAGGAGGAGGCTATTCCCCTAGCTCTGGAAGGCAGAGATATCATCGCCCTCGCACAAATAGGATCTCGGAAGAGAGCATCTTTCGCACTGCCAATTCTTCAGGCTTTGCTCGACAAGCCTCAGCCTTTATTTTGCGTGTGCTTTATCACCCACAAGGGACAATAGAATGCTGGTGACAAAGTGAGCTTTACCTTACAATGGAAGCAATACAGAGTACAACAACCATCATATATATTCCGGCCCTGTAAGGTGCTTCTTGCTTGTACAGCACTCTGCTGGGAAGAGAATTGTAGCAAAGCCTGAAGACCAGCAGACTTCTGAAAGGTGACGATCTTGTCGACAAATCCGTAAGGGAAAACACTTGATGCAGCACATCAACTGTAATAGGATACAGCGGATTGTGGATGGTAATAAGAAGGATTCGATTGGGTTGTGAATCCTGGTCAGGTTGCTTCCGAATCTTCCCGACTGCTCAGATGTGGGCCTGGTTCTTTGCCCGGAGCATGACCAGCTTGGAGATCTTTCCGAACGGCCACCCCATCCCAAACTCCAATCGCTTGCTTCCCAAGAAGCTTCTCAGTCTGCGATAACGTTGTCACTCGCAGGTTCTGCATCCAACTTAAAATCAAATAACGAAAAAGATTCTCTGTTCCTAACTCCTGCGGCTATGAAAGAGGAGACCTTGGAGAGAGGAGTTTACATCCATAGCGTGCCATGAAGCACATCGTTCATTATCGTCACCAATTTCTTCATATGAACAGATAGCTCAGAGGCTATGAACGTGTTGGGACTGGAGATGGCCAACACCTGTAGTCTTGGGGTCTGCAAATTCATTTTAGACATGTGGACATGAACGACATATCCCTTGATCATCAACTGAAAACAAACAGCATTTACTGTTATGATTTTCTCTGTGCTACTTGAAGCATATTCATGGAATTGTTATTCTATTCTCTACAACTAGCAGTAGCAGAATCTACTCATACAATTTTTGACAGAGGACTGGAGTTGCAGAAAACAGATCCAGCACAAATTTCTACACCTCTTTCTGAAATCTAAAGACATAAAATTTTTCTCTTGTGAATGACATCATGACAAGAGAAAATGAGAGATTTTGATTGATGATTATTGCTCAGAAACAGCCCAAACTTTCTATCAAGTGTTCTCTGTATCTTTTCTTGAAGCTCATCAAGATTTCCATTGAAGAATTAATATCAAAAACAATACTTTGAGACTTCAGTTCTTGTATAAACTGAGGCTACTGTTTTCAGTTACATTAAAAGACGATTCTTAAAAGGATCTGAATGTATTGAAACAAACAAATGCTACACATGGATAATATATTTAACCGAACTTGTCTGCAAGGTTGCAAATGTCATACTTGACTAATCTTTTATCCTGAAATTTATCAAGGACTTCTGAAGTTGCGACATTGCTTTCAAAACCCTTCGACACCATGTGACAGGTTCTCCATATTAGATCGTAGTGTAGTAATGGCTTTGCACAAGCATAGATTCTCACTTGCAAAATAGCAACCAAAAGCCCATACCCAAATAAAGACAAACAGAGACCCTAGAACCTCAACGGGCCAATCTAGCCAACAATGGCAAAAATGACATACCACAAAAACATGTATAGGTTGCATCCGAGTTGCATCTAGTCAAAACATAATGCAACAATATCAAGTTACTGCGAGGATGTCTAGACATGACAGTCCTGATGATAGATGCATCTTGAACAACACTGCACAGATGACCCAAGATATCAATAGAGAATCCAAATCTAGCTATGAGTTGGGGACTCAAGGGCATATATCAAAAGGCTTGAATCTATAGCCAAGACTCGGAAGATGAAGACATAGTATTGCTTGCTTATCTTAGGGTCAAACTCATTGCAAAAAGAGAGCATAGTGTCGATACTCTCATCGATGAAGGAACTAATTTTAATATCTTGACCTATGAAGCATGGACCCTACTAGGCCAACCAGAGCTCACACTAACTAATGAAAATCTTAGTCCTTACGAGGGACACCCACAAGTACTTATAGGGAAGTACAAAATCCTTGTAACTATTGAAACTGAAAGCTTGCCTATCCTATTCCATGTTTCTCAAAATAGTGTTGATTGGGGAAAGGAAACCCTCCTAGGAAGACCCTTCAAAAGGGTGATAAATTGTGAGGATTATGTAGCACAAAGCATACACTTGACACTACCAGGTTTGAGGATAATCTCAACCTTTAGCAAGGGTGATCTCATCAAGCCTCAAGGGAAAGACAAGGAATATTTTGACATATCAGGCAAGTCTAGTAACAAGAGCAAGGACTTGTTGAAAGAGCTGATAGAAGCGCATGTTGAACAGAGAGAACCAGTGAGTGAGGTCATGCTTGAAACAAGAAGGTTAGGAGACAATTCCAATGATAGGCTTTGGACTTACAAATATCGTAGAAGACCACAAAAGAAGCCCAAGCCTTATAGACAAAGGCATCGATGGAGAGCCTGCACAATGCAACGATGGATATCTAATGCTTTACTATGTGCACAAGGGTATTACGTAGGTAAGCGATGGATTTGAATACCAAAACCCCTTGCTAAACCTCCTCTATCAACTGAAGGCCAGATCACATCAAAAGCAAAGAAGGGCAAGAGGAAATCTAAACAAAAATTCAAGTCTCAAGGCAAGAAACCAAACATGACTATTCGAAAGGTAGATCCTCAGCCTAGCGTGCTTAACGAGCGGAAATTAGATATAACCATTGAGTGTGCACAAAGACCATTAGTGCCCAAGGAGCCTTTGACTTTCCAAGAGGATAATGAGCATCATAGGCACAACCTTGCTCATGATAAGGCTGATTGCTCAACAAAGAAAATGGCAGAATCTCCTAATAGTTGCAATCAAATCTTCAGGCCAGTGTCAAGTCCACCTAGGAGTCCCAAATCTCCTACACCCTCTTTCCCTAGATGAATATAGGAAGCACAACATTAGACGTCAAGTGCAGCTACTCAATCCCAATCTCTATCTCCATCTAAGCTTCCAAATGTTCAAGATGCGGGACATGACACCACCCTTAGCTCTCAGCCTAAGGATATACCTATGCAATCCATTGTGGCTAGCTCAATTGATGCTCAAAGGGAAACAAAAGACATGACCACTTCCAATCTGTCTAAGGACTTGACATGATAGTCGACTAATAGTAGCTATCCACTGAACTAGTTGCTACTACTACTTCTAATTAAGAATCATAGCAGTCACAGCCTTTGGCCGTGACGATGCCCCTTGTGGAATGTATCCTTAGAAATTCACATGCGGAAGAGTTATCACAACCGACATCCTCGACACCTCCAACACTTTTAAAGCACCTAAAACCTAGGCTTGAGGAGAAATATCTCAAAGATTTGGCCAAGAGAGGGTGCATCTAACCAATGAACCAAAGATGACGTGCATGATGAAGCTTGATCACAAATTGACAGCCATCACATGTGTGTACGTCCATGTGGACATGGGAAGGCCAATAGCATAGTACACAAAGCTCATAGCCGAACCCTTAACTTGTGATAAGCAACAATATGTTTGCTCCTGCTATGAAGCTATTGTTGAGGAAGTCATAAAGGACATCCCAAAGGCCATAGCTAGAGAATTGCACTTAATACCCTCGCTCTGTACTGCCCAATGTGAGACAAACAAGGAAAAGCTCGAAGCAATCAAACGAAAAGGGAAAGGACAAGGAAACTTTATGCAGAAATGGTACACCAACCAGACTTTGGTAGCCAAAATTGGCCACCGACTAATGACACTCACTAAGCAAAGGAAAGCCCTTTGAACGTCAATACACGATCCCACGTACATTGCCCCGACCTCATTAAGAGTGTTGGCAATGGTCCATGTCAAGGTCTAGCTTTTTGCCACTGTCCAAAAACATCCCTTGTATGATAAACTGCTTCTAGAAGAAGATCTACATGTGTGGCTAGCAAGCTAGGAGTAGGGAGCATGGTACTTAATGCTAGCACATATGTCTTCTGTCTCACTCAAGACCCTGCAATTCTAGATCTCTATGCTTCCCATCAATACAACCTTGACTTCTTCAGCTAGTTTCGTCCAAGCTTACCTGACAAGAATCCTAGACTATCTCTTGGTTCTACATTAGAGTCACCCAAACCTCTGAGGAACAGAAAAAAAGCTCTAAACACAACACTTGCACTAATAAGAAGTAATGGAGGCATGTTACAATGGGTAAGGACAAAAGTCTAGAGCAAATGTCCAACCAAGAGCAACTGCCAATGCAATTAGATGAGGAGCTAAACGGAGGGGAATTAGCTGAAGATCTAGACTCTCCAAAAAGAGAGGCAGTTGTATCCTCACAACCTAGCAAGGCTATTCAGCAGGCCGTAGCTATGTCCCATGAGGACACACTAGAGAAAGAGAATGTTGAGGCCCAACCAAGCACATCAAAGGCTAACGAGAGGTTGACCTAGTTCAGGGTCCCGAGTCTTCAAGGGATACACCTCAATTGCCTAGGAAAAAGAGGAGAAAAGAAGAAAACAACAACAGCAATTGCAAGTGGTTGTAGACGCCAAGAAGATTGAGACCAAGAGTGCTGAAGAGCTGAGGAATAAAGCATCGAGTCTACCCACCAAGAAACCCATTTCTATCTCTTCTAACAACGGTGAAAACTCAGACACATCTGTGTGTTCTGATAAATCAAAGCAACCATTATTGCCAACGGTTGCTTGCAACACTCAATCCACTGACAATAGAACTTACATTGACCAATCAAGAGGGGATACAACACTGTCACAACTGGTTGATGAAACTATACCAATCACATATGAGGAGAACCATGACACAATAACATCAAAACCTTAGGAGAAACATGAGAACCCTAAGAACATGAGTAATCCTAGCATTGACCAATCTTGCTCATCTAGGCCTGAGCCCCTAGCTATGCTAAAGCCTAGGGAAACTCCTAGAACCTTACATGGGATAGCAACCGAGAAAGCCTTCATAGAACATAGAAGTGTCATAGAGTGCTTGACTAAGTTGAATGTTAAACTCAAATTATTCACACGTGTCTATGTCCTTGCAAACATGGGCACATTCCCTAGGGAGCAGCTTGAGGAATACTTGCCATATCCATTTGCCATATCCATTATCATGGGAAGAGCAAGAATATCTTAACGAGCACTATGACAAGCTCCTACATGAATGCATGCAACTCATCTCTGATGAGGAGGCCGATGAACTACGCTTAACTATGACATTCAACAAGGTGTTTGCCGACTAAATCTCTTAGAGATAGAGCAACTAGAGCGAAAATTAGAGGGTTGAAGTCAATTTGAAAAATGTTGGTTTGAAAACTATACTACAATGGCCAATCTTGGAGCCCAGATTATGGCAGTCTCAGAGGAGCGTCTAGCTAAATGGCGGTCTCAAAGAGACCCAACCTATGTGGCACCAACTTCCTTTCGAGTATTGATTGTTGTTCAGGGTGTGGAATTAGTCAGAACTAGCCAAGAAAACTCTCTGATTGATAAAATTCTCACTGAGGAGGAGCTACATATTGCGAGTAGACTCGGACAAGATACCATGCCACTTGATGTTGCAAAATATCTATTGTTATTGTCTAGGTTGCCACGAGTACAGGATGCCTGTGCCACACTCCAATACAATCTTGAGTTCTACAATTGGTTTTTATCCTCACAGAGTGACATGGATTCATAAATGTGTACATCAATAAACAATGAGTTTTGTGACTGTGTATAAATAATACCAAAAGAAGCAAAGCTAGCACACACACATGCAAGCAATGATAATCAAGCACATGTAATATGCATCGAAGTCAACATTGTGGGATTCAAATAATTGATGTCTATTTGAGTTGCACTTGTTCATTATGGTCGAAGCATATGACTTTCACATACTCTCATAAGTTGCCAAGTGAATGCAGGACGACATAGGTCACTGTACGAAAGCATTTAATGTCCAAGTCACCACAAGACCACCAACCCTATAAGAACTATTATGGAGAAAGCAAGAGAAATACTAAGAAATAAAGAGCCGTGATGGAAGCCCCGCTAGAAGAGAAAATCACCCTTGCAAAAGCACACATTGCATTTGAGCATGGCCCAAAGCATAGTCATTGGCTAATTTCCTTTCTTAGCCAAACTCTACATTCGACTCACTACAGTTGCTACCTCGATTGTTCTGATATCTCACAAGCTACAAAGAGGTTTGCAAAATCTCAAATGTATATCTTCATCTCAACAATTATTCCTTTGGCATCAAGGCTAGTAACACAATCATCCTTGTAATATCCATTTTTCATAGCCTTTGGATCTTGACATTTCTTTGTCCAAATGAAAGGCTGATAGCCTCAATGTATTGCATTGGTTGTATTCATTTTATCCAAACAAAAGAGAAAAAATAAAAAGAGAGAAATCAACAAAAGAGAAAACAAAAAGAAGAGAAAAGAAAAGAGCACCTAGGGGTCCTCAAATTAGGTACGTCCAATGACCTTGGTTGGCTGGCTTTGTCCCTAGTTTCCTAGCCCTTTACACATTCCCCACAATGGTTTAGGGCATATCAAGGGCCAGGATATACCTAGGGAGCTTGTCTCACCTATGGTTAGACTTATCACCTTGAACTATTTGTACAATTGTTTTTCACACTCCATCTCAGTAGTACCATTGCAATCAATGGTGGTAAGCAAGGCACGAAAGACCATGTAAAGTACACCTTACTCTTCAAAAAATATAAGTAACCACCAGCTATGAAAAGCTAAGGCGTTAATGAGCTCAATTATGCTACACCGTGTTGTCAAAAACACAAATGATGTCTCAAGAAGCCTTCGTGTGTACTTCTCCTCAACATTGATAATTTTTTCCACCCCATCAAACCCTTGCTTCATCCACCCATTGCTATGAGAAACCAGACCAGTAGTCTTCTAACTACGTAATATCTAAGTATGCATGTGCACTCACATAATATCTACACCACAATATATACACAGTTTGGGTCCTCAAGTGCAGGACAATACTCTTAGCTTGCTTAGAGTTCGACATGTCTCCCAATCTAATCAATCTACATCTTGTGCATGATAAGAAGACTAGCACTACCCCTGGGAGAGACCACATATGAGAGGTTTTCAATTGCAGGTATTGCAGACTCTAAGGAAAGTACCATCATCTCTTCATCAATACTCAACTCTGAATTCTTATCCTTTATCATCCTACAAGCCCACCAAAGAATCGTCACCCACCACAGAATCCCTAGAACATCAACACCTGTGCCAACCCATGAGTGTAACTCCTAGCAAAAACCAGCCCTATCACCAACTTCAACAATCCTATCACCAACCAATCAAGCCAACAAAGTGCCACCAACCACTTTCATCTGCACCACCAAAACTCCAAGGCAAATCACAACAGTCCCTTCCACCCACTTCTTCGGTGCATGCCAAAGCATGCTACCTACGACGGTGAGTGCCATGGGACTGGCACTCGTCTAGGAGGGGGGTAATGTTAACCCTCAGACAAACAAGGTGGAAAATCTAGAAAATCTAAAGCAGAAGACAAGGCCAAGGTAAAGTGAAATGGAATATGAAGGTGTACTGAGAAAAATATGGAAACACAAGAAGTGCTAAAAAGTCCTAAATCAAGGAGAAAGGCGCACAAGAAAAAGTGCAAGTCAATACTTTTGTAAAAGAGCTCAAGGCGCACCATGATTTATTTTAAGAGCAGCGTGCAAATTGTAAAAGTAGATGGGCGGTAGGAAGGAAGCTAGGAAGATAGGAGGACAATGGGAAAAATGGCCTACAATCATGTAAAAAAGGGGATAAGGGGATGACTGCCCAAAAGGGATTTAGGGATTTCTATATAAAGTTGAAAAGGGAATGAGAAGCTCATTCTATGTGTGGCCAAAAGTAGATTTTCTCTTCTTCTTCTTCTTCTTCTTCTTCTTCTTCTTCTTATTCTTATTTTTCTTCTTCTTCTTCTTGCATGCTTGAGCTTGTGCTTGAGAGAGGGAGTGTGAGAGTATGAGGGAGTGAGTGTGTGAGCTCCCCAACTTCTCCTCTCTTCTTCTATTCTCTTCTCTTGAGCATGGAGCTTGCTTGAAGCTTGCACTTGGATCATGGAGCTACCTGAGTGCTCGGGAGAGGAGGCAACTCGATTGGGCATGGATGTAAGTTCACTACACTCGTAGGGATGGCTAGCACATCGGCTATATGAGAGGTAGCCATTAGTGCTAAGCTTGGAACACTTGAACAATAAGTGGTCTGTGGATCTCGATGGTTGATCGCCCCTACAGGGACACAAAAATGCAAGAAGCTATACAAAATACAAAAATTCAATAGTGACATGTACATTGATCTAGTAGCTACATATAAATAACAATTATTCCAAGTTTAGGTTGTATGTCTATAAAAGTAATTTTGATAATCCAAACCCAAAAAGGAAGGTCATGTTCATAGGACTTAATAGTCTGTCACATCAGTTATCCCTTTTGAGTGTGGGCTAGTGTCTGTTTGTACAATGATCAATTAATATTTCTTATACAATTGAAGCTTCTTGAAAGAAAGACATGTCTTACCTTAGAATTGGCAATGTAAGCAAGATATATTGCACAATCAAATAAACAAATTTTGAACCTCCAAATTATCAGCACCATAGGTAATTATTGAAATCAACAATCGGTAAAGGAACTTCTGTCGAATGTGTTGTTTCAAGTTTAAGGTGTACATCAACAAAAGTTATTTTGATACTTAGAGATACTAATCCAAACACTAAAAGGGACGGTCTTGTCCCTAGGACTTAATAGTCCATCACAACAATTATCCCTTTTGATTGTGGCTAAGCATCCCTTTGCATGATGATCAATTAATATTTCTTATACGATTAAAGACTATCAAAACAAAGGCATGCCTTATTTTAAAAAGGGCAATGTAAACAAGATATATTGCACAATCAAATGAACAAAATTTGAACCTCCAAATTATCAATTGATCTCTTGAACAAATATGAACTACTAAAACAAACCATAAACACAAACATTCATAAACCAATGAATTAAAATGAAAGAGGATTGTGAATATGTATTGATATTACAACTATGTTTAAAGTTTTGCAAATCCAATTGCACACATTTAATATCTATGATCGTTTGTATATTTGGCTACATCACTACTTGGTTTGAACTGATGAGAAGGACTATTACATCCTAAACCTTGAACATCCAAGTATAGCATATTGGTATCATTTCATATCGTTTCATTTTAATTCAAAACCTAGATGTTTAAGAACTGCATAAATATAGGTCATCTCAATACTTAGAGACGCCAAACCAAACACAGATAAGAAGGTCGTGTCCTTGGGACGTGGTAGTCCATCACAACAACTATCCCTTCTTAGTGTGGTTTAACCTCCAACCTCTAACTAGTATGTTAAAATGATTTCCTTATACTCCTTTGTATTTCCTAGAAGTGTTGGTTACAACCTCAATACTTATCCATGTCATTTACCTTTATTTAGGTTACTTATGTCTAGCTCACATGTGTTAAATCCATCATGAAGAGAAAAATTATGTACATATTCAAAAGAGCCCAAATTGGACTAGCAAGGGAGACCCTATTCAATGTAGAGAAGGGCAAGGACTATATTGCAAGAGCCTTATGAACTATCCAAGGGAATCTCAATACTTAGAGATGCCAAACCAAATGTAGATAGCAAGTTTGTGTCCCTGGGACTTACTATGTATTACATTGGGTTCACAATCAATGGTGGCATGCTTGAAAGAATATTAAAGGGGTGTTGATGACTTGGCTTGATGAGCTTTATCCACTTTACTTATTGTGGCATTAAGAAAGGGATGGCTTAGTAAGGTTGGATATGCTCTAGTCATATCAAAAGCATTGGTGATGAGTGGTGAGCATTCAAGCTCCCTTACTCAATTAACTCTCTCTACCTCCCACTTATTAAGCATGTTTATATAACAATGATAGTACTACCACATTATAACATGTTGTCTTTGAGATGGATATTGAAACCCTCAAGAGAATTAGGTATCAGAACATTGTAAGGCTACTTGGGTACTACTCTAACAAAGACATCAACATGTTACTGCTTGAGTACATGCTTGATGGGAGTGTAGTTGAGCTCCTTCATGGAGTGAGTGGAGGTTTACTAAGCTAGGGAATGAGATATACGATAGCAATTGGTATTGCCAAGGGTCTCACCTATCTTCATCACAAGCATGTGCATGTCATAATCCAACAATATACTGTTGGATGAGCTCTACGAGGCACATGTTGTATACTTTGCGCTGGCAAAAGCTCTCTGGGGCCAATCTCACAAGGAGCTTTTGTCTGATATTATAGGTTCGTGTGGCTACATAGCTCCAAGTGTATTTCCTTGAGTTGTAGATGTCTCCAAGTTCATGTAATAAAATATATTAATCTCTTACTACTAGATGACTTGCTTATAGGGTTAATGGAATAGGATACACAGGCTACTTCTTTTTCTTAGCCGACATTGGGATAGATTCTAGTAATACTAGCCTACCTACTGCAATGTACAGAGAAAAGAAAATATTGTAAATACAATTTTCCACATACATTATTTATATATGTCTCTTGATGACCATTTTGGTTTGGCGTAGGCCATGCAGCGTAGGTGATCTATGCACAGAAAAGAAAAATGTACCTATATATGTCTTTGGTGAACCATCTTGGCGCACAAGCCCATGAGAAAGGAAAATGCACATGAAGATTAGATCAATGCAGCTCTATACATAGAAAAGAAAAATGAGTGAACCATCTTTGCCAGGTCTATGCAAAGAAAAAATAATGCACTTGAATGTTTGATCAATGGAGCTTGTAGGCCCCCCTCAAGCTTCCATAGTAGTAGGTCGATGCTGGTTCATAATAGCAAGACTCAAGTCATAGCTCTGTACTCCAATGCATGTTTGGCGCGAGCCTCAACATTGGGTCACAACAAGTCGCAATGAGGTCATAGCAAGTCAGCTTCGATCCTTTCTCCTAGACAGGTGGGTCAGCTAGGCCACATGAAAGTAGCACCTTAATCAATCATTTCTCTTGGACCTCATCTATTGATGCATTCTAGTAAGAGATACTCTTGACATGAGTACGTAGTACGTAGGCTAGAGTTGTAATAGATAGCTTCTTTCTTATCTCTTTTCCAATGTGATAGCTTGTTCTTCTATTCTTTTTCTCCTCCTCCTCCTCTCTCTCTCTCTCTCTCTCTCTCTCTCTCTCTCTCTCTCTCTCTCTCTCTCTCTCTCTCTCTCTCTCTCTCTATGCCTCTTGTATTTCAGTTTGGTACTAAATGAACATTGCAAGTCCTAGGCAAAAAAAAACCTTATCACATTAGCTATTTTCTTAAGTTATTTTCCTTTTCTTAAGATTTCAATAAAGGATTCTCAACACTTGTTTCCCATCACCTTCAAGTATATGTGCCCCCTATAAAATGATCGAGGGATGAACTATTGTGTAATGAAATGTATAAAGAGACTATGTGTTGCTACCTCATACATGGTCAATGGCTAAAAAAGGTAAGTCTATTCTCAAGTCCTTGTGTGGTGCATGAGAGAGCCTCTTTGTGAGAGAGACTCTAGGCGTGTGTCTTATGTATGTGTGTGTGTGTGTTTTTTGTGTCAAGTGAGTTAGAAAATTTGAAAATTAACAACTTCAAGTTTTTACATCCATACCAATAGGAACTTTGCAAGATTTTCACTAGTCTAATTGGCCTTGTGGAAGATGAGCCAACTTTCACCTAGAATTTGGCTCTTTGTGATATTGTGTAAACCCGAAAGACATTGGGAGGCATTCTAGTTTAGAGAACACCTCCTATGAAGCATATAAGTAAGGGTGTTTAAACTCTACCTCATCAAATGATGGTGTCCTCAGAAACAAGGGTGAGAAGGGCATGATTAGTCCCTTCTCCCACAGAAAGAAATTCTTATCTCTACAAACATATGAAATCTACCTATCTATAAACTAGGTTTTTTCTCTTGAAGCTAAGACTCAACATCCAAAAGATTGAAAACTCAATTATCATAAATTTTTAATAACTAACTACATGAACACTATTTACATATGTTTGCAAAATAACTTTTCAATCAACATGGCCCTCTCTTCCCTCCATCCATCCTTCTTTGATCCATTAAAATAGTCTTAGATGCTTCCATAAACATTGTCCCCCTTAAAGCACTTTCTATTTTAGAAATGTGAGTATCATGTGTATTCTCAAATCCCTATATGTAGGACATACTACACTTCTTGTATAAATTCTATCTTCAAATCTTCAAAGGTAGTTTGTTGCTCTCCCAACTAGTAAAATAATGATGTTGTTATTACCTTATTTTCCTCTATTTAAGTGTATAGACTTGACAAGTTGGTCCTTTCAAGGCACAAACTATAAAGATGTATACATATTATAGAGTCCACTAGTATAGGGGGACAAGACATGTCTGATCCTCAGCACGAGTAGCTACATCCACACATGCACAAAGATAGAGGTCCACTTGAAAATTACGGGAAGTAGTCATGTTTCTACTACCCAATGATGACCTAGAGTTTGTACACACATCTCTTACATGTGCACACAACTTGAGGAGAGATGCTAATGCTAATGAAAAAACAATCTATGATGCATTCTTTTCATGTTTCTACTTTGCTTTCCATTGTCACCCACCCCATTTTACAAAAAAGAAATTGTGATTTGAAAATACACACACAAACACATCAAACCCCTCATCTAAAAAATACAAGTATATATGATGTAAAACATTACATGTACACTTATACAAATATTATATAATCATATTAAAGAGGTTTCAAAGAGTAAAATAAAAAAGAGAGAGCAATCTTGCAAGTTTGTGGTGGGTGTGTTCTGTTTGAGAACATCTCTCTCTCTCTCTCTCTCTCTCTCTCTCTCTCTCTCTCTCTCTCTCTCTCTCTCTCTCTCTCTCTCTCTCTCTCTCTCTCTCTCTCTCTCTCTCTCTCTCTCTCTCTCTCTCTCTCTCTCTCTCTCTACCGTTGAGAGATATAATGGTAAATTGATGTGGTAAAGATAGCTTTTGAAAGTCAAACATGATGTATTGGGCACATAGGTAAAGGACATGCAGATCATTCAAGTCTCAAGATACCTTTATGTCATTATAAAGCCATTCCTTTATTTTTTTAACATGGTTTTGTAATCAATTATACATGGTTTTGCAAGAAATTATACATGGTGTTCTATTTTGCAAGGTTGGCTTGAGAAACTACTATGGGGTGGCCAACTTGGGCGAGTTCCTAGGCAATTCACTATATGTATACCCTCTATCACATGCGTTCAAGGCCTATTTATGAATATCCTTATTTGTGAATTTTTCCTTAATAAAATATAACCCTTTTCTATTCAATCTATAAGTAACCCCTTTATATGGAACCCTTCTGCATGTTAAAAAAGTGTAAAAATGGTATTTTAAAAATCCCTTATGTTGAACCCACATAATACATACATGTATTTATGACTAACTTCCATAGTGGCAAGTTGGACTTGGCCACATAAGCTTCTTTTTGTAAGGCTATTTAAGATTTTTGGATTAGGTTTCTACAACTGCCTATAGCTTTGTCCCACTCAAGCTCTAAATTCAACCTTGGTTAGCACCCCACCTTTTAATTGCCACATTAGCCTAGATGGCCACTTACACCAATCATTGTGCCATTGTCTGATGGCATACTCTTTCTTTTAGCTAACTCAATTGTGTTGTCATGTGTACACATATTTTATAGAAGTTTATCATGAATCATTAGAAGTTGTGGTGGTTTTTGCTATAAAGAAATGCATTTTAATTGTGTGTGAATCTTCCTCTTGATATTGTTGACTTTTGCACTTCATTACAAGTAGAGTGAACTTATATTTGTTACACATGAAGGGTGTCTTTTTGTAAGCAAAGGAAAGTAGTTGTGCACTCACAAAAATGTGGAGTGAGGTGTAGCCTCATGAGCTTCAAAAGGATTCCAAACCAATTAAAGCATGATTAGAAGGCCTTGCTAGCTTTGAGGTACTAATCAAGGTTTTCTTGGGTGTGATGCACCACACCCCTCTTCCCACAACCCCCCCCCCCCCCGGCAAACACCCTTAGTTTGCAAGGAAAAAGAGATAAACCCTTCTTGCTCCTCAAATGCAAATTTATTTTTTACTAAACTAAATTTTAAAAAACCATTTTCTTAATATGTACCTTGTGTGTGTAGATATCACATGGAAACAAAGTAGTGAAGTATTTTTGGCTAGAATGGACTAATGTGTACAATTAAAAAATCATATTGGTATTTTTTAGTTTCATATATATCCTTTAACTCATGATAATTAAGAAAGCTAGGAATTACTTTATATTAGCCTTTTATTAGGAACTAAACTAACCAATTTTCTTAATTAAAATATTTTCTCTGATACAAAAAATTAATCAAACTTCACTAAGTAATAGCAAGAAGAGTAATCTATAACTAATTCTTGTTAGTAGTTGAATGTTCCCCATTAATAATCAACTATCATATCACACTATCTTTGTAAGTATTGAGCTATGTTAAATGGTGGTTAAAATTTAGTTATTGATTTGTCATCGATTACCTTCACAAGGTTCACTACACTACAACAATAGGAAGGAGAAGGAATTTGCAAAAGAACATAAGAGAAGTGAGAAGCAATGTTGCACAAAGTATGTATGTGTAATATTTCCCTCCCTTTCGTCATATGACACCCCACCTTAATTAACAACAAAAAAAAAAGAAGAATTAACCCTCCCCCTTACTCATGTCGCCAACTGGTGAATGGGGGGGCTACCATGTGTCGACAGAGAGAGGAGGGGGGGAGGGGGGGCTGCCGTGGATGATGAGCAGGCATGGGGGGAGCTCCAGCTGGTGGAGGATAGGACAATGTGGGCAGGGGGTAACAATTACTCCACTTCCCCTCCCCCATACTCAGCATGGTGGCAGCCATCCACCTGGCCGCCCTGATGGGAATAAGGGGGGGCTCCATACCTTGCTAATCCCCCCCCCCCAAGTACACTATAAAAGGGCCCTTGGGTGTAAAAAGGAGGAGGATCGCTACTCTTCCCTGTGTCCGATTGGTGAGAGAGTAGGAGAAAAGGGAGAGAGAGGTGTGTGAGATAAAAGATAGGGAGAGAGAGTAAGAAGAGAGAGAGAGAGAGAGAGAGAGAGAGAGAGAGAGAGAGAGAGAGAGAGAGAGAGAGAGAGAGAGAGAGAGAGAGGGGGAGGGAAATTCCCCTTGGAGGCTTCCAAACTTCCCCTTTCTTTTCCCCCCTCCTTGAGAGGGTTCTCACAGACAAATTCCTTCCACAAGGAGTCATCTCTCTTGTAACCTGGGTGCGTAACCAAGAAGAAATAACCAAGTTTATACGATGCCTCCCAAGCGAAGTAAGGTCCAATCAAGCACGAATCCTGCTTCTACCGATGGATTTGCGGATCAAGGAATTGCGACCTTGGTAACCAAGTGCGTCCCATAAATCCTACCTTGATGGGAGCTCTTAAAAACATAGATCAACTTCATTGGGAAGGGAGAAGTATTTGAGCAAAAACCTATGATAACTAACCACAATTTAGGTTGCATTATTCAATCATGTTGGAAATTGTGTTTTATTGCACTTTGGGCTAGTCCTTCCTCTCCCATCCACTGGGAGGTGTGGTCCACCACCTGACTCTTCAACTCCTCCTCTATCTGTGTCTTTGTCTACTCCTCTAAGTGAGAGGACTGAAGGAAAAAAGCATAGTTTGATCCATTTGGTGGTGCTAGTAGATGGACCTTGCCCCTCCTTAACTTACGAACCACAAAGATCCCCACCTCTAGAGGTATTGGGAACTCTCCGCGATCCACAACTTCAGATAGGACCATGGGCCACTGCGGAAGAACTCCTATGGCAATAGCTGTGCCTATCTCAGGCCTTGATATGGAGGACAATGAATTTTGTGGAACACAAATGATCTAAATTGAACAGTGACACACAATATTTTCTCATAAAAAATAAATCCATTAGAATACGACAAAGAATCAATTGGAATCCAGTTAATCAATTGGAATCCAGTTATTAGCAACTAATTTGTTTCAATATTGGAAGAGGTGCAAGACATACATACATGCTTGCAACATAAGGTCTTCTTTTAACTAACCCCCATTTACAAATGTCCTCATGTAGCCTTGTGCCCTTGAATAGATCCTTTTGCTTTGCATAAGCCTTCATCAGTCCCACAACATGAGTAGTCTCCTTTGGAAAGACAACTCCTTCTCCTCTTGAGGATCCCCTTCACTCAATTTAAGTGTGGACGTTGATTCAATTTTTTTTACCCCTTCAAAAACCTAGGTTGGATTGTATCGGCAATCCAACCACAAGGCGTATGTTGTCACTTTTTGCTTGAACACTGGAGACCTTGCACTGGCCGATGGTTAAAGTGGGGCAAAAGAAAAAGCCATGTCTCTATGAGAGCTCACAATAGTTCATGTTTTGCATATGTGGAATACATCATGACTCATAATAAAATATATTGGGGCAAACTAACCTTGTTTTTGTGCTATTGTCCCACAGTTGCGAGGGATCTTTGAACTCGATGTTGTTAGCTTTGGGATGTTGTTGTTGGAGCTTATCATTGGGTGGTGGCTAATCAATGAATCTTTGTTAAGATTCTTCCAAAGATTGGAGAAGTACAAAGGAGCACCTAATTTTCATGTTGCACACTATCTTGATTTTTCATGCTCAATAGCCTTAGGGCCACCATCACAACTTGCGAGAATGGGTAGCTCACTTCTCCACCTTTGTTGAGATTTAAAATGTGTGTGTGTGTGTGTGTGTGTGTGTGTGTGTGTGTGTGTGTGTGTGTATTCACATGTGGGCAAGTTCAATATACACACTTTCTCAACTCTATATTTCTCTTTCTTTATCTTCCCTTGCATTTCCCACACTACCTGAACATTAATTTAGACAACGTGTGCTTATATTCATTCATTTATAGACTTATATCTCATATCTATCTCTCTCCCCTTGCGTTTCCCGCTTTTGAGCACTAATTTAGACAATGTGTGTTTATTTTCATTGAGTCATAGACCTAGACATGTATAAGTGTGTAAACCTGCATAAGAGAATTTAGAGAGAGATCTTTGTCTTGGATGTGCCTAGAGCATTTCAATGTTTTATCATAATGTCCATGTTGTCCAGATATCAAGCAGTTAATACAATCCAAGAGACTACATGTGGTGCTATAAGCTTTTTTTGAAGACTTCTTGCACTTTTACAAGCTTAGCACACTTAGCATACATGCTCTATAATGCAGTGCCTAGCACAAAATCACCATTTTTCTATTACCTCCAACGTATGAACCTTAGCTTGTATCACACTTGTATCCACATCAAGCCTTATCAACTCACACTTAGATAAAAGTACAATGGCAACACTACATGGGAATATTCATTATCTCAAGAGAAATGCATCAAAAATTGTGATGGCATAATCCAGAAATAGCAATCTAGCTCATAAACTGCATTCTTTGTCTCTTGTGAAGCTTTGAGCTCACCCACGTTCTCCTACTTATCACCATTTCCATTTGTATAGTCAAAATCTACATAAGCATTCTCTTGCCTATCATCATTTCCATTTGTATAATCAAAATCTACATAAACATTACTCTTTGGAAAATAAGGTGCAATGTTGCTTTGGAGTAACTACACAACATTTCAAAAGCCATTTTTGCTATTGTTGTTCATTTCTTATATCCAACAAGAGGCACTTGAGAGAGTGCACCACATTTCAAGATGATTGGTAAATGCCATCACATGATCATTGCTTTTGCCATGTATAAGTATTAATCACTTGGAAATGAGCTCCTACACTCCAAGGCCCATAGGAAGCATATGTAGAATATATTTTTGCCTTTGATCACAAAGAAGCCATGGAGTTACTATCATTAGGAGAACATTATGGGTGCACACACCTATTAATCAATAGTCATGCAAGGTTTTTTCACATAAAGATTAGACTTGTAAATGCTTTTACTTAGCTCTATGCACCTAGGTCAGTGCTTTGCATCTAAAGTACAACTTCTAGCCCTCGAAGCGTGTTGCTAGCTCTAAAAGTCTTCAACATCTCTTGCTAGACTTATCATCTCTTTTACTTAGCTCTATGCACCTAGGTCAGTGCTTTGCATCTAAAGTACAACTTCTAGCCCTCGAACCGCGTTGCTAGCTCTAAAAGTCTTCAACATCTCTTGCTAGACTTATCACCTACAAGCCTTTTTCTTTTGTGTCAATTTTCTCCTTCCCTCATCCACAAGTGACTTATAATCAAAAAGTAATACCACCACATATACAAATGTCATTGAAAAAGGTAATACCGGAGTGCCTCTATCTTGTTGAGTTGCTTGGAAAACTAGCTACATCTATTTTAGTCCATAGACCATGTAGTGACTTGTGAGTTTCACTTGCACCATGTACTACAAATGCTTGTGTTCACACAACTATCACCCTAGCATAGAGCATGAATCTCGATCCTACTAAGGTGTTACTCAACTTAGCTTGAAGTATGTGCATAAGAAGGTAGTTCCCTAGTACTCCACAAAAGTTTGTCTCAATCCAAATGGTCAATGTGGAAAAAATGATGGACATCCTTCCTAAAAATCAAGGCCTCATGCCCTTGCTTTTGAACCACATGCCTATACATATTGAAGGATGCCCCATGCAATTCCTAGTCATGATGAGTCGTACTAAAGATGTTGCCAAAGAAGAATGCGCGAGCACTTAGGTTTATCCCTAGTTGTGCACTTGCCACAGAAATTCAGGATCAATCCCAAGTCAAAAAAATCAAATAAAAAGGAATTCTCGATGCCCGTTTTAGAAGAAATCATATATGCATCGAGTTGACAGTGCATATGTAGCCCTTCAAAGAATTGTGTATATGCATGGCGGAGGGGTGTGTGAGAGTCATGTGTATGAGTATGTAAAGAAGGAGCAAGGATAAGTAGTATGTGACATGTGTCTATGTATATACTATGTGTATGAGTACATATGTACATGTGACAAATGTTTCTATATATACCCCATAACTTATAAATAATGTGGAAAATTTAATATATTTCTTTCATTATTTATTTTTCATGAATGGTGAAAGAGCCTTCAAATCTCGATATACCTTAGAAATGTTGGAAAATAAAAGATTTTGGAGTTATAACTCAACCTACTCAAGTTTCGGAAAAAAAATCTAAAAAAATAAAAGTATAGCCATTTTGTGACATATAGCCACTACAATCATCTATGGCTATGAGGAGGATATTGGGTCTCAATCTTCAATTTGATCCTTGTAGAGAGATCACAAAGGAGGGTGTATCCTCATAGGTTGAAGCAAGTGGTATTAGCATATAAAGGATGATAAGGTGATTAGAAGAGAAAGTACCCAGTCATTGGTAAAAGTGAGGCCTATTTCAACAAAACCATATGGTAGGATTTTGTAGGCATAGCTTTTTATTTTGTCTTTTTTTGGAAGGAAGTCACAATGCTCTTTTCCCATTGTTTCAGGGTTGATATTGAGGAGTTTAGAAAGAGAAAGCATTAGTTTTTTTCTTATAGACCATATGCTTTTGGTTTGAATGAGAAAGGTACAAACTAATAGCTAATAGTGGTTGTTGAAAGAGGCATAGGCTCGTTATGAAGTAGGGAGATCCCAAACAAACATGCTAATGATTTGAAATTAAACCAACATTGTATACCAAGATAGAGAGTGGTGGTAAAGGAGACGGGGCTTTTATTTGAGGCTCTCAAAAAGATACATCCTGGGCATACCCCCCTTCCCATTGCCCCCCCATTGTGCCCACAATTGTGCCTCTAAGAAATTCGGAATAAAAGGACCCATAATGTGAATTTACATTGAGCACATTTATAAGCCCCTTCTGTTTTTAGAAAACTGTAAGTCAACATGATAAATATACCCTTTCTTTTAAACTCACGTTGTCGAAGGGTTTGTGAAAGCAATGTCACAACCACAGAGGACTTTGAATAATTTCAGGATAGAATGTCAATATTAGTAAAGCTCTGTTATGACAACACGAACTTTTAATTCAGGCAGTTAATTATTGTCTAAGTTCAAATCCACAGTTGTTGAAGATCTGTCTTTTCTCACAGCAAGATTGCTCTGGCCTGGACATGCAATGAAAGCTCTATCTCTCTGTTTACTACAAGTTAGATTGTCAAACTCTATAGTGCTTTTACTGTAGTCTTTGATCTCTTCCCATCCATAGTTATTACTATGTCTTAAGCACCTTCATCAGTGTTAAGTTCAAAACTTTGAAAGCCCATGTACTGCAACCAGCAGCAGCCCAATCATAGCAGCATAAGCAAGCATGAACTCAAAGAGAAAGAGACCAGCTGGCCAAGCATAACATCCAGTGCTTCCTTCCAGCATGTTTGAGGAGACCCTGATTGTTATTACCAACTCTTTTATTCTGGATGCACGAATCTTTCCTACAGCATCAATAATTTTAGACATAACATCATCAGGAAATGAATATAGGTATGATTTATAGCATCTTTGTGCTGCATCCTCAGAGCCCCTGTTTCCTTGAAAGCAGTCAAGTATGTGATATGCTGCTCATAAAGATCATCCAAGACCTCTTGCCCATCAGCCTCAGCAGCTAAAATGAACTGCTTTAATACAGTGCCCAAGTACCACCGACTCGAAGGAAATCGCTTTGCAATCTGGCGAACTTCACGATGACATGTGGAGGCTCCATGGCCAAGAAAGAGGCCAGGAGGAGCAGCTGCTTTTGATCCATGGCTTCCTCTGTCAACTTGCGCTGGACCTCATTTAAACGCCGCTTTCCTGTTTCCGGCATCCATGTCCGTGCCTAGCTTCGTTTTGATTTTCGCACGATCGCTAGTCGGACTCTGTAAACTCCAGAAAGGTGATACTTAATTTCCAAATCTGCCCTTGATCCAACCGCATGAGGCGCAGCGGATGGCCCTTCTTGGATCTCATTAAAAGCTTCTTCTGAAGCGGGTCATGGCAACATGAATCATGTTGAATAACCGGGGTTGGAGACGTGCAGCACGGAAGCGACATACGCCTTCCTGTGGCTCATCTGAAAACAAGGGATGCTCCTTCAGCCTGTGCTCCCTTCTCTCTATGGCATGGATCGTCATCGTTCTTCTCAGTCTGATTTTCATTCACATTGTCGGATTTCAAGGTGTGCATTCAAGTAGTCTCTCTTGGTCCATGCCATGGTTGAAAGTAGTCAAGGCTGACAAAAACACCCATTTAAAGAATCAGGATGTTTCAGAGGCGTCTCACACTGGGCATGACGATACCAATGCGGGACTGAGAAATGAGCTGGCAAATGTTGGCTATCACAGTAATGATGATAAGAATGTACAGTTGCACAGATCATCCTCGGTTGTTCCATCTCAGAGGAAGCTAACTTGTAACCTGTCTTTCTTTAACGCTCTTCTCTACATGATTTCGCATGTCTGCCCTCCTCGTAGCTCTCCCTCCCATCCTTTCTCTGCATTTCTCGTTGCTCCCCTTATTCACAGATTGCAGCGCACTCTCCTTCCTCCCTCTAATGCTCTGTTTCTTCCTTTTTTAGCGTAATTCCTCTCCTTCTTTTTCTGTCACATATGCCTTTTTTTTTCCCTCCCTCTTTAGCTCTTTTGAAAATCCCTCTTTAGCTTTCTTCATTAGTGTTTTCTTTTTCCCTTTTGTTTTCTTTTTATGAACCAGAAAAAGCCCACTTGTTTAGCCACACTTTCCTCTCTTACACACACAGAAAAGCAATATCTTTTCCTCTTCACATTGCATGTCCCTTCAACTCTAGGTCTCTTGCTTTGCTTCAAGCTTGGTAAAAAGTACGAACACAAAGCATCTCAGAAAGTCCCCAAAGACTCACAATAACATCTGCACTTCCCATTGCAAAGTACCTCCCAGTCGGATCAATGGCAAATCAATAACAACCTGCTGTGTGAGCATCAAGTGTGTGTAATGTAGAAAGAGATGGATAAACAAGATATCCACCGTTCCATTCTCAGTTGTGAGGAAGAATAGTTCACCTCTTAAGGAACTTACGCTTGTTTCTTCTATAAAATTGAATCATGAACCAACTGAAAGAAAAATGTTCAAGCAAAGCAAAGCACAACGTCTACGTCAAAGTATGTACAAAGTAACAAATCTCATGCACAACTTTTGGGTGGTTTTCACACCTCAAATGCGCAGCAATATGGCATCCACCCCCTCTAATCCTGCGCATTCTCCGGATGGGCCAACTACCCATGATCATTATCATCAAGATCTACAAACAGATCAATCTCTTCATTATGCATTTCTGGTTGATCAACAAGATTATTTGTCATATCATCTGTCTCTTCCATTGGAGTTTCTTGTCGTTGCTCTTCTCTTGAAAATTCTTCCAATGCATAATCCTCATCATCCCTTTTCTTGAAAATCTTGATTCTTTTTCCAGCAATAGGCACTCTAAGCACTGTTCCATCCAATTCTGTCAGCTCATATGTTGCATTATCAAAGACATGTCTGACTATGTATGGCCCAAACCATCTTTTCACCATCTTCCGAAGTGCAGTATACTGATTTTCAAGGCTGCTATCAAAGACCAAAACCCAATCTCCCTCTTCTATTGCTCTAGGCCGCAAGCGATGCCTGTTGTCAAACCTGCCCTTATTTCTTAGTCTAGCAACTTTCAACCTGTCAATCGCTAGCTGAATATCCTCTGGTCTCCTCTCCAACTGTCGAATCCGAAGAGCTAAGAGCTCCTCTCTCGTCAAATCCTCCTGCCAAGGTAAAACTAACCAAGTCAAAGCACAAGTCTCAATTGGCATAACAGGTTTTTGACCATACATCAACTCTGCAGGCATATATCCTGTGGTAACACTATGAGTCGTACGATCAGCCCATAAAGCAAATGGTAGAAGTCTTGGCCATTCTCCAATCCGTCCTCTGCATGCTTTGGCTAATGCTTTCACTATCGGCGGAAGCCCTCTTTCACTCTTTCCATTTCCCTCTAGATTATATGATGTGGTTAGAGCCAATTTGATTCCTAGCTGAGAGAAAAACTCCCTAGCTTCATCTTCATCCAATTCACCACGATCCGCAGTGATCTTACCCACACAACCATACCTGCAGAAAATCTCCTCCAATAAGAACTTACACACTGCACTAGTGGTCTTCGTTCTCAAAGATCTGCCCTCAACATGATTGGTAAGATCCTCTCTAGCCAAAACAATGTATCTCATCTGCCATAGACCCATAGGCATGGTAACCAAATCAACTACCCACTTATAATGAATGCATAGCGGATAAGTCGGATGAAGCTCATCTCTATGACGCACTACTGAATACATCTGGTAGTCTCTGCAAGTCTCAACAAAGTGAGAAACATCTCTGTACATGCCTTTCCACCAATATTTCTCCTTGATTTTCTCATAAGTAGCCCATACTCCTCTATGACCAGCCCAAGGACTCTCATGAAACTCCCTCATCACCTGTAACTGTGTCTCTCTATCGCAGACAACCTGCAAAGGTAATCCGCCTCTTTTCTTCGGATGCTTCCAAAGAAATCCCTCCTTGAGAAAATAACCATAGGCTTTCCTTCTGATCTTCTTGAACTCTTCATCTATCCATTCATCTCTTTTGCTTAGTGTACTAAGGTACCTGCCAATCTGCAACCAATCTCCAACATAAAGTTCTTCTATGAAAGCCACAATATCATAGACATGACAAACATGATCAACCATAGTGGCTGAAATTTCTGCATCATCCTCTTCTGCAAGTAGAGTCTCCTCATCATCATATCTGGCTCTAGACAACATATCTGCCACTGGATTATCCTTCCTTGCTATGTGTTTAAATTCCGGATTTAATGACTTAATGTATGCAATCCATCTCAACATGGCTATATCCGGAGTAGAGCAACTCGTGATCATACCAATCAATGGCAAGCAATCTGTCTCTACCACAACTGAAGCTCCAATAAAGTACTCCTTGTCACATTTGAGAGCCGTGACAATCCCCAATAACTCCCTCTTGATTTGCGGATATCTCCTCTATCTCTCGTTTAGGACTTTCGCCCCAAACCGAATAGCATACCTATTTCCATCTGCATCATCTTGACCCACAGCCCAACCTATGCCAATTGTCAATACAATAGGCCTATCACAATTATAATCCGCTTTTCTGAGAGTAGGAGCATTTTGCAATAACTTCTTCAATTTCCGCATGGCTCTAGTGTGGCTCTCATCCCAATAAAATTTTTGTCCCTTTCGAAGCAGCTGATACAAACAATCTGCTATGTGTGCAAAATGAGGTATCCAAATCATATAAAACACACAAGCACCAATGAATCTCCGTACCTCTGAAGTAGTAGAACAATAGTCTGCAATCTTACCTATAGCATTCACCTTATCAGGTGAGGGTTTCCTGCCATAATATCCACACATATGCCCAACAATGACAACCTCATTCACTCCAAAAACAGATTTTTGCCCTGAAAGTGTCAAGTTCACTTCTTCTAACCTGGCCAAAATCTTCTCACATGCTGAAATATGATCAACCACAAAGTATCTGCATCCCTGCTCATTTAGGCTCTCATTCTTCTCTTCTTCTGCACACCCCTTAATGGGCACATCATCCAAGAAAGGCATAGTAAGCTGAGGTATGTAATCACGAAGGACCTTATGCATGGCATTCATCATATGCGCAACAGAATTAGTGGCACCTTGAGGCAAGGTACACATCCTGACAAGCCCAATAGGAGTTCTCATGGTGGTTATGTCCCTGCTTTCCAAAGCCAGCTGAAACTGATCATATCCTGAATACAAATCACCCAAAGAATAGATGGCACGTCCAGCAAATGCCTCTGCAAACTCATCCACAACTGGACCTATACCAACATTCCTAATAGTAACTCTGTTCACTGGCTGCATGTCCTAAATAAATCAAAGAGGACCATTCTTCTTTGGAACTGTAAACCACCTGTTTGAGTATGGTGCAGATGAAGGCTCAAGGATTCCCATCCTGATTTTCTCATTCAATAAATCAATCAGCTTTGGCAAGTGTGCTTTAGGCACTGGAATAGGTCGGAGATTCCATGGAATATGAGGAATAGTAAAAATGACCATAGGAGCAACAATATCAAGATTCACACATCCAATCTCATGTGGGACAAAAGCAAATCCCCTTCCATGACGCTCAAGCATCTCCTGAAAGCATTGCTTCTCTATGGGTAACAAGAAATCACCATTTCCAATTTTCAATTCAGCAAGTGTCTCTGCTGAAAATTTATGACCAATATGCTCCAGATTCCTCAAAATTTGCTGTTTAGCAGCCCTCTCTATTTGCTGATCACTGTCAGGTGGAAGCGGTACAGCAACCAGCTTCACCTTCTTATCCACGGTTTTGTATTTCGTGTCAACCCTGGCTTCATTATGCTCTTCTGCATTACATAAACCTTGATGTAAATCAGCAATTCTGCACTCCAATGGCTGAATATTCTCAGCCCGTTGCTCTATGGACTGCATAGAAACAGCCCCAAACTCTCAATGCTGAAATATTTCAGCAGTAAACTCTATTGGCTGAAAATTTTCAGCCCTCTGTCTCTCTGAAAGCTGATCATAACCAGCTGGAAACTTCAGCATTCAACACTCTTTGCTGAGTTTCCTCAGCCTCTGACTCAATCTGTGACACAAAATCTGCAATTTCATGAAACATGTCTAGGGATTGCACTAATACATTACCATGACAATTCAGCATATCAGTTTTCAGCATATCTCCCATCTCTGCCATCGTATCTGCACAAATCACACTGTCATACATCCCATCTATATGCTCATCATCCTCCAAAATTCCTGCATTTTTCAAATTTTTCTCCTTCTTGCATATATACTGCCTGGCAGCTCTAGACAATCTAGAAGTCTTCTGATAGCTCATCGAACTGTTTGCTGAAATCCCAACATAACCGGAGGAGAAAACACTGCTGCTGCCAGGAGGCGAGAACTCCAATCTCCTCTCCTCTGTACCACCGTCGTCTCGCGAAACGGCGGTACCTAATGAAAACCCGAATTCCTCACAGTGGGTAAGGGTGCATCTCTGAGAGTATCCCTGTTTCTAACATGGTTCACACATACAGTCATAAACTAAACTGCTCTCATACCATCTTTACTGCGAATCCGTGCATAAGCAGATCCATCATCCATGACCTTTGTTTCCATGCGCATCTCTGTAATGAATGGCTGACCAAGAATTATGGGATAAGAGCATGAATCTTGCACAAAGAAATGAAAATCCTCCTCTACATCACCAATAGAAACCCTGACACTAGGACAAGCAGCATATAAATCACCTGCAGTGTTATTGGCGGCTCTCATACGCCACCCATGCTCTACATCCATAGGCCATCTATTACTCTCATAAACTCCACGAACTATGAGATTAATCTCTGAACCATGATCAACCAATGCAACATAAGGCACATGTTTCTCTCCAATCTTTACCATCGTCTCTGTAGTTGCCCTAGCCCAATGGCTCCGCGAAAAGTGACTACGCGGTATCAAAACAGGCTCATCAATTTCAGCATAATGCATAGGCTGAACCCTCTTCTCTACCTGCGGAAAAACAAAAGCATTATCAACCATGACCTCATCCTCATCCTCATCCAACTCTCCAATCAAAACTCCCTGTGTATCAGTGGTAGCCAATGCATGTCTTCTCCTCTTCAAGACCTCCTGAAACTGATCCTGAAACTTTCTTTTTGAGATACCCAAAATCTCAGAAATAGTGAAAGTCACCTCACTGCCAAGTATTTTATCATTAAAGATTTTCTTCATGTCTGTAGATCTCTCAATATCGGACATCAATCTGAATCCTGGCTGCTTTCTCTCTCTAGGCTCTTGCCTCTTTTCTCTCTTTTGAGCATCCTCCATCTGTCGATCTGGCCCTGGTCTTGAAGACGGTCCTGCAGTAGGTGGAGTAACAAACTCACCCCCTCTAGTCTTCTTAGCTGCACTTGGATTTTCTTCATCCCTCTTACGCTTCTCCTCAACAAATACATCTGCACCATGAGATTTAGCCAAATAAGCATAAATAGAGTACCTGTCAACAGGCGAGTCCCAACCTGTCTCTGATCTGATGCTAGAGCCTGCACTAGTCAAAACAGTTTGCTGAATTTTCCCCTTGTTTGCAGTCTCCATAGCATAAGTCCATAGTGCTGATTGAGTCTCCGATCCCTTCTCAATCTGTACTCCATATGCAGAAGCATCACCTCTAGCTGTCACATAAGAAGTACGCGCAGCCATATCCTCCACTAACTTCTTCATTCCACCTTTACCAAAGTTGGTAGCAAGTGGAGCTCCTGTCTCAGTCAACCAAATCTTACCATCTTGCCCCCAATATACCAAATTCTGCCTCCTTGCATCCTGAAAAGAGTCACAATCCCTGCAATGCTGATGCTCCATACTATCACACCAAATACATCTCCGATCTCTCATAGGTGCACTAGGAGCACTCCTAGGTGCAGTAGGAGCACTAGAAGAAGTAGTAGGCACAATCGAAGCAAACTGCTCCTTCAACTTTCCCACTAACTCCGCTTTGACTGACTCAAGTGTCAAATCTTTGATGCCTTTGATTATGTCATCAATAGAGGTAGGCACCGATGGAGCGGATGGTTTTGGAGCAGAAGGTGTAGGCATCGGTCGTGGAACAGGAGGAATAGGTGGAGTGGAAATAGTAGGCACTGGCATAGGCCAAGAAACTGGCTGAGGAGGAGAAGAAATAACAGGGATAGAAGTAGGCATAGGAGCAGATGATGGTGTAGGTGTCATGGAACCATTCTGTAGGCGAGTCTTCCATATCCTCCTCTTGGTCAAAGTCGAGACTGCATCCTGAGCATCCTGCCAATCAGTTTTAAGACCCATAGGCTTCGTGCGATCTTCAAGAAGCTCACCCAATTCTTCTTGAAGAGCAGGATCTGCAGCTTGCAAGAAAAGCTCAACTTTTTCAACATCCAATGCTTTTTGTTCAATAGCATCAAGCTGACTATACCTCTCTTCGAATTCTCGAATCAACTCCGAAGCAGCAAGACCTTTGTTTGGCATGTAGACCCACTCTCGGAATGACCGCCGAGTAGCCATACCAAAGTCCTCAAGGAAGTATTCTTCTTTTAGAGCCTTCTTAAAATCTTGCCAATGTGTATTTTGAATAAAAAGATCAGTCACTTTTGTCCTCAAAGCAGGTGTGACAAGACGAAGGAAGTACTTACTCATAAGTCCAGCAGGAACTCCAAAAAATCCCATCTTGATCTCATATGTCTTCAAATATGCTGAAACATTACTCCCGTCAAATAGCTTCTTCTCACTCTCAACTGCTTCAATAGCCTTAGTCGCGCTGTTTGCATTCTCCTGCTCTGAATAGAGTTGTCTTTGCTGAGACAACTGCTATTGATGCAATTGTTGTTGCTGCTGCATATACAATTGTGTTTGCTGATTTTGGAGCTGCATATACATAGACATATTCTGCAAAATCTGTTTTAGATCCTCCGTTGAAGTACTTGACGCAGCAGTCATTGATGGAGCTGAAGTAGACACAGCTGGAGTTGTAGAAGCAGCTGAAATAGAGGCTGAAGTATCTCCCATCCTGAAATTTCTGCGACGCTTTCACGTCGGGTTCACCAAAGATGTCGAAGGGTTTGTGAAAGCAATGTCGCAACCACAGAGGACTTTGAATAATTTCAGGATAGAAGGTCAATATTAGTAAAGCTCTGTTATGACAACACGAACTTTTAATTCAGGCAGTTAATTATTGTCTAAGTTCAAATCCACAGTTGTTGAAGATCCGTCTTTTCTCACAGCAAGATTGCTCTGGCCTGGACATGCAATGAAAGCTCTATCTCTCTGTTTACTACAAGTCAGATTGTCAAACTCTATAGTGCTTTTATTGTAGTCTTTGAACTCTTCCCATTCATAGTTATTACTATGTCTTAAGCACCTTCATCAGTGTTAAGTTCAAAACTTTGAAAGCCCATGTACTGCAACCAGCAGCAGCCCAATCATAGCAGCATAAGCAAGCATGAACTCAAAGAGAAAGAGACCAGCTGGCCAAGCATAACATCCAGTGCTTCCTTCCAGCATGTTTGAGGAGACCCTGATTGTTATTACCAACTCTTTTATTCTGGATGCACGAATCTTTCCTACAGCATCAATAATTTTAGACATAACATCATCAGGAAATGAATATAGATATGATTTATAGCATCTTTGTGCTGCATCCTCAGAGCCCCTGTTTCCTTGAAAGCATTCAAGTATGTGATATGCTGCTCATAAAGATCATCCAAGACCTCTTGCCCATCAGCCTCAGCAGCTAAAATGAACTGCTTTAATACAGTGCCCAAGTACCACCGACTCGAAGGAAATCGCTTTGCAATCTGGCGAACTTCACGATGGCATGTGGAGGCTCCATGGCCAAGAAAGAGGCCAGGAGGAGCAGCTGCTTTTGATCCATGGCTTCCTCTGTCAACTTGCGCTGGACCTCATTTAAACGCCGCTTTCCTGTTTTCGGCATCCATGTCCATGCCTAGCTTCGTTTTGATTTTCACACGATCGCTAGTCAGACTCTGTAAACTCCAGAAAGGTGATACTTAATTTCCAAATCTGCCCTTGATCCGACCGCATGAGGCGCAGCGGATGGCCCTTCTTGGATCTCGTTAAAAGCTTCTTCTGAAGCGGGTCATGGCAACATGAATCATGTTGAAGAACCGGGGTTGGAGACGTGCAGCACGGAAGCGACATACGCCTTCCTGTGGCTCATCTGAAACCAAGGGATGCTCCTTCAGCCTGTGCTCCCTTCTCTCTACGGCATGGATCGTCATCGTTCTTCTCAGTCTGATTTTCATTCACATTGTCAGATTTCAAGGTGTGCATTCAAGTAGTCTCTCTTGGTCCATGCCATGGTTGAAAGCAGTCAAGGCTGACAAAAACACCCATTTAAAGAATCAGGATGTTTCAGAGGCGTCTCACACTGGGCATGACGATACCAATGCGGGACTGAGAAATGAGCTGGCAAATGTTGGCTATCACAGTAATGATGATAAGAATGTATAGTTGCACATGATTTCGCCTGTCTGCCCTCCTCGTAGCTCTCCCTCCCATCCTTTCTCTGCATTTCTCATTACTCCCCTTATTCACAGATTGCAGAGCGCTCTCCTTCCTCCCTCTAATGCTCTGTTTCTTCCTTTTTTAGCGTAATTCCTCTCCTTCTTTTTCTGTCACATACGCCTTTTTTTTTCCCTCCCTCTTTAGGTCTTTTGAAAATCCCTCTTTAGCTTTCTTCATTAGTGTTTTCTTTTTTCCTTTTGTTTTCTTTTTATGAACCAGAAAATGCCCACTTGTTTAGCCACACTTTCCTCTCTTACACACACAGAAAAGCAGCATCTTTTCCTCTTCACATTGCATGTCCCTTCAACTCTAGGTCTCTTGCTTTGCTTCAAGCTTGGTAAAAAGTACGAACACAAAGCATCTCAGAAAGTCCCCAAAGACTCACAAGAACATCTGCACTTCCCATTGCAAAGTACCTCCCAGTCGGATCAATGGCAAATCAATAACAACCTGCTATGTGAGCATCAAGTGTGTGTAATGTAGAAAGAGATGGATAAACAAGATATCCACCATTCCATTCTCAGTTGTGAGGAAGAATAGTTCACCTCTTAAGGAACTTACGCTTGTTTCTTCTGTAAAATTGAATCATGAACCAACTGAAAGAAAATTGTTCAAGCAAAGCAAAGCACAACGTCTACGTCAAAGTATGTACAAAGTAACAAATCTCATGCACAACTTTTGGGTGGTTTTCACACCTCAAATGCGCAGCAATACGACAACGTGATATCTTACATGTTCTATAAGGTGGACTCCCCGGGATATCATGTCAGTCTCAATCACTAACTTTGATAAGGATGAGAAACTGAGTATACCACTAACATAGATGCATCTAAAGCTAACTGCCTCAAAGGAGATCCTCATCGATGCTCTTATACAAAGGAACAAACTTTAATATCTTACCTCATGAATTTGGTAGAAATTGGACAATCCTCCATCTGACACTAAGCTAAGTCTATATGGAGGTTCACCATATTCAATCTTAGGCAAATGCAAGTTAGTAGTGACCATAAAAATCCAAAGCATCCCAATGCTTTTTTTGGTTTTCCCAAATCAACAAAACATGGGACAATAACCTTACTAGGACATCAATTCAAGATCAAAATCCAATTTCAAGTGGATTCTGTGGTACAATGATACCTAAATCTACCTAGAGCTAGATTTATCTCTTCCTTCAGTAAAGGAGACTTGGTGGGAAAACTATCATGTCCTACCAAACCAAGCTAGCCACTGCCAATACCTGTAGAACTAATGGATGATTTATTAAGGGAACTCTCTTGGGCCCAAGATTAATGGAAAAGCCACCACAACTGACTAAACATGACTCCCATTAGGAGAAATATGGACTCTCTTTTTTGCCCCTTAAAGGGTTTCTCTCACCTCTCTCTCTCTCTCTAAAAATATATTCCAAAATAATATTATAATAAGAGATCTTCTACAATCAAGAAAATCTTCTATTTGTATTTTCAATAGATTTCACCCATTATTTTATTCCTAAAATTTGTAGGATAAGGTCACTTTTTCTCAAAATCCTCATAACTAAAAAAATACAATTCTATTTTCTCTAAAAATGGACCCAATCATTGATACACTACTCTTTAATGCCCTCATGACTTTTCAACATTAACTCTGGGTAAAAAAGAACACAGATATAGTGAATCAAAGGGGTGTAATTGTGTGATTTGAATGTTAATCCAAGTTAACATTGACATATATTTTTTCTTTGCAGAATGCAGGTGCAGGACGTACCAAGAGAAAGAGATATTCACTTTCAATTGGAGGATGAATATGCACCAATGTTCAAAATACCTGTGGAAAGGAATAATGCAATAAGATACATGATGCAACAAGAAAGAAACGTAGGGAAAAAAAATGTGGACCTTTGGGTTGATGGGTGCAATAATCCACCCGATCGAGTCAAACAAAGGCCACCACAATTTGAAGGGCTTACATCATTTGTAAAGTTTGTTTGTGAAGGCAATGAAGGATCGTATGGATATACATGCAAACTTGTCACACAAGGATTAGCATGGGTTTGTCAAGCCTTGACAAATATGCAGGCAAGATTACAAGGAAATATGTAGTCTTTGATGGAAAATGATAGATTATTGGCTGAGAAGGATAGGGAGAACCAGAGCCTACAACAAGAAATGATTGTCATTGAAGATGCTATGCATGCTACCCATGAAAAATATGGAGTTATAGTCTAAAGTTATGGACTTCGAGAAGGAGAATCGAAACATAAAGAGAAAGCTCACAAAAACTTTGGAGATTGGGTCCACTTTAAAAACCAAAGAAGCACATCGGCACATCCGATTAGTTAAACCAATTCAGCAATTAAACAAAGGAAGTGGACAATATCATAGATGGATATATGCTCAATTTGCTACAATGAGAAATATGTTCCCTCATGCAGAGAATGATACTATTGCCAAAGTCCTAAGCAAGGATATGGTAAAAAATACATTGAAAAATCGTAAATTCAAGGACATTGTAGATGGTGTCGCAAGTGAACATCTTAGGGATGTGAGCAACTTATTTACTGCTACACATGCTCAAGGATTATGTGACAAGGTGGGAATGAGTTCTGAGTCATATAATGTGCTCTATCAACAATTGGATACAGGTTTTAAGCAAGTCTTCAAAACTAAGCGAGTAATGCCTCTGCCAAAACCATTTCATGTGAAGAAGACTTGAAAACAACTAAATGAGAAAGTTTTAAAACTAATTGGTGAGCCAACGCATCTGAAAAACACACACATATTAAAATATGGTTCCAAAGAAGTTGCATTTGTATTGAATTCATACAACAACTTTGTATTGGATATATGTAGGGTTCAAATTGCTATGGTCAAGTTCTACAATATGTCAATGGAAGAATGTAGAGGCTTGTCCTCAAACTTGATGAGAGTGAGATTATTAATGGGCAAAAACTTGAACGTGTGAGTATAACACTTATGAATCAAGCATTGGATCCCAACATCAATTAAAATCATCCTTTATACTTCACTGTACAATTAGAGAATGAAATATGGTGGCTTGTAGCATTTGAAGTACCAAAGGAGGACCATGAAGTGCTTAAATTTTTTTTAAACCTCACTAATATACCCAATGTTATTCAATAGCAAAATAATGGAGCAATTTTACATATCAAGGGGTTTGGGGACTATTAAGTTGAATGATATCTTGCAGGTGATTTAAAAACATTGAAGTGTATGTTTGTTTTATCAAATGCAGGAATGCAAAATTTTCGTACATATACTACATTCAAACTAGGAAGAAAGGGAAAGATGGAAAGAAAGAATGGCTTGCCAAGGCTGGACAACAAGGTGCTCCAACACGTGATCAAAAAGTCATGAGAAATGGAATACTAGTTCCAATGGATCCAAACTAGCACCGTGTTTTAGAAATACCGCTAACAAGGCTTCACTTTTGCACATTGCATTGTTTGGTTAGAATAATTGAGAAGCTAGTATATGAATATATATGCTTTGCATACAAGATGAAGCCCATGTCAGAAGCTGATGCTACATGCAAGAAGGTAGAACAAGTTCTCTCTGAAGTTGGATTGCATGGGGGCCAAGTAGAAATAAAAAATCATAGAAGAGTGGAAATATCCCTTGTAAACCATGATTTGACAGACCCAAGGCTCGGAAGTTTATATCTCTACCTCGAGATGAGGAAGGCAATATACTTGTCAAACAACTAGAGAAGTATGAAGCATGGAAAAAGTTGCACCTTGTTGCTCCGAATTGGAGCAATGGGGGCCGAATGAGCATTGTGAAGGAAAAAGTGTGGATATACCTAGATAGATTAGCATCTCTCTTACAAAAGCTGAGCTTCATGAATGGTGATGCTAATACATTTAAAGAGACAATTGCTAAATTTCATAAGTCCATGGTGGAGGCATGGACTACAAACATCATAACACACTACATCGTCAATATTGTCACCACTACAATAAAAATCATCATTTCGAATTAGTTTGTGTTTCTAATATCTCTTCTTGTGCAGCATATACTTGAAGCACGTGGTCCATACTATACATATCAAGGAATTTTGGCACTATGGTCAACTCAAGGCATGGAATGGTCTCACTAGCAATCTCCCTGTGCTTTTCAAAAGGCAATTGATCATGAAGGTGGCATCAATGATTCCAATTCTACGAGGCAATTATTACAATGGTGGTATAGGAGATTAGAGATATGATACGAGGAAAAAGAAAAGAAGTCCAAAACCTCTCGAGCAGAATTTATAAGTAGGGCAATATATGAAGTGAGAAAAGCAAGATATAAAAATAGCATAGCTAGACAATGCCACACAGAATGGTTGACAACCCAAGAGAGAGATGGCAAGAAATGGAGACCTAGATAAAGATAATAATTTTAATGCATTTAGAGTCCATGAGAGAGCACATGTACTAAGGATATGACACATCAATACTCCTATCTTTAACATGAGATGTCTTGCAAATTTAAAATTTTGAAGGTTTGTCACTACGTTCTACACTATCTACCATGTATTTCATGGTTTCATAATACCAAATTTGATATGTGATATTCTAATTTAACCATGATTTGCATTGTGCGTATTTTCAAGTTTCCAATTTTGAAAGTAGTTTCATTGAGGATAAATTCAATGCACAATCATGCACACATCAATGATCAATTGTACATGGGCCGATGCACTATATCTTTACTGTATTTAGCGGTTTGGTAACACTATATCTGATATGCGATATTCCATTTGACCCATGACTTATTTTTTGTGAATTTGTAATTTTTCAATGTTTCACATAGTTTGGTTGACAACACATTTAATATGCAGTTGCACACACTCGGTGGCAAGTTTTTCTATTATCAGTGAAGTATAATCCAGTTAATGTATTTTTAAAAATGATTGAATTGTTAATTTTATAAATAAAAATTTGGTGAAACTTCACCCACATACAAGCGTCATAAAAACTCATGATATTAAAAAATTGGCCCCATCAGAAGCCTTTGGGACACTTGTCTAGAGATTCACGTCTAGGGTCTTGAATCTGGGCCAGAAGCCTCTGGGACACCTGTCTGAAGACTCGCATTTGAGGCCTTGAATTCCCAAAGTCAAGATACATTAATTCAAGTTTACGGGTTTTTAAAAAGTTTGTCTATAAGTTTAAAGTTTCACCTCATTTTACACATTTCACTTTTGAGTTTTGAGTTTTCTCTCCTAGAAGATATGGCATGCACCAAGCAAGTGGCCCCGGAGACACCCCCCCTAGAAATCCCATGCATAGGCCACCTCCCCCAGCTCCACCACCACCACGCCAACATCGCAAGTGTTGATGGAGGCTAAGCACATTGGCTCTTTGCAAGATCCACCATTACTAGAAGACCACGCACCTCCTAATACCAAAGGCTCCATTCTAGAAGCTGGGTCCTCACGGAGATCAACAATGATAGGGATGTACTACTAAAACATATACGGAATGTAGCTTCCAAAGAGATTTTGTAAAACCCTGGTTGTAATGGATCCCATGTAAAATGTCATGAATATTAATATAAATTTTTTGGTGCATCTTATTTTTGTTTATTCGCTTGTTATTTGTTTTATTTATGTCTTTGAGTTATTGTTACATACGTTCGAGAACAAATATATGTTGCGCACAAACTCGATAAAGCACTATGTATTAAATTTATATATGAATCATGTTGTGTATAAATTTGACAAATAAACGTAACATTCAAATAAAAAACAATAATAAACGACACGTATGACAAACTACATTACAGGCAAATCCAACAAACATTGATTTTTATTACTTTAAGAGAAGATTACAAAGTGCACTACATTGGTGATGAGATATCATTTGGCAATAAGTACATCTACTCTCTCCTAGGCTTCTTCGAGCTACACTCCCCATAGTCAAAGCTATTCTTGATCATAGGCAGCAACACATTTTTCCCTAGTAGTTCCTACCTAATGACATTAGGTTCTTGAACACTAGGAACCATGCCACGGGCCACCATGGAAAAAAGTGGCTTAGACCTAGTACTAGAGAATAAGTAGAGGAGCTTTGAACGTCGAAGTAACACTACTTTCTCCAAGCTGGAGTTCTCAGCAAGTTTAGGAAGTTCTCAGCAAAAGCTAGAGAGTATGTCTTATGAAATACAATAATGTCGCTCACAAGCTAGCCAATGTACTCCTTCAATGCCAAGTCCTGCAACCTTTCTTGGCTACCAGATCGGCCACCTTGTCTAGATGGAAATTCATCTATATAGAAAATGTACTACATGACACAAGTTCAATGTCAAATTCACTGTGTCAGAGGCCCCTAGACGTGTGAGCCTCCAACCAGGGCTGCTCTAGGGGCCCAATCCCGTTACTCCAAGGGTCCTGACGCCCTAGAGGCCCTACTGGAAAATTTGCACACAAATCTGATGACATTACCTTCTCTGCATCATCTATCTACTACTGTAAAGGAGCATATAGGTCTGCTCCTACAAGTGGGCTACCTCGTCTCTCTCCTGGGAAGGTACTGTGTAGTCGGGTCCAGGACCAAAAAGGCTTTCTTGCAACCACTCAAACTCCTTATCTGAGATCTCATACTATGGCACCACATCCTCAATCTACTCTTGGATACTCACAATGGCAGAGATATCATTGACGCTCGTGCCATCATATCGAGCCAGCTCATTGACATGAGGCATCTTGTATATCAAATCTATAAAATCATCAGGTGCATCATGCACCATGATATAGTATAGTTCTTCTTCTCTTAGCTCCAAAATTGCTAATACATCCTAGCATGAGTGGATATTCCACCCCCTCGATGTTGATAGCATGGAGAGAAGTGAGTGGTGGCTCATTGCTTGTCGGCGTCTCATTAGGGTGAGGAGGTGGGTACACAATGGCTAAGCTATGTGTTGCCTCTACGCTCGGATCAAGTGTGATCTCCTCAAGCTCCCTCTCAAAATACTCTAGTTGTGGTTGATAGGGTACGTCGATGTTTTCGTCATTGTCCTCTTGCACCTCAATGCACAAAACATATATGGAAAATGTTGTATCGCGCTCGATGAGATCGATCGTAGTGTGGTCCTAGGAGGAGGTGGACACTGCTCTGGCACGAAGATGTTGCCCACATGCACCAAGGCTCGATTTATCACATTTGCATGGCTCGATTGAGCATGTAAACTATACAAGAAATCTATGGGGACCCACTTAAGAGCAGAGTCCGAAAAAGAGCAAGTGAGAGGGTTTTCCACATCACAAAATGATGCCACTATACTAGAGCTAGGGTCTACAATGGAAAGTGAGCTCTCTAGACTCAAGGCCACGCAAAACCTAGGGTATATCTAGTCTCCTATGTGTACATAGCGTGTGGAGCTAATCCATGCGGTGAAAGTGGGAGTGGTAGCCATGGCATACAAAGAGAGAAGGAAGGAGAGCACAAATGTAGGGAAGTAGAGAATGAAAGTGAAAATGAGTTTGGAGTTATAGCTTTTATGTATCTAGGATTTTAAATAAAAGTTCTTTTTTAACCCTAAATTTTCAAATTAAAACTTTTACCTTAGTTTCTTTATCTCGATACTTTAAAGTCATCGTTAAAATTTCTCATACAAACAAACGCTTTGCTCTACATTATTATATTCTCAAATATACTTGGATCGCTAAGTATATTCAAGTCCAAATAGAGAAAATAAAGATTTTTTTAAAGAAAAGAAATCTAAAAGACCTTCAAAATCCCTTTGGATCCAATTTAATATTTAAAATAAAGAAATGAGTAGAAGAAATGTGCTACAATATATCATTATGCAAAGACAATATTGCATAGATTATAGAACTCTAGCCTACAATTTAATCATGATTTTAACCAATACGATTGACTAATTATAGTATGTATTATCGCTCACTTGGATCACATTAAACTAAGATTATCAAAACTGAAAGTACTCAAAAGTAAAAAAAGGTTTGTATTTGTTCTTTATTTTAAAAAAATACAAGGATTCCACTATCTCAAGGATATGTGGAGAACCAGATTGTTTACATGTCATGGATTTCTCATTATGAATCCTAACTTTTCTATTATCTAACTTGAAATAGAAGTTGAAGAGGGGCTCATTGGACATTAATTGGATTTCTTGTCTCAGAAAAGAAATGGGCCAATGGCTCTCTACGTTGACCAAAAAAGGATTATGACCATTTCACAAGATAACCACATCTATGAGAGATGTATGTGTCTCATCTCGGGTATCTTGATCTAAGTTGATCCACTCCCCTCGCAAAAGTCGCCATCTTCTATATCGAAAGCAAATGCACAGAGTTTATCTAGTGATGAAATACCTGTAATAAAATAAAAATAATGGTAAGTTAATGCCATTAACACAACAATTCATCTAAGAAGGGCCTATGTCAATTAAATCAAGGCATGCAAGGTAGTAAAAAATATTTACTTGAATGTGAGATCAGATTGGTTGACCATGCACTCAATCGTCTCATCAAAATGTGTTCTTTTGACTTGCCAAGACTCACCCAATAGTAGTTGATTCATCCATTCCTCAGATGGATACTTGCATTGATAAGTAATCTTTGCTTTCTTTAGAATATCACATGAACCAAACAAATGTGCAAACAATGAAAATAGAATAAACCAACTAAGATGCACATCTTTGGAGCATGTGGTGGGTTTCATTGTTCTATTCATGTCAAATTTTATCTTGGACGTACATGCTCCTGACAACTCCAAGCTACCAATCAACCATTCACCACTAGATAGTGGCGACAATGGGACATGCTGTAATCTCTGGCTTTCTACTACATATAATGAATTATAAAAATATATATTTTGAGTTGCAAGTTGACTTGCAGAGTTATTATCATAGATCAATGAACCCATTTCTTGATGCCAAACATGTATATGCCATTCATGCAAAGTTGATGGATACAAAGCTGTCAGTAAAACAAGATTGAATTAGAACACTGCAAATATTTTTAAAAACATATCTGATGCAAAAGAATAAATAATTATAAAAGTTAAAAACTTACTGTTTTGCTTATAATTTGCAATGTAGTTCTCGTCATGTATAGTGTGTGTATAAACATGTTGGATCAACACTTTTGTTTCTGTACTTATTCCATTAAACACTTTTTTGAACTCTAAAATTCTACATTTCCAATGTTTGCTGGGGTTTGCAACATCCTTATGCCTGACCTTAAAACTCCCTTGAGTACTTGGATGCATCAAAATCCAATCCAACTTATAGTACTCACAAATCCCATTACCACCACTATCTTTCCTATTGAAGATCTCCACTACAAGTATGTTACTAATGTTTTTCCTCTGTGAAGATATCTATAATAACCAAATAGAAAAGTTACCTATCATCATGTATATATTACAAATGTTCTCTTCAAATGAAATGAAATTTAAATGGAGTAATTTTAAAAAATATTGTACATGTAATTCTTTTCACAAAGCATCCCAGAGATGTTGAATAAGAAGTTGACTTATAACAAGACCATTATTCCTTCACTAACAAATTCCTAAAGTACAAAAACAAAAGAAATCTCGGGTCAAAGCATACATATGACTTACATTGGCTATATCCAAATGAGTTGAATCTTAACCATGGAGCAACAAAAAAAAAGACAATATACATGTGGCTCTCTTTGCAAAGAAGCCCAAAGATGTTGAATAAGACGTTGAGTTTTTAAAAAATCATTGTTCTCCACCCTCGCAGACTCTTGGAGTAATTAAAAAACAAAGGAAAGCTCAATATGCATATAACTTGCATACATTTTGTCAAAATGAGATAAAATTTAGCTATGGAGCAACAAAAAAACAAGACAATGTACTTGTAACTTTGTTTACAGAGAAACCGTAAGACGTTGAAGAAGAAGTTGAGTGTTCAAAAGATCATTGTTCTTGACTGTAAGGGACTCCTAAAGTATCAAAACAAAAGAAATTACATGTCACAGAATGTACATAACTTGCACAGGTTTTGTCCAAACGATATAAAACTTTACCATAGAACATCCATGGAAGAGAACAATATACCTATAAATTTTTGTGAAGAAAATCGTAGGGCTTTGGTAGAAGAAGCTCTGCTCTCATAAAACATGTGAAACTCATTCTGTGTTTATGTAGAGGAAATAAAATTTCACAAGGTTACAGATATGGCAAGCAATAATGAGGCTGTAAAATTTCGTCATGAAAGAAGAAGTGGGGAAAGATATATGATAAATTTGAGTTCCGCCTAAGAAAGAGGGGGAAACTAAAATGGGGAGAAACAAAAATTCAAACATTAAAAAATAATAAAATTAAAATACAAGTCACAAACTTCCAAGAAGTGACATCATTGTATTCCCCACATTTCCCCTTAATTTATTGTTGAGGGAAGATTTGGGCCAAGATATGGCTAGAAGATTCATGTTACATGAATCTGGAATCCTAGCACTCTCATTGGTTAGGCCTATATTTGTTTATTCACTCCTTAAGGGGAAAAAAAGAGAGTCCATATTTCTCCTAATGCATATTAGCTCCACTTGGGTACCCAAGGAACTACTCCATGCGCAAGGCTACCATAAGGGCAACTATTTTATTTAGATTCCCAAATGAGAACCTCCCATTCACTGGCATTGACCAATAAAACCTTGTAGAGTGTAACTTAAACACACCCAAGTAGTCATCAGTAAGCCTAAAATCCATCAAGCCATGACTATCCCTAAATGAATGATCTACATAGATAAACTCAAGGTTATTCAAAACATAACTATGTCAAATGATTCGGATGTATAAATCCAAGGCTACTTAAAATATACCTACAATTTCATCCCTTACACTCAAAAAGATGGAGCTTGAAATGCAACCATGATGAAAGGGAAATCACCCTAAAGCCCCACTCAACAGGATGCAAAAGCTACTTTCAAGAAGCTCACTCAACCTACAAACAAAGACAACAATATGACCAAAAAAAAAAGTGACTACCACTATAGTGCCCTTAACAAGTATTACAAGGCCACTACCACTAGCTAAATTAAAACCATCTTCCACTCAACAATCGATTAATCAAATGGCAATAGACTTAGCAAGTAAAATCAATCATCCAATGGTGGGTTGTTTCACTCAAATTGATAATACATTTGAAGCACTTGCTTGGCCATATAAAATGATTAGTCTAGGAATTGCTAACAAGTAGATGGTAGACTTAGTCTCACATTGGAAGACTACTTGGGAAGATAACAAGCGCATCTTTCATAAGAGTGAAGAAATTCAAAGGTCTATTCTCATGACCCTTCTAGAGATCAACACTAAAACCATGCACCTCATCTCAAGTTTGACTACATGTATGAGTGAAAATAAACCCCCCCTAAGATAATCAAAATCCAACAAAAGTGTAAATCACAGCATTCATTCCTTAAAGTCTAGTGAGATTTTGGTACAATCATCACATTGATATTGCCACTATGGGTAGTTGGTTCATGACCAACACATAACAATGATGTTCGATAGAAACCATGCAACATGACCCCACACACTGCAATGAAATTTTACTTTGTGCCATCCACATCTCTTGAGACCTACAATACCTGTTTGAATTGGAGCAACACCCCTTGTTGGATAAAATACTATTGGAAGAAGAACTCCATGTAGCAAAGCCACCTAGATTGACAAATTTGCTGAGATTCAATTAGTAACCACCCACTGTAAACTATCATGCTAACCATTCAATTTAGATGTGCTTGTTGAACTCAATTCAACTCTAGATTCTTCAAGTAGTGGCTTCTTCGAATCACTATGTCAAACAACATTTCTTAAATCCACCTCTTATACATACATACTTCATCTTTATTTTAAAATTAAAAATTAAATTAAAAAAGGGGGCTACATGCAACTAGGAAGCTATTTATTCTCACTTCAAGAGCGAAATTTGTATTGATTCATGCAAATTGTTTGGTATTCAATCATGCAATGCAAATTGTTTTGTATTGAATCATGCGATGCAAATTGTTTTGCATTGAATTGTACAAAATTGTGCGGGCAAGTTGTTTTGTATTGAATCATACAAAATTTTGTATTGAATTATGCAAAGTTATATGTATTACTAAATCATTTTGAATGGTTATATTGTAATTTCAATTAGCAACCATGGAGTAGTATTTATTCTCAAAATTCTCACAATTTGTTGCTATTGAATGTCTAGATGAAAAATCATGTAAGAATGATTGACCTTGAATTTTCCACATTAGTCAACGACCCTGGGATCAAAGAGAAAATTGTTCTTACCACCATAGATCAATGTGAGATAGCTTACAACCCACCATATGGGATCTAAGGGATCTTAAATTTGGGCTCATTAGAAACTTCGAGGAGCTAATTAATGTCAATGAGATAGCTAGGAAACTTGTGGAACATTGTGACATACAAACTTACACTAAAGTCTATAGTGAACCAATAGCTCAGGGAAGTTACTATATGTATATCCTCTACATCATGTGCATTCAAGGCCTATTTATAAATATCATTATCTATGAATTTTTCTTGAATAAAACATAACCCTTTTCTATTCAATCTATAAATAACCCCTTTATGTTACACCCTTTTGTAGGTAAAAAATGTATAAAAATGGTATTTTAAAAATACCTTATTTTTAACTCACATGATACACACATAGATTCATGAGTAACTTACTCGATACCAATAGACATAATCACATGCTTGATTTTCATTCATCATTATAACCATAACTCTTAAACAAGCATGTTGGCCTACTGGGCAAGGGGTGAATAGGTACTTGACAAAGTGACTCTTATACCACCACATTGATTACTAATTACTCTTCAACAAGTTGAAACTCATATGATAACCCACCCTTTGTGTGTGTGTGTGTGTGTGTGTGTGTGTGTGTGTGTGTGTGTGTGTGTGTGTGGAAGTGGAAGGGGAGGACTCTTGATTAGTATGCATCATGATTTTGGCAACAAAAGCATGTCATGAGTAGCAATCTTCTCCTACTACTTAGTGTGCATGCATGAGTCCTCCCCTCCTACTACAAAGTGACTCTTACATTTAATATGTAACCACATTTAATATACATTTAATATGCAACCACATTTAATATTAAATGTGTTGTCAACCAATCATGATTTTGGCAACATAAGCATGTCATGTGTAGCAATCTTCTCCTACTACTTAGTGTGTATGCATTGAGTCCTCCCCTCCTACTACAAAGTGACTCTTACACCACCACATTGATTACTAATTACTCTTCAACAAGTTGAAGCTGATATGATAACCCTCTCTCTCTCTCTCTCTCTCTCTCTCTCTCTCTCTCTCTCGTTGAATATGTCATGAGACATGATCAAGTACAAGGTGTGTATGTGAGCTAAACAGTGAAAAGAGTTCTAAAATAGACATGAGAGCATAAAGAGTATTTAAAAAAATTGAAGCAAAAATGAGGAGAACCTTCTTGGTAAAGGACTTGGTTTACAAAAAAAATCATGCTTAAATGATCACAAATTCAAAAATAATTTGAAAAGCTTCAGAGATATAATAAGCTCATTTATTCATTATTATTTTAGGGACATATTAAAAATGCTCTCAAGAATAAATAGTTTTCAAAATGATAATTTTATCTTTTTCAAAGATTTTTTTAAATAAATTTGATGATATGTATAGATTTTGCCAAGGTGAAAGGTCAAGTCCACTTTCATACAAGCACCTTTAATCCTTAAAGTAGCCTATTACTATCACTTTATGGATAAGAAGCATATGGATTAAAAAATTTAAAGAGAGAAAAACTATTGTTATTTATAAAATTATCTATTGTTGGGAGTGTATTCAATGCCTCAAAAAAAAATTATGGATAGATAGGCTTAGCAATATCGTTAAAAAATTTTAGACCACACTTGAATTAATGACTATTTAAGGATAAATCTTTTCACAATCCAAACCATATCTTTTCTTAGAAAGTTCTTTGAGCTCTTGCTTCAACTTTTTGAATATTCATTATGTTGTCTTTTCTATTTTGGAACTCTTATCATCATCCACAGTCTCTTTGGCACAAAGACAAAAAGGATGCAATGAGAAATACGTTAGTGTATCCCCCATGAAGATATTAACCTTTGGGAAACAAACTATGAAACAAATAAGCAATATGAAATCGTATTGGATTAAGGAAAGATAAGTGAAAATTTATTTATTACAAAAAATCTTTAGTATAAAATAATGACATCGTATAAATAACATTCTTAAGATGTGTCCTAGCACAAACTAAATGTTGCTTGTGTCCATTGCCATAGCACTATAAGTATAGTGAAGAAAAATCAAGAAAAAGATACGTATACAAGTATTTCGAATATGTCCTTTTGGATTACTTAAACAAGATCTTTATAAGATTTTCAACGAATAGAATTGATATATCAAAAGAAGCTAAATTTCTCTCATTAAGCTCTAATAACTTAATGACAAGTTTGGATGGTTCCAAATACATGTAAGGACTTATCTTGAATAGTACAAGTTGACCAATGCCAAAAACATCAAAACTTGAGGTGTTTTATGAAAAATAATATTTTTTGGATATTCTAAGAGAATTTTCACAATTTTGTTTGTGATATCTTGTAGACCAAGGTTTTTCTAATCATTTTGAGTACCTAAATACCCATATTTGAAGTTTGTATAATAAAGTTATAGTTAAAACAAGGTGTAGCTAAACTAAGGCCCTACATTAAATTTTTTTTTAAATGTAAAAAAGAATATAAAAGATAAAAGTTCATTCTTTTAGCATGAAACACAAGGCAATGAACTTCTATATAAGATGCATAGTTTGATGTATGAAGGCTTGGGCAAAATTACAAGGAAGAGTATGTAGAGATAATAGCAATGAATGCTGAGTTATCCACTTTAACCATGACCCAAGGGTACTTGATGCCCAATGAAGCTCTCTTCGACGTGTATATTTAGGTTATTTCTTGGAGATTCATTATTGTAACAAGATTTCTTATATCATTATTGAGTTCTAGGCTCTCTCCTAGTCTGAGTATATGCACGGGTGTTTTAATCTTGAATACCAAAGTGCTTCTTGGTTTCTACACTTTCTTACTCTCCTATCTTGCGATTCTTGTCCAAGAACCTCAAGGATAAGTGGCTATTTGTGAACCCCCTCTATATCATGGTACAAATTGAGGAGATTTGAGTTACTCAATAAAAAAGTTTAGTCTAAAAGTAATAAATTAATTATAAAAATATTAATAATAACTCATAGTTAATATTTATAATTAAAAATAATTATCAATATTTATTTAGATCATGGACACCATGAAACCTAGTATCTTTTAGAAACTTCTAAAATCTGTACAAAAGTTATAGAAGATTCTAGGAAAGATTTAATCTTGTATCTAGATCTTGTATTGCATCAATCTCGAATCAAGAAATATATTGTTGTACTTCATGACTTCTTCTTCTTTAACTTACTCTCTTCTAAGTTGTGAGAAAATTAAAAACTAATGTTGAGCCTATGTAGATTGATTCAACTCAAGTGAAGCCATTGTTTGCTTAAGAGAATTAATAAAGATGCGGTCTTGGATTGTGTTTGTATTGTTGAGGACCTGGGCATATTGCTCGTTATTGTCCCAAGAAAAAGCTACAAGTACAAAGCTACATAGTGCTTAGAAATCAACTCAAAAATTTGAATGTAATGTCTTGATGCTCCTATCTTGCATCTAAAAAAGGAGTTATTGTTTGTAACTAGTAGGATTTCATTCTCTTGAAATCAAATGTTAACTATTAAAAAACAAGGATGTACAATATTTTTTAAAACAAAACTTATATTATTATTGTATTGAGTCAGCATACAATGTATACTAATTAATAGGTAATACTTTGAAGTTATCATTTATACTAGTTAATTAATGGTTAAAGATTGAGGTTTAGGAATATGAATAGAAGTTATGCTCACTCAAAAACATCATAAGAGGGACTAGATACCCAAGGGACATGGAAAAATCCTAGTCCTAAATTTCATGTACAAAAAGGATGAAAACTAATGGAGAATGCTATTTATATGTGTGCAAACTGTCTTCTTGATTTCTTGCCACTATTACTTTGAAAGTGAGAGTAAAGGAGAGAGTTGAGAGCTTGTGAGAGAGTAAGGGATATGCAATGTGAATCTCTTTATATGCTATCTTCTTTTCTTCATCCCATTATGGCAAGTGCCTTCCTGAGCAAGAGTGCATGATTTGAAAGTGTAAGAGGATGAGAAACATGGAGTGAGAAAGGACCATCTTCTATTCTTCTTTTAAGCTCATTACAAGTATTTACTATCCATCATTGCTCTATAATGTTATTAGCTACAAGTAATATGGAAGAATTATGAAAAAGATTAGTAAACATACAATAAAGACATGAACATTGAATGCTTTTACCATTTATATATAAGAAATACACATAGACACAAGTAAACACACAAAAATATTCCAAACATTTATAACTGTTACACCACATGAATAATATTGTTTCCATACCTATATTGTAATATTGCATATTTAATTAATATGCAATGTATATACATAACTTATCAACAATAAGCATAATATTAGAACTTGAAGTATATGTTTAGACCAATTATAAACAAAGTTAATGAATTAATATTTACCAGGTTAGGAACAACATAGTCCAAATAACATCAAACAATAACCATATCTTGAACTAATATTACCCAAGATAGTACATTAGTCAATTAAAACAAAATCACACATATTTAATTACTATTTTCTAGCCCAATGCTTTCTATCTAGGATACATGTAGCCCATGAGATGACTAAATACCCAAGACATAAAGCACTTTGCAATCGTCCCAATGTTTGTTCAAAAACAAGAACTAAGACCAAGAAACAATATTCAAGGAGTACATCTTGCTCTCATTGGGAAAAGTAATCAAATCTTATTTGCACACACTTTGGTTCATGTTTTTAAGTATCCTTATGCAAAGAATAGAATCTACTTCATCTAAAGATTCATAGAACTATCCACTCTGCACGAGATACTCTCTTGGGTTGTTCCATAGGAGAGTTCTTCATCCAAGAAAGATGCACTTCCCAAAAAACTCAACTAAAAGATGAAAAAGTGAGAAATGAGATCGAGTTCCTTTTTTCTAGGATTTTAGGCACACTGGGTTACTTGCATAGCCGGGCAGACCCGTTAGGTTATGCAAATGGAGGGATACATAAAGACCCCTAGGGTTAACTAATAGAGTAAGTTTCACCAGTCATGGAGTCAATAATGTGTTATCAGTACAAGATTGCAAAAATGTAATCATGTCATTGCAATCCCTAACTATAAGTGTCTCACTACTTAAGATCTTGATCCCAATGACTCTTCAATCAAATTCAAATGTTGCCTTTTCTATTATTTTACTTTTCCTTCTACCTTGATAGGATCGTTGTTTTCCCTTTTTAAAACAAGTATTTTGTCATATATGAAAGTAGTCACCATGCAACCATTTTGGTTCATAGAATAAATAGTCATCGTGCATTTTACACATTTTGGTTCATAGAATAAATAGTCATGATGCAGTTTGCACACGAGTAGATTACATATCAAGTACTTTCGGTTACCAAATCATCATGTACCATGGTGATACTTCCAGCTACGAAGGATATCATGAAGCTGAGTAAGCAGAAAATTTAGCTGGCTACAGTTTGCTGCCCATGCAAACCTTTGATGCCTGGTCATAATTAGCTATTAGTGCATCTTGTAGCTTTTCCTGGTGAAGGTGGTTAAGCTTTGTAAGGTGATGATCATGAGGGAAGCATAGGCGGGGGTAGTCCAAGTAGCCTTTGAATTGGTCGTGGGTATAGAAGGTGGCTCTGTGATAGCGGTTGAGGGGGGCGTCGAGGACAAACCGGAGGGGGAGATCGGGGTTGGAGATGAAGAGGCGGCCGTAGGCCACAAGATCGGCAGCTCCAGTGGCCACGGCCTCCATTCCGGACTCTCTCGTATAGCCGCCGCTGGCCATTACCACCCCTCGATATGCCTGCCGGAGCACTTGAAGACAGTTTTCATGACCATCCGCCGGCTCTACCTTCGCTTCCGTGCTGAAGCGTGGCGTCGTCATGTGCAGATAAGCCAGACCGGCGGGCAGATTATTGAGCTTCCCTACGAGATGGAGTCCGAGGGCTTGCGGGTCGGAATCCGTCGCGTCCAGATGGTCGATCACGGGCGATATCCTGAGGGCCGTGCGCGCGTACCCGACCTCCTTTCCCACCGCCTCCACCACCTCTAACGCAAACCTGCAGCGGTTCTCTATCGGGCCCCCGTATGCATCCGTCCGGTCGTTGATGCCATCCTTCAGGAATTGATCTATCAGGTAGCCGTGGGCTGCATGGATCTCGACGCCGTCGAACCCTGGAACAACAATATCATAGTTAAGTGAGATACACAATTTCATAAATTACATAATCCTTGTGTCACCGTTTGTATCCTAGACGACCTGCATTCCTGGCGTTTCTAGCGGCTTGCCGATACTGCTCTACTATGTATGGGATCTCATCCGTTCTGAGAGCGCGTGGTTCAGAGAACTTCTCCCTCTTCATCGGCCATGGCAGCTGCACAGACCACTCCTTGGGGAGTCGTCTCCCGGTGGATGAGACAGGAGGTCGCCCATGGGGCTGGTAATCTGCTTTCACGAGAGCAACAATAATTCAACAATAAGGACGACAGTTCTAATGAAAGCTGTAACTGAGACTAACGAAATGGCACTGATCATAAGAACCCTAATTGAAGCTGTACAGTCGGGGCCTAAGAACTGTTGTAACGTAATTAGTTATACGTTAAGAAGCCAGCTCGTAACCTACACGTGTGAGAGGCACGCCCCACGTGCCACAGCTGGCAGAACATGATGCCACCCTTGTTGTGCACAGCCGTCACCACCTCCTTCCAGGCTGCTATCTGTCGTTCATCCCAGATCCCAGGGGAGTGCGGGAAGCTGTGGCACGATCACAGTAAATTTGGCTATCGCCAATGCATTATGCAATAATTGCAGCCGTGAACGCATTATATAATACACAAACGCAACGTGTAGTAATTATAAAGTTGCATGTGATACCGAGATTACCCTGTGGCCTCTGGGGCTATTCCCACTCCTTCCGATATAAGCAGACCACCGGCCGTGGCTCTCTGTGAGTAGTATTCCACATGAGCAGGCTGTGGTACGTAGCCCAACGCTCGACAACGAGTGACCGGCGCCATGACAATCCTGCCATTAGTCCTCAGATACAAAGAGTTAATCGTTTGTATGAGGCTTTTTTCATGAGAGAGAGAGAGAGAGAGAGAGTACCGGTGGCTCAGACGGAATAGTCGATCACCCAATGTGATGGGAGACATCAAAGAGCCTAAGACGTCCTGTTTAATCATGTCGCATTCCCGCACGTTCTGAAGAAGATCATCCTCCATGCTGTGCCAACCTGGTAACGATGAATCAGCGCGAGAAAACGCTAGTTGTGCAATGTCACCGTGATTGTTCGTCCTATGGCTGGGCGCGCAAAAGGTGGATCAATAACATTTCGCATTTCGACAAGAATACTAAGGCCGGTTACAGACTAGGGCGACGACATGTAACCTTCGTCTGCAACAGTAAATATATATTGACCGCATTCGCATCAGATGTCCGATTCTAGTAACCCGAAGGTCGAAGGTTCGTATTTTCCACGCGCATGTATTTTGAGAACGCAAGGCCTTCTAGTTCTACCAGCAGCAGCACAAGGCCGCCCGACAATGTGGTCGGCCCGGATGGGAAACCCTCTCCACATCAGCCTGGAACCATGCATCCGGACGATGCGCAAGTCGCTCTTTGTGGCGCGTGATTGGTCTGCTCTGCTTGAGGTTGAGGAGGGAAAAGTTTTGGCCGCCTGTGTGTGTGTAACGAGTGTCGGCTGAGACGTATGTGGACGTCTAACTTGCAATTTGGCCATGCGAAAATATGTTACAAATTCCCGGAAATAAAGTAGTCTGCCTCAGTGCCTTGACCTGTGAAAGTTTGAGCTAATATTCCGAGCACCGACCTTGGCGTAAATGTTCGGTGCGAGTACAATCCGTATGAAGGGATAACTAATGTCGCATCCTCAATCCAAACTTGCATTTGTCATGATGTCACATGATTAGCTGGTGGCCACCAAATTCATTCGATACTCTATTTCCTAACCCTCTAAAATAGACCCCCAAAGTTGGGCCAAGTTAAAATCGAACCCCAAATCCATTTGATAACACACTTGCTAGCACCCAAAAGTCCGGGCCAACAAGTTGAAATTAAATCCCAATTTCATGTGATAATTATGGCATCTCAAAAAAAGATCCCCAAAGGGAGTCACAATAAGTTGAAAAGACGTAATACACATCACGGTGAATCATATATTCACCAATAAACAAGCAATGGTAGCAATGCTTAATCCTTAGTCAACTACATTCCATGTACCTAGAAGCTTATTAGCAATCCAATATTACCCTTACATAAATGGGAAGGAAGGGGACCTTTTCATTTCCATGTCTTCTTGATTCTACAACAAAGCTAATGAATTTTGGAACTTAGGCTTCTGAATTTTAGTTTTCTTAAGGTTTTGTGACCTTTACATTGTGGTGTCATTCTTCATGATGACAAGAAATGTCAACCTTGGGATGTACATTTAGGATTGCCCTTGCTACCTCCGCACTGGTAGATTTTGATTGGTTCTTGATCATGTCATCATTTGCAACTATTTGCAATCTATATGTGTGTATAAGTTAGATGCAATATATTGAATAAGCTAACAAACTTTCATGAATCATCATATTGTGTTTGTTTGTGTAGGGGATGGTATTGATTGATTGGAGACGTACACTCAAATTTCTGATCTATGCTAAATTGCATTGTACACTCATCAATATTGACTCTTTAGTCCTTGTCAATAACCTTCATTTTGAGGCACTACTGCTCTTGCAACTAGACACTATTGAGTGGCTCAAAGTATACCAAACACACTTGGTGGATTCAGAATAGGCTATCTCTAAAATTAAAGTTCTTTCTAAAGACCTACCCAAATGTATAGACGAGGATGATCAAATGCATTTTGATTGGCTTGAATATTCAAGAAAGATATTAAAGCATGTGTTCAGTGTTCACCACCAATAAAGCCCCTTTTTCCTCCAAAAACCCCAAACTAAGATCATCATTTGAAATCCTTTCAAGTTCTTCAAGCCCTAAAAATGTAGAATACTCCTCTCTCAATCCTCCATCATACTCTAAAGAGGAAGATAATACTCTAGCCACAACCTCACATACCCCAACATGGGCCAATAACAAAGAAGAACCCCTCTATGTCGATGCTTTCATTCCATCTCAACATTTGGAACTCCTTTCAGTCAAGAGTGACGAAACTTGGAATTTTGGAGAATATACTCTTGTTATCCCAATTCCAATAGAAATGCGGCTTATTTTAGTTGGAGAGAAAAACTTGTTTGTAGTGGCTAAAGAACATTCAAGTTTGTCTCAATAAGGTGTATCTTTGTTATCATGCACCGCACAACTAATGTAACCTTTTTCAATGCAAATCTTTGAGAAAAATTGATATTCATTCCCATATGGCCTTTGTCTTGCTACTAAGTCTCACAAGGAACCTAAAAGCAAAAAGCATGCTAATTTCCTCTATGAATGTATGAACTATTTCAAACTTTTTATCAAGTGCACATGTGACACTATTAGTCACAAGTCAAAATGCAAGAATAGTTCAATTTTGTGGTTTCACCACACCTTGTGGTTCATCGTTCACAATGTAGAGAAAGTCTTCATTAGAAGGACACTAAGGGAATCTATGAGTCTCTTTTCAAATGGATTGATGAATGCCACATCTTTATAATCAAGGTATCATTACTTTTTTCCTATTTTAGGGATCTAGTTTTTTTTGCCATGAAAAAGATACTCACATATACAAATGGAATTTTGTTAACAAAATTGAGAGGTGATGATATCAAGCTCATTGACAAATGCCTACTTCCCTCCAAAACCAACAACCATGAACTCACCATGAATCAATCTCTCTAGGCATAAAAAGAAGCAACTACTCCCAAAATGTGGTATCATCCTATGGTAGTAGAAGAGGACATGCTCACTCCAAGCCATAAAATTTTGGTAATAGAAACCCTACCCTTTATGAGACATCTACAAGGAGTTCTACTTCAATCAACCTTAAATGAAAAAGCATTACATTGAAAGATTACAACAATACAATCAGGAAATTACTCTATGATTAATGCATGTTTTCATTATCAAGAAACCTCATGGAAAGATATCACTTCTCTCAAAAAAATATCAAAAGATTGTAATTATGTTTTTTTCTCAAAAATGTGCTCAAGGAAAAAGTGCATTTAAAATCTTTTGTACATGAATTCTTTTTTGTACAAGATATAACTCTCCCTCTCTCAAAATGTTCATCTTTTACTTTTGGATTGACTTTTCTTCCTTCTCTCAAACAAGCATTGTATCGCCCCAAAGAATTTTTCTTGAATAAGAATAATCAATAATGCTTCTACCACCTTTATCACTCTAGATTCTAGTTTTTGAACAACATCAACATGTTGTGACAGTTTATCTTAATAACATTGAGAATCCCTCTCTTAAAAAGTTCCTCAAATCGGGTCTAAACCATATCCCCTCACGACCACCAAATTTCCATGAAGTAAAACAAGCCCTACTCAATGCTTTCTCCTCCTTTATCAATCTACTAGATTTACACATTTCCAAACTTTCGAAATCCTTTACTCAATTTATCCATAGAAAACTCCAACCTTTTGTTCAATCTCTAGATCCTTAAAGAAAGGATGTGACCCCTTATTTATTAATCTACTAGATTTGCAAATTCCCAAACTTTCAAAATCCTTTGCTCAATTTATCCATATCAAACTCCAACCTTTTGTTGAATCTCTGGATCCTCAAAGAGAGGATGTGACCCCTTATCACTTCAAGATATAGGCCTTATACCGATGTTAAAAGCGACGAAAATGTAAATAACAAAATTTACCCCCGTCGTCGCAAAAAGCATCGTTATTGGCGATGCCATAGAACAGTCGGTATCAGCGTCGGTATTGGCGTCGGTATCAGCTCCGCAACCAGCATCGGTATTGGCGTCGGTACAACCGGCTCTGATACCGACGCCAATACCGACGCTGATAGCGACGGTTTGCGACGAAAATAACGATGCAAGCAGTAAAATTTGCGACGCTAATAGTGACACTAATAGGGGAAAAATTTTTGTGGCAGGGCAGCAAGCTGCCGTGCCACATATAGCACTGTGTGCTTTATTAGAGCCATACAAAATAGTTTCTGCACTATGTACAATGCGCTTGCAAACAAAAACAATGTATACTAAAATCATAACACTGATACATGAAATAAATACATGATCGCATAATAAGCGATTTGTACAATCATGACAAGATATCACTAATACATAGAAAATGTCTACATAGATCAGGCGGCCCAAAAATAAAGGTGTGTGAGCTCCAGGGATCCAAGGGCGAGCTACATATCCTCGTCGTCCGAAAGCTCGTCCCATCGCAAAGGAGCATTGAACGGACTCTGTAAAGAAACAACACATCAGTCCACCATACAATAATGCATTAATGCATTCTAATTAAACATGGTAACTACGGACAAGAAAGATGAGTGACTTACAGGGCCGTCGCGTCTATACAATCGGTCGATCAATGAAGTGAGACCATGCCTCTCTGCATATTGAGTCTCAAGGCCAGTCGGATTGCGATTTTTAATGGAGTGTTGCAAAGAAAACAAAATGCTAACTGCTAGAAACATGATTATCAGTACAAAGGATATTGCAAAAAAATAAACAAGCAAAACAAAAGAAAAATTTACAAAGTTCTCCAAATATGTCCTATAGTGGCCACCACTCCCAAGATGATGGACCACTCCGGCCTCGAGTCATGCCCTTGCCGCCTCGCGCTGCTGACTCCAACGTCCTAGAGAATCTGTAGCCTCCTCCCTCAGTCGGCGCCAGTCGTCTGCATCTAACCACTCGGGCTTTGCAGCCCCACTCTTGATTGCCTTGCGTGCGTCGGATCGTCTATGTGACATATATGCATGCATGCAATCCATCATCCAGCCCGTAGAAAATCTATCTACTGAGGATGGAACCGGAAACTCCTCATGCAAGGATGCTATTATGTAGTCCTTGCTCCCCTCCGATATGTTCTTCCAATGATCTAAGACGTTTTGCCGAAAAACTTGTTGGCACAACTCTCTCATGCGAGCCATCACCCTCATCCCCTCATCATTCATGATGATGGCTCATGACCTATCATCAACTAGATATCCATATCCCCCTGGAGTCTGCCTAAGATGGGTCCTCTCCCATGTGCGTCCACGCTCCTGGGCATATCTAGAGACCCCTGTGCATCCGGTGTACCGACTAGGGTAATATCTCTCGGAGTGGCTAAGCAAAAGCCAAAGTAACTGGAGTAGACATCCCCACAGGTGTGACAAATCCCTGAGGTGACGCAAATCCAGCTGAATGATGAGACAGAGACACCGCGTCTGTGTCTCCACAACATCCACCTGAGCCTGAGCCACGCTCCCTAGAAGGGCCACGAGAGTGAGGAGTCGCACGTGTATCCCGTGTCGACTGCAGGCTCACTGCATCCGTATCTCTGCAGCATCCCCCTAACCCCGAAGTACTCCCTCCCTCTGGCCCAAATCTAGAGCGTCGAGCTCGTCTGCTCGAAGTTGAAGCATCCGATCGCGCTGAAGTAAATCTAGCAGAGCGCCTTGACGAAGACCGAGACAGTTCCTGGTCTGGCATATCTCTGAATCTCGTGATCTGGTCTGGAGACATGCGTATGAAGATATCATGTAACTCCTCATCGCTCATCCCTCGACTCATCCTGAAAATGTCACCTGCATAGATAAAAAATGATGTTAGAATAATCAATTTAAATTATACAAAGCACAGTAATATAAATCCTTTAAAAAAATATCTTACTTAAAATGTATATCTTATGTACCCTTATAAGCGATTGGTCAACGAATTGAGTAAGTGGATAATCCAAGTATGAAGTATCCTATGGTCCCATGTCAATCTCTTGACACAACTCCGCATACACTGGAAGGTTGATAGACATGTCACCACAAAAGGATGAGTCCACCTCGTTCTCAAAGAATTCTTGGACTACTGTATTTCCATCATTGTTAGCTGATGCTGGCTCCAAGCTTTTGGTGGCCTCCACCCCTTGCAATATCGATCCCTCTATTTGCATATTATCTTCATCTATGCTCGGAATATCGCTTTGATCATATACTCTCACACTTCGGGGAGTTGAAGGTATAGCATACCACCATCGAGGTTGTCTGGGGTTTGGATAGAAGATTACGTGTTCACAAACACGTACAAGAGAGTTCAAACCATTGTGACATAAACCATGTCGTAATACAATTAGCAAACAAATGAGTCCATGCACCTGTTCACAATGGGCCGGCAACACAAAGCTGTCGCACAAATCCGTCCTTTTTTTTTTTGAATCTATTTCGAGAAATCCAGATGGACCTCATCAAACTGTTGCTCCAGCTCCTCTAAGTATCACTTTGAACCACTGCACATCGAATAGTATCATGGAGAAGCTACGATAATCCACCGTAATAATACTTTGCAAGTTCCCAAAATACTCCATCTCATCCACAACCGTGTTTGGATCCGCTGCTCGTCGTCGGCTCTCTTGCTTGACCCTTATCATGATACCACAGTCCATTGTGGAGCGCATTTTGTCAATATGCTCCACGCGAAAATGCCGTCCGCGTGACCACGTTGCACTATATATTTTGTACTGTATATTGAAACACTCAAATTAGATGTCGCATAGATATGACAAATTCTAAACCCCTCATCACCTTTGGACTACATCCCCTCAAGAATTCCCACTCCTCCATTGAGACGTCTGTCCCTTCGCGAGACACTGCGGTCAAAGCTCCATGCAACCATCACGTTGACATGAACCGCGGCATCGCCTCCATGCCCTCGGGATATCGAATCGGTCAGTGATGTGTACTATGCCGGAATTCAGCTCGCGCTTCCTCTTGATCTTGCCTAGCGATCAAGTACTTGGCGAGCCACGTCTCCATAGAGGCATGGTGCAACATACACTAGCGCCTCAAACACCAACCAACCTTTAGCCATGCTACCTTCTGGCCTAGCTCGATTTCGCACAAAGCCTTTCAGGGTTTTCATGAAGCACTCCAAGAAGAATATCCATCGCGTATGGACAGGTCCAGCAATCTCCACTTCATCTACAAGATGCACAAGAAGGTGGATTTGTATTATGAGCATGTTGGTGGGCAAGTATTTCTCAAAGAGACAGACCGTCTCCACTGCTCCCCGCCTCGCGGATTCAATAGAGGACGTCTTAATCTCCTTCTCTGAGATCCATTGCACCAAAGTCGACAACCTATAAATAGCCTCGATATTTCTAGAGTAAGACATCCTGCGATCGTGATCGGTAGTACAAACTGCCACAAATGAGAAAGCATTATGAATAATGGCTACACTCCAAATAGCAAAATGTGCACAACAAGTACAATCCGTTCATAGTACAAACCTGACATATCTTATGCCAGTCATGGGATTTTAGCTCTAATAATTGGTCGTCTTTTGAAAATGCAGACCTGAGAGAACGCATCATACCCGTCGGAGTGTGGATAGACTTGACTACTTGCTTCACAATGCGCTCTTCTTTAGTGGACAAAACCCAAGGAGCGCGAGGAAGCTGCACGTGACCATCAGCACTCGACTACGGCCAAAGCGCCTCCATCTTACTTACCTCCTTCAAATCCATTCATTCCCCTATAGTGTCTCTCTTTCCTGTGATGTGGTCCCATAGCAAGCTGCCCACATTCTTGAAAATATGCATGGGATCCAACAAGTGGTTGATCTATAAGTGGGTCCAATATGGCAACTCGTAGAAAACTAAGAACCGCCGCATTCCGTTTGGATGTAATTCCGCGTGGACCATTTTCAGCTCGTACCAGCTTGCAGCGTTCATACATGTTGGAGATCGTCCAAGGAAACCTTCCTTGAGTTCATGATCCTCTGGCAAGAAAGCAGTGTGTCCTTGATATACCATCTTCTTCATGGTTCATGACCTTTGGGAGTCTAACTATGGCCCGCACAATGGACATGCATGATAACCTGAGGTAACCAAACCTGTTCCAACACCACGACCCAATGAATACTTGCTTGAACGAGATAAAATATAGATATTACCAATGAGAATGAAGGCATGTTCACCTGAGCACTCTCCGAATCCCGAAAAGTCATGCATCATCCACATGAGAATGGCTCGAATATTGGCTGAGCGTCGACCATCGCACCTGCTCATATCTTGCACGACGGTGACCCCCTCCTCCCACAAAATCTTAAGCTCATCGACTAATGGACGGAGATACGCATCCATATTTTTGACTTTGTAGCGGCCGAGGACGAGTAAGCTAAGGATGAGATGTCGTTTCTTTGTACAAAGCCATGGAGGAATATTGTAGTTGACAAGGACTATAGGCCACACACTATAAGAAGTTGAGCACAGACCAAATGGGTTCACGCCATCTATTGCAAGACCGAGCCGAAGATTCCTTAGCTCTCGAGCAAAGCCTGGGAAGGTAGAGTCAATGTGGCTCCATGCGCGTGAATCCGCTGATATTCGTTGAACTCCATCCGTTGACCTATTCTACGCTTGCCACGTTGTCAAGCTCACCATGTCGGATGTACGAAACATGTGGTTTATGCGGGGGATAAGCAGAAAGTGTTTGAGAACTTTTTGAGGGATGGTTTGCCCTTACAAGTCCTGTCGATACGTGTGAGCACCACACTTTGGACATGTCTCCATAGTCTCGTATTCTTCTTGAAACAGTATACAATCGTTGATACATGCATGGATGTTATTGTAGTCCATACCAAGCTTTCGTAAAACATATCGTGCATCATCACGAGACTTAGGCATGGTATTTGCAGGTGGTAATATATGATATTTCAATAACCTGAAAAAAATCATAAGCACCTTGAAAAAACACAAATGTTTTTAATAATAGTACCAAAAAAAAAATCAACGAAGCGTATGTACAAGGTACCTGAACAACTCGGTCACACTCGTATCGCTCCACTCGTATTTTGCTTACACACTTAAGAGTGCAAGCAGTGTCTTCAGGCAAGATACTCGACACCCATCATATAATGGTATGGATACTTCCTCTCTAAGCAGATCATAAGTCTCGATATCCATGGGAATCAATACATCGATCATTGCCTCCATCTCAGGCTCCAAGATTGTAGGTAGGTCTGGAAGGTTGCCTGTCTCCTTTGGCATTGACGCTATAGATTGGCCTTGCAAGTGGTGGATTGGCTCCTACACTCCATCTATCGCATGCCCACGAACTCTTCTAATTGGCCGCAAAGGGTGCACTCCTCCTTGGGACGAGACATCACCTCCCTGGATAGAAAATTTACCAACGAGACCCAATCTTATTGTATATAGTATTCAATTAGCTTGCGAGTACAATGCATGATTGATATTAACTTTTCTTACCGTTTGCTAAAAATTCGCAATTGCCTGATCAATGATCTCAGATTGAAACTCGCCAAATCGTCGTACGTGTTCTATAGACAATCGGTGTTTTCGTCTAATTGCCAGCTTGCATTGAGAGCAAGGACATGGGACACGCTAATTAAGATACGCCTCGCGATCTTGAACAATAGGACCTTTATCGTTTTCCATTTTGTCTACATTACAACGAACAATTTTTTTTTGTTATCATTCTTTTTTTTTCTTAGATTGTTGTCCTCTCCTTCCATCTCTCTCTTTTTCTACGACCACGACTATGGCTACGACCACAACCACGACCACAACCACGACCACGACCATGACTACAACCACGACTACGACTACGACCACGGCTGCGTAGTACCTAGCATATAGTACCTAGTACCTAGCATATAGTATCATAGAACTACGACCATGGCTACGTAGTACCTAGTACCTAGCATATAGTACCTAGTACCTGTCTATCTATCTATCTATCTATTTTTCTATCTATCTATATACCTTCATAATACTTAGGTACAATAGCAAATATGGGTAGTAAAGAAGAAGAGAAGTTGTAACACTGACTATTATACCCACATATCGTTACATTTGTCTATTTGCCTTCTCTTCTGTCTATTTTTATTTGTACTCTTTGTACGTAGATGCATACATAAATATAGAGAGGGGGAGGGTGAAATGTGATGGTACCCTTGTGCCAACACAAGTGGAAGCTTGTACAATGTAGTTTCTAGGATAATATATTTGTACCCTTTGTACCTAGATGCATACACAAATATAGAGAGCAGGAGGGTAAAATACGATAGTACCCTTGTGCTGACACAAGTGGAAGCTTGATTCTAGGATGCTATCAGGCTATGGGGATGATGCTAAGAGGGTACTATGATGGTATGTGCTAGGTCCATGGACTCATTCTTAGTGAGGTGAATCGCCAATCCTATTCTTAGTGAGGTGGACTCATTCTTAGTACACACTATCATAGTACCCTAAGCTTATTGTAAGGTCCAATTTACTTTTCTCTCTTTCTCTTCCTCTCTCATTTCCTCTCCCTCCCTCTTTCTCTCCCTCTCTCATTTCCTCTCCCTCCCTCACCCTGACCCTCTCTTCCTCTCTTTCCCTATTAGGTTTAATGATTTTTATCTCTTTTTCTCTCTCCTCTCTCCCTCTCTCATATTTCTTTTTCTCTCTCCTCTCCATCTCTCATTTCCATTTCTCTCTTTCTCCCTCTCTCATTTCCTCTCCCTCTCTCACCCTCACCCTCTCTTTCTCTCTTTCTCTATTAGGTTTAATGATGTTTTTCTCTTTTTCTCTCTCCTCTCCCTCTCTCATTTGCCTTTCTCTCTTTCTCCCCCTCTCTCATTTCCTCTCCCTCCCTCACCCTGACCCTCTCTTTCCCTATTAGGTTTAATGATTTTTCTCTTTTTATCTCTCCTCTCTCTCATTTCTTTTTCTCTCTCCTCTCCCTCTCTTATTTCCATTTCTCTCTTTCTCTCCCTCTGTCATTTCCTTTCCCTCCCTCACCCTAACCCTCTCTTTCTCTCTTTCCCTACTAGGTTTAATGATTTTTCTCTCTTTTTCTCTCTCCTCTCTCTCTCTCATTTTTTCTCTCTCCTCTCCCTCTCTCATTTACCTTTCTCTTTTTCTCTCCCTCTCTCATTTCCTGTTGCTCCCTCACCCTGACCCTCTCTTTCTCTATTAGATTTAATTATTTTTTTCTCTTTTTCTCTCTCCTCTCCCTCTCCCTCTCTCATTTTTTTCTCTCCTCTCCTTATCTCATTTCCCTTTCTTTCTTTCTCTCCCACTCTCATTTCCTCTCCCTCCCTCACCCTGACCCTCTCTTTCTCTCTTTTTCGATTAGGTTTAATGATCTTTCTCTCTTTTTCTCTCTCCTCTCCCTCTCTCATTTCCTTTTCTCTCTTCCTCTCCCTCTCTCATTTCTTCTCCCTCCCTCACCCACACCCTCTCTTTCTCTCTTTTCCTATTATGTTTAATATCTTATCTCTTTTTCTCTCTCCTCTCATTCTCTCTTTTTTCTCTCTCCTCTCCCTCTCTCATTTCCTTTTGCTCTCTTCCTCTCCTTCTCTCATTTCTTCTCCCTCCCTCTCCCTCTCTCATTTCCCTATTATGTTTTTGTCTCCCCCCCTCTCCCTCTCTCTCTCCCTCTCCGTCCCTTTCCCTCCCCCTCCCTCTTCTGTTCCCATTTCCTCCCCCTCTCCCTCTCTCTCTCCCTCTCTCATTTCCTCTCCCTCCCCCTCTCTTTCTCTCTCTCTCCCTCCCTCTTCCTTTCCCATTTCCTCCCCCTCTCCCTCTCCCTCTCTTTCTCTCTCTCTTCCTCCCTCTCCCTCTCTCATTTCCTCCCCCTCCCTCTCCCATTTCCTCTTTCTCCCTCTCTTTAATTTCCCTCTCTTTCTATCGCTCCCTCTCCCTCCCCCTCTCCCTCTCCTTCTCTCTCATTTCCTCTCCCTCTCACATTATACACAAATTATACAAAAAATAAATAAATAAGAGAGAGAACGCACTCCCCCGCCCTCTCATTCTCTCATTTCATCCCCCTCCCTCTTCCATTTCCTCCCTCTCCCTCTCCCTCTCTTTCTCTCCCTCTCCCTCCTTCCCCCTCCCTCTCCCATTTCCTCCCTCTCCCTCTCCCTCTCTTTCTCTCTCTCCCTCCCTCTCCCTCTCTCATTTCCTCCCTCTCCCTCTCTTTCTCTCTCTCTCCCTCCTTCCCCCTCTCTCTCCCATTTCCTCCCTCTCACTCTCCCTCTCTTTCTCTCTCATTTCCTCTCCCTCTCTCAATATATATACACAATTTATATTTAAAAAAGTAAAAGAGAGAGAGAATGCACTCTCCCTCTCATTTCCTCCCTCATTTAAAAAAGTAAAAGAGAGAGAGAATGCACTCTCCCTCTCTCATTTCCTCCCTCTCCCTCTCCCTCTCCCTCTCTTTCTCTCCCTCCCTCTCCCTCTCCCTCTTCCTCTCTTTCTCTTTCTCTTTCTCTCGCTCCCTCTCCCTCTCCCTCTCTCATTTCCTCCCCCTCCCTCTCCCCTCTTTCTCTTTCTCTCCCCCTCTCTTTCTCTTTCTCTCCCTCCCTCTCCCTCTCCCTCTTTTTCTCCCTCATTTCCTCTCCCTCTCTCAATATACACAAATTAAACCCTAAACATGTAAAAGAGAGAGAGAATGGACTCGCCGTAAAGATTTGGCGAGGGTTTGGCAGCTCCTCTTCGCGACAGCGGCTCCTCCTCTCCTTCACGAACGACGGCGGCGGCAGCAGGCCTTCTTCCTCTCCCTCTCTCACCCTCTATGCAAAACGGTCGCTTTCTCTCTTGCTCTCCCTCTCGAAATGTCTCACGAATGAGCGAAATGAAACGCGCTTAGGTTTCGGCCCTCTTTTTTTTCCCTGTGGGGTGTCGCTATTTGTGTCGCAAATAGCGACGCCGCTATTTATGCATCGCTACCCGCCGTCGCTATACATGCATTTCCTTGTAGTGTATTTTCAAACACTTACATCTCAATGTTCTATTACAAATTTAGATGATAACTGTTACATAACTCTAAGGAAGATAAATGAATTAAGTTGTTGAAGGAATTGTGAGGAATACTTCCAATGGTTATAAGGGTATTGGGTATGATATGTGTGATATCTTGGGAGAAGATTTTGGCCTTGTAACTTATGATTAATGGATAGAGTAACAATTGTGTATATGACTTGTTTGTTAATTTTTCTAATCAGATTATTCATAAGGCAGTCAAAAAATAATGATTAAAAGAGTTGAGAGAGATGGGCATAAAAGTACCCACCCTAACCTGCAAGCTCAAAGAGACAAGGAGTGGATAAGTGCAACATAAAGCAACCTACACACATGTCGTGCCGCCACGCGGACACAGTGTGAAAAACCTTGGAGTGTATCATCATCCGGCTTTCTTATTAATCTAGAGAGTCAATGTCATATTAGTCATTAGTGTTAGTGTCCATAGTATGGATGGTTCAAAAATACTAGATTTTTAAATTATTTTCACCTATTTTTTATATTTTGGATATTATTTCTTGTAAATATCCTAAAAATATGTTTAAAACTTCTGGGATAGGGTGTCATGCAAAAAAGCAAATTGCTTTTCAACCATTTTTGAAATATCTCATACAAAAAGAAGGACTTCTGAATTCGTGTGGGGTGCGATCACAATTATAGGTAGCAAACAACACTTCGAATGAAAAAACACCATATTAGAGAATTTGGGAATCTCCCAAGTTTCACTTTCAAATAAAGGGTAAAGATTTGGTCATGTGGCTAAATCTTAACCCATGCTTCAAAGTGGGACTTGGAAAGACAAGCTATACAGTAATAAGGGTAGACTCCACTTTCAAGTAAGGGTACCAGATTTGATCATATGGCCAAATATTAACTATATTGGGAATTCCCAAATTTCCTAATATAGTGTTAAATGAAAAAGGAGTGATGTGGGAGAATTCTGACTAGGTATCCTAGGGTTTTTTATCCCCCTTTCGAAGCCAAGGAACCATCAGATTTTTAGTCTGAGAAGCAAGGAAGAAGTTAATGTTTGGTGCATGGCTTTGGTCTACGAGGGAGCTCCAAGAGATCTAATTCTTGGATATTGCTTCCGAGTAGTCCTAGAAAAAGATTTTATTTATCTTCTCAGGTTCTATCAATACATAAAAGCTTTGATTCATTGAGCTTTGTTTTTATCTTATGTACCTCTTATCTATTCTTTTTCTTCACTTCTATCTTCTCTTCTCTACTTCCTTCTCTCTCTGATCCTTGGCGGATACGACCTTTCATCTAAAACCCCTCCGACATTAGTGAACCCGATGTGAAAGGTCATTGCAAGGAAAGACATGATGGAAGAACCTTCAAGCACAATTTCTAGTGATGTTTTGCAGCAATTAGTGCAGAATATGAACTTAAGCAGGTACAACAACAACAACAGGTAATGCATGCTTTTGCTTAAACAGAAACTATTGTGATAAATGCTCCACTGGGAAGGGAATGTGAGATAAAGTTGTTTAACGGCAAGAATGTATCTGCATATTTTCATACCTATGCTCAAAAGATGGAGTTCTTTCGAGTGGCTCAACTTGCATGGAGCCAGTATTTTGAACATGTCACTGTACATGAATTGAAAGCCCAAGTTGCTGAATTATACATGTAGGATGCTAACTGGGTAGCTTTCCAAAAGACACTTAGGGAAGAATTTTACATTGAAGACACCAGTTTGATTACCCGCAAGACTTTCCAAGAGTATGTTCTACAACTCAATAAGGGTCTTGTGGCTACATAGTTATTAAGATAATTTGAAAGTTAGTTTGAGCAGTTGGATCTTGTGAAACAGCAATCTCTTGCAAGTCAGAAAATTGAATTGTTTCTATAAGTTGCAGACCCTGAGCTTCAAGAGAAGCTTGATGATTTGTTAGAGGATCAAACTACAGAGACATGGCTTAAAATAGAGTGGAGGCATGTTAAGGAAGATGTTATTGCACTGGTAAAAAAGCATAGAAGAAGAGAAAGATTGCATGTATCTAGATTGCCCATTGTTATACGAGTCAAATAGTTGATGTATCTAGTAAGCCACCCACCTTTGTTCCTAACCCTAAGGTTGCACCTGTTATTCCCACTATTAGAGAAGATGTATTAGATGAATTGGTTAAAAGCATGCGAGATCTTCAGTTAAAGGTCTTAAAATTGGATGAGAAAGGACAAGAGGGAAGGGGAGGGGCAACAATCCCTAAACTAGGGAAAAGATGTGTTAGTTTGCAGCATGAAAGGAAGGATCATGCTACTTATCAGGAGGCCACAACAGCTCATCTTTTGGAAAGATGGAAAGATTCATGCACAAGAAATGGGATTGCCTCTTGGTTTGAATTTTGGAAAGGGAGGTATGGAAAATTTATTGGAAGACGGCTATCTGAAAGGAATATAATGCAAGGATATCTAAGAGAGTAGCAAAAATAAGTGTGGATCCACCTAAAGTTGCAAATCAACCACCTCGTGAGTATATTATGGAAGAGGTTGGGTAGGAGCAGAAATAAGATAACAAGAAAGAGGGCAAGGAGCTAGGATATAAGCTACAATCTGATATTGAGTCAAGCACCGCCATGGATACCTTGGAAGATCTTGTAGTGGAAGAGTCATCCATTGCATCTGTAGATTTTCTTAATGCATCTGAAGAGGTTTACAAAGATCATATTTTACTTGATGTTGGGACCAGAAGGGAGATTAGTAAAGTGTTGGATGCACATGATTTGCAAGATATAGTTATCGTTTCTGAGACAATTCATAAGCTTGAGAATATGCCTTTAGAGGATGTTAGATGTGATACTCCACAAATGGAGAATGTTTCAGATACTTTGTCAAAGGCTTTGATAGGCAATTCAAAGATGCTTCAAGATATGGACCGCTTCACTATTTTTGATGATGGTCAGCATTTGTTAGATAAAGTGAGACTCAATTTATGTTTGATGTGGTACACAATTGTCAATATAAGAAAATTTCCATGCACTGGGCTATGAAAGAGTAGGCATGTTGCTATGTATTTTTTGATGGGTGCATTGATAGCCTATATGTAGAGATTCAACAGCCTCTAGTATATGATATGCACCCAAGGACTTACGACCCTAACGGGGTACTAGGTGTGGTTCAAGAGTTATACATATACTAAGTATTTTGATCTATGATCCAAGGGGATGCCTTCTTATGTGCATGATGAGTGACAAGTTGACACTATGGGTGTTTGACCTAGATGGATGCATCGTTGGTACATACCAGAGGATGTGCAAGTTTAGAGGGGGTGGATGTCGTGCCGCGATGTGGACACAGTGTGAAAATCCTTGGAGTGCATCATCATCCGGCTTTCTTATTAATCTAGAGAGCCAATGGCATATTAGTCATTAGTGTTAGTGTCCATAGTATGGATGGTTCAAAAATACTAGATTTTTGGATAATTTTAGCCTATTTTTGATATTTTGGATATTATTTCTTGTAAATATCCTAAAAATGTGTAGAAAACTTCTAGAATAGGGTATCATGCAAGAAAGCAAGTTTCTTTTCACTTATTTTTGGAAGATCTCATGCAAAAAGAAGGGCTTCCAAAATCGCATGAATTGCAGGCAACAAGCATCACTCCGAACTAGGAGAAGTAGGAGCGATATGGGGGAATTTTGATTAGACATCCTGCAGTTTTTATCCCCTTTCAAAGCCAATGAAACCATCAGATTTGTCATCTGAGCAGCAAAGAATAAGATAGTGTTTGCTACACATTTTTGGTCTATCAAGGAGCTCTAGAAGATCTAATGCTTGGAGATTGCTTTTGAGTAGTCCCAACAAGGATTTTGTTTATCTTCTCAAGTCCTATCAATACATAGTGCTTTCATTCATTGAGATTTATCTTGTGTACCTCTTGTTTATTCTTTTTATTCTCTTTTATCTCCTATTTTCTACTTCCTTCTCTCTCTGATCCCTGATGGATATGACCTTTCGACTAAAACCCCTTCGACAATGGGTTGGGTCCCTCCTCTATGCACCATGAAGGGTTATTCTAACCTCATAGATGTTAAAACATAAGTCCATCAAAATATTTTCAATGAAGCACATTATAGGTTTTCGTGTGTTTTCCTTTTCAAAACTATTAGTGAAGAAGTTTTTTATAGTCATCTTGATGGAGGATGTTGCTTCCCAAATTGAGTTCATTGAATATAGATACGAGTGGATTTTGACATAATGATCTTGTGTGCCCGGTTTGAATATCTTTCCATATTGAGAAAGTTTATATAGACCAAGATGTGGTGATGTTTATTGATCATAATGAATTTATTATCTAAATAATACATACCTTGAATTCTAAGTGCTACACACATGCATCCCCATTCTTTTCTTTCCAACTTATTCAATACAACATAGAAATGGAGTGAACCTATCTCTTAAACCCTTGTGTTCATATACTTTATTTACTCTATCTTCTTTTGTTGAAAACCTAAAATGTAAAAGTTGCATTTCAAAGACAACTAACTAGTACAATAGGATCCACCATCAAGTCCCATTGATACTAGTCTATCTAGCTATACATGTAAGCACATAATAACTAAATTATATACTAATGTGAATTCAAGTAAAAAACACTAACCATGATAAAAATTACAATATAGAAATGACTAACTTTAAGGGAATACTTGTCAAGGCAAAAGGATGCTCCTGAAACGTCTCTTGATGGGACCTCAAATGGGCCGGCACTGGCTATGACACTAGCCAGACCTCATGCTCATAACAGACAAACACACCCTCACGGCCTCGCGGGCTAGGAGCGTCTTTCTACTGCTAAAGGATGAACTATCCTAAAACCTAATCTATGCGTTTATAGTTTTGTAGTCCAACGTTTCCCTTTCTATAAACTCCACAGAGGGAGAACCCATACACATTGGCAATAAGTGCCACGATAATCACATACATGGGAGGCAACCTCTCAGTGGAAACACTGTGGCCCCACTGCAGCTCTCCTATATCGCAGGGATTGGCCCCTTGATGCGCTGCTCAACATATAAAACAAACGAACAAACTCCACTCTTCATTTTTTTTACAGTCGTCCAGGAGATAGCATGTGTCCTTACCAAATAATCCCCCAAGAAAAGAACGTCTATCCTACGGCTTAGAATGCCTTTCCACACTCAAGCGTGGGTCATTGTCATTAAAAACAAGTGCTATGCATCCAGGTTTTTTTTTCTGACACTACGGTTTACATGCACATGTAAAAGTGAATGATCCTAAAGTTCTCAAACATAATTTTCAATGAGACACGTGTGCACAACCAGGCTTTCAAATGCTTATTCCCTAACTCATTGTGGCGATGTAAGGATAGCATCAAGACAACACTCGTGCTATTATCCTCTTAATTAAAAGTACCACGATTTCTATGTCATGATATGTATCAAAAAATTAGCAACAATCAGCATGAAAATCACACCATTCAAACCTCCCAACCCCCTACGTTTAGGTATTGCTTTTGTTGCATAGGTGTAGAGGTTCATTTTGTCATGTTTTGATGTAGAAAAGCAATAAATCGCAAACTTTGACAAAGAGATAGGGCAAATTGAGGCTAAACCTCATGCTTTGCCACTACCATACATCCACAAATAATCATTATATTTTTTCTTATTTTTCCAATACGTATTTCTATTTTTTTATTTTTATTTTTTTATTTCCTTGATTTATTTGACAATAAAATATATTATTTTCTAGTTTTTCTGGTTCCAATCACTTCAACATACTAACATTCAATTTATCTTCCATATTCCCCCCATGGGAACACCTTTCACCCACCCGAAACGAAAAAACTATCATTTTACCACTTAAAAAACCGCATTTCGGGTTTACGGAAATTAAATGGAGCATGTAAATCATTGCAAAATCAAGATTTTCTGATAAACAACAATTACTCATTATGCAAACAGCACACAAACAAATTTTCATCCAATAAGAACATAATTATCATCATAAACTATCAAAAATCCTTCATTTTCTTCATAAAAATGGTCATACCGTGTTTTTACGTAACCTGAGATGCCTTGAATGACTGCATAACCAGCAAACGGAGCCTCCATTTCTCTCAATCCAATGCTACACTTCAATATCTCCATCAATCTCCATCACCGCTTCCTTCATTCTCCCTCCCCGATTCCTCCTTCAAGATGGTACACATGAACAGCCCATAGAGAAGAGAGAGAGGGAGGAGAGAGAAAGACTAGATTCTAATCTCTTCATCCAGACAGCCATATCTCGCGTGAAGACCGGAGATAGAGTCAGCAAAGAGGGAGAAGTTGAGGCCCAATGTCGGTTGCATAGGTTGCTTTCAGCCTGGAATCATCATCCATGAGGGGGAGGGTGCAAAAATCGGTGCCATTTGCACACCATGTCTTCACCTTTTTCTCCATAATTTTTTGCATAAAATTTGAGGGGGGGTTAAAATTCCCAAAGGGCACTCCCCCTTTGGTCCAAGGTTTGTCCACCCTTTTGTATCTTGGCCAATTTTTGGCCTCTTCCTCGTCCGGGCTCCGTCTCAGCCTCTCAAAAATTCTGCGCGTCCGTCTTGACATTCCGCACTGACTAGCAGCTCCTGGCATCCTGCATGGCAATTGGAAAAATTATCAAAAATCCAAAAGTGTCGCTTGGGCGCCTTTTAAAAGCCGTCTTTCACTTGGTGCTTAAAATCGTCCTAGCTATAGTAGCCACCTTCAATGTTAAATATTTTTCCCCTAAATTATGGATTTTTTGGCAAATTTTAGGTACATCTCGGGCTCAAAACTCCACTCTCATTGGTGACCACAGGATAGGGCGACTCCGCCCGTCCAATCCCACAACAGATCTACACAAAACAACCAAAGGAAGCATCAAATTGATACAAAATAGATACATATTAAACCACAGCACAATGCTCACCCTACCTCCTGACAAAACCAAGGCATGAAATCCACAAGGAGTAGGCCTAGCATAATCTGATAGAAGGTCCAAAGCTAGTCACTAACCGACTGCTCCAACACGGCCAAACTAAAAAGAGCTATCAAAGAGGTCACCCTAAGTGGTGGTCTGAACTACCTACCTTACTAAGGACAACCCAACCAGGAGCTCCTACTAGGCGAGGACTCCTATAGCCTGATCAAGAAGTATTTTCTTTTAGCACATTTCTTCTTTTAGGTTTTTATTTTCCCATACTCGGGCATGTAAAAAGGAGGGAGCTGAGCGTAGTGACCCAAGGAGAACAGGGCATCGGCCTCAAGTCCTGTCTCGGTATCCAAGAGCGTACCAAGCCCTCGCAAGGCGACACTTAATCATTTTTTGACGCTCACTTTTATTTTCACTCCAACCTTCCTTATTTTCTTATTTTCCAGCGAGATGCCACCCCTAGGAAGACAAGGCATCGGCCCCAGGTCTAACTCATCCCCAGGAACCTACTAGGCCTTCGCAAGGTGATGATCAACTGCTTATAAATTTTCATTTCTTTTCTTTTCTATTTTTATAGGGGTTAGAATCCCTTTTTACACACCTTTGTATATATTTATTGTCTTTGAGATATTTGGGGGTTTTTTTTTCCTCTCTATCATCATCTTTCTTTGGCAGGCTTCTCTAACTGCCTCACAACTAAGCAAGAACTCCTAGAATGGCTGCCTAGCAGGCTAGCAGAACAAGGTCACTAGAACTGCCTTCGGAAACAGGTCTTTCGATGCTTGGTAATGTCTTTACAAGAGGCAACGACTACTCAGACCTCCCTCAGACATACCTAACTTAAACCTCGGGACTTCATGCCTTGGACGCCGGTTCCCAACAAGAAAAGAAAATTTCCTACAAGTAAACAGACACATATAGCATAAAAACACGGTACTCGTAAAGGAGAGATATCACCTAGATAGGGCCACAAGAAGCTTCCGCGCGACAAAGGCTCCTTCCAAGCTCTTCTTTGAACCTATGTAGCACAGGACTAAAACAAGAAACCATTAACCACACTTGTACTAAACAGACAATTGGCCCTCTTGGCCTAACGAAATAAAGCATTTCACTACAAAACTGATCGGCTCTCCTGGCCTAATAAAACAGTTAAAACCTCGCAAAACTGGTCCTCTTGGCCTAACGAAATCAAACAGAATAGCACCTACACATCCCTCCCCAAAATGGTACAGATATACAATAATATGCTCTTTCCAAGGAGAAAAAATAGGGCTCACAGCCCTAAGCTAAATGCATAAGATTATGACCCATCCCTCCTGCATATATAGCAAGAGGCGTACGCCTAACATGTTGTCTAATCAACCTATGGGTCCAGAATAACAACGGTAGATTGGTCTCGGCTACTCTTTGCATCACCCATATCAACCATTGCCTGCCATATATTGCATGCTCTGATAACATTCCCCACAAGCGACCGGGTCCTGTCTCATTATTGATACCAATATCCAAACTAAGATCACAGTTGAAGAAAATGTCTTCTTCATAAGCAAGATTTGCCAATGAAACGGCAAACTGATTCCAGTAACGTGGAATCAGCTGAAAAGACACTCTCTCAAACTCCTCAAGTAGAGTCATCGCAATTCGATGATACATACAAAGGATGGGATTCCGCACTGTGTATGTCCCATCTAGCTGATTCAGAATCAACTAGGAATCCTCTTTTACTAACAACCGCCGAATACCACATTGTTTGGCAATATGCAGTCCCATAATCAAGGCTTTATACTCCACCATACTGTTAGTGAATCCTACCCCGAGATAAGCAGCTAACTTCATCGTAACTCTACGTCGAGGATCTCGGATTACTACTCCAACACTCCCTTTTTTATTAGGGCCCCTGGATGCTCCATCAAAATATACTGTGTACGTCCACAATGGGTTTACATAGCCTGCCATCACGAACTCCTCTATTCGTAATTATGATAGTCAAAATTTAACATGTTTACAGGATGAACTGACGGCTCCATCCCACCTTCTTCATTAAACTCAACAGGGATACTTGTCAACATTCGTAAGCAGTGAGGAAGAAGACTTTGATCTCCCACACAAAGGTTCTGTCTTCTTGCTCAATCACTTTCTATCCTTTGCTCCACTAGATAAGTTTCCCATGATTGTATCTCTACTCCAGATATGGGTGCTCCAAATAAGATATTAACCGCCCCATCAACCAGCTTTAAGCTCTTCTTTTGCAGGTCTCAAATCAACCCCAACATGGACCTGCAATGCATTTTCCGTGTTAGCATACTCAGAAATAATAAGGTTTAATCTTATTAAGATTAACCTTATTTTTAAATTCCACTTCCTTAAATCAGCTAGTAGAGCCGTAGACCTATTTTTCCCTATCCTGACAATCTTGTAGGGGCCATCCCATCTAGGTTCTAGCTTCCCTGGAAACAGATCCCTACGTGCATCGTAGTACAGAACTAATTGCCCTTTTCTAAAGGTATACTTCTTTGCTTTAAGGTCATGCAACTGCTTCATCCGACGTTTAGCTACCTCCTGGTGTAATAAGCTCTCCAATTTCAACTCATCCAGGTGGGCTATGGTCGTGAAACGTTCAAAGAGTGATCCTCATCTCCCAAAGAGTGGTTAATTGTAAACCATATGGTTGGCAACTCGATTTCCAAGGGTAATACACACTCTTCTCCATAAACTAATTTAAATGGAGTATGGCCGATACCTCGCTTGAACGTTGTATTATACGCCCATACAGCCACATACAACTTCCTATCCCAGTCTCGTTTCTTCTTAGAGACTATTTTAGACAAGATACCCACAAGCTGCTTATTAGTACTTTCGACTTGCCCATTTTCTTGCGAATTATAGGGGGTCATTTTATTGTGCTTGATTTGCCAAGCTTTAGTTAGGCTTTTGATCACTTTATTCAAAAAGTGGGTTCCACAGCCCGACAGTAATTCCTTCAGTGGACCGAAATGGTAGATAATCTGCTCTAAAAAAAAACTTGCAGTCTCTTTTGCATTGTCCTGCCTCGTCGCCCATGCTTCTGATCATTTTGAAAAATAATCAATTGCTACTATAATGTCCCTCTTCTGGGTAGTAGACGATAGGGTGATAGGACCCACAAAGTCAATGCCCCACTTCTCAAATGGAAGGATAGCCATCATAGGCGTAAGTGGGCGTTTCCTATTCTCTCTGATGTCATGTCTTTGACAGGTATCACATCTCTTAACATACTCAAAGGAATCTTGGAAGATGGACGGCCACCAATATCCAGCTCTTAAAGCTTTCTATGTCGTCAACCGCCCAGCGAAGTGCCCTCCACATGCAGAGTCATGGCACTCTTCCAAGATGAAAGAAACCTCGTCAGGCATCACACATCGGTGATAGATATCATCAACACCCTACCGATATAGTGTTCCTGCAATCAAGAAAAACTTCAAAGCCTGTTGTCTGACTTTTCTCTTTTTTGATTTTGATAAATTAGCTCCAGTCTTTCTCGTTGATAGATAATGCGGGACAGCAGCATACCAAGATGGGATAGAAGCTGTATCAATTTTAAACATTTCTTCAATATTACTTCCTTCAACCAAAGTCTCTTTCGGCTCCCCAAAATCCACAAGGTATTCCACAATACCCTGCAACCTCGGTGGCTTACTCTTAATCTCATAATCAAACTCCTGCAAAGTGATTAACCACTTGCCAAATGATCAGCCGGCTGCAGCTTGTTCATAAGCAATCTAAGACCTTCCGCCTTCGTATAGAAAACTACCTTCTCATAGAGGATGTAGTGTCTGAATTTTTTAGTCGCAAAGACCATCGCAAGGCACAACTTCTCCATGTAGGTATAGTTGATTTTTTATATGCTTAATTTTTAACTAGCAAAAGCTATCGGATGATACCACTTTTCCTCCCAAATTTGAGCTAAACAGCAGCTGATACTATGCATGGTGGCTGTTGAAAATATGTAAAATACCTCACCTCTTTTAGGTGCTTTTAAAACTGGTGCTTTTACTAGCTCCTGTTTCACATCCTCGAAAGCTACCTTACAAGGGTCGCTCCATACAAATAGACAACTAAAGGATAATAAGTTTGTTAATGGCAACGTCCTTTCTGCCAAGGCATTTATAAACCTCCGATAGTACCCTACCGATGACAAAAAACTATGTACCTCTTTCGGAGTGCGTGGTGGACTCATAGCAACTATAACCTTGATCTTTTCAGGGTCAGTTGCGATTCCTACTGAACTGACCACATGGCCTAGCAATAGCCCATAAGGCACTCCAATGACACACTTCCATGGATTAAGAGCGATACAAAATTGTCTGCAGCGCTCAAAACACTTTTTTAAAATAATCAACATCCTTTCCCTTACAGTGATGGCTGCCCCTAGGTCATCGATAAATACGTTCAACTCGTCTGGGGAGATGTCACCAAAGGTCTTGTCTGCTATTTGTTGCCATGATCCAAGTGCATTGCACAATCCAAAGGCCATCACATGGTACGCAAAAGTACCAAAGACAGTAATGAAAGTCGTTTTCAACTTGTCCTCTTCTGCAATTGCCATCTGGTTGTATCTTGCAAAGCAATCCATAAACGAATATATTTCCCTACCCGCTAATTGATCAAAAATCTGGTCAATAAATGGCAACGGGTAGTAATCCTTAACCATCTATTTATTCAGCTCTCTAAAATCTACACATAGTTGGATCTAGTTATTTTTCTTCTTCCTGATAACAACTGGTGAACGCCATTCTGTGTGTTGTACATGGAAAATTAAACCAGCTTTCCGTAACTTCTGTAACTCCTCAAACAGCCCGTCCCTCAATTCAAAAGGCACTTACTTTCTGACGCACAGGACGACTGCCTTATTTTACAGGAATAGTATGAACAGCCAGGCTGGGAGGAATGCCTCTCAGCTTGTCATAACTCCAAGCAAAGATGTCGCGGAATTCTTGAATCAAGGACACATAGTCCTCCCTTTCTGCTGAACTGAGCATGGAACCTAATTTAATTGGCCGCGAATCATTCGGTGTGCCAAGATCCAACTTAATCACATCTGCATCTCTTATCCTATCTTGCGGCTCTATCGGCTCATTTAGAGTTATTTGATAAATATCCTCTATAGTGGACCCCCCTTTAGATTCATCATTGGACGATGTCTCACTACCAGATGGATCATCTGTTGTTTCTAATTCAGTAGAGGATAAAGGAGCTCTCTCACTCTGAGGAGACTCAGGGTAAGCATCGACTATTACTCGATTAGCACCTCTACCTAGAACCACTCAATCGACGGGTATATCGACTTGACAGTCTGTTCGTAAGATCCAAGGCCTACCTAGCAAGACTCGATAGCTAGGACATCCTGCAAATCTTATCACCCTAAAGTCCAATAAACATTCTACACTTGCAACTGTAACACGGACTTTAGTAACGCAACCTTCTAGTTGCCTTAGACTATCATCAGCCATTCTAAGAAGGGAGGAGCCATCTTTTTGGATGCCTAGACCCAACCTCTCCATCAACTCTGAACTCATGATATTGACGAAGGACCCAGTGTCTACGATAGCATGCTCTACTAATATTCCATCCACATATGCTGGAACCCTAGGGCAATTCTTTTCAGCATGATCAAACCAATCTTCCCCTACTCGTGCTATGCCCAAAGGTTCTACAATATACCCAATACGTAGGATCTTCTTGAATTCCTTGCATACTCCTGGAGATAATTTAATCAATTGTAAGAGGTTTACATCTGGTTTGACTTCGCAAAGAGAACTTGCTAAATCAAAATCATGATAGGTAGCCAAAGCTCTCTTTTCTCACCAAACCATTCTCTCTTTTGGTCTCGGGACCGGCTTTGGTGCTTCTTTTTTATCTCTTGCCTTCTTTCTTAGCACTTCCTCATCCTTCTTAGGATCGAATTTTTTGTCAACAGGCCTTAGAGGTCCACCTTCCACACTAGGATTCAAGACTTGCGTCCCTTATCCCCTTGCTTAGGGTTTCCCTCGACTAGTTTTACATTATCTCTATCAACCTCTTTAGCCTTTTGGCCTCTTGTCATGGCTCGTAGGTTAGAGGTTTCAGCGCCTTTGACGCATACAGCCTCAATAAGGCTGACTCCATTGCCTTGTGGCAACTCCTCTATAGTGGTCTTTTCCCTTTGCAATATTTATCTTGGTCCATCATTTTACTGCACGTTATTACCTTGCGCTCTATGATTAACTGGATTTGGATATTTACTCCCTTGTTGGAGAAAACTAATCTTACTCCAACAGGTAGTGGCTAAATGGCTCGAGTTTCCACAAATATCACATTTTACATTTGGATAGTTCCTAGGGAAATGTTGTCCGTCACGCCACTTATAGCTGAATCTTGAGGGACCACCCTCTTCAGGGCGTCGACTCCCTATTAGATTCTGTTGCTTCTTCAAGAAATTGACGTCAACAGCTATTTGCCAATATTGTTCGAAAATCATGTCAGTGTAGTGCTTCATCATATCCTTGACTTCACCAAGGACATTAGAGGCACTCGACTCATAGCCTTGATCATCTATCCGTCGTTCCATTGGCCTAACAATTTGATTGGGCATTGGTTGTTGACTCACAGGAACAACATTAGGGTTCGAAACTTGGCCTCCAACATTTGGTGGAGCCAACTGACTAGCCATAGACATAGTCACACTAGGAGGAGCTGGCAGCAAATGTACATTTTGAACCATGCTTCCTCTCCCATTAGGGTTATTCATAGGCATCCCTTGACTTCCATTCATCAATGGTAAATTGCCTCCAGGTACTAAACCCGCATTAAGATTTATTCGAGAGGAGTAGGCCGTTTGTAATCGTGACTCTACTCCTTCTGCCCGCGTGATGGCGGTGTCTATATCAGCCAAAGCCACACTCCTCAATTGTACCTGAATATTGAAATCCAGTCCATGCAAGAAGTATTGCAATTGGGCAACCAACGGAATAGGAATGTAAGTTTGTAACTTACGAAACACTTCCTTAAGCTTCTTGGCATAGGCTTTCACATTCTAATGGGGTTCTTGGCGTGTTACATTCAAAATACGCAACCAGTATTGGCCACCTCTTTCAGGGGCATACTCTCCTCGGAAAGCTTCATAGAATTGGTCAATTGTAGTTATGGTTCCAGTCTCTATGCTATGATACCATACTGCAGCCTTTTCTTTTAACGTCATGTTAAAGAATATCATAAGATGACCCTCATCTTGGATGCGGTAATTAAACATTAATCTTTGGAATTCACAAATGTGAAACTCCGCATCTTCTTCGGCTAACCCATTAAAAATGGGCAAAGGAACTCCTAAAGCTGACAAATCCGGCGTCCCTGCAGGAATTGCAATGGGTTGTGCCATGACGACAATCGGATTGACAATAGAAGTTTGGACTGATGGGATCACACCCCCACTTGAAGTGGGTTGACTTGGTGGAAGAGAGGAAGAACTTGCGCTTCCTCCTACACCTAAAGGACTATGTACAGCAGTTGGGTTACTAAGATCACTGCCTCTTATGCTTATCGAGCTACTCCTTTGAGGAGAATAGAGACTTTAAATCTCCAACCGCCGTCTTGTTGAACAGTGCGTGAGGGAGATGAGGAACGGAGGAAGAGAGAGGAGAAGAGAGACACAAGACACCAAAAGTGGAACCCCAAAAGTGTGTAGACTAAGCACACATGATAGAAATATATAGAGGGGACCTGGGGCGCTATATATAGACAGACTATATATAGCGAACACTATATATAGCTAACAGCCCTGCTCAAATAAAGGTCCCTTATTGTGGATGAAAAAACCCTTGGGGGCTCAAGGGAAAAATCCACAGCTCTATATAGGCCTACTGTTATATTAATATTCAAAATATAAAATTACAAAGTTGAACTTACAAGAGCCTATTCATAGGCATCAAAGGAGCTACATCACTCCTGAATTACAACAGCCTATTCAGAGGCATCAAAAGAGCTTTATCATTCCTAAATATATAACGTGTAAAATAAGGATAAGCGACATCACTGCAAAAGATAAAATCTCCAAGAAATACCTTCAATTGAACTTGGGATGTAAGCAGTATATCTGTCACATCAAAACTTAAAGAAAAAAGCATTACAGTGACATTAGAACAACACAAGGTCTATAGAGACAGTTCGCAACACCGCTCTATAGACAACATAACACATATGGGGCCCCATGAACAGAATATAAATAAAACAATTTTTCATTAGCTGGAATATAGATGCTCATCAGCTGGAAAGAATATAAATGAAATAATGTGTCATCAACTGGAATATAGACGCTCATCAGCTGGAAAGAATATAAATGAAATAATTTGTCATTAGCTAGAATACAGACGCTCATCAGCTGGAAAGAATATAAATGAAATAATGTGTCATTAGTTGGAATATAGACGCTCATCAGCTAGAAAGAATATAAACAAAATAATGTGTCATCAGCTGGAATATAGACGCTCATCAGCTGGAAAAAATATAAATGAAACAATGTATCATAGCTAGAATATAGACACTCATCAATGGAATAACGAACGAGGACGATCATCATGAAGCATGGCAATATCAACATTCAAAAGTAATATTGATGTTGAAATGTAGAGAGAGAAGCTTCTTGCAGAGCACGACAGTGCTTTTATTAGTTGCTTTATTTCTAAAGCTTAGCTTTATATGGAGCGTTAATTATATCTATCATGCTTTTGTAGCAGTAACGTAGGGAAGAAGCAACTTACTCTTTCAGGCGGCCTTTGCATCTCAAGACATGAGCATCTGTGACACTGCCTGCTCGTGATATCTGCGTGTCCTCTAGGATTCAATGCCGATCTTTAGGAGTGCCAAACTTCATGAGTACCATATCTCCCTGTTTCCTATGACACACGTCCTTCGCCAAAGTACTCCGTAAAGGAGCTTCCCTCGGAAAAGATTAATGCGACCCTACGCCTCACCTCAAGGGGAGCCATGGTCACCTTCGTATGCATAGAAAGGAATCACGATGGACTGGCACAGTTCTGTGCTACTGCTACCGCCAATTATCACACCAACAAGCTGTAGCACGTCGACGGCCTTCGCTTTGTGGTGATGCCCGATCACGGCCTACTGCCCCTCGATCGACGGGACGTGGGGGCATCCCTGCAAGGCCCCGTCTTTGACCCCAAGCTAGCTGTCTTTGACCGAGGCCCCCTCGACGCATTTTATGGTCAGTACAGTGCGTCAAGGATGCATTCTGTGGTCCTGGGACAATGTCCATGGGCAGAAAGATGCATCTGTGTTTGCATTCATGTCGTCATCGGTCTGGCAGGCAGGACTGAGTTCAAAAGGGACATGAAGGAAGGCGATGACACGCTCGATGATGTCGAGAGGCAGGAGGAAGCTCTCTAGTAATCTCCGAAAAGCAAGTTTCGCAGTATGCCTCCGGGTATCCCTGCATCAACAAAAAAGAGTGCGATTAGAATCTGAGAGAGCTCTCCATCTGCTACTTCTCTGCGAGCTTCGTTGGCCATGGCAGCGACTTCTCCTCTTGTTGACACTGCTCCATCATCGCCGACATCAAGCAGTCCCTCTTGCCTCGCTCGCATTCTCAACCCTGCTCTCGAGAAGATCATCAAGAATGCCGCTTGGCTCAAGAACTCGAAGCTCGTCCAATCATGCAAGGCCGTGATTGATAAGCTCCAAGCGCTAGCAGATGCCTCAGCTTTCCCTAACGCAGATGGCGTCATGGATCAGAAGCCCGTCCCTAAGAACCTCGAGAACCCGCTCTTTGCGGCTCCCGATGCTTCAGCGTGGAGGATGCCATCTTCATCCTACATCCCTTGGTCATGGCATGTGAAACAACATCTGTTTAGATGACTCCCGATGCTTCAGCGTGGAGGATGCCATCTTCATCCTGCAGCCCTTGGTCATGGCATGCGAAATAGCATCTGTCAAGGTGGTCAAACACGCCCTGGATGCCATCCAAAAGTTGATCTCCCATGGCCTCTCCCCGAGCAACCTGACCGTTACTGCCAGACATGGATCCAGACCTTCCCCTGTTTTCTCCTCTATCTCCAGAACCTGTGACCTTCGCGCTTGAAGCACGATGCTCTGATACCATGTTGAACAGTGCATGAGGGAGACGAGGAACGGAGGAAGAGAGAGTAGAAGAGAGACACGAGACACCACAAGTGGAACCCCAAAAGTCTGTAGACTGAGCACACATGATAGGAATATATAGAGGGGACCTGGGGCGCTATACATAGACAGACTATATATAGTGAACACTATATATAGCTAACACGTCTAGCCCTCTCAGCACGTTCTGCTTTTTCTATTTCGGCTTGACGGTCCTTATCAGAGGATATAAACCAACTTTTTGGTCCCTAAAAACCTTAGATTCGAGAACCACCACTCGTTGGCAGCTCTCGGTAGACGCACCACTGATGGGACCTCAAATGGGCCAGCACTGGCTATGGCACTAGCCGGACCTCATGCTCATAACAAACAAACACACCCTCAAGGCCTCGTGGGTTAGGAGCGTCTTTCTACTGCTAAAGGACGAACTGTCTTAAAGCCTAATCTATGTGTTTATAGTTTTGTAGTCCAACGTTTCCCTTTCTATAAACTCCACGGAGGGAGAACCCATACACATTGGCAATAAGTGCCATGATAATCACATACATGGGAGGCAACCTCTCAGTGAAAACACCGCGGCCCCACTGCAGCTCTCCTACATCGCAGGGATTGGCCCCTTGATGCGCTGCTCAACATATAAAACAAACGAATAAACTCCATTCTTCATTTTTTTTACAGTCATCCAAGAGATACCATGTTTCCTTACCAAATAATCCCCCAAGAAACGAACGTCTATCCTACGGCTTAGAATGTCTTTCCACACTCAAGCGTGGGTCATTGTCATTAAAAACAGGTGCTATGCATCTAGGTTTTTTTTTCTAACATCACGGTTTACATACATATGCAAAGTTGAATGATCCTAAAGTGCTCAAACATAATTTTCAACGAGATACGTGGTGTGCACAACCAGGCTTCAAATGCTTATCCCCTAACTCGTTGCGACGATGTAAGGATAGCACCGAGATAACACTCATGCTACTATCCTCTTAATTAAAAATACCACGATTTCTATGTCATGATATGCATCAAAAAATCAGCAACAATCAGCACGCAAATCACACCATTCAAACCTCCCAACCCCCTACGTCTAGGTATTGCTTTCGTTGTATAGGTGTAGAGGTTCATTTTGTCATCTTTTGATATAGAAAAGCAATAAATCACAAACTTTGACAAAGATATAGGAAAAACTGAGGCTAAACCTCATGCTTTGCCACTACCATACATCCACAAAAAACGTTATATTTTTTCTTATTTTTCCAAGACGTATTTCTATTTTTTCCCTTATTTTTTCCATTTTCTTGATTTATTTGGTAATAAAATATGCTATTTTCTGGTTTTTCTTGTTCCAATCACTTTGGCATACTAACATTCAATTTATCTTTCATATTCCCCCCATGGGAACACCTTTCACCCACCCGAAACGAAAAAACTACCATTTTACTACTTAAAAACCACATTTCAGGTTTGCGAGAATTAAATGGAGCAGGAGCATGTAAATCATTGCAAAATCAAGATTTTCTGATAAACAGAAATTACTCATGATGCAAACATCACACAAACAAATTTTCATCCAATAAGAACATAATTATCATCATAAACTATCGAAAATCCTTCATTTTCTTCATAAAAATAGTCATACCGTGTTTTTACGTAACCCGAGATGCCTTGAATGATTGCATAACCAAAAAACGGAGCCTCCATTGCTCTCAATCCAATGCTACACTTCAATCTTCAGCATCTCCATCAATCTCCATCACCGCTTCCTTCATTCTCCCTCCCCGATTCCTCCTTCAAGATGGTACACATGAACAGCCCATAGAGAAGAGAGAGAGGGAGGAGAGAGAAAGACTAGATTCTGATCTCTTCATCCAGACAGCCATATCTCACGCGAAGACGGTGATAGAGTCAGCCAAGAGGGAGAAGTTGAGGCCCAATGTTGGTTGCATAGGTTGCTTTCAGCCTGGAATCATCATCCATGAGGGGGAGGGCGCAAAAATCGGCATTATCTGCACACCATGTATTCATGTTTTTCTCCATGATTTTTTGCATAAAATTTGAGGGGGTGGTTAAAATTCCCAAAGGGCACCCCCCCTTTGGTCCAAGGTTTGTCCACCCTTTCGTATCTTGGCCAATTTTTGGCCTCTTCCTCGTCCGGGCTCCGTTTCAGCCTTCGAAAAATCTTGCGCATCCGTCTTGACATCCCACACTGACTGGTAGCTCCTGGCATCCCGCACGGCAATCGAAAAATTTATCAAAAATCTACAAGTGTCGCTCAGGCGACTTTTAAAAGCCGTCTTTCACTTGGTGCTTAAAATCATCCTAGCTACAGCCACCGCCTTCAATGTTAAATATTTTTCCCCTAAATTTTGGATATTTTGGAAAATTTTAGGCACATCCTGGGCTCAAAACTCCACTCTCATCTCTTGATGGAACCCTCATGTTCAAATCTTGCCTCCACCTCTAGTAGCTAAGATTAAGGCTGATGCAACTTAAGTTGATAAGTTCTCTTCTATTGAATCCCTTAGATAAGAATAGTAGAGGGTATAGTCTGATTCAACACATCAATGAAGAGAAATTCTATTACAAAACATCTTTGAGCAAGAGAAGAGAGATTATGGGGAAAAGAAGAAAAATAAGAATGAAACCATGACAGCATGAAGAAGACTTGATTGATAGTGAAGCAAGTATATTATTTTATAGCTCTCTACCTTGAACATACACCTTACTCTTTCCCCTCCCTCATACAAATCTGATGGTAGCCAGAGCTCAAGTCAATCTTAGTGAAAAGCATGTCCCTTTCAACTCATCCAGCAAATCGTCAATCTATGGGATGGAAGGGAATTAACTGTTTTTAACAATCCAAAACAGCTAACTCTCAGAAACGTAATCTAGAATCAACATTTGAAAATGAGGTGATAATTGGAGGGCTCTAAAAAGAAACTCCTACAACTGTTCCAATGATGCAAACCTCTTTAGTTCCAAGATTTTCAATCATTCATGCACCTTGTCACAAATTGTTCCAAAGCCTGAAAGTCCACGTCCTCATCTCTTGAACAATTTCAAGATTTAGGAATACAAGAGAAGTAGCTACTTGGAATTGGGTTACAAATGAGTGAGACAAATCATCCACTTTATTCTCAAGAAAATTAAGGTATTGCAAGTATTGCAAGGCCCTAGGGTAACTGAGGGGGCCCGGATTGAGCAGGGTAGTAGAAGCTCAATAAGAAGCCAAGACAGGTGTATGCATAACTGATAAGACCTCATAGAGGTCACTGAAGGCCGAGACATCACCTTTTTAAAGATAGAAACTTTTACTTACATGAGGGCCCTTGCAAATCTCCCTAAAGGTATAAATGATATCATTTCCTATCTTAATCTAGTCTAAAATATGTCACTTGTATATTTTGTTGTATCTACTACTACTCAAGCTCATGACCTTGTATCTTATCTTGGCTCTTGCACCCATGATTTAGGCCATGATTATCTATGGTTGTTGTGCATGGTTCCCAAAGAGGAGTTTACCCTCCAGTAGGTGGCTCTTGTATAGGGTTGTAAAAGTGTACAAGACTGTGCACTCTAGTGTTCGAATATTCAACTCAGATTATCATGAAAAAGCTCGACTTAAAGTAGTGTGGCATTGTGTTGTTATTTGAATTGTATAGAAGGGGTTATAAAAATAAACCTCATCTCAAATTTTAGATTTGCAAAAGGAATATAAGTATTACCTTCAAAATTCACAAAAGGGGTATATAAAATGTTGCCTTTTTTTTAAAAGGGGGTTTAAAAATACCATTTGAACTCACGTTATATAGAGGGTTAACCCAAGGTACTGGACTCCCCAGGCATGATATGGAGAGTTTGGTGCATGGTTATGTTTAGTTTAGTTTTTATCATTGTGCTTTGAGGTTTTGTTTGGTTTTTATCATTATACTTCAAGGTTTTGCTACATTTATGGGTGTCATAGGCTTCTTTTGTAATCATTATAGCCTTTCTATGGCTCTTGCTTCTGGTTCCTCCTCTCCCATTTCATGTCTCCTCTAGAACTAAAATGACAAGGTATTGTAATAAATTGTAGCAATATGTAAAAAAAAATTGTGAGCAACCAAAAAAAGAAAAGCTAGAAACAACCGGCACTAAAGACTATCACAATTGTAGTGGTTAGTAACCATATATGCAATAGGCATAGACGTCATGCACAGGGTAGGTCTCAAGGTAAATGAAGAGAAGAACTGCCAAATGTATAATCCATTGAGCAAGGCTGAATACATAACCCACGAGCTCTAATTGACGTCCAAACTCATGCCAAAGCTGTCGACTGCAATGCCAAGTAATTGCCCAAGGCTAGGAGCAATGCCAAAAGCTCGAGATAAGGTGGGATGGATCAAATCTAATCAGGAAGGGGGGCTAACCAATCCATGCAAATTCTGTCTGTTCTCTTGGATCTATTGTTAATTGTGTTGATACCAATGGTGCACAAGGGGAGCTCAAGTGAAGTTCAATGAAGCTCTAGAACATGCATTGGCAAGTTGGGAAGCAAGTGAACCATAATACATACCAGCCATGGCTATCATGAAAATTGTGAACTATAGCTATTATCCACAAGGTGAAGCAATGCTAAGTTAGAGCTCTTAGAGAAGATGGCTCTGATACCAATTGAAGGGAGTGATCCCTTAAGTGGAAGCAATAGCTATGCTGGAAGGAGTAAGAGAGAGAGAAAGAGAGAGAGAGAGAGAGAGAAGAGGTGGAAACAACAAAAAATGTGTGACCAGCCTTCCCTTTATTCAAATGTCACTAAAATAATAAAGAATAAAGTGATAGTGATGGGTGTCAGGCACTTGTAGGGTACAAGTGTGCGGGTAGCCAATACACAATGTGGATATTGTCAGTGTAAGTAATACATAGGTGGCTAGGCTGCACAAGTGTCTTTACCTCCAATAAGCACTAGGAGGGGTGAGAGGAAGGGTGGTAGATGATGAGAGAGGAATAGAAAGTGCAAGGATTAGGGATAATGTAGAGAGGATTAAGGTGGTGTTAACCCTTAGGGTTTGTCCTCATGTTTCCATAGCTCCTCATGGCCTATAACCTTGACTCAATCAATAGTCAAGGCAACCACTCCTTGATCCATGATTGGTGAATGAGGCAAGAAGAGAGTCATCATGGAGATCTCTTAGCCCTCACTTGATACTTCAATGTAGCTTATGTCTAATCATTTGGACATAAGTGTGCCTTGTCATAGATTAGACTCATACATGTGAATTTCTTGGTAAGCATTAGAGCCATGGAGCCCCAAGAGGAACACCAAGGAAAAGGGGATTCTACTGCAAGAAAATCTATCTTGTAACATCAACAAGCTTTTATTTCATTCTTTTGATCATCAAAACAAAGAAAACATCAATTCTTCACGCAGCATCATAGTAGATATCTCCCACGGATTTGATAGAATTAACCATAATCTTCAACATCTTCATAGAATCCTTCAATATAACAAAGAACACAAAGGAATACACCATATTTGAATGGAAATCAATCACATAGTATTCATCTTCAATGTCTTCATAGTTCTCTCTCTCAATCTCTCATATATAGTTACACTGTTTTGATAGAATTGGCTCTCTCTCTCTCTCTCTCTCTCTCTCTCTCTCTCTCTCTCTCTATCAATAGTACATCATATCCTCACTACAATACTCTCATAATAACTCTCAATAATCCTTCTTAGGTCGTGGATGCACCTCCCAAGAGGTATGTCTGATGTGAAGAGGCACCAGAGCCACTACAGTGTCTCTTCATAGCTCATTACTGTCACTGTCACTCAGTCTTCTCTTCAATCTTCAGGAGCTGCTTCTTCCATTTGTTTTAGCTCTTTTGAACTTAGATTCATCCTTTTCAAAAGTTAGAAAATTTTCCCAAAGTCACACATACTTTCTACAAAATACTTACAAAAGGTCAACAGAACAGTACAGTACAGTACCAGAGCAGATACAGAATAGTTACAGAGCAGAGACAGAGGCTCTACAGAAGGTCTACAGAGGGTTACAGAAGATCATCAGAACCTCATAACTCATACTAAAACCATTCCAAACTATCAAAAAATATTCAATAAGCTTCCAAAAGATTTCAATCTTCATCAATCATCAATCCATGCTTCATACAGAATAAAATCAGAACAAAATAGAAGCTATACATAACCAATCAGAACCTCATCAGAACCTATCAGAACATTACAGAGCTTCATATCTCTATTGAGAATCATCATGAGCTTCCAAAACATAATCAATATCATCCAAAACACTCTCAAACACTTCCATTATCAACCATACATCACTCTAAATCCATCAAAAATCAATCATTCATTCCTCAAAAACAACAAAAATCAGTCAAAATTTCAGTCTTTTTACACTCTCAACATATCCCCACACTTAGAAAGGAAGCGTCCTCGTGACCTAAGGAAAAGAAGAATAAGTTCACTAAAGAGCTCAATTTAATCTTCCATAGTATCTTCAACATTCTCACCAAACCACAACCCCAACTTATCACTTGTATCTCTTTAAAAAAACTACTAAAGGAAAACTTCATTATTCGTTAACACGTCTGATAATCATTTAAAAGTCATAACAAATTTATAAAGGATATAAAAGGTTATTCAACTTTCCACCACATGCTTTCCATCCACCATCAATAGTTTGAAAAGAGCTCTCGAACAAATTATTCAACCAGCACGAACTCATCACATACAATCATTACAACACACATACTAACACTAACACAACCATCTGAATGACACCTCCAAAAAGAGATATATATATCATTAAGAATCATCCAAAATACATTGCAAAGGCATCAATGATGGTGATCCCTTTTGAAGGCTTAGTGGTTTCAAAAACGATCCATGGAGAAGGACTCATCCACAAATGTCTTTGGAGGATTTTGAAAGAACTGCAAGCAGCACATCCTTTCTAGCAAAACAAGGTATCTGCTAGGGAGACATAAGGCATGAAAATATAGGACATCCAACTGTTGGGAATCAATGTTCACATTGACATTCATACAAAGATTTGGAATGGCCTTTTGATCATTATGGGAATGCCTATGCATGTATGCTAGATACCAAGTAAAATGAGTTGCCAATCTCACTGAAGGATCTAGAGATTGTGAATATTGGTGAGCAAAATGAAAGTAATTCTGGTATGCTTGACTAGCAATTGTCCAGTCCCCTGGAATTAATGGCCAGTTAATATGTGGTCCCGTGAGAGAATCAGTCGAGCTCCATCCTCTTCTTCTTGGAATCTGTTGATCAAATCCATCATACTCACTAACCAACTGAGGGGGTTGAGAAATAGAAGTGGTAGGAGATGGAAGTGGAATAAGTAAAAGAGGATGAAGGATGGGTAGGCAAAGTCATAAAAGGAGGAATAAGATAAAAGAGGATGAAGGATGGGTAGGCAAAGTCATAAAAGAGGATGAAGGATGGGTAGGCAAAGTCATAAAAGGATGGGTAGGCAAATCCATCATAAAAGAGGATGAAGACCATACATCAACTCTGCAGGCATATATCCTGTGGTAACACTATGAGTCGTACGATCAGCCCATAAAGCAAATGGTAGAAGTCTTGGCCATTCTCCAATCCGTCCTCTGCATGCTTTGGCTAATGCTTTCACTATCGGCGGATGCCCTCTTTCACTCTTTCCATTTCCCTCTGGATTATATGATGTGGTTAGAGCCAATTTGATTCCTAGCTGAGAGAAAAACTCCCTAGCTTCATCTGCATCCAATTCACCACGATCCGCAGTGATCTTACCCACACAACCATACCTGCAGAAAATCTCCTCCAATAAGAACTTACACACTGCACTAGTGGTCTTCGTTCTCAAAGATCTGCCCTCAACATGATTGGTAAGATCCTCTCTAGCCAAAACAATGTATCTCATCTGCCATAGACCCATAGGCATGGTAACCAAATCAACTACCCACTTATAATGAATGCATAGCGGATAAGTCGGATGAAGCTCATCTCTATGACGCACTACTGAATACATCTGGCAGTCTCTGCAAGTCTCAACAAAGTGAGAAACATCTCTGTACATGCCTTTCCACCAATATTTCTCCTTTATTTTCTCATAAGTAGCCCATACTCCTCTATGACCAGCCGAAGGACTCTCATGAAACTCCCTCATCACCTGTAACTGTGTCTCTCTATCGCAGACAACCTGCAAAGGTAATCCGCCTCTTTTCTTCGGATGCTTCCAAAGAAATCCCTCCTTGAGAAAATAACCATAGGCTTTCCTTCTGATCTTCTTGAACTCTTCATCTGTCCATTCATCTCTTTTGCTTAGTGTACTAAGGTACCTGCCAATCTGCAACCAATCTCCAACATAAAGTTCTTCTATGAAAGCCACAATATCATAGACATGACAAACATGATCAACCATAGTGGCTGAAATTTCTGCATCATCCTTTTCTGCAAGTAGAGTCTCCTCATCATCATATCTGGCTCTAGACAACATATCTGTCACTGGATTATCCTTCCTTGCTATGTGTTTAAATTCCGGATTTAATGACTTAATGTATGCAATCCATCTCAACATGGCTATATCCGGAGTAGAGCAACTCGTGATCATACCAATCAATGGCAAGCAATCTGTCTCTACCACAACTGAAGCTCCAATAAAGTACTCCTTGTCACATTTGAGAGCCGTGACAATCCCCAATAACTCCCTCTTGATTTGCGGATATCTCCTCTATCTCTCGTTTAGGACTTTCGCCCCAAACCGAATAGCATACCTATTTCCATCTGCATCATCTTGACCCACAGCCCAACCTATGCCAATTGGACTAGTGTCAACTGTCAATACAATAGGCCTATCACAATTATAATCCCCTTTTCTGAGAGTAGGAGCATTTTGCAATAACTTCTTCAATTTCCGCATGGCTCTAGTGTGGCTCTCATCCCAATAAAATTTTTGTCCCTTTCGAAGCAGCTGATACAAACAATCTGCTATGTGTGCAAAATGAGGTATCCAAATCATATAAAACACACAAGCACCAATGAATCTCCGTACCTCTGAAGTAGTAGAACAATACTCTGCAATCTTACCTATAGCATTCACCTTATCAGGTGAGGGTTTCCTGCCATAATATCCACACATATGCCCAACAATGACAACCTCATTCACTCCAAAAACAGATTTTTGCCCTGAAAGTGTCAAGTTCACTTCTTCTAACCTGGCCAAAATCTTCTCACATGCTGAAATATGATCAACCACAAAGTATCTGCATCCCTGCTCATTTAGGCTCTCATTCTTCTCTTCTTCTGCACACCCCTTAATGGGCACATCATCCAAGAAAGGCATAGTAAGCTGAGGTATGTAATCACGAAGGACCTTATGCATGGCATTCATCATATGCGCAACAGAATTAGTGGCACCTTGAGGCAAGGTACACATCCTGACAAGCCCAATAGGAGTTCTCATGGTGGTTATGTCCCTGCTTTCCAAAGCCAGCTGAAACTGATCATATCCTGAATACAAATCACCCAAAGAATAGATGGCACGTCCAGCAAATGCCTCTGCAAACTCATCCACAACTGGACCTATACCAACATTCCTGATAGTAACTCTGTTCACTGGCTGCATGTCCTGAATAAATCGAAGAGGACCATTCTTCTTTGGAACTATAAACCACCTGTTTGAGTATGGTGCAGATGAAGGCTCAAGGATTCCCATCCTGATTTTCTCATTCAATAAATCAATCAGCTTTGGCAAGTGTGCTTTAGACACTGGAATAGGTCGGAGATTCCATGGAATATGAGGAATAGTAAAAATGACCATAGGAGCAACAATATCAAGATTCACACATCCAATCTCATGTGGGACAAAAGCAAATCCCCTTCCATGACGCTCAAGCATCTCCTGAAAGCATTGCTTCTCTATGGGTAACAAGAAATCACCATTTTCAATTTTCAATTTAGCAAGTGTCTCTGCTGAAAATTTATGACCAATATGCTCCAGATTCCTCAAAATTTACTGTTTAGCAGCCCTCTCTATTTGCTGATCACTATCAGGTGGAAGCGGTACAGCAACTAGCTTCACCTTCTTATCCACGGTTTTGTATTTTGTGTCAATCCTGGCTTCATTATGCTCTTCTGCATTACATAAACCTTGCTGTAAATCAGCAATTATGCACTCCAATGGCTGAATATTCTCAGCCCGTTGCTCTATGGACTGCATAGAAACATCCCCAAACTCTGAATGCTGAAATATTTCAGCAGTAAACTCTGTTTGCTGAAAATTTTTAGCCCTCTGTCTCTCTGAAAGCTGATCATAACCAGCTGGAAACTTCAGCATTCAACACTCTTTGCTGAGTTTCCTCAGCCTCTGACTCAATCTGTGACACAAAATCTGCAATTTCATGAAACATGTCCAGGGATTGCACTAATACATTACCATGACAATTCAGCATATCAGTTTTCAGCATATCTCCCATCTCTGCCATCGTATCTGCACAAATCACACTGTCATACATCCCATCTATGTGCTCATCATCCTCCAAAATTCCTGCATTTTTCAAATTTTTCTCCTTCTTGCATATATACTGCCTGGCAGCTCTAGACAATCTAGAAGTCTTCTGATAGCTCATCGAACTGTTTGCTGAAATCCCAACATAACCGGAGGAGAAAACACTGTTGCTGCCAGGAGGCGAGAACTCCAATCTCCTCTCCTCTGTACCACCGTCGTCTCGCGAAACGGCGGTACCTAATGAAAACCCGAATCCCTCACAGTGGGTAAGGGTGCATCTCTGAGAGTATCCCTGTTTCTAACATGGTTCACACATACAGTCATAAACTAAACTGCTCTCATACCATCTTTACTGCGAATCCGTGCATAAGCAGATCCATCATCCATGACCTTTGTTTCCATGCGCATCTCTGTAATGAATGGCTGACCAAGAATTATGGGATAAGAGCATGAATCTTGCACAAAGAAATGAAAATCCTCCTCTACATCACCAATAGAAACCCTGACACTAGGACAAGCAGCATATAAATCACCTGCAGTGTTATTGGCGGCTCTCATACGCCACCCATGCTCTACATCCATAGGCCATCTATTACTCTCATAAACTCCACGAACTATGAGATTAATCTCTGAACCATGATCAACCAATGCAACATAAGGCACATGTTTCTCTCCAATCTTTACCATCGTCTCTGTAGTTGCCCTAGCCCAATGGCTCCGCGAAAAGTGACTACGCGGTATCAAAACAGGCTCATCAATTTCAGCATAATGCATAGGCTGAACCCTCTTCTCTACCTGTGGAAAAACAAAAGCATTATCAACCATGACCTCATCCTCATCCTCATCCAACTCTCCAATCAAAACTCCCTGTGTATCAGTGGTAGCCAATGCATGTCTTTTCCTCTTCAAGACCTCCTGAAACTGATCCTGAAACTTTCTTTTTGAGATACCCAAAATCTCAGAAATAGTGAAAGTCACCTCACTGCCAAGTATCTTATCATTAAAGATTTTCTTCATGTCTGTAGATCTCTCAATATCGGACATCAATCTGAATCCTGGCTGCTTTCTCTCTCTAGGCTCTTGCCTCTTTTCTCTCTTTTGAGCATCCTCCATCTGTCGATCTGGCCCTGGTCTTGAAGACGGTCCTGCAGTAGGTGGAGTAACAAACTCACCCCCTCTAGTCTTCTTAGCTGCACTTGGATTTTCTTCATCCCTCTTACGCTTCTCCTCAACAAATACATCTGCACCATGAGATTTAGCCAAATAAGCATAAATAGAGTACCTGTCAATAGGCGAGTCCCAACCTGTCTCTGATCTGATGCTAGAGCCTGCACTAGTCAAAATAGTTTGCTGAATTTTCCCCTTGTTTGCAGTCTCCATAGCATAAGTCCATAGCGCTGATTGAGTCTCTGATCCCTTCTCAATCTGTACTCCATATGCAGAAGCATCACCTCTAGTTGTCACATAAGAAGTACGCGCAGCCATATCCTCCACTAACTTCTTCATTCCACCTTTACCAAAGTTGGTAGCAAGTGGAGCTCCTGTCTCAGTCAACCAAATCTTACCATCTTGCCCCCAATATACCAAATTCTGCCTCCTTACATCCTGAAAAGAGTCACAATCCCTGCAATGCTGATGCTCCGTACTATCACACCAAATACATCTCCGATCTCTCCTAGGTGCACTAGGAGCACTCCTAGGTGCAGTAGGAGCACTAGAAGAAGTAGTAGGCACAGTCGAAGCAAACTGCTCCTTCAACTTTCCCACTAACTCCGCTTTGACTGACTCAAGTGTCAAATCTTTGATGCCTTTGATTATGTCATCAATAGAGGTAGGCACCGATGGAGCGGATGGTTTTGGAGCAGAAGGTGTAGGCATCGGTCGTGGAACAGGAGGAATAGGTGGAGTGGAAATAGTAGGCACTGGCATAGGCCAAGAAACTGGCTGAGGAGGAGAAGAAATAACAGGGATAGAAGTAGGCATAGGAGCAGATGATGGTGTAGGTGTCATGGAACCATTCTGTAGGCGAGTCTTCCATATCCTCCTCTTGGTCAAAGTCGAGACTGCATCCTGAGCATCCTGCCAATCAGTTTTAAGACCCATAGGCTTCGTGCGATCTTCAAGAAGCTCACCCAATTCTTCTTGAAGAGCAGGATCTGCAGCTTGCAAGAAAAGCTCAACTTTTTCAACATCCAATGCTTTTTGTTCAATAGCATCAAGCTGACTATACCTCTCTTCGAATTCTCGAATCAACTCCGAAGCAGCAAGACCTTTGTTTGGCATGTAGACCCACTCTCGGAATGACCGCCGAGTAGCCATACCAAAGTCCTCAAGGAAGTATTCTTCTTTTAGAGCCTTCTTAAAATCTTGCCAATGTGTATTTTGAATAAAAAGATCAGTCACTTTTGTCCTCAAAGCAGGTGTGACAAGACGAAGGAAGTACTTACTCATAAGTCCAGCAGGAACTCCAAAAAATCCCATCTTGATCTCATATGTCTTCAAATATGCTGAAACATTACTCCCGTCAAATAGCTTCTTCTCACTCTCAACTGCTTCAATAGCCTTAGTCGCACTGTTTGCATTCTCCTGCTCTGAATAGAGTTGTCTTTGCTGAGACAACTGCTGTTGATGCAATTGTTGTTGCTGCTGCATATACAATTGTGTTTGCTGATTTTGGAGCTGCATATACATAGACATATTCTGCAAAATCTGTTTTAGATCCTCCGTTGAAGTACTTGACGCAGCAGTCATTGATGGAGCTGAAGTAGACACAGCTGGAGTTGTAGAAGAAGCTGAAATAGAGGCTGAAGTATCTCCCATCCTGAAATTTCTGCGACGCTTTCACGTCGGGTTCACCAAAGATGTCGAAGGGTTTGTGAAAGCAATGTCACAACCACAGAGGACTTTGAATAATTTCAGGATAGAAGGTCAATATTAGTAAAGCTCTGTTATGACAACACGAACTTTTAATTCAGGCAGTTAATTATTGTCTAAGTTCAAATCCACTGTTGTTGAAGATCCGTCTTTTCTCACAGCAAGATTGCTCTGGCCTGGACATGCAATGAAAGCTCTATCTCTCTGTTTACTACAAGTCACATTGTCAAACTCTATAGTGCTTTTACTGTAGTCTTTGATCTCTTCCCATTCATAGTTATTACTATGTCTTAAGCACCTTCATCAGTGTTAAGTTCAGAACTTTGAAAGCCCATGTACTGCAACCAGCAGCAGCCCAATCATAGCAGCATAAGCAAGCATGAACTCAAAGAGAAAGAGACCAGCTGGCCAAGCATAACATCCAGTGCTTCCTTCCAGCATGTTTGAGGAGACCCTGATTGTTATTACCAACTCTTTTATTCTGGATGCACGAATCTTTCCTACAGCATCAATAATTTTAGACATAACATCATCAGGAAATGAATATAGGTATGATTTATAGCATCTTTGTGCTGCATCCTCAGAGCCCCTGTTTCCTTGAAAGCATTCAAGTATGTGATATGCTGCTCATAAAGATAATCCAAGACCTCTTGCCCATCAGCCTCAGCAGCTAAAATGAACTGCTTTAATATAGTGCCCAAGTACCACCGACTCGAAGGAAATCGCTTTGCAATCTGGCGAACTTCACGATGACATGTGGAGGCTCCATGGCCAAGAAAGAGGCCAGGAGGAGCAGCTGCTTTTGATCCATGGCTTCCTCTGTCAACTTGCACTGGACCTCATTTAAACGCCGCTTTCCTGTTTTCGGCATCCATGTCCGTGCCTAGCTTCGTTTTGATTTTCGCACGATTGCTAGTCGGACTCTGTAAACTCCAGAAAGGTGATACTTAATTTCCAAATCTGCCCTTGATCCGACCGCATGAGGCGCAGCGGATGGCCCTTCTTGGATCTCGTTAAAAGCTTCTTCTGAAGCGGGTCATGGCAACATGAATCATGTTGAAGAACCGGGGTTGGAGACGTGCAGCACGGAAGTGACATACGCCTTCCTGTGGCTCATCTGAAACCAAGGGATGCTCCTTCAGCCTGTGCTCCCTTCTCTCTACGGCATGGATCGTCATCGTTCTTCTTAGTCTGATTTTCATTCACATTGTCGGATTTCAAGGTGTGCATTCAAGTAGTCTCTCTTGGTCCATGCCATGGTTGAAAGCAGTCAAGGCTGACAAAAACACCCATTTAAAGAATCAGGATGTTTCAGAGGCGTCTCACACTGGGCATGACGATACCAATGCGGGACTGAGAAATGAGCTGGCAAATGTTGGCTATCACAGTAATGATGATAAGAATGTATAGTTGCACATGATTTTGCCTGTCTGCCCTCCTCGTAGCTCTCCCTCCCATCCTTTCTCTGCATTTCTCATTGCTCCCCTTATTCACAGATTGCAGAGCGCTCTCCTTCCTCCCTCTAATGCTCTGTTTCTTCCTTTTTTAGCATAATTCCTCTCCTTCTTTTTCTGTCACATACGCCTTTTTTTTTCCCTCCCTCTTTAGGTCTTTTGAAAATCCCTCTTTAGCTTTCTTCATTAGTGTTTTCTTTTTCCCTTTTGTTTTCTTTTTATGAACCAGAAAAAGCCCACTTGTTTAGCCACACTTTCCTCTCTTACACACACAGAAAAGCAGCATCTTTTCCTCTTCACATTGCATGTCCCTTCAACTCTAGGTCTCTTGCTTTGCTTCAAGCTTGGTAAAAAGTACGAACACAAAGCATCTCAGAAAGTCCCCAAAGACTCACAAGAACATCTGCACTTCCCATTGCAAAGTACCTCCCAGTCGGATCAATGGCAAATCAATAACAACCTGCTATGTGAGCATCAAGTGTGTGTAATGTAGAAAGAGATGGATAAACAAGATATCCACCGTTCCATTCTCAGTTGTGAGGAAGAATAGTTCACCTCTTAAGGAACTTACGCTTGTTTCTTCTGTAAAATTGAATCATGAACCAACTGAAAGAAAAATGTTCAAGCAAAGCAAAGCACAACGTCTACGTCAAAGTATGTACAAAGTAACAAATCTCATGCACAACTTTTGGGTGGTTTTCACACCTCAAATGCACAACGTGATATCTTACATGTTCTATAAGGTGGACTCCCCGGGATATCATGTCAGTCTCAATCACTAACTTTGATAAGGATGAGAAACTGAGTATACCACTAACATAGATGCATCTAAAGCTAACTGCCTCAAAGGAGATCCTCATCGATGCTCTTATACAAAGGAACAAACTTTAATATCTTACCTCATGAATTTGGTAGAAATTGGACAATCCTCCATCTGACACTAAGCTAAGTCTATATGGAGGTTCACCATATTCAATCTTAGGCAAATGCAAGTTAGTAGTGACCATAAAAATCCAAAGCATCCCAATGCTTTTTTTGGTTTTCCCAAATCAACAAAACATGGGACAATAACCTTACTAGGACATCAATTCAAGATCAAAATCCAATTTCAAGTGGATTCTGTGGTACAATGATACCTAAATCTACCTAGAGCTAGATTTATCTCTTCCTTCAGTAAAGGAGACTTGGTGGGAAAACTATCATGTCCTACCAAACCAAGCTAGCCACTGCCAATACCTGTAGAACTAATGGATGATTTATTAAGGGAACTCTCTTGGGCCCAAGATTAATGGAAAAGCCACCAAAACTGACTAAACATGACTCCCATTAGGAGAAATATGGACTCTCTTTTTTGCCCCTTAAAGGGTTTCTCTCACCTCTCTCTCTCTCTCTCTAAAAAGATATTCCAAAATAATATTATAATAAGAGATCTTCTACAATCAAGAAAATCTTCTATTTGTATTTTCAATAGATTTCACCCATTATTTTATTCCTAAAATTTGTAGGATAAGGTCACTTTTTCTCAAAATCCTCATAACTAAAAAAATACAATTCTATTTTCTCTAAAAATGGACCCAATCATTGATACACTACTCTTTAATGCCCTCATGACTTTTCAACATTAACTCTGGGTAAAAAAGAACACAGATATAGTGAATCAAAGGGGTATAATTGTGTGATTTGAATGTTAATCCAAGTTAACATTGACATATATTTTTTCTTTGCAGAATGCAGGTGCAGGACGTACCAAGAGAAAGAGATATTCACTTTCAATTGGAGGATGAATATGCACCAATGTTCAAAATACCTGTGGAAAGGAATAATGCAATAAGATACATGATGCAACAAGAAAGAAACGTAGGGAAAAAAAATGTGGACCTTTGGGTTGATGGGTGCAATAATCCACCCGATCGAGTCAAACAAAGGCCACCACAATTTGAAGGGCTTACATCATTTGTAAAGTTTGTTTGTGAAGGCAATGAAGGATCGTATGGATATACATGCAAACTTGTCACACAAGGATTAGCATGGGTTTGTCAAGCCTTGACAAATATGCAGGCAAGATTACAAGGAAATATGTAGTCTTTGATGGAAATGATAGATTATTGGCTGAGAAGGATAGGGAGAACCAGAGCCTACAACAAGAAATGATTGTCATTGAAGATGCTATGCATGCTACCCATGAAAAATATGGAGTTATAGTCTAAAGTTATGGACTTCGAGAAGGAGAATCGAAACATAAAGAGAAAGCTCACAAAAACTTTGGAGATTGGGTCCACTTTAAAAACCAAAGAAGCACATCGGCACATCCGATTAGTTAAACCAATTCAGCAATTAAACAAAGGAAGTGGACAATATCATAGATGGATATATGCTCAATTTGCTACAATGAGAAATATGTTCCCTCATGCAGAGAATGATACTATTGCCAAAGTCCTAAGCAAGGATATGGTAAAAAATACATTGAAAAATCGTAAATTCAAGGACATTGTAGATGGTGTCGCAAGTGAACATCTTAGGGATGTGAGCAACTTATTTACTGCTACACATGCTCAAGGATTATGTGACAAGGTGGGAATGAGTTCTGAGTCATATAATGTGCTCTATCAACAATTGGATACAGGTTTTAAGCAAGTCTTCAAAACTAAGCGAGTAATGCCTCTGCCAAAACCATTTCATGTGAAGAAGACTTGAAAACAACTAAATGAGAAAGTTTTAAAACTAATTGGTGAGCCAACGCATCTGAAAAACACACACATATTAAAATATGGTTCCAAAGAAGTTGCATTTGTATTGAATTCATACAACAACTTTGTATTGGATATATGTAGGGTTCAAATTGCTATGGTCAAGTTCTACAATATGTCAATGGAAGAATGTAGAGGCTTGTCCTCAAACTTGATGAGAGTGAGATTATTAATGGGCAAAAACTTGAACGTGTGAGTATAACACTTATGAATCAAGCATTGGATCCCAACATCAATTAAAATCATCCTTTATACTTCACTGTACAATTAGAGAATGAAATATGGTGGCTTGTAGCATTTGAAGTACCAAAGGAGGACCATGAAGTGCTTAAAATTTTTTTAAACCTCACTAATATACCCAATGTTATTCAACAGCAAAATAATGGAGCAATTTTACATATCAAGGGGTTTGGGGACTATTAAGTTGAATGGTATCTTGCATGTGATTTAAAAACATTGAAGTGTATGTTTGTTTTATCAAATGCAGGAATGCAAAATTTTCGTACATATACTATATTCAAACTAGGAAGAAAGGGAAAGATGGAAAGAAAGAATGGCTTGCCAAGGCTGGACAACAAGGTGCTCCAACACGTGATCAAAAAGTCATGAGAAATGGAATGCTAGTTCCAATGGATCCAAACTAGCACCGTGTTTTAGAAATACCGCTAACAAGGCTTCACTTTTGCACATTGCATTGTTTGGTTAGAATAATTGAGAAGCTAGTATATGAATATATATGCTTTGCATACAAGATGAAGCCCATGTCAGAAGCTGATGCTACATGCAAGAAGGTAGAACAAGTTCTCTCTGAAGTTGGATTGCATGGGGGCCAAGTAGAAATAAAAAATGACAATAAAAAATCATAGAAGAGTGGAAATATCCCTTGTAAACCATGATTTGACAGACCCAAGGCTCGGAAGTTTATATCTCTACCTCGAGATGAGGAAGGCAATATCCTTGTCACACAACTAGAGAAGTATGAAGCATGGAAAAAGTTGCACCTTGTTGCTCCGGATTGGAGCAATTGGGGCCGAATGAGCATTGTGAAGGAAAAAGTGTGGATATACCTAGATAGATTAGCATCTCTCTTACAAAAGCTGAGCTTCATGAATGGTGATGCTAATACATTTAAAGAGACAATTGCTAAATTTCATAAGTCCATGGTGGAGGCATGGACTACAAACATCATAACACACTACATGGTCAATATTGTCACCACTACAATAAAAATCATCATTTCGAATTAGTTTGTGTTTCTAATATCTCTTCTTGTGCAGCATATACTTGAAGCACGTGGTCCATACTATACATATCAAGGAATTTTGGCACTATGGTCAACTCAAGGCATGGAATGGTCTCACTAGCAATCTCCCTGTGCTTTTCAAAAGGCAATTGATCATGAAGGTGGCATCAATGATTCCAATTCTACGAGGCAATTATTACAATGGTGGTATAGGAGATTAGAGATATGATACGAGGAAAAAGAAAAGAAGTCCAAAACCTCTCGAGCAGAATTTATAAGTAGGGCAATATATGAAGTGAGAAAAGCAAGATATAAAAATAGCATAGCTAGACAATGCCACACAGAATGGTTGACAACCCAAGAGAGAGATGGCAAGAAATGGAGACCTAGATAAAGATAATAATTTTAATGCATTTAGAGTCCATGAGAGAGCACATGTACTAAGGATATGACACATCAATACTCCTATCTTTAACATGAGATGTCTTGCAAATTTAAAATTTTGAAGGTTTGTTACTACGTTCTGCACTATCTACCATGTATTTCATGGTTTCATAATACCAAATTTGATATGTGATATTCTAATTTAACCATGATTTGCATTGTGCGTATTTTCAAGTTTCCAATTTTGAAAGTAGTTTCATTGAGGATAAATTCAATGCACAATCATGCACACATCAATGATCAATTGTACATGGGCCGATGCACTATATCTTTACTGTATTTAGCGGTTTGGTAACACTATATCTGATATGCGATATTCCATTTGACCCATGACTTATTTTTTGTGAATTTGTAATTTTTCAATGTTTCACATAGTTTGGTTGACAACACATTTAATATGCAGTTACACACACTCGGTGGCAAGTTTTTCTATTATCAGTGAAGTATAATCCAGTTAATGTATTTTTAAAAATGATTGAATTGTTAATTTTATAAATAAAAATTTGGTGAAACTTCACCCACATACAAGCGTCATAAAAACTCATGATATTAAAAAATTGGCCCCATCAGAAGCCTTTGGGACACTTGTCTAGAGATTCACGTCTAGGGTCTTGAATCTGGGCCAGAAGCCTCTGGGACACCTGTCTGAAGACTCGCATTTGAGGCCTTGAATTCCCAAAGTCAAGATACATTAATTCAAGTTTACGGGTTTTTAAAAAGTTTGTCTATAAGTTTAAAGTTTCACCTCATTTTACACATTTCACTTTTGAGTTTTGAGTTTTCTCTCCTAGAAGACATGGCATGCACCAAGCAAGTGGCCCCGGAGACACCCCCCCTAGAAATCCCATGCATAGGCCACCTCCCCCAGCTCCACCACCACCACGCCAACATCGCAAGTGTTGATGGAGGCTAAGCACATTGGCTCTTTGCAAGATCCACCATTACTAGAAGACCACACACCTCCTAATACCAAAGGCTCCATTCTAGAAGCTGGGTCCTCACGGAGATCAATAATGATAGGGATGTACTACTAAAACATATACGGAATGTAGCTTCCAAAGAGATTTTGTAAAACCCTGGTTATAATGGATCCCATGTAAAATGTCATGAATATTAATATAAATTTTTTGGTGCATCTTATTTTTGTTTATTCGCTTGTTATTTGTTTTATTTATGTCTTTGAGTTATTGTTACATACGTTCGAGAACAAATATATGTTGCGCACAAACTCGATAAAGCATTATGTATTAAATTTATATATGAATCATGTTGTGTATAAATTTGACAAATAAACGTAACATTCAAATAAAAAACAATAATAAACGACACGTATGACAAACTACATTATAGACAAATCCAACAAACATTGATTTTTATTACTTTAAGAGAAGATTACAAAGTGCACTACATTGGTGATGAGATATCATTTGGCAATAAGTACATCTACTCTCTCTTAGGCTTCTTCGAGCTACACTCCCCATAGTCAAAGCTATTCTTGATCATAGGCAGCAACACATTTTTCCCTAGTAGTTCCTACCTAATGACATTAGGTTCGTGAACACTAGGAACCATGCCACGGGCCACCATGGAAAAAAGTGGCTTAGACCTAGTACTAGAGAATAAGTAGAGGAGCTTTGAACGTCGAAGTAACACTACTTTCTCCAAGCTGGAGTTCTCAGCAAGTTCAGGAAGTTCTCAGCAAAATCTAGAGAGTATGTCTTATGAAATAGAATAATGTCGCTCACAAGCTAGCCAATGTACTCCTTCAATGCCAAGTCCTGCAACCTTTCTTGGCTACCAGATCGGCCACCTTGTCTAGATGGAAATTCATCTATATAGAAAATGTACTACATGACACAAGTTCAATGTCAAATTCACTGTGTCAGAGGCCCCTAGACGTGTGAGCCTCCAACCAGGGCTGCTCTAGGGGCCCAATCCCGTTACTCCAAGGGTCCTGACGCCCTAGAGGCCCTACCGGAAAATTTGCACACAAATCTGATGACATTACCTTCTCTGCATCATCTATCTACTACTGTAAAGGAGCATATAGGTCTGCTCCTACAAGTGGGCTACCTCGTCTCTCTCCTGGGAAGGTACTGTGTAGTCGGGTCCAGGACCAAAAAGGCTTTCTTGCAACCACTCAAACTCCTTATCTGAGATCTCATACTATGGCACCACATCCTCAATCTACTCTTGGATACTCACAATGGCAGAGATATCATTGACGCTCGTGCCATCATATCGAGCCAGCTCATCGACATGAGGCATCTTGTATATCAAATCTATAAAATCATCAGGTGCATCATGCACCATGATATAGTATATTTCTTCTTCTCTTAGCTCCAAAATTGCTAATACATCCTAGCATGAGTGGATATTCCACCCCCTCGATGTTGATAGCATGGAGAGAAGTGAGTGGTGGCTCATTGCTTGTCGGCGTCTCATTAGGGTAAGGAGGTGGGTACACAATGGCTAAGCTATGTGTTGCCTCTACGCTCGGATCAAGTGTGATCTCCTCAAGCTCCCTCTCAAAATACTCTAGTTGTGGTTGATAGGGTACGTCGATGTCTTCGTCATTGTCCTCTTGCACCTCAATGCACAAAACATATATGGAAAATGTTGTATCGCGCTCGATGAGATCGATCTTAGTGTGGTCCTAGGATGAGGTGGACACTGCTCTGGCACGAAGATGTTGCCCACATGCACCAAGGCTCGATTTATCACATTTGCATGGCTCGATTGAGCATGTAAACTATACAAGAAATCTATGGGGACCCACTTAAGAGCAGAGTCTGAAAAAGAGCAAGTGAGAGGGTTTTCCACATCACAAAATGATGCCACTATACTAGAGCTAGGGTCTACAATGGAAAGTGAGCTCTCTAGACTCAAGGCCACGCAAAACCTAGGGTATATCTAGTCTCCTATGTGTACATAGCGTGTGGAGCTAATCCATGCGGTGAAAGTGGGAGTGGTAGCCATGGCATACAAAGAGAGAAGGAAGGAGAGCACAAATGTAGGGAAGTAGAGAATGAAAGTGAAAATGAGTTTGGAGTTATAGCTTTTATGTATCTAGGATTTTAAATAAAAGTTCTTTTTTAATCCTAAATTTTCAAATTAAACTTTTACCTTAGTTTCTTTATCTCGATACTTTAAAGTCATCGTTAAAATTTCTCATACAAACAAACGCTTTGCTCTACATTATTATATTCTCAAATATACTTGGATCGCTAAGTATATTCAAGTCCAAATAGAGAAAATAAAGATTTTTTTAAAGAAAAGAAATCTAAAAGACCTTCAAAATCCCTTTGGATCCAATTTAATATTTAAAATAAAGAAATGAGTAGAAGAAATGTGCTACAATATATCATTATGCAAAGACAATATTGCATAGATTATAGAACTCTAGTCTACAATTTAATCATGATTTTAACCAATACGATTGACTAATTATAGTATGTATTATCGCACACTTGGATCACATTAAACTAAGATTATCAAAATTGAAAGTACTCAAAAGTAAAAAAAGGTTTGTATTTGTTCTTTATTTTAAAAAAATACAAGGATTCCACTATCTCAAGGATATGTGGAGAACCACATTGTTTACATGTCATGGATTTCTCATTATGAATCCTAACTTTTCTATTATCTAACTTGAAATAGAAGTTGAAGAGGGGCTCATTGGACATTAATTGGATTTCTTGTCTCAGAAAAGAAATGGGCCAATGGCTCTCTACGTTGACCAAAAAAGGATTATGACCATTTCACAAGATAACCACATCTATGAGAGATGTATGTGTCTCATCTCGGGTATCTTGATCTAAGTTGATCCACTCCCCTCGCAAAAGTCGCCATCTTCTATATCGAAAGCAAATGCACAGAGTTTATCTAGTGATGAAATACCTGTAATAAAATAAAAATAATGGTAAGTTAATGCCATTAACACAACAATTCATCTAAGAAGGGCCTATGTCAATTAAATCAAGGCATGCAAGGTAGTAAAAAATATTTACTTGAATGTGAGATCAGATTGGTTGACCATGCACTCAATCGTCTCATCAAAATGTGTTCTTTTGACTTGCCAAGACTCACCCAATAGTAGCTGACTCATCCATTCCTCAGATGGATACTTGCATTAATAAGTAATCTTTGCTTTCTTTAGAATATCACATGAACCAAACAAATGTGCAAACAATGAAAATAGAATAAACCAACTAAGATGCACATCTTTGGAGCATGTGGTGGGTTTCATTGTTCTATTCATGTCAAATTTTATCTTGGACGTACATGCTCCTGACAACTCCAAGCTACCAATCAACCATTCACCACTAGATAGTGGCAACAATGGGACATGCTGTAATCTCTGGCTTTCTACTACATATAATGAATTATAAAAATATATATTTTGAGTTGCAAGTTGACTTGCAGAGTTATTATCATAGATCAATGAACCCATTTCTTGATGCCAAACATGTATATGCCATTCATGCAAAGTTGATGGATACAAAGCTGTCAGTAAAACAAGATTGAATTAGAACACTGTAAATATTTTTAAAAACATATCTGATGCAAAAGAATAAATAATTATAAAAGTTAAAAACTTACTGTTTTTCTTATAATTTGCAATGTAGTTCTCGTCGTGTATAGAGATTTGTTTGTGTGTATAAACATGTTGGATCAACACTTTTGTTTCTGTACTTATTCCATTAAACACTTTTTTGAACTCTAAAATTCTACATTTCCAATGTTTGCTGGGGTTTGCAACATCCTTATGCCTAACCTTAAAACTCCCTTGAGTACTTGGATGCATCAAAATCCAATCCAACTTATAGTACTCACAAATCCCATTACCGCCACTATCTTTCCTATTGAAGACCTCCACTACAAGTATGTTACTAATGTTTTTCCTCTGTGAAGATATCTATAATAACCAAATAGAAAAGTTACCTATCATCATGTATATTATTTACAAATGTTCTCTTCAAATGAAATGAAATTTAAATGGAGTAATTTTAAAAAATATTGTACATGTAATTCTTTTCACAAAGCATCCCAGAGATGTTGAATAAGAAGTTGACTTATAACAAGACCATTGTTCCTTCACTAAAAAATTCCTAAAGTACAAAAACAAAAGAAATCTCGGGTCAAAGCATACATATGACTTACATTGGCTATATCCAAATGAGTTGAATCTTAACCATGGAGCAACAAAAAAAAAGACAATATACATGTGGCTCTCTTTGCAAAGAAGCCCAAAGATGTTGAATAAGACGTTGAGTTTTTAAAAAATCATTGTTCTCCACCCTCGCAGACTCTTGGAGTAATTAAAAAACAAAGGAAAGCTCAATATGCATATAACTTGCATACATTTTGTCAAAATGAGATAAAATTTAGCTATGGAGCAACAAAAAAACAAGACAATGTACTTGTAACTTTGTTTACAGAGAAACCGTAAGACGTTGAAGAAGAAGTTGAGTGTTCAAAAGATCATTGTTCTTGACTGTAAGGGACTCCTAAAGTATCAAAACAAAAGAAATTACATGTCACAGAATGTACATAACTTGCACAGGTTTTGTCCAAACGATATAAAACTTTACCATAGAACATCCATGGAAGAGAACAATATACCTATAAATTTTTGTGAAGAAAATCGTAGGGCTTTGGTAGAAGAAGCTCTGCTCTCATAAAACATGTGAAACTCATTCTATGTTTATGTAGAGGAAATAAAATTTCACAAGGTTACAGATATGGCAAGCAACAATGAGGCCGTAAAATTTCGTCATGAAAGAAGAAGTGGGGAAAGATATATGATAAATTTGAGTTCCGCCTAAGAAAGAGGGGGAAACTAAAATGGGGAGAAACGAAAATTCAAACATTAAAAAATAATAAAATTAAAATACAAGTCACAAACTTCCAAGAAGTGACATCATTGTATTCCCCACATTTCCCCTTAATTTATTGTTGAGGGAAGATTTGGGCCAAGTTATGGCTAGAAGATTCATGTTACATGAATCTGGAATCCTAGCACTCTCATTGGTTAGGCCTATATTTGTTTATTCACTCCTTAAGGGAAAAAAAAGAGAGTCCATATTTCTCCTAATGCATATTAGCTCCACTTGGGTACCCAAGGAACTACTCCATGCGCAAGGCTACCATAAGGGCAACTATTTTATTTAGATTCCCAAATGAGAACCTCCCATTCACTGGCATTGACCAATAAAACCTTGTAGAGTGTAACTTAAACACACCCAAGTAGTCATCAGTAAGCCTAAAATCCATCAAGCCATGACTATCCCTAAATGAATTATCTACATAGATAAATTCAAGGTTATTCAAAACATAACTATGTCAAATGATTCGGATGTATAAATCCAAGGCTACTTAAAATATACCTACAATTTCATCCCTTACACTCAAAAAGATGGAGCTTGAAATGCAACCATGATGAAAGGGAAATCACCCTAAAGCCCCACTCAATAGGATGTAAAAGCTACTTTCAAGAAGCTCACTCAACCTACAAACAAAGACAACAATATGACCAAAAAAAAAGTGACTACCACTATAGTGCCCTTAACAAGTATTACAAGGCCACTACCACTAGCTAAATTAAAACCATCTTCCACTCAACAATCGATTAATCAAATGGCAATAGACTTAGCAAGTAAAATCAATCATCCAATGGTGGGTTGTTTCACTCAAATTGATAATACATTTGAAGCACTTGCTTGGCCATATAAAATGATTAATCTAGGAATTGCTAACAAGTAGATGGTAGACTTAGTCTCACATTGGAAGACTACTTGGGAAGATAACAAGCGCATCTTTCATAAGAGTGAAGAAATTCAAAGGTCTATTCTCATGACCCTTCTAGAGATCAACACTAAAACCATGCACCTCATCTCAAGTTGGACTACATGTATGAGTGAAAATAAACCCCCCCTAAGATAATCAAAATCCAACAAAAGTGTAAATCACAGCATTCATTCCTTAAAGTCTAGTGAGATTCTGGTACAATCATCACATTGATATTGCCACTATGGGTAGTTGGTTCATGACCAACACATAACAATGATGTTCGATAGAAATCATGCAACATGACCCCACACACTGCAATGAAATTTTACTTTGTGCCATCCACATCTCTTGAGACCTACAATACCTGTTTGAATTGGAGCAACACCCCTTGTTGGATAAAATACTATTGGAAGAAGAACTCCATGTAGCAAAGCCACCTAGATTGACAAATTTGCTGAGATTCAATTAGTAACCACCCACTGTAAACTATCATGCTAACCATTCAATTTAGATGTGCTTGTTGAACTCAATTCAACTCTAGATTCTTCAAGTAGTGGCTTCTTCGAATCACTATGTCAAACAACATTTCTTAAATCCACCTCTTATACATACATACTTCATCTTTATTTTAAAATTAAAAATTAAATTAAAAAAGGGGGCTACATGCAACTAGGAAGCTATTTATTCTCACTTCAAGAGCGAAATTTGTGTTGATTCATGCAAATTGTTTGGTATTCAATCATGCAATGCAAATTGTTTTGTATTGAATCATGCGATGCAAATTGTTTTGCATTGAATTGTACAAAATTGTGCGGGCAAGTTGTTTTGTATTGAATCATACAAAATTTGTATTGAATTATGCAAAGTTATATGTATTACTAAATCATTTTGAATGGTTATATTGTAATTTCAATTAGCAACCATGGAGTAGTATTTATTCTCAAAATTCTCACAATTTTTTGCTATTGAATGTCTAGATGAAAAATCATGTAAGAATGATTGACCTTGAATTTTCCACATTAGTCAACGACCCTGGGATCAAAGAGAAAATTGTTCTTACCACCATAGATCAATGTGAGATAGCTTACAACCCACCATATGGGATCTAAGGAATCTTAAATTTGGGCTCATTAGAAACTTCGAGGAGCTAATTAATGTCAATGAGATAGCTAGGAAACTTGTGGAACATTGTGACATACAAACTTACACTAAAGTCTATAGTGAACCAATAGCTCAGGGAAGTTACTATATGTATATCCTCTACATCATGTGCATTCAAGGCCTATTTATAAATATCATTATCTATGAATTTTTCTTGAATAAAACATAACCCTTTTCTATTCAATCTATAAATAACCCCTTTATGTTACACCCTTTTGTAGATAAAAAATGTATAAAAATGGTATTTTAAAAATACCTTATTTTTAACTCACATGATACACACATAGATTCATGAGTAACTTACTCGATACCAATAGACATAATCACATGCTTGATTTTCATTCATCATTATAACCATAACTCTTAAACAAGCATGTTGGCCTACTGGGCAAGGGGTGAATAGGTACTTGACAAAGTGACTCTTATACCACCACATTGATTACTAATTACTCTTCAACAAGTTGAAACTCATATGATAACCCACCCTTTGTGTGTGTGTGTGTGTGTGTGTGTGTGTGTGTGTGTGTGTGTGTGTGTGTGTGTGTGTGTGTGTGTGGAAGTGGAAGGGGAGGACTCTTGATTAGTATGCATCATGATTTTGGCAACAGAAGCATGTCATGAGTAGCAATCTTCTCCTACTACTTAGTGTGCATGCATGAGTCCTCCCCTCCTACTACAAAGTGACTCTTACATTTAATATGTAACCACATTTAATATACATTTAATATGCAACCACATTTAATATTAAATGTGTTGTCAACCAATCATGATTTTGGCAACATAAGCATGTCATGTGTAGCAATCTTCTCCTACTACTTAGTGTGTATGCATTGTGTCCTCCCCTCCTACTACAAAGTGACTCTTACACCACCACATTGATTACTAATTACTCTTCAACAAGTTGAAGTTGATATGATAACCCTCTCTCTCTCTCTCTCTCTCTCTCTCTCTCTCTCTCTCTCTCTCTCTCTCTCTCTCTCTCTCTCTCTCTCTCTCTCTCTCTCTCTCTCTCTCTCTCTCTCTCTCTCTCTCTCTCTCTCTCTCTCTCTCTCGTTGAATATGTCATGAGACATGATCAAGTACAAGGTGTGTATGTGAGCTAAACAGTGAAAAGAGTTCTAAAATAGACATGAGAGCATAAAGAGTATTTAAAAATTTGAAGCAAAAATGAGGAGAACCTTCTTGGTAAAGGACTTGGTTTACAAAAAAAATCATGCTTAAATGATAACAAATTCAAAAATAATTTGAAAAGCTTCAGAGATATAATAAGCTCATTTATTCATTATTATTTTAGGGACATATTAAAAATGCTCTCAAGAATAAATAGTTTTCAAAATGATAATTTTATCTTTTTCAAAGATTTTTTTTAATAAAGTTGATGATATGTATAGATTTTGCCAAGGTGAAAGGTCAAGTCCACTTTCATACAAGCACCTTTAATCCTTAAAGTAGCCTATTACTATCACTTTATGGATAAGAAGCATATGGATTAAAAAATTTAAAGAGAGAAAAACTATTGTTATTTATAAAATTATCTATTGTTGGGAGTGTATTCAATGCCTCAAAAAAAAATTATGGATAGATAGGCTTAGCAATATCGTTAAAAAATTTTAGACCACACTTGAATTAATGACTATTTAAGGATAAATCTTTTCACAATCCAAACCATATCTTTTCTTAGAAAGTTCTTTGAGCTCTTGCTTCAACTTTTTGAATATTCATTATGTTGTCTTTTCTATTTTGGAACTCTTATCATCATCCACAGTCTCTTTGGCACAAAGACAAAAAGGATGCAATGAGAAATACGTTAGTGTATCCCCCATGAAGATATTAACCTTTGGGAAACAAACTATGAAACAAATAAGCAATATGAAATCGTATTGGATTAAGGAAAGATAAGTGAAAATTTATTTATTACAAAAAAATCTTTAGTATAAAATAATGACATCGTATAAATAACATTCTTAAGATGTGTCCTAGCACAAACTAAATGTTGCTTGTGTCCATTGCCGTAGCACTATAAGTATAGTGAAGAAAAATCAAGAAAAAGATACGTATACAAGTATTTCGAATATGTCCTTTTGGATTACTTAAACAAGATCTTTATAAGATTTTCAACGAATAGAATTGATATATCAAAAGAAGCTAAATTTCTCTCATTAAGCTCTAATAACTTAATGACAAGTTTGGATGGTTCCAAATACATGTAAGGACTTATCTTGAATAGTACAAGTTGACCAATGCCAAAAACATCAAAACTTGAGGTGTTTTATGAAAAATAATATTTTTTGGATATTCTAAGAGAATTTTCACAATTTTGTTTGTGATATCTTGTAGACCAAGGTTTTTCTAATCATTTTGAGTACCTAAATAACCATATTTGAAGTTTGTATAATAAAGTTATAGTTAAAACAAGGTGTAGCTAAACTAAGGCCCTACATTAAATTTTTTTTTTAATGTAAAAAAGAATATAAAAGATAAAAGTTCATTCTTTTAGCATGAAACACAAGGCAATGAACTTCTATATAAGATGCATAGTTTGATGTATGAAGGCTTGGGAAAAATTACAAGGAAGAGTATGTAGAGATAATAGCAATGAATGCTGAGTTATCCACTTTAACCATGACCCAAGGGTACTTGATGCCCAATGAAGCTCTCTTCGACGTGTATATTTAGGTTATTTCTTGGAGATTCATTATTGTAACAAGATTTCTTATATCATTATTGAGTTCTAGGCTCTCTCCTAGTCTGAGTATATGCACGGGTGTTTTAATCTTGAATACCAAAGTGCTTCTTGGTTTCTACACTTTCTTACTCTCCTATCTTGCGATTCTTGTCCAAGAACCTCAAGGATAAGTGGCTATTTGTGAACCCCCTCTATATCATGGTACAAATTGAGGAGATTTGAGTTACTCAATAAAAAAGTTTAGTCTAAAAGTAATAAATTAATTATAAAAATATTAATAATAACTCATAGTTAATATTTATAATTAAAAATAATTATCAATATTTATTTAGATCATGGACACCATGAAACCTAGTATCTTTTAGAAACTTCTAAAATCTGTACAAAAGTTATAGAAGATTCTAGGAAAGATTTAATCTTGTATCTAGATCTTGTATTGCATCAATCTCGAATCAAGAAATATATTGTTGTACTTCATGACTTCTTCTTCTTTAACTTACTCTCTTCTAAGTTGTGAGAAAATTAAAAACTAATGTTGAGCCTATGTAGATTGATTCAACTCAAGTGAAGCCATTGTTTGCTTAAGAGAATTAATAAAGATGCGGTCTTGGATTGTGTTTGTATTGTTGAGGACCTGGGCATATTGCTCGTTATTGTCCCAAGAAAAAGCTACAAGTACAAAGCTACATAGTGCTTAGAAATCAACTCAAAAATTTGAATGTAATGTCTTGATGCTCCTATCTTGCATCTAAAAAAGGAGTTATTGTTTGTAACTAGTAGGATTTCATTCTCTTGAAATCAAATGTTAACTATTAAAAAACAAGGATGTACAATATTTTTTAAAACAAAACTTATATTATTATTGTATTGAGTCAGCATACAATGTATACTAATTAATAGGTAATACTTTGAAGTTATCATTTATACTAGTTAATTAATGGTTAAAGATTGAGGTTTAGGAATATGAATAGAAGTTATGCTCACTCAAAAACATCATAAGAGGGACTAGATACCCAAGGGACATGGAAAAATCCTAGTCCTAAATTTCATGTACAAAAAGGATGAAAACTAATGGAGAATGCTATTTATATGTGTGCAAACTGTCTTCTTGATTTCTTGCCACTATTACTTTGAAAGTGAGAGTAAAGGAGAGAGTTGAGAGCTTGTGAGAGAGTAAGGGATATGCAATGTGAATCTCTTTATATGCTATCTTCTTTTCTTCATCCCATTATGGCAAGTGCCTTCCTGAGCAAGAGTGCATGATTTGAAAGTGTAAGAGGATGAGAAACATGGAGTGAGAAAGGACCATCTTCTATTCTTCTTTTAAGCTCATTACAAGTATTTACTATCCATCATTGCTCTATAATGTTATTAGCTACAAGTAATATGGAAGAATTATGAAAAAGATTAGTAAACATACAATAAAGACATGAACATTGAATGCTTTTACCATTTATATATAAGAAATACACATAGACACAAGTAAACACACAAAAATATTCCAAACATTTATAACTGTTACACCACATGAATAATATTGTTTCCATACCTATATTGTAATATTGCATATTTAATTAATATGCAATGTATATACATAACTTATCAACAATAAGCATAATATTAGAACTTGAAGTATATGTTTAGACCAATTATAAACAAAGTTAATGAATTAATATTTACCAGGTTAGGAACAACATAGTCCAAATAACATCAAACAATAACCATATCTTGAACTAATATTACCCAAGATAGTACATTAGTCAATTAAAACAAAATCACACATATTTAATTACTATTTTCTAGCCCAATGCTTTCTATCTAGGATACATGTAGCCCATGAGATGACTAAATACCCAAGACATAAAGCACTTTGCAATCGTCCCAATGTTTGTTCAAAAACAAGAACTAAGACCAAGAAACAATATTCAAGGAGTACATCTTGCTCTCATTGGGAAAAGTAATCAAATCTTATTTGCACACACTTTGGTTCATGTTTTTAAGTATCCTTATGCAAAGAATAGAATCTACTTCATCTAAAGATTCATAGAACTATCCACTCTGCACGAGATACTCTCTTGGGTTGTTCCATAGGAGAGTTCTTCATCCAAGAAAGATGCACTTCCCAAAAAACTCAACTAAAAGATGAAAAAGTGAGAAATGAGATCGAGTTCCTTTTTTCTAGGATTTTAGGCACACTGGGTTACTTGCATAGCCGGGCAGACCCGTTAGGTTATGCAAATGGAGGGATACATAAAGACCCCTAGGGTTAACTAATAGAGTAAGTTTCACCAGTCACGGAGTCAATAATGTGTTATCAGTACAAGATTGCAAAAATGTAATCATGTCATTGCAATCCCTAACTATAAGTGTCTCACTACTTAAGATCTTGATCCCAATGACTCTTCAATCAAATTCAAATGTTGCCTTTTCTATTATTTTACTTTTCCTTCTACCTTGATAGGATCGTTGTTTTCCCTTTTTAAAACAAGTATTTTGTCATATATGAAAGTAGTCACCATGCAACCATTTTGGTTCATAGAATAAATAGTCATCGTGCATTTTACACATTTTGGTTCATAGAATAAATAGTCATGATGCAGTTTGCACACGAGTAGATTACATATCAAGTACTTTCGGTTACCAAATCATCATGTACCATGGTGATACTTCCAGCTACGAAGGATATCATGAAGCTGAGTAAGCAGAAAATTTAGCTGGCTACAGTTTGCTGCCCATGCAAACCTTTGATGCCTGGTCATAATTAGCTATTAGTGCATCTTGTAGCTTTTCCTGGTGAAGGTGGTTAAGCTTTGTAAGGTGATGATCATGAGGGAAGCATAGGCGGGGGTAGTCCAAGTAGCCTTTGAATTGGTCGTGGGTATAGAAGGTGGCTCTGTGATAGCGGTTGAGGGGGGCGTCGAGGACAAACCGGAGGGGGAGATCGGGGTTGGAGATGAAGAGGCGGCCGTAGGCCACAAGATCGGCAGCTCCAGTGGCCACGGCCTCCATTCCGGACTCTCTCGTATAGCCGCCGCTGGCCATTACCACCCCTCGATATGCCTGCCGGAGCACTTGAAGACAGTTTTCATGACCATCCGCCGGCTCTACCTTCGCTTCCGTGCTGAAGCGTGGCGTCGTCATGTGCAGATAAGCCAGACCGGCGGGCAGATTATTGAGCTTCCCTACGAGATGGAGTCCGAGGGCTTGCGGGTCGGAATCCGTCGCGTCCAGATGGTCGATCACGGGCGATATCCTGAGGGCCGTGCGCGCGTACCCGACCTCCTTTCCCACCGCCTCCACCACCTCTAACGCAAACCTGCAGCGGTTCTCTATCGGGCCCCCGTATGCATCCGTCCGGTCGTTGATGCCATCCTTCAGGAATTGATCTATCAGGTAGCCGTGGGCTGCATGGATCTCGACGCCGTCGAACCCTGGAACAACAATATCATAGTTAAGTGAGATACACAATTTCATAAATTACATAATCCTTGTGTCACCGTTTGTATCCTAGACGACCTGCATTCCTGGCGTTTCTAGCGGCTTGCCGATACTGCTCTACTATGTATGGGATCTCATCCGTTCTGAGAGCGCGTGGTTCAGAGAACTTCTCCCTCTTCATCGGCCATGGCAGCTGCACAGACCACTCCTTGGGGAGTCGTCTCCCGGTGGATGAGACAGGAGGTCGCCCATGGGGCTGGTAATCTGCTTTCACGAGAGCAACAATAATTCAACAATAAGGACGACAGTTCTAATGAAAGCTGTAACTGAGACTAACGAAATGGCACTGATCATAAGAACCCTAATTGAAGCTGTACAGTCGGGGCCTAAGAACTGTTGTAACGTAATTAGTTATACGTTAAGAAGCCAGCTCGTAACCTACACGTGTGAGAGGCACGCCCCACGTGCCACAGCTGGCAGAACATGATGCCACCCTTGTTGTGCACAGCCGTCACCACCTCCTTCCAGGCTGCTATCTGTCGTTCATCCCAGATCCCAGGGGAGTGCGGGAAGCTGTGGCACGATCACAGTAAATTTGGCTATCGCCAATGCATTATGCAATAATTGCAGCCGTGAACGCATTATATAATACACAAACGCAACGTGTAGTAATTATAAAGTTGCATGTGATACCGAGATTACCCTGTGGCCTCTGGGGCTATTCCCACTCCTTCCGATATAAGCAGACCACCGGCCGTGGCTCTCTGTGAGTAGTATTCCACATGAGCAGGCTGTGGTACGTAGCCCAACGCTCGACAACGAGTGACCGGCGCCATGACAATCCTGCCATTAGTCCTCAGATACAAAGAGTTAATCGTTTGTATGAGGCTTTTTTCATGAGAGAGAGAGAGAGAGAGAGAGTACCGGTGGCTCAGACGGAATAGTCGATCACCCAATGTGATGGGAGACATCAAAGAGCCTAAGACGTCCTGTTTAATCATGTCGCATTCCCGCACGTTCTGAAGAAGATCATCCTCCATGCTGTGCCAACCTGGTAACGATGAATCAGCGCGAGAAAACGCTAGTTGTGCAATGTCACCGTGATTGTTCGTCCTATGGCTGGGCGCGCAAAAGGTGGATCAATAACATTTCGCATTTCGACAAGAATACTAAGGCCGGTTACAGACTAGGGCGACGACATGTAACCTTCGTCTGCAACAGTAAATATATATTGACCGCATTCGCATCAGATGTCCGATTCTAGTAACCCGAAGGTCGAAGGTTCGTATTTTCCACGCGCATGTATTTTGAGAACGCAAGGCCTTCTAGTTCTACCAGCAGCAGCACAAGGCCGCCCGACAATGTGGTCGGCCCGGATGGGAAACCCTCTCCACATCAGCCTGGAACCATGCATCCGGACGATGCGCAAGTCGCTCTTTGTGGCGCGTGATTGGTCTGCTCTGCTTGAGGTTGAGGAGGGAAAAGTTTTGGCCGCCTGTGTGTGTGTAACGAGTGTCGGCTGAGACGTATGTGGACGTCTAACTTGCAATTTGGCCATGCGAAAATATGTTACAAATTCCCGGAAATAAAGTAGTCTGCCTCAGTGCCTTGACCTGTGAAAGTTTGAGCTAATATTCCGAGCACCGACCTTGGCGTAAATGTTCGGTGCGAGTACAATCCGTATGAAGGGATAACTAATGTCGCATCCTCAATCCAAACTTGCATTTGTCATGATGTCACATGATTAGCTGGTGGCCACCAAATTCATTCGATACTCTATTTCCTAACCCTCTAAAATAGACCCCCAAAGTTGGGCCAAGTTAAAATCGAACCCCAAATCCATTTGATAACACACTTGCTAGCACCCAAAAGTCCGGGCCAACAAGTTGAAATTAAATCCCAATTTCATGTGATAATTATGGCATCTCAAAAAAAGATCCCCAAAGGGAGTCACAATAAGTTGAAAAGACGTAATACACATCACGGTGAATCATATATTCACCAATAAACAAGCAATGGTAGCAATGCTTAATCCTTAGTCAACTACATTCCATGTACCTAGAAGCTTATTAGCAATCCAATATTACCCTTACATAAATGGGAAGGAAGGGGACCTTTTCATTTCCATGTCTTCTTGATTCTACAACAAAGCTAATGAATTTTGGAACTTAGGCTTCTGAATTTTAGTTTTCTTAAGGTTTTGTGACCTTTACATTGTGGTGTCATTCTTCATGATGACAAGAAATGTCAACCTTGGGATGTACATTTAGGATTGCCCTTGCTACCTCCGCACTGGTAGATTTTGATTGGTTCTTGATCATGTCATCATTTGCAACTATTTGCAATCTATATGTGTGTATAAGTTAGATGCAATATATTGAATAAGCTAACAAACTTTCATGAATCATCATATTGTGTTTGTTTGTGTAGGGGATGGTATTGATTGATTGGAGACGTACACTCAAATTTCTGATCTATGCTAAATTGCATTGTACACTCATCAATATTGACTCTTTAGTCCTTGTCAATAACCTTCATTTTGAGGCACTACTGCTCTTGCAACTAGACACTATTGAGTGGCTCAAAGTATACCAAACACACTTGGTGGATTCAGAATAGGCTATCTCTAAAATTAAAGTTCTTTCTAAAGACCTACCCAAATGTATAGACGAGGATGATCAAATGCATTTTGATTGGCTTGAATATTCAAGAAAGATATTAAAGCATGTGTTCAGTGTTCACCACCAATAAAGCCCCTTTTTCCTCCAAAAACCCCAAACTAAGATCATCATTTGAAATCCTTTCAAGTTCTTCAAGCCCTAAAAATGTAGAATACTCCTCTCTCAATCCTCCATCATACTCTAAAGAGGAAGATAATACTCTAGCCACAACCTCACATACCCCAACATGGGCCAATAACAAAGAAGAACCCCTCTATGTCGATGCTTTCATTCCATCTCAACATTTGGAACTCCTTTCAGTCAAGAGTGACGAAACTTGGAATTTTGGAGAATATACTCTTGTTATCCCAATTCCAATAGAAATGCGGCTTATTTTAGTTGGAGAGAAAAACTTGTTTGTAGTGGCTAAAGAACATTCAAGTTTGTCTCAATAAGGTGTATCTTTGTTATCATGCACCGCACAACTAATGTAACCTTTTTCAATGCAAATCTTTGAGAAAAATTGATATTCATTCCCATATGGCCTTTGTCTTGCTACTAAGTCTCACAAGGAACCTAAAAGCAAAAAGCATGCTAATTTCCTCTATGAATGTATGAACTATTTCAAACTTTTTATCAAGTGCACATGTGACACTATTAGTCACAAGTCAAAATGCAAGAATAGTTCAATTTTGTGGTTTCACCACACCTTGTGGTTCATCGTTCACAATGTAGAGAAAGTCTTCATTAGAAGGACACTAAGGGAATCTATGAGTCTCTTTTCAAATGGATTGATGAATGCCACATCTTTATAATCAAGGTATCATTACTTTTTTCCTATTTTAGGGATCTAGTTTTTTTTGCCATGAAAAAGATACTCACATATACAAATGGAATTTTGTTAACAAAATTGAGAGGTGATGATATCAAGCTCATTGACAAATGCCTACTTCCCTCCAAAACCAACAACCATGAACTCACCATGAATCAATCTCTCTAGGCATAAAAAGAAGCAACTACTCCCAAAATGTGGTATCATCCTATGGTAGTAGAAGAGGACATGCTCACTCCAAGCCATAAAATTTTGGTAATAGAAACCCTACCCTTTATGAGACATCTACAAGGAGTTCTACTTCAATCAACCTTAAATGAAAAAGCATTACATTGAAAGATTACAACAATACAATCAGGAAATTACTCTATGATTGATGCATGTTTTCATTATCAAGAAACCTCATGGAAAGATATCACTTCTCTCAAAAAAATATCAAAAGATTGTAATTATGTTTTTTTCTCAAAAATGTGCTCAAGGAAAAAGTGCATTTAAAATCTTTTGTACATGAATTCTTTTTTGTACAAGATATAACTCTCCCTCTCTCAAAATGTTCATCTTTTACTTTTGGATTGACTTTTCTTCCTTCTCTCAAACAAGCATTGTATCGCCCCAAAGAATTTTTCTTGAATAAGAATAATCAATAATGCTTCTACCACCTTTATCACTCTAGATTCTAGTTTTTGAACAACATCAACATGTTGTGACAGTTTATCTTAATAACATTGAGAATCCCTCTCTTAAAAAGTTCCTCAAATCGGGTCTAAAGCATATCCCCTCACGACCACCAAATTTCCATGAAGTAAAACAAGCCCTACTCAATGCTTTCTCCTCCTTTATCAATCTACTAGATTTACACATTTCCAAACTTTCGAAATCCTTTACTCAATTTATCCATAGAAAACTCCAACCTTTTGTTCAATCTCTAGATCCTTAAAGAAAGGATGTGACCCCTTATTTATTAATCTACTAGATTTGCAAATTCCCAAACTTTCAAAATCCTTTGCTCAATTTATCCATATCAAACTCCAACCTTTTGTTGAATCTCTAGATCCTCAAAGAGAGGATGTGACCCCTTATCACTACAAGATATAGGCCTTATACCGATGTTAAAAGCGACGAAAATGCAAATAACAAAATTTACCCCCGTCGTCGCAAAAAGCGTCGTTATTGGCGATGCCATAGAACAGTCGGTATCAGCGTCGATATTGGCGTCGGTATCAGCTCCGCAACCAGCATCGGTATTGGCGTCGGTATACCGACGCCAATACCGACGCTGATAGCGACGGTTTGCGACGAAAATAACGATGCAAGCAGTAAAATTTGCGACGCTAATAGCGACACTAATAGGGGAAAAAATTTTGTGGCAGGGGCGCAGCAAGCTGCCGTGCCACATATAGCACTGTGTGCTTTATTAGAGCCATACAAAATAGTTTCTGCACTGTGTACAATGCGCTTGCAAACAAAAACAATGTATACTGAAATCATAACACTGATACATGAAATAAATACATGATCGCATAATAAGCGATTTGTACAATCATGACAAGATATCACTAATACATAGAAAATGTCTACATAGATCAGGCGGCCCAAAAATAAAGGTGTGTGAGCTCCAGGGATCCAAGGGCGAGCTACATATCCTCGTCGTCCGAAAGCTCGTCCTGTCGCAAAGGAGCATTGAACGGACTCTGTAAAGAAACAACACATCAGTCCACCACACAATAATGCATTCTAATTAAACATGGTAACTACGGACAAGAAAGATGAGTGACTTACAGGGCCATCGCGTCTATACAATCGGTCGATCAATGAAGTGAGACCATGCCTCTCTGCGTATTGAGTCTCAAGGCCAGTCGGATTGCGATTTTTAATGGAGTGTTGCAAAGAAAACAAAATGCTAACTGCTAGAAACATGATTATCAGTACAAAGGATATTGCAAAAAAATAAACAAGCAAAACAAAAGAAAAATTTACAAAGTTCTCCAAATATGTCCTATAGTGGCCACCACTCCCAAAATGATGGACCACTTCGGCCTCGAGTCATGCCCTTGCCGCCTCGCGCTGCTGACTCCAACGTCCTAGAGAATCTGTAGCCTCCTCCCTCAGTCGGCGCCAGTCGTCTGCATCTAACCACTCGGGCTTTGCAGCCCCACTCTTGATTGCCTTGCGTGCGTCGGATCGTCTATGTGACATATATGCATGCATGCAATCCATCATCCAGCCCGTAGAAAATCTATCTACTGAGGATGGAACCGGAAACTCCTCATGCAAGGATGCTATTATGTAGTCCTTGCTCCCCTCCGGTATGTTCTTCCAATGATCTAAGACGTTTTGCCGAAAAACTTGTTGGCACAACTCTCTCATGCGAGTCATCACCCTCATCCCCTCATCATTCATGATGATGGCTCATGACCTATCATCAACTAGATATCCATATTCCCCTGGAGTCTGCCTAAGATGGGTCCTCTCCCATCTGCGTCCACGCTCCTGGGCATATCCAGAGACCCCTGTGCATCCGGTGTACCGACTAGGGTAATATCTCTCGGAGTGGCTAAGCAAAAGCCAGAGTAACTGGAGTAGACATCCCCACAGGTGTGACAAATCCCTGAGGTGACGCAAATCCAGCTAAATGATGAGACAGAGACACCGCGTCTGTGCCTCCACAACATCCACCTGAGCCTAAGCCACGCTCCCTAGAAGGGCCACGAGAGTGAGGAGTCGCACATGTATCCCGTGTCGACTGCAGGCTCACTGCATCCGTATCTCTGCAGCATCCCCCTAACCCCGAAGTACTCCCTCCCTCTGGCCCAAATCTAGAGCGTCGAGCTCGTCTGCTCGAAGTTGAAGCATCCGATTGCGCTGAAGTAAATCTAGCAGAGCGCCTTGACGAAGACCGAGACAGTTCCTGGTCTGGCATATCTCTGAATCTCGTGATCTGGTCTGGAGACATGCGTATGAAGATATCATGTAACTCCTCATCGCTCATCCCTCGACTCATCCTGAAAATGTCACCTGCATAGATAAAAAATGATGTTAGAATAATCAATTTAAATTATACAAAGCACAGTAATATAAATCCTTTAAAAAAAGATCTTACTTAAAATGTATATCTTATGTACCCTTATAAGCGATTGGTCAACGAATTGAGTAAGTGGATAATCCAAGTATGAAGTATCCTATGGTCCCATGTCAATCTCTTGACACAACTCCGCATACACTGGAAGGTTGATAGACATGTCACCACAAAAGGATGAGTCCACCTCGTTCTCAAAGAATTCTTGGACTACTGTATTTTCATCATTGTTAGCTGATGCTGGCTCCAAGCTTTTGGTGGCCTCCACCCCTTGCAATATCGATCCCTCTATTTGCATATTATCTTCATCTATGCTCGGAATATCGCTTTGATCATATACTCTCACACTTCGGGGAGTTGAAGGTATAGCATACCACCATCGAGGTTGTCGGGGGTTTGGATAGAAGATTACGTGTTCACAAACACGTACAAGAGAGTTCAAACCATTGTGACATAAACCATGTCGTAATACAATTAGCAAACAAATGAGTCCATGCACCTGTTCACAATGGGCCGGCAACACAAAGCTGTCGCACAAATCCGTCCTTTTTTTTTTGAATCTATTTCGAGAAATCCAGATGGACCTCATCAAACTGTTGCTCCAGCTCCTCTAAGTATCACTTTGAACCACTGCACATCGAATAGTATCATGGAGAAGCTACGATAATCCACCGTAATAATACTTTGCAAGTTTCCAAAATACTCCATCTCATCCACAACCGTGTTTGGATCCGCTGCTCGTCGCCGGCTCTCTTGCTTGACCCTTATCATGATACCACAGTCCATTGTGGAGCGCATTTTGTCAATATGCTCCACGCGAAAATGCCGTCCGCGTGACCACGTTGCACTATATATTTTGTACTGTATATTGAAACACTCAAATTAGATGTCGCATAGATATGACAAATTCTAAACCCCTCATCACCTTTGGACTACATCCCCTCAAGAATTCCCACTCCTCCATTGAGATGTCTGTCCCTTCGCGAGACACTGCGGTCAAAGCTCCATGCAACCATCACGTTGACATGAACCGCGGCATCTCCTCCATGCCCTCGGGATATCGAATCGGTCGGTGATGTGTACTATGTCGGAATTCAGCTCGCGCTTCCTCTTGATCTTGCCTAGCGATCAAGTACTTGGCGAGCCACGTCTCCATAGAGGCATGGTGCAACATACACTAGCGCCTCAGACACCAACCAACCTTTAGCCATGCTACCTTCTGGCCTAGCTCGATTTCGCACAAAGCCTTTCAGGGTTTTCATGAAGCACTCCAAGAAGAATATCCATCGCGTATGGACAGGTCCAGCAATCTCCACTTCATCTACAAGATGCACAAGAAGGTGGATTTGTATCATGAGCATGTTGGTGGGCAAGTATTTCTCAAAGAGACAGACCGTCTCCACTGCTCCCCACCTCGCGGATTCAATAGAGGACGTCTTAATCTCCTTCTCTGAGATCTATTGCACCAAAGTCGACAACCTATAAATAGCCTCGATATTTCTAGAGTAAGACATCCTGCGATCGCGATCGGTAGTACAAACTGCCACAAATGAGAAAGCATTATGAATAATGGCTACACTCCAAATAGCAAAATGTGCACAACAAGTACAATCCGTTCATAGTACAAACCTGACATATCTTATGCCAGTCATGGGATTTTAGCTCTAATAATTGGTCGTCTTTTGAAAATGCAGACCTGAGAGAACGCATCATACCCGTCGGAGTGTGGATAGACTTGACTACTTGCTTCACAATGCGCTCTTCTTTAGTGGACAAAACCCAAGGAGCGCGAGGAAGCTGCACGTGACCATCAGCACTCGACTACGGCCAAAGCGCCTCCATCTTACTTACCTCCTTCAAATCCATTCATTCCCCTATAGTGTCTCTCTTTCCTGTGATGTGGTCCCATAGCAAGCTGCCCACATTCTTGAAAATATGCATGGGATCCAACAAGTGGTTGATCTATAAGTGGGTCCAATATGGCAACTCGTAGAAAACTAAGAACCGCCGCATTCCGTTTGGATGTAATTCCGCGTGGACCATTTTCAGCTCGTACCAGCTTGCGGCTTTCATACATGTTGGAGATCGTCCAAGGAAACCTTCCTTGAGTTCATGATCCTCTGGCAAGAAAGCAGTGTGTCCTTGATATACCATCTTCTTCATGGTTCATGACCTTTGGGAGTCTAACTATGGCCCGCACAATGGACATGCATGATAACCTGAGGTAACCAAACCTGTTCCAACACCACGACCCAATGAATACTTGCTTGAACGAGATAAAATATAGATATTACCAATGAGAATGGAGGCATGTTCACCTGAGCACTCTCCGAATCCCGAAAAGTCATGCATCATCCACATGAGAATGGCTCGAATATTGGCTGAGCGTCGACCATCGCACCTGCTCATATCTTGCACGACGGTGACCCCCTCCTCCCACAAAATCTTAAGCTCATCGACTAATGGACGGAGATACGCATCCATATTTTTGACTTTGTAGCGGCCGAGGACGAGTAAGCTAAGGATGAGATGTCCTTTCTTTGTAGAAAGCCATGGAGGAATATTGTAGTTGACAAGGACTATAGGCCACACACTATAAGAAGTTGAGCACAGACCAAATGGGTTCACGCCATCCATTGCAAGACCGAGCCGAAGATTCCTTAGCTCTCGAGCAAAGCCTGGGAAGGTAGAGTCAATGTGGCTCCATGCGCGTGAATCCGCTGATATTCGTTGAACTCCATCCGTTGACCTATTCTGCGCTTGTCACGTTGTCAAGCTCACCATGTCGGATGTACGAAACATGTGGTTTATGCAGGGGATAAGCGGAAAGTGTCTGAGAACTTTTTGAGGGATGGTTTGCCCTTACAAGTCCTGTCGATACGTGTGAGCACCACACTTTGGACATGTCTCCATAGTCTCGTATTCTTCTTGAAACAGTATACAATCGTTGATACATGCATGGATGTTATTGTAGTCCATACCAAGCTTTCGTAAAACATATCGTGCATCATCACGAGACTTAGGCATGGTATTTGCAGGTGGTAATATATGATATTTCAATAACCTGAAAAAAATCATAAGCACCTTGAAAAAACACAAATGTTTTTAATAATAGTACCAAAAAAAAAATCAACGAAGCGTATGTACAAGGTACCTGAACAACTCGGTCACACTCGTATCGCTCCACTCGTATTTTGCTTACACACTTAAGAGTGCAAGCAGTGTCTTCAGGCGAGATACTCGACACCCATCATATAATGGTATGGATACTTCCTCTCTAAGCAGATCATAAGTCTCAATATCCATGGGAATCAATACATCGATCATTGCCTCCATCTCAGGCTCCAAGATTGTAGGTAGGTCTGGAAGGTTGCCTGTCTCCTTTGGCATTGACGCTATAGATTGGCCTTGCAAGTGGTGGATTGGCTCCTGCACTCCATCTATCGCATGCCCACGAACTCTTCTAATTGGCCGCAAAGGGTGCACTCCTCCTTGGGACGAGACATCACCTCCCTGGATAGAAAATTTACCAACGAGACCCAATCTTATTGTATATAGTATTCAATTAGCTTGCGAGTACAATGCATGATTGATATTAACTTTTCTTACCGTTTGCTAAAAATTCGCAATTGCCTGATCAATGATCTCAGATTGAAACTCGCCAAATCGTCGTACGTGTTCTATAGACAATCGGTGTTTTCGTCTAATTGCCAGCTTGCATTGAGAGCAAGGACATGGGACACGCTGATTAAGATACGCCTCGCGATCTTGAACAATAGGACCTTTATTGTTTTCCATTTTGTCTACATTACAACGAACAATTTTTTTTTGTTATCATTCTTTTTTTTTCTTAGATTGTTGTCATCTCCTTCCATCTCTCTCTTTTTCTACGACCACGACTATGGCTACGACCACAACCACGACCACAACCATGACCACGACCATGACTACAACCACGACTACGACTACGACCACGGCTGCGTAGTACCTAGCATATAGTACCTAGTACCTAGCATATAGTATCATAGAACTACGACCATGGCTACGTAGTACCTAGTACCTAGCATATAGTACCTAGTACCTGTCTATCTATCTATCTATCTATTTTTCTATCTATCTATATACCTTCATAATACTTAGGTACAATAGCAAATATGGGTAGTAAAGAAGAAGAGAAGTTGTAACACTGACTATTATACCCACATATCGTTACATTTGTCTATTTGCCTTCTCTTCTGTCTATTTTTATTTGTACTCTTTGTACGTAGATGCATACATAAATATAGAGAGGGGGAGGGTGAAATGTGATGGTACCCTTGTGCCAACACAAGTGGAAGCTTGTACAATGTAGTTTCTAGGATAATATATTTGTACCCTTTGTACCTAGATGCATACACAAATATAGAGAGCAGGAGGGTAAAATACGATAGTACCCTTGTGCTGACACAAGTGGAAGCTTGATTCTAGGATGCTATGAGGCTATGGGGATGATGCTAAGAGGGTACTATGATGGTATGTGCTAGGTCCATGGACTCATTCTTAGTGAGCTGAATCGCCAATCCTATTCTTAGTGAGGTGGACTCATTCTTAGTACACACTATCATAGTACCCTAAGCTTATTGTAAGGTCCAATTTACTTTTCTCTCTTTCTCTTCCTCTCTCATTTCCTCTCCCTCCCTCTTTCTCTCCCTCTCTCATTTCCTCTCCCTCCCTCACCCTGACCCTCTCTTTCTCTCTTTCCCTATTAGGTTTAATGATTTTTATCTCTTTTTCTCTCTCCTCTCTCCCTCTCTCATATTTCTTTTTCTCTCTCCTCTCCATCTCTCATTTCCATTTCTCTCTTTCTCCCTCTCTCATTTCCTCTCCCTCTCTCACCCTCACCCTCTCTTTCTCTCTTTCTCTATTACGTTTAATGATTTTTTTCTCTTTTTCTCTCTCCTCTCCCTCTCTCATTTGCCTTTCTCTCATTTCCTCTCCCTCCCTCACCCTGACCCTCTCTTTCCCTATTAGGTTTAATGATTTTTCTCTTTTTATCTCTCCTCTCTCTCTCATTTCTTTTTCTCTCTCCTCTCCCTCTCTTATTTCCATTTCTCTCTTTCTCTCCCTCTGTCATTTCCTTTCCCTCCCTCACCCTAACCCTCTCTTTCTCTCTTTCCCTACTAGGTTTAATGATTTTTCTCTCTTTTTCTCTCTCCTCTCTCTCTCATTTTTTCTCTCTCCTCTCCCTCTCTCATTTACCTTTCTCTCTTTCTCTCCCTCTCTCATTTCCTGTTCCTCCCTCACCCTGACCCTCTCTTTCTCTATTAGATTTAATTATTTTTTTCTCTTTTTCTCTCTCCTCTCCCTCTCCCTCTCTCATTTTTTTCTCTCTCCTCTCCTTATCTCATTTCCCTTTCTTTCTTTCTCTCCCACTCTCATTTCCTCTCCCTCCCTCACCCTGACCCTCTCTTTCTCTCTTTTTCGATTAGGTTTAATGATCTTTCTCTCTTTTTCTCTCTCCTCTCCCTCTCTCATTTCCTTTTCTCTCTTCCTCTCCCTCTCTCATTTCTTCTCCCTCCCTCACCCTCACCCTCACCCACACCCTCTCTTTCTCTCTTTTCCTATTATGGTTAATATCTTATCTCTTTTTCTCTCTCCTCTCATTCTCTCTTTTTTTCTCTCTCCTCTCCCTCTCTCATTTCCTTTTGCTCTCTTCCTCTCCTTCTCTCATTTCTTCTCCCTCCCTCTCCCTCTCTCATTTCCCTATTATGTTTTTGTCTCCCCCCCTCTCCCTCTCCCTCCCTTTCCCTCCCCCTCCCTCTTCTGTTCCCATTTCCTCCCCCTCTCCCTCTCTCTCTCCCTCTCTCGTTTCCTCTCCCTCCCCCTCTCTTTCTCTCTCTCTCCCTCCCTCTTCCTTTCCCATTTCCTCCCCCTCTCCCTCTCCCTCTCTTTCTCTCTCTCTTCCTCCCTCTCCCTCTCTCATTTCCTCCCCCTCCCTCTCCCATTTCCTCCCTCTCCCTCTCTTTAATTTCCCTCTCTTTCTATCGCTCCCTCCCCCTCTCCCTCCCCCTCTCCCTCTCCTTCTCTCTCATTTTCTCTCCCTCTCACATTATACACAAATTATACAAAAAATAAATAAATAAGAGAGAGAACGCACTCTCCCGCCCTCTCATTCTCTCATTTCATCCCCCTCCCTCTTCCATTTTCTCCCTCTCCCTCTCCCTCTCTTTCTCTCTCTCTCCCTCCTTCCCCCTCCCTCTCCCATTTCCTCCCTCTCCCTCTCCCTCTCCCTCTCTTTCTCTCTCTCCCTCCCTCTCCCTCTCTCATTTCCTCCCTCTCCCTCTCTTTCTCTCTCTCTCCCTCCTTCCCCCTCTCTCTCCCATTTCCTCCCTCTCACTCTCCCTCTCTTTCTCTCTCATTTCCTCTCCCTCTCTCAATATATATACACAATTTATATTTAAAAAAGTAAAAGAGAGAGAGAATGCACTCTCCCTCTCTCATTTCCTCCCTCTCCCTCTCCCTCTCCCTCTCCCTCTCCCTCTCTTTCTCTCCCTCCCTCTCCCTCTCCCTCTTCCTCTCTTTCTCTTTCTCTTTCTCTCGCTCCATCTCCCTCTCCCTCTCTCATTTCCTCCCCCTCCCTCTCCCCTCTTTCTCTTTCTCTCCCCCTCTCTTTCTCTTTCTCTCCCTCCCTCTCCCTCTCCCTCTCTTTCTCTCATTTCCTCTCCCTCTCTCAATATACACAAATTAAACCCTAAACATGTAAAAGAGAGAGAGAATGGACTCGCCGTAAAGATTTGGCGAGGGTTTGGCAGCTCCTCTTCGCGACAGCGGCTCCTCCTCTCCTTCACGAACGACGGCGGCGGCGGCAGCAGGCCTTCTTTCTCTCCCTCTCTCACCCTCTATGCAAAACGGTCGCTCTCTCTCTTGCTCTCCCTCTCGAAATGTCTCACGAATGCGCGAAATGAAACGCGCTTAGGTTTCGGCCCTCTTTTTTTTCCCTGTGGGGTGTCGTTATTTGCGTCGCAAATAGCGACGCCGCTATTCATGCATCGCTACCCACCGTCGCTATACATGCATTTCCTTGTAGTGTATTTTCAAACACTTACATCTCAATGTTCTATTACAAATTTAGATGATAACTGTTACATAACTCTAAGGAAGATAAATGAATTAAGTTGTTGAAGGAATTGTGAGGAATACTTCCAATGGTTATAAGGGTATTGGGTATGATATGTGTGATATCTTGGGAGAAGATTTTGGCCTTGTAACTTATGATTAATGGATAGAGTAACAATTGTGTATATGACTTGTTTGTTAATTTTTCTAATCAGATTATTCATAAGGCAGTCAAAAAATAATGATTAAAAGAGTTGAGAGAGATGGGCATAAAAGTACCCACCCTAACCTGCAAGCTCAAAGAGACAAGGAGTGGATAAGTGCAACATAAAGCAACCTACACACGTGTCGTGCCGCCACGCGGACACAGTGTGAAAAACCTTGGAGTGTATCATCATCTGGCTTTCTTATTAATCTAGAGAGTCAATGTCATATTAGTCATTAGTGTTAGTGTCCATAGTATGGATGGTTCAAAAATACTAGATTTTTAAATTATTTTCACCTATTTTTTATATTTTGGATATTATTTCTTGTAAATATCCTAAAAATATGTTTAAAACTTCTGGGATAGGGTGTCATGCAAAAAAGCAAATTGCTTTTCAACCATTTTTGAAATATCTCATACAAAAAGAAGGACTTCCGAATTCGTGTGGGGTGCGATCACAATTATAGGTATCAAACAACACTTCGAATGAAAAAACACCATATTAGAGAATTTGGGAATCTCCCAAGTTTCACTTTCAAATAAAGGGTAAAGATTTGGTCATGTGGCTAAATCTTAACCCATGCTTCAAAGTGGGACTTGGAAAGACAAGCTATACAGTAATAAGGGTAGACTCCACTTTCAAGTAAGGGTACCAGATTTGATCATATGGCCAAATATTAACTATATTGGGAATTCCCAAATTTCCTAATATAGTGTTAAATGAAAAAGGAGGGATGTGGGAGAATTCTGACTAGGTATCCTAGGGTTTTTTATCCCCTTTCGAAGCCAAGGAACCATCAGATTTTTAGTCTGAGAAGCAAGGAAGAAGTTAATGTTTGGTGCATGGCTTTGGTCTACGAGGGAGCTCCAAGAGATCTAATTCTTGGATATTGCTTCCGAGTAGTCCTAGAAAAAGATTTTATTTATCTTCTCAGGTTCTATCAATACATAAAAGCTTTGATTCATTGAGCTTTGTTTTTATCTTATGTACCTCTTATCTATTCTTTTTCTTCTCTTCTATCTTCTCTTCTCTACTTCCTTCTCTCTCTGATCCTTGGCGGATACAACCTTTCATCTAAAACCCCTCCGACATTAGTGAACCCGATGTGAAAGGTCATTGCAAGGAAAGACAGGATGGAAGAACCTTCAAGCACAATTTCTAGTGATGTTTTGCAGCAATTAGTGCAGAATATGAACTTAAGCAGGTACAACAACAACAACAGGTAATGCATGCTTTTGCTTAAACAGAAACTATTGTGATAAATGCTCCACTAAGAAGGGAATGTGAGATAAAGTTGTTTAATGGCAAGAATGTATCTGCATATTTTCATACCTATGCTCAAAAGATGGAGTTCTTTTGAGTGGCTCAACTTGCATGGAGCCAGTATTTTGAACATGTCACTGTACATGAATTGAAAGCCCAAGTTGCTGAATTATACATGTAGGATGCTAACTGGGTAGCTTTCCAAAAGACTCTTAGGGAAGAATTTTACATTGAAGACACCAGTTTGATTACCCGCAAGACTTTCCAAGAGTATGTTCTACAACTCAATAAGGGTCTTGTGGCTACATAGTTATTAAGATAATTTGAAAGTTAGTTTGAGCAGTTGGATCTTGCGAAACTGCAATCTCTTGCAAGTCAGAAAATTGAATTGTTTCTATAAGTTGCAGACCCTGAGCTTCAAGAGAAGCTTGATGATTTGTTAGAGGATCAAACTACAGAGACATGGCTTAAAATAGAGTGGAGGCATGTTAAGGAAGATGTTATTGCACTGGTAAAAAAGCATAGAAGAAGAGAAAGATTGCATGTATCTAGATTGCCCATTGTTATACGAGTCAAATGTTGATGTATCTAGTAAGCCACCCACCTTTGTTCCTAACCCTAAGGTTGCACATGTTATTCCCACTATTAGAGAAGATGTATTAGATGAATTGGTTAAAAGCATGCGAGATCTTCAGTTGAAGGTCTTAAAATTGGATGAGAAAGGACAAGAGGGAAGGGGAGGGGCAACAATCCCTAAACTAGGGAAAAGATGTGTTAGTTTGCAACATGAAAGGAAGGATCATGCTACTTATCAGGAGGCCACAACAGCTCATCTTTTGGAAAGATGGAAAGATTCATGCACAAGAAATGGGATTGCCTCTTGCTTTGAATTTTGGAAAGGGAGGTATGGAAAATTTATTGGAAGACGGCTATCTGAAAGGAAGATAATGCAAGGATATCTAAGAGAGTAGCAAAAAGAAGTGTGGATCCACCTAAAGTTGCAAATCAACCACCTCGTGAGTATATTATGGAAGAGGTTGGGTAGGAGCAGAAATAAGATAACAAGCAAGAGGGCAAGGAGCTAGGATATAAGCTACAATCTGATATTGAGTCAAGCACCGCCATGGATACCTTGGAAGATCCTGTAGTGGAAGAGTCATCCATTGCATCTGTAGATTTTCTTAATGCATCTGAAGAGGTTTACAAAGATCATATTTTACTTGATGTTGGGACCAGAAGGGAGATTAGTAAAGTGTTGGATGCACATGATTTGCAAGATATAGTTATCGTTTCTGAGACAATTCATGAGCTTGAGAATATGCCTTTAGAGGATGTTAGATGTGATACTCCACAAATGGAGAATGTTTCAGATACTTTGTCAAAGGCTTTGATAGGCAATTCAAAGATGCTTCAAGATATGGACCGCTTCACTATTTTTTATGATGGTCAGCATTTGTTGGATAAAGTGAGACTCAATTTATGTTTGATGTGGTACACAATTGTCAATATAAGAAAATTTCCATGCACTAGGCTATGAAAGAGTAGGCATGTTGCTATGTATTTTTTGATGGGTGCATTGATAGCCTATATGTAGAGATTCAACAGCCTCTAGTATATGATATGCACCCAAGGACTTACAACCCTAATGGGGTACTAGGTGTGGTTCAAGAGTTATACATATACTAAGTATTTTGATCTATGATCCAAGGGGATGCCTTCTTATGTGCATGATGAGTGACAAGTTGACACTATGGGTGTTTGACCTAGGTGGATGCATCGTTGGTACATACCAGAGGATGTGCAAGTTTAGAGGGGGTGGATGTCGTGCCGCGATGTGGACACAGTGTGAAAATCCTTGGAGTGCATCATCATCCGGCTTTCTTATTAATCTAGAGAGCCAATGGCATATTAGTCATTAGTGTTAGTGTCCATAGTATGGATGGTTCAAAAATACTAGATTTTTGGATAATTTTAGCCTATTTTTGATATTTTGGATATTATTTCTTGTAAATATCCTAAAAATGTGTAGAAAACTTCTAGAATAGGGTATCATGCAAGAAAGCAAGTTTCTTTTCACTTAGTTTTGGAAGATCTCATGCAAAAAGAAGGGCTTCCAAAATCGCATGAATTGCAGGCAACAAGCATCACTCCGAACTAGGAGAAGTAGGAGCGATATGGGGGAATTTTGATTAGACATCCTACAGTTTTTATCCCCTTTCAAAGCCAATGAAACCATCAGATTTGTCATCTGAGCAGCAAAGAATAAGATAGTGTTTGCTACACATTTTTGGTCTATCAAGGAGCTCCAGAAGATCTAATGCTTGGAGATTGCTTTTGAGTAGTCCCAACAAGGATTTTGTTTATCTTCTCAAGTCCTATCAATACATAGTGCTTTCATTCATTGAGATTTATCTTGTGTACCTCTTGTTTATTCTTTTTATTCTCTTTTATCTCCTATTTTCTACTTCCTTCTCTCTCTGATCCCTGATGGATATGACCTTTCGACTAAAACCCCTTCGACAATGGGTTGGGTCCCTCCTCTATGCAACATGAAGGGTTATTCTAACCTCATAGATGTTAAAACATAAGTCCATCAAAATATTTTCAATGAAGCACATTATAGGTTTTCGTGTGTTTTCCTTTTCAAAACTATTAGTGAAGAAGTTTTTTATAGTCATCTTGATGGAGGATGTTGCTTCCCAAATTGAGTTCATTGAATATAGATACGAGTGGATTTTGACATAATGATCTTGTGTGCCCGGTTTGAATATCTTTCCATATTGAGAAAGTAAATATAGACCAAGATGTGGTGATGTTTATTGATCATAATGAATTTATTATCTAAATAATACATACCTTGAATTCTAAGTGCTACACACATGCATCCCCATTCTTTTCTTTCCAACTTATTCAACACAACATAGAAATGGAGTGAACCTATCTCTTAAACCCTTGTGTTCATATACTTTATTTACTCTATCTTCTTTTGTTGAAAACCTAAAATGTAAAAGTTGCATTTCAAAGACAACTAACTAGTACAATAGGATCCACCATCAAGTCCCATTGATACTAGTCTATCTAGCTATACATGTAAGCACATAATAACTAAATTATATACTAATGTGAATTCAAGTAAAAAACACTAACCATGATAAAAATTACAATATAGAAATGACTAACTTTAAGGGAATACTTGTCAAGGCAAAAGGATGCTCCTGAAACATCTCTTGATGGGACCTCAAATGGGTCGGCACTGGCTATGGCACTAGCCAGACCTCATGCTCATAACAGACAAACACACCCTCACGGCCTCACGGGCTAGGAGCGTCTTTCTACTGCTAAAGGATGAACTATCCTAAAGCCTAATCTATGTGTTTATAGTTTTGTAGTCCAACGTTTCCCTTTCTATAAACTCCACAGAGGGAGAACCCATACACATTGGCAATAAGTGCCACGATAATCACATACATGGGAGGCAACCTCTCAGTGGAAACACTGCGGCCCCACTGCAGCTCTCCTACATTGCAGGGATTGGCCCCTTGATGCGCTGATCAACATATAAAACAAACGAACAAACTCCACTCTTCATTTTTTTTACAGTCATCCAGGAGATAGCATGTGTCCTTACCAAATAATCCCCCAAGAAAAGAACGTCTATCCTACGGCTTAGAATGCCTTTCCACACTCAAGCATGGGTCATTGTCATTAAAAACAAGTGCTATGCATCCAGGTTTTTTTTTATGACACTACGGTTTACATGCACATGTAAAAGTGAATGATCCTAAAGTTCTCAAACATAATTTTCAATGAGACACGTGGTGTGCACAACCAGGCTTTCAAATGCTTATTCCCTAACTCATTGTGGTGATGTAAGGATAGCATCAAGACAACACTCGTGCTATTATCCTCTTAATTAAAAGTACCACGATTTCTATGTCATGATATGTATCAAAAAATTAGCAACAATCAGCATGAAAATCACACCATTCAAACCTCCCAACCCCCTACGTTTAGGTATTGCTTTTGTTGCATAGGTGTAGAGGTTCATTTTGTCATGTTTTGATGTAGAAAAGCAATAAATCGCAAACTTTGACAAAGAGATAGGGCAAATTGAGGCTAAACCTCATGCTTTGCCACTACCATACATCCACAAATAATCATTATATTTTTTCTTATTTTTCCAATACGTATTTCTATTTTTTTTCTTATTTTTTTATTTCCTTGATTTATTTGGCAATAAAATATATTATTTTCTAGTTTTTCTTGTTCCAATCACTTCAACATACTAACATTCAATTTATCTTCCATATTCCCCCCATGGGAACACCTTTCACCCACCCGAAACGAAAAAACTATCATTTTACCACTTAAAAAACCGCATTTCGGGTTTACGGTGTCGAAGGGTTTTCGAAAGCCAAGTCGCGACCACTGAGGACTTTGAATAATTTCAGGATAGAAGGATAGATCGTTAATAGTGGCGGCCTCCACAAAGGATCATATTTATATTTCTTCAGAATAGTTACAGCAGCAATAAAAGACGAGTACAGAAGATCCTCAGAAGTATATACAAGAGGTTTAGAAAACAGTTTTATTACAGATCATAATAATGTCCAATACTATAAGGAATTTGAAGTCACAAATCTGTTCTTGGCATAGGAGAAAAAACCAGCAAAATCACTCCTTAATACGAAACATCAATACTCGGTAAGTCTCCCCTCGGGTAACAATATTTTAGTACATATGAATGGAAATTTTCAGTCATGAACAGACTAGAACCTTATTCTGTCATCCAACCACGATGAGATATCATTAAATATGATGGTCACATTGTCATCAGACTTCCCTGCAGAAGAAATTGCATCATCCCTTTATAAACTCGTATGATCTTCTCTTTGCTTTTTGCACTGTTATACAGAGCCTGGTTATGTGCCTGCAATAAATTCCCAGTGCTGTTTTGTGAGACATCAACCAGAAAAAGGCCTCTGCAACCAGTAAAGGCTTCTCTATTCTCTTTGCTTTCAAAGCTGCTGTGAAACAGTTACCAAATTCAGAATTCTGCACAGTTATTGTGAACACCAATTCTTTGTCAAGCACAGAGGTTTTGATTTTCCAAGTCCCTGACATATCCATGAATGGCTAACATGAAGGGGTTTTGCAACAGTATCACCTCCTGCATCAAATATAAAGGTAACTCTCTCTGCCCATGGTGTGTTGGTGACCTCTGCAATGCAGCAGGACAGATTTTTCTCATTTCCATCGAAGCAATAGTAGACACTCAGTGGATTCTGCTCTTAATCAACACTAGTAGGCACAGAAAGCAAGTATACTGGGCCCACGGTCTGCGCGATACTGCGAGCTTGCTGAGCACTCAAGTGATGACGAGATTCTTCTTCTGAGCCGTAGCCACCACAGAAATATGCGCCTGACGATTGCATCTACTGCACTTCCAGGAACGGGTAGGTTGAGTCGTTTGAGTTGTAGAGTTTTTCGGCTGTCAACGATGGTGGCAAAGAAGCAAAATTAACTCGGAAAAAGGAGGGGGCAGGTCTTGTCACCTGCTGTCAGCTAGTTGTCATCATCATAGCTGTCATCGGCCTGTTCAGAGCATCTTCAAGTCATCGCTAGCTGCCATCGGCCTGTTCAGAGCATCTTCAAGTCATCGCTAGCTGCCACAACCCACAGACTACTGAACTTTTATCTCTTACCAACAGGCGACCTATTTCCTAGCTTTCATGTGCCACAGGACTGCTAGTTTTTGCTGTTGGACAACCTCAACATGCCGATCATTCTGCTCTGCATTTTTCTGCTTCTGCTACTCTATATCAGATTCTGCTTCATTGACATCATTCTCACACATTCAAAGGTGGTTGCACACTACTGTTTTTTGCCATTCCAATCCCAGAGATTGCTGTATTTCAACATCTTGCCTGCTGCCCTGCTGTCATCTGCCCTCTAATCTCTGCGTGTCGACCCTTTCTCCCCTATTAGCATCGCCTTCCTCCTTGAAGTCATCTCTTTCTTAACAAAAAGCTTGACTTTCACTTCGACTCATTCTATCTCTGTCACCGTATAATTTACCTCTATCTCTGCTGGCTCTCGGCTAGGAAGATCTTGATATATAGCAGTCAAGCTATCGTCAGTTGTAATTCCAGCCTTGGAATCATACACGATATAGATTTCTGTCCATTCCCAGCTACTCTAGGCGAATTGCTGCTGGAGGAGTTAACCAGCAGAAGCTACAAGTCTGCCACAGGCATTGCATCTGGCCTCTCCAAAGTAAGCAAGGTCAAGAGCCCTTCCTCTGTGCAAGTCGACTTTCTTTTTCTCCCAGAATTCTCTCTCCTCCATCGCATCACCTTCCTACAGTCGCTCCAGTAGTGTTCATTGATGCCTTCTACTTCGTTGGCAGCCTCGTCATCACCTTCCACCACACATCGCTGTCCAAGGATACAATCATAGACACTCACAACTGGTTCATCTTGCTCTGGTAAATCATCCCCATAATCATCCGTTTAGTCAGCACAGCCTCAGCCACAAGCATCAGCGTCGCCATTATCATCTGCAGCACTGGTTTTACCTGGAAGAAAGGCGCCTATTGTGGGCAGCTTGATTGTCTAAGAGCAGCCCTGTTTTGTGGAGAGCAGCATTCAAATTCCTACATGCGCCTTCTTCCCTGCACAACACCTGGTTGAGGATCATCTTTCCTATCATTATCTCCATCATAATCTCCATCTTCAGTAGGCAACTATTGATTGAAGACTATTTGGACAGCATCATCTTCAGCAAGCCCGTCATCACAGAACCTTCTCAATTTGCCACTAGAAGGACTGCAAGGGGGAGGAGCCGCCATCAAAGAGATTAGCTGATTGAGGGGGAGTGGTGCACTGGCGCTGGCGCAGGCACTTCTCTGCACTTGATCCTCGCACACCTTCCCCTCTGCCTCCGTGCTCACCATCCGATAGATCTCCCCTTCTTTTTTTTTCCTGCCGCGTTCCTCCATCCCAAAATACCTCTTCTTCTTTTCAAAATAGCTCCCCTTCTTCCCCCCAAAAAGGCTCTTTCCTTTTTCAAAAATAGCCATCCGTGGCAAAGCTTTTTCCTTTATTAGACCCTCTGAATCCAGTAATAAGATTGTGCTCGGCAGCTGGATGATGTCGAACCTTCACCACTGTCAAAGATTTCAAGAAATCCCCCAAGCTCCAAGTTCAGCGTATCTTGAAATGTATGCATTCCATGAGATTACATCATGAACTGGCAGCATGTCAAAAACACGATGTGCTTCAGCAAGTAAGCCACTTATGCCATACATGTCTACCAGTTTGTTTCCAATATAAAGCTGAGGCAAGACTACATCACGAATGGGTAAGTTGTTGAAAACATGATGTACTTCCGCAAGGGAGCCAAATTTCCCATACATATCCACAAGAGAGTTGCCCACCAAGGGCTACAAGCGCCACATTTACCATAGATACTAATAAGTATGCTATTAACAAAAACTTCTGAAGTGAAGCCCTTCATGTGAGCATCAATACTCATACGCTGAGAATAAATGTAATCACAACAACTAAATATGTACAAAGTACCAAATCCCATGCACAACTTTTGGGTGGTTTACACACCTCGAATGCGCAGCAATACGACATCCACCCCCTCTAATCCTGCGCATCCTCCGGATGGGCCAACTACCCATGATCATTATCATCAAGATCCACAAGCAAATCAATCTCTTCGTTATGCATTACCGGTAGATCAACAAGATTTCCAGCCATATCATCTGTCTCTTCCATTGGAGTTTCTTGTCGTTGCTCTTCTCTTGCAAATTCTTCCAATGCATAATCCTCATCATCTCTTTTCTTGAAAATCTTGATTCTTTTTCCAGCAATAGGCACTCTAAGCACTGTCCCATCCAATTCTGTCAGTTCATATGTTGCATTATCAAAGACATGTCTGACTATGTACGGCCCAAACCATCTTTTCATCATCTTCCAAAAAATCTGCAATAACTTCCTCATTTTCCGCATGGTTCTAGTGTGTCTCTCATCCCAAAATAGTTTCTGCCCCTTTCGAAACAGCTGATAAAAACAATCTGCTATGTGTGCAAAATGAGGTGTCCAATTCATGTAAAACACACAAGCTCCAATGAATCTCTGTATCTCTGAAGTAGTAGAACAATACTCCATAATCTTGCCTATAAAATCCACATTCTTATCCACAGTCTTGTATTTCGTGTCAACCCTGGCTTCATTATGCTCTTCTGCATTACATAAACCTTGCTGTAAATCAGCAATTCTGCACTCCAATGGCTGATTATTCTCAGCCCTCTGCTCTATGGACTACATAGAAACAGCCCCAAACTCTGAATGCTGAAATATTTCAGCAGTAAACTCTGTTGGCTGAAAATTTTCAGCCCTCTGTCTCTCTGAAAGCTGATCATAACCAGCTGGAATCTCTGTTTGCTGAATTTCTTCAGCACTCAACACTCTTTGCTGAGTTTCCTCAGCCTCTGACTCAATCTGTGACATAAAATCTGCAATTTCATGAAACATGTCCAGGGATTGCACTAATATATTATCATGACAATTCAGCATATCAGTTTTCAGCATATCTCCCATCTCTGTCATCGTATCTGTACAAATCACACTGTCATACATACCATCTATGTGCTCATCATCCTCCAAAATTCCTGCATTTTTCAAATTTTTCTCCTTCCTGCATATATACTGCCTGGCAGCTCTAGGCAACCTAGAAGTCTTCTGATAGCTCATTGAACTGTTTGCTGAAATCCCAACATAACCGGAGGAGAAAACACTGCTGCCAGGAGGCGAGAACTCCAATCTCCTCTCCTCTGTACCACCGTCGTCTCGCGAAACGGTGGTACCTAATGAAAACCCGAATCCCTCACAGTGGGCAAGGGTGCATCTCTCAGAGTATCTCTGTTTCTAACATGATTCACACATACAGTCATAAACTGAACTGCTCTCATACCATCTTTACTGCGAATCCGTGCATAAGCAGATCCATCATCCATGACCTTTGTCTCCATGCGCATCTCTGTAATGAATGGCTGACCAAGAATTATGGGATACGAGCATGAATCCTGCACAAAGAAATGAAAATCCTCCTCTACATCACCAATAGAAACCCTGACACTAGGGCAAGCAGCATATAAATCACCTGCAGTGTTATTGGCGGCTCTCATACGCCACCCATGCTCTACATCCATAGGCCATCTGTTACTCTCATAAACTCCACGAACAATGAGATTAATCTCTGAACCATGATCAACCAATGCAACATAAGGCACCTGTTTCTCTCCAACCTTAACCATCGTCTCTGTAGTTGCCCTAGCCCAATGGCTCCGCGAAAAGTGACTACGCGGTATCAAAACAGGCTCATCAATTTCAGCATAATGCATAGGCTGAACCCTCTTCTCTACCTGCGGCAAAACAGAAGCATTATCAACCATAACCTCATCATCATCATCATCCAACTCTCCAATCAAAACTCCCTGTGCATCAATGGTAGACAATGCATGTCTTTTCCTCTTCAGGACCTCCTGAAACTGATCTTGAAACTCTCTTTTCGAGATGCCCAAAATCTCGGAAATAGTGAAAGTCACCTCACTGCCAAGTATCTTATCATTAAAGATTTTCTTCATGTCTGTAGATGTCTCAATATCGGACATCAATCTGAATCCTGGCTGCTTTCTCTCTCTAGGCTCTTGCCTCTTTTCCCTCTTTTGAGCATCCTCCATCTGTCGATCTGGCCCTGGTCTTGAAGACGGTCCTGCAGTAGGTGGAGTAACAAACTCACCCCCTCTAGTCTTCTTAGCTGCACTTGGATTTTCTTCATCCCTCTTACGCTTCTCCTCAACAAATACATCTGCACCATGAGATTTAGCCAAATAAGCATAAATAGAATACCTGTCAACAGGCGAGTCCCATCCTGTCTCTGATCTAATACTAGAGCCTGCACTAGTCAAAACAGTTTGCTGAATTTTCCCCTTGTTTGCAGTCTCCATAGCATAAGTCCATAGTGCGGACTGATTCTCCGATCCCTTCTCAATCTGTACTCCATATGCAGGAGCATCACCTCTAGCTGCCACATAAGAAGTACGCGCAGCCATATCCTCCACTAACTTCTTCATTCCACCTTTACCAAAGTTGGTAGCAAGTGGAGCTCCTGTCTCAGTCAACCAAATCTTACCATCTTGCCCCCAATATACCAAATTTTGCCTCCTTGCATCCTGGAAAGAGTCACAATCCCTGCAATGCTGATGCTCCGTACTATCACACCAAATACATCTCCTAGAAGAAATAGCAGGCACAGTGGAAGCAAACTGCTCCTTCAACTTACCCACCAACTCCGCTTTGACTGACTCAAGTGTCAAATCTGTGATTCCTTTGATTATATCATCAATAGAGGTAGGCACCGATGGAACAGATGGGTTTGGAGCAGAAGGTGTAGGCATCGGTCGTGGAATAGGAGGAATAAGTGGAGTAGAAACAGTAGGCACTGGCATAGGCCAAGAAACTGGCTGAGGAGGAGAAGAAATAACAGGAATAGAAGTAGGCATAGGAGCTGATGATGATGTAGGTGTCATGGAACCATTCTGTAGACGAGTCTTCCATATCCTCCTCTTAGTCAATGTCGAAACTGCATCCTGAGCATCCTGCCAATCAGTTTTAAGACCCATAGGCTTTGTGCGATCTTCAAGAAGCTCACCCAATTCTTCTTGAAGCGAAGGATCTGCAGCTTGCAAGAAAAGCTCAACTTTTTCAACATCCAATGCTCTTTGTTCAATGGCATCAAGCTGACTATACCTCTCTTCGAATTCTCGAATCAACTCCGAAGCAGCAAGACCTTTGTTTGGCATGTAGACCCACTCTCGGAATGACCGTCGAGTAGCCATACCAAAGTCCTCAAGGAAGTATTCTTCTTTTAGTGCCTTCTTAAAATCTTGCCAATGTGTATTTTGAATATATAAATCAGTCACCTTTGTCCTCAAAGCAGGTGTGACAAGTCGAAGAAAGTACTTACTCATAAGTCCAGCAGGAACTCCAAAGAACCCCATCTTGATCTCATATGTCTTCAAATATGCTGAAACATTACGCCCGTCAAATAGCTTCTTCTCACTCTCAACTGCTTCAATAGCCTTAGTCGCGCTATTTGCATTCTCCTGCTCCGAATAGAGTTGCCTTTGCTGAGACAACTGCTGTTGATGCAATTGTTGTTGCTGCTGCATATACATTTGTGTTTGCTGATTTTGGAGCTGCATATACATGGACATATTCTGCAAAATCTGTTTTAGATCCTCCGTTGAAGTACTTGACGCAGCAGTCATTGATGGAGCTGAAGTAGACGCAGCTGGAGTTGTAGAGGAAGCTGAAATAGAGGCTGAAGTGTCTCCCATCCTGAAATTTCTGCGACGCTTTCACGTCGGGTTCACCAAAGATGTCGAAGGGTTTTCGAAAGCCAAGTCGCGACCACTGAGGACTTTGAATAATTTCAGGATAGAAGGATAGATCGTTAATAGTGGCGGCCTCCACAAAGGATCATATTTATATTTCTTCAGAATAGTTACAGCAGCAATAAAAGACGAGTACAGAAGATCCTCAGAAGTATATACAAGAGGTTTAGAAAACAGTTTTATTACAGATCATAATAATGTCCAATACTATAAGGAATTTGAAGTCACAAATCTGTTCTTGGCATAGGAGAAAAAACCAGCAAAATCACTCCTTAATACGAAACATCAATACTCGGTAAGTCTCCCCTCGGGTAACAATATTTTAGTACATATGAATGGAAATTTTCAGTCATGAACAGACTAGAACCTTATTCTGTCATCCAACCACGATGAGATATCATTAAATATGATGGTCACATTGTCATCAGACTTCCCTTGCAGAAGAAATTGCATCATCCCTTTATAAACTCGTATGATCTTCTCTTTGCTTTTTGCACTGTTATACAGAGCCTGGTTATGTGCCTGCAATAAATTCCCAGTGCTGTTTTGTGAGACATCAACCAGAAAAAGGCCTCTGCAACCAGTAAAGGCTTCTCTATTCTCTTTGCTTTCAAAGCTGCTGTGAAACAGTTACCAAATTCAGAATTCTGCACAGTTATTGTGAACACCAATTCTTTGTCAAGCACAGAGGTTTTGATTTTCCAAGTCCCTGACATATCCATGAATGGCTAACATGAAGGGGTTTTGCAACAGTATCACCTCCTGCATCAAATATAAAGGTAACTCTCTCTGCCCATGGTGTGTTGGTGACCTCTGCAATGCAGCAGGACAGATTTTTCTCATTTCCATCGAAGCAATAGTAGACACTCAGTGGATTCTGCTCTTAATCAACACTAGTAGGCACAGAAAGCAAGTATACTGGGCCCACGGTCTGCGCGATACTGCGAGCTTGCTGAGCACTCAAGTGATGACGAGATTCTTCTTCTGAGCCGTAGCCACCACAGAAATATGCGCCTGACGATTGCATCTACTGCACTTCCAGGAACGGGTAGGTTGAGTCGTTTGAGTTGTAGAGTTTTTCGGCTGTCAACGATGGTGGCAAAGAAGCAAAATTAACTCGGAAAAAGGAGGGGGCAGGTCTTGTCACCTGCTGTCAGCTAGTTGTCATCATCATAGCTGTCATCGGCCTGTTCAGAGCATCTTCAAGTCATCGCTAGCTGCCATCGGCCTGTTCAGAGCATCTTCAAGTCATCGCTAGCTGCCACAACCCACAGACTACTGAACTTTTATCTCTTACCAACAGGCGACCTATTTCCTAGCTTTCATGTGCCACAGGACTGCTAGTTTTTGCTGTTGGACAACCTCAACATGCCGATCATTCTGCTCTGCATTTTTCTGCTTCTGCTACTCTATATCAGATTCTGCTTCATTGACATCATTCTCACACATTCAAAGGTGGTTGCACACTACTGTTTTTTGCCATTCCAATCCCAGAGATTGCTGTATTTCAACATCTTGCCTGCTGCCCTGCTGTCATCTGCCCTCTAATCTCTGCGTGTCGACCCTTTCTCCCCTATTAGCATCGCCTTCCTCCTTGAAGTCATCTCTTTCTTAACAAAAAGCTTGACTTTCACTTCGACTCATTCTATCTCTGTCACCGTATAATTTACCTCTATCTCTGCTGGCTCTCGGCTAGGAAGATCTTGATATATAGCAGTCAAGCTATCGTCAGTTGTAATTCCAGCCTTGGAATCATACACGATATAGATTTCTGTCCATTCCCAGCTACTCTAGGCGAATTGCTGCTGGAGGAGTTAACCAGCAGAAGCTACAAGTCTGCCACAGGCATTGCATCTGGCCTCTCCAAAGTAAGCAAGGTCAAGAGCCCTTCCTCTGTGCAAGTCGACTTTCTTTTTCTCCCAGAATTCTCTCTCCTCCATCGCATCACCTTCCTACAGTCGCTCCAGTAGTGTTCATTGATGCCTTCTACTTCGTTGGCAGCCTCGTCATCACCTTCCACCACACATCGCTGTCCAAGGATACAATCATAGACACTCACAACTGGTTCATCTTGCTCTGGTAAATCATCCCCATAATCATCCGTTTAGTCAGCACAGCCTCAGCCACAAGCATCAGCGTCGCCATTATCATCTGCAGCACTGGTTTTACCTGGAAGAAAGGCGCCTATTGTGGGCAGCTTGATTGTCTAAGAGCAGCCCTGTTTTGTGGAGAGCAGCATTCAAATTCCTACATGCGCCTTCTTCCCTGCACAACACCTGGTTGAGGATCATCTTTCCTATCATTATCTCCATCATAATCTCCATCTTCAGTAGGCAACTATTGATTGAAGACTATTTGGACAGCATCATCTTCAGCAAGCCCGTCATCACAGAACCTTCTCAATTTGCCACTAGAAGGACTGCAAGGGGGAGGAGCCGCCATCAAAGAGATTAGCTGATTGAGGGGGAGTGGTGCACTGGCGCTGGCGCAGGCACTTCTCTGCACTTGATCCTCGCACACCTTCCCCTCTGCCTCCGTGCTCACCATCCGATAGATCTCCCCTTCTTTTTTTTTTCCTGCCGCGTTCCTCCATCCCAAAATACCTCTTCTTCTTTTCAAAATAGCTCCCCTTCTTCCCCCCAAAAAGGCTCTTTCCTTTTTCAAAAATAGCCATCCGTGGCAAAGCTTTTTCCTTTATTAGACCCTCTGAATCCAGTAATAAGATTGTGCTCGGCAGCTGGATGATGTCGAACCTTCACCACTGTCAAAGATTTCAAGAAATCCCCCAAGCTCCAAGTTCAGCGTATCTTGAAATGTATGCATTCCATGAGATTACATCATGAACTGGCAGCATGTCAAAAACACGATGTGCTTCAGCAAGTAAGCCACTTATGCCATACATGTCTACCAGTTTGTTTCCAATATAAAGCTGAGGCAAGACTACATCACGAATGGGTAAGTTGTTGAAAACATGATGTACTTCCGCAAGGGAGCCAAATTTCCCATACATATCCACAAGAGAGTTGCCCACCAAGGGCTACAAGCGCCACATTTACCATAGATACTAATAAGTATGCTATTAACAAAAACTTCTGAAGTGAAGCCCTTCATGTGAGCATCAATACTCATACGCTGAGAATAAATGTAATCACAACAACTAAATATGTACAAAGTACCAAATCCCATGCACAACTTTTGGGTGGTTTACACACCTCGAATGCGCAGCAATACGACAACGGGAATTAAATGGAGCATGTAAATCATTGCAAAATCAAGATTTTCTGATAAACAACAATTACTCATTATGCAAACAGCACACAAATAAATTTTCATCCAATAAGAACATAATTATCATCATAAACTATCAAAAATCCTTCATTTTCTTCATAAAAATGGTCATACCGTGTTTTTACGTAACCTGAGATGCCTTGAATGACTGCATAACCAGCAAACGGAGCCTCCATTTCTCTCAATCCAATGCTACACTTCAATATCTCCATCAATCTCCATCACCGCTTCCTTCATTCTCCCTCCCCGATTCCTCCTTCAAGATGGTACACATGAACAATCCATAGAGAAGAGAGAGAGGGAGGAGAGAGAAAGACTAGATTATAATCTCTTCATCCAGACAGCCATATCTCGCGTGAAGACCGGAGATAGAGTCAGCAAAGAGGGAGAAGTTGAGGCCCAATGTCGGTTGCATAGGTTGCTTTCAGCCTGGAATCATCATCCATGAGGGGGAGGGTGCAAAAATCGGTGCCATTTGCACACCATGTCTTCACCTTTTTCTCCATAATTTTTTGCATAAAATTTGAGGGGGGGTTAAAATTCCCAAAGGGCACTCCCCCTTTGGTCCAAGGTTTGTCCACCCTTTTGTATCTTGGCCAATTTTTGGCCTCTTCCTCGTCCGGGCTCCGTCTCAGCCTCTCAAAAATTCTACGCGTCCGTCTTGACATTCCGCACTGACTAGCAGCTCCTAGCATCCTGCATGGCAATTGGAAAAATTATCAAAAATCCACAAGTGTCGCTTGGGCGCCTTTTAAAAGTCGTCTTTCACTTGGTGCTTAAAATCGTCCTAGCTATAGCAGCCGCCTTCAATGTTAAATATTTTTCCCCTAAATTATGGATTTTTTGGCAAATTTTAGGTACATCTCGGGCTCAAAACTCCACTCTCATTGGTGACCACAGGATAGGGCGACTCCGCCCGTCCAATCCCACAACAGATCTACACAAAACAACCAAAGGAAGCATCAAATTGATACAAAATAGATACATATTAAACCACAGCACAATGCTCACCCTACCTCCTGACAAAACCAAGGCATGAAATCCACAAGGAGTAGGCCTATCATAATCTGATAGAAGGTCCAAAGCTAGTCACTAACCGACTGCTCCAACACGGCCAAACTAAAAAGAGCTATCAAAGAGGTCGCCCTAAGTGGTGGTCTGAACTACCTACCTTACTAAGGACAACCCAACCAGGAGCTCCTACTAGGCGAGGACTCCTATAGCCTGATCAAGAAGTATTTTCTTTTAGCACATTTCTTCTTTTAGGTTTTTATTTTCCCATACTCGGGCATGTAAAAAGGAGGGAGCTGAGCGTAGTGACCCAAGGAGAACAGGGCATCGGCCTCAAGTCCTGTCTCGGTATCCAAGAACCTACCAAGCCCTCGCAAGGCGACACTTAATCATTTTCTGACGCTCACTTTTATTTTCACTCCAACCTTCCTTATTTTCTTATTTTCCAGCGAGGTGCCACCCCTAGGAAGACAAGGCATCGGCCCCAGGTCTAACTCATCCCCAGGAACCTACCAGGCCTTCGCAAGGTGATGATCAACTGCTTATAAATTTTCATTTCTTTTCTTTTCTATTTTTATAGGGGTTAGAATCCCTTTTTACACACCTTTGTATATATTTATTGTCTTTGAGATATTTGGGGGTTTTTTTTTCCTCTCTATCATCATCTTTCTTTGGCAGGCTTCTCTAACTGCCTCACAACTAAGCAAGAACTCCTAGAATGGCTGCCTAGCAGGCTAGCAGAACAAGGTCACTAGAACTGCCTTCGAAAACAGGTCTTTCGATTCTTGGTAATGTCTTTACAAGAGGCAACGACTACTCAGACCTCCCTCAGACATACCTAACCTAAACCTCGGGACTTCATGCCTTGGACGCCGGTTCCCAACAAGAAAAGAAAATTTCCTACAAGTAAACAGACACATATAGCATAAAAACACGGTACTCGTAAAGGAGAGATATCACCTAGATAGGGCCACAAGAAGCTTCCGCGCGACAAAGGCTCCTTCCAAGCTCTTCTTTGAACCTATGTAGCACAGGACTAAAACAAGAAACCATTAACCGCACTTGTACTAAACAGACAATTGACCCTCTTGGCCTAACGAAATAAAGCATTTCACTACAAAACTGATCGGCCCTCCTGGCCTAATAAAACAGTTAAAACCTCGCAAAACTGGTCCTCTTGGCCTAACGAAATCAAACAGAATAGCACCTACACATCCCTCCCCAAAATGGTACAGATATACAATAATATGCTCTTTCCAAGGAGAAAAAATAGGGCTCACAGCCCTAAGCTAAATGCATAAGATTATGACCCATCCCTCCTGCATATATAGCAAGAGGCGTACGCCTAACATGTTGTCTGATCAACCTATGGGTCCAGAATAACAACGGTAGATTGGTCTCGGCTACTCTTTGCATCACCCATATCAACCATTTCCTGCCATATATTGCATGCTCTGATAACATTCCCCACAAGCGACCAGGTCCTGTCTCATTATTGATACCAATATCCAAACTAAGATCACAGTTGAAGAAAAGGTCTTCTTCATAAGCAAGATTTGCCAGTGAAACGGCAAACTGATTCCAGTAACGTGGAATCAGCTGAAAAGACACTCTCTCAAACTCCTCAAGTAGAGTCATCGCAATTCGATGATACATACAAAGGATGGGATTCCGCACTGTGTATGTCCCATCTAGCTGATTCAGAATCAACTGGGAATCCTCTTTTACTAACAACTGCCGAATACCACATTGTTTGGCAATATGCAGTCCCATAATCAAGGCTTTATACTCCACCATACTGTTAGTGAATCCTACCCCGAGATAAGCAGCTAACTTCATCGTAACTCTACGTCGAGGATCTCGGATTACTACTCCAACACTCCCTTTTTTATTAGGGCCCCTGGATGCTCCATCAAAATATACTGTGTACATCCACAATGGGTTTACATAGCCTGCCATCACGAACTCCTCTATTCGTAATTATGATAGTCAAAATTTAACATGTTTACAGGATGAACTGACGGCTCCATCCCACCTTCTTCATTAAACTCAACAGGGATACTTGTCAACATTCGTAAGCAGTGAGGAAGAAGACTTTGATCTCCCACACAAAGGTTCTGTCTTCTTGCTCAATCACTTTGTATCCTTTGCTCCACCAGATAAGTTTCCCATGATGGTATCTCTACTCCAGATATGGGTGCTCCAAATAAGAAATTAACCGCCCCATCAACCAGCTTTAAGCTCTTCTTTTGCAGGTCTCAAATCAACCCCAACATGGACCTGCAATGCATTTTCCGTGTTAGCATACTCAGAAATAATAAGGTTTAATCTTATTAAGATTAACCTTATTTTTAAATTCCACTTCCTTAAATCAGCTAGTAGAGCCGTAGACCTATTTTTCCCTATCCTGACAATCTTGTAGGGGCCATCCCATCTAGGTTCTAGCTTCCCTGGAAACAGATCCCTACGTGCATCGTAGTACAGAACTAATTGCCCTTTTTTAAAGGTATACTTCTTTGCTTTAAGGTCATGCAATTGCTTCATCCGACGTTTAGCTACCTCCTGGTGTAATAAGCTCTGCAATTTCAACTCATCCAGGTGGGCTATGGTCATGAAACGTTCAAAGAGTGATCCTCATCTCCCAAAGAGTGGTTAATTGTAAACCATATGGTTGGCAACTCGATTTCCAAGGGTAATACACACTCTTCTCCATAAACTAATTTAAATGGAGTATGGCCGATAGCTCGCTTGAACGTTGTATTATACGCCCATACAGCCACATACAACTTCCTATCCCAGTCTCGTTTCTTCTTAGAGACTATTTTAGACAAGATACCCACAAGCTGCTTATTAGTACTTTCGACTTGCCCATTTTCTTGCGAATTATAGGGGGTCATTTTATTGTGCTTGATTTGCCAAGCTTTAGTTAGGCTTTTGATCACTTTATTCAAAAGTGGGTTCCACGGCCCGACAGTAATTCCTTCAGTGGACCGAAATGGTAGATAATCTGCTCTAAAAAAAAACTTGCAGTCTCTTTTGCATTGTCCTGCCTCGTCGCCCATGCTTCTGATCATTTTGAAAAATAATCAATTGCTACTATAATGTCCCTCTTCTGGGTAGTAGATGACAGGGTGATAGGACCCATAAAGTCAATGCCCCACTTCTCAAATGGAAGGATAGCCATCATAGGCGTAAGTGGGCGTTTCCTATTCTCTCTGATGTCATGTCTTTGACAGGTATCACATCTCTTAACATACTCAAAGGAATCTTGGAAGATGGACGGCCACCAATATCCAGCTCTTAAAGCTTTCTATGTCGTCAACCGCCCAGCGAAGTGCCCTCCACATGCAAAGTCATGGCACTCTTCCAAGATGAAAGAAACCTCGTCAGGCATCACACATCGGTGATAGATATCATCAACACCCTACCGATATAGTGTTCCTGCAATCAAGAAAAACTTCAAAGCCTGTTGTCTGACTTTTCTCTTTTTTGATTTTGATAAATTAGCTCCAGTCTTTCTCGTTGATAGATAATGCGGGACAGCAGCATACCAAGATGGGATAGAAGTTGTATCAATTTTAAACATTTCTTCAATATTACTTCCTTCAACCAAAGTCTCTTTCGGCTCCCCAAAATCCACAAGGTATTCCACAATACCCTGCAACCTCGGTGGCTTACTCTTAATCTCATAATCAAACTCCTGCAAAGTGATTAACCACTTGCCAAATGATCAGCCGGCTGCAGCTTGTTCATAAGCAATCTAAGACCTTCCGCCTTCGTATAGAAAACTACCTTCTCATAGAGGATGTAGTGTCTGAATTTTTTAGTCGCAAAGACCATCGCAAGGCACGACTTCTCCATGTAGGTATAGTTGATTTTTTATATGCTTAATTTTTAACTAGCAAAAGCTATCAGATGATACCACTTTTCCTCCCAAATTTGAGCTAAACAGCAGCTGATACTATGCATGGTGGCTGTTGAAAATATGTAAAATACCTCACCTCTTTTAGGTGCTTTTAAAACTGGTGCTTTTACTAGCTCCTGTTTCACATCCTCGAAAGCTACCTTACAAGGGTCACTCCATACAAATAGACAACTAAAGGATAATAAGTTTGTTAATGGCAACGTCCTTTCTGCCAAGGCATTTATAAACCTCCGATAGTACCCTACCGATGACAAAAAACTATGTACCTCTTTCGGAGTGCGTGGTGGACTCATAGCAACTATAACCTTGATCTTTTCAGGGTCAGTTGTGATTCCTACTGAACTGACCACATGGCCTAGCAATAGCCCATAAGGCACTCCAATGACACACTTCCATGGATTAAGAGCGATACAAAATTGTCTGCAGCGCTCAAAACACTTTTTTAAAATAATCAACATCCTTTCCCTTACAATGATGGCTGCCCCTAGGTCATCGATAAATACGTTCAACTCGTCTGGGGAGATGTCACCAAAGGTCTTGTATGCTATTTGTTGCCATGATCCAAGTGCATTGCACAATCCAAAGGCCATCACATGGTACGCAAAAGTACCAAAGACAGTAATGAAAGTCATTTTCAACTTGTCCTCTTCTGCAATTGCCATCTGGTTGTATCTTGCAAAGCAATCCATAAACGAATATATTTCCCTAAACGCTAATTGATCAAAAATCTGGTCAATAAATGGCAACGGGTAGTAATCCTTAACCATCTATTTATTCAACTCTCTAAAATCTACACATAGTTTGATCTAGTTATTTTTCTTCTTCCTGATAACAACTGGTGAACGCAATTCTGTGTGTTGTACATGGAAAATTAAACCAGCTTTCCGTAACTTCTATAACTCCTCAAACAGCCCGTCCCTCAATTCAAAAGGCGCTTACTTTCTGACGCATAGGACGACTGCCTAATTTTACAGGAATAGTATGAACAGCCAGGCTGGGAGGAATGCCTCTCAGCTTGTCATAACTCCAAGCAAAGATGTCGCGGAATTCTTGAATCAAGGACACATAGTCCTCCCTTTCTGCTGAACTGAGCATGGAACCTAATTTAATTGGCCGCGAATCATTCGGTGTGCCAAGATCCAACTTAATCACATCCGCATCTCTTATCCTATCTTGCGGCTCTATCGGCTCATTTAGAGTTATTTGATAAATATCCTCTATAGTGGACCCCCCTTTAGATTCATCACTGGATGATGTCTCACTACCAGATGGATCATCTGTTGTTTCTAATTCAGTAGAGGATAAAGGAGCTCTCTCACTCTGAGGAGACTCAGGGTAAGCATCGACTATTACTCGATTAGCACCTCTACCTAGAACCACTCAATCGGCGGGTATATCGACTTGACAGTCTGTTCGTAAGATCCAAGGCCTACCTAGCAAGACTCGATAGCTGGGACATCCTGCAAATCTTATCACCCTAAAGTCCAATAAACATTCTACACTTGCAACTGTAACATGGACTTTAGTAACACAACCTTCTAGTTGCCTTCGACTATCATCAGCCATTCTAAGAAGGGAGGAGCCATCTTTTTGGATGCCTAGACCCAACCTCTCCATCAACTCTGAACTCATGACATTGACGAAGGACCCAGTGTCTACAATAGCATGCTCTACTAATATTCCATCCACATATGCTGGAACCCTAGGGCAATTCTTTTCAGCATGATCAAACCAATCTTCCCCTACTCGTGCTATGCCCAAAGGTTCTACAATATACCCAATACGTAGGATCTTCTTGAATTCCTTGCATACTCCTGGAGATAATTTAATCAATTGTAAGAGGTTTACATCTGGTTTGACTTCGCAAAGAGAACTTGCTAAATCAAAATCATGATAGGTAGCCAAAGCTCTCTTTTCTCACCAAACCATTCTCTCTTTTGGTCTCGGGACCGGCTTTAGTGCTTCTTTTTTATCTCTTGCCTTCTTTCTTAGCACTTCCTCATCCTTCTTAGGATCAAATTTTTTGTCAACAGGCCTTAGAGGTCCACCTTCCACGCCAGGATTCAAAACTTGCGTCCCTTATCCCCTTGCTTAGGGTTTCCCTCGACTAGTTTTACATTATCTCTATCAACCTCTTTAGCCTTTTGGCCTCTTGTCATGGCTCGTAGGTTAGAGGTTTCAGCGCCTTTGACGCATACAGCCTCAATAAGGCTGACTCCATTGCCTTGTGGCAACTCCTCTATAGTGGTCTTTTCCCTTTGCAATATTTATCTTGGTCCATCATTTTACTGCACGTTATTACCTTGCGCTCTATGATTAACTGGATTTGGATATTTACTCCCTTGTTGGAGAAAACTAATCTTACTCCAACAGGTAGTGGCTAAATGGCTCGAGTTTCCACAAATATCACATTTTACATTTGGATAGTTCCTAGGGAAATGTTGTCCGCCACGCCACTTATAGCTGAATCTTGAGGGACCACCCTCTTCAGGGCGTCGACTCCCTATTAGATTCTGCTGCTTCTTCAAGAAATTGACGTCAACAGCTATTTTCCAATATTGTTCGAAAATCATGTCAGTGTAGTGCTTCATCATATCCTTGACTTCACCAAGGACATTAGAGGCACTCGACTCATAGCCTTGATCATCTATCCGTCGTTCCATTGGCCTAACAATTTGATTGGGCATTGGTTGTTGACTCACAGGAACAACATTAGGGTTCGAAACTTGGCCTCCAACATTTGGTGGAGCCAACTGACTAGCCATAGACATAGTCACACTAGGAGGAGCTGGCAGCAAAGGTACATTTTGAACCATGCTTCCTCTCCCATTAGGGTTATTCATAGGCATCCCTTGACTTCCATTCATCAATGGTAAATTGCCTCCAGGTACTAAACCCGCATTAAGATTTATTCGAGAGGAGTAGGCCGTTTGTAATCGTGACTCTACTCCTTCTGCCCGCGTGATGGCGGTGTCTATATCAGCCAAAGCCACACTGCTCAATTGTACCTGAATATTGAAATCCAGTCCATGCAAGAAGTATTGCAATTGGGCAACCGACGGAATAGGAATGTAAGTTTGTAACTTACGAAACACTTCCTTAAGCTTCTTGGCATAGGCTTTCACATTCTAATGGGGTTCTTGGCGTGTTACATTCAAAATACGCAACCAATAATGGCCACCTCTTTCAGGGGCATACTCTCCTCGGAAAGCTTCATAGAATTGGTCAATTGTAGTTATGGTTCCAGTCTCTATGCTATGATACCATACTGCAGCCTTTTCTTTTAACGTCATATTAAAGAATATCATAAGATGACCCTCATCTTGGATGCGGTAATTAAACATTAATCTTTGGAATTCACAAATGTGAAACTCCGCATCTTCTTCGGCTAACCCATTAAAAATGGGCAAAGGAACTCCTAAAGCTGACAAATCCGGCGTCCCTGCAGGAATTGCAATGGGTTGTGCCATGACGACAATCGGATTGACAATAGAAGTTTGGACTGATGGGATCACACCCCCACTTGAAGTGGGTTGACTTGGTGGAAGAGAGGAAGAACTTGCGCTTCCTCCTGCACCTAAAGGACTATGTACAGCAGTTGGGTTACTAAGATCACTGCCTCTTATGCTTATCGAGCTACTCCTTTGAGGAGAATAGAGACTTACAATCTCCAACCGCCGTCTTGTTGAACAGTGTGTGAGGGAGATGAGGAACGGAGGAAGAGAGAGGAGAAGAGAGACACAAGACACCAAAAGTGGAACCCCAAAAGTGTGTAGACTAAGCACACATGATAGAAATATATAGAGGGGACCTGGGGCGCTATATATAGACAGACTATATATAGCGAACACTATATATAGCTAACAGCCCTGCTCAAATAAAGGTCCCTTATTGTGGATGAAAAAACCCTTGGGGGCTCAAGGGAAAAATCCACAGCTCTATATAGGCCTACTGTTATATTAATATTCAAAATATAAAATTACAAAATTGAACTTACAAGAGCCTATTCATAGGCATCAAAGGAGCTACATCACTCCTGAATTACAACAGCCTATTCAGAGGCATCAAAAGAGCTTTATCATTCCTAAATATATAACGTGTAAAATAAGGATAAGCGACATCACTGCAAAAGATAAAATCTCCAAGAAATACCTTCAATTGAACTTGGGATGTAAGCAGTATATCTGTCACATCAAAACTTAAAGAAAAAAGCATTACAGTGACATTAGAACAACACAAGGTCTATAGAGACAGTTCGCAACACCACTCTATAGACGACATAACACATATGGGGCCCCATGAACAGAATATAAATAAAACAATTTGTCATTAGCTGGAATATAGATGCTCATCAGCTGGAAAGAATATAAATGAAATAATGTGTCATCAACTGGAATATAGACGCTCATCAGCTGGAAAGAATATAAATGAAATAATTTGTCATTAGCTAGAATACAGACGCTCATCAGCTGGAAAGAATATAAATGAAATAATGTGTCATTAGTTGGAATATAGACGCTCATCAGCTAGAAAGAATATAAACAAAATAATGTGTCATCAGCTGGAATATAGACGCTCATCAGCTGGAAAAAATATAAATGAAACAATGTATCATAGCTAGAATATAGACACTCATCAATGGAATAACGAACGAGGACGATCATCATGAAGCATGGCAATATCAACATTCAAAAGTAATATTGATGTTGAAATGTAGAGAGAGAAGCTTCTTGCAGAGCACGACAGTGCTTTTATTAGTTGCTTTATTTCTAAAGCTTAGCTTTATATGGAGCGTTAATTATATCTATCATGCTTTTGTAGCAGTAACGTAGGGAAGAAGCAACTTACTCTTTCAGGCGGCCTTTGCATCTCAAGACATGAGCATCTGTGGCACTGCCTGCTCGTGATATCTGCGTGTCCTCTAGGATTCGATGCTGATCTTTAGGAGTGCCAGACTTCATGAGTACCATATCTCCCTGTTTCCTATGGCACACGTCCTTCGCCAAAGTACTCCGTAAAGGAGCTTCCCTCGAAAAAGATTAATGCGACCCTACGCCTCACCTCAAGGGGAGCCATGGTCACCTTCGTATGCATAGAAAGGAATCACGATGGACTGGCAGAGTTCTGTGCTACCGCTACCGCCAATTATCACACCAACAAGCTGTAGCACGTCGATGGCCTTCGCTTTGTGGTGATGCCTGATCACGGCCTACTGCCCCTCGATCGACGGGACGTGGGGGCATCCCTGCAAGGCCCCGTCTTTGACCCCAAGCTAGTTGTCTTTGACCGAGGCCCCCTCGACGCATTTTATGGTCAGTACAGTGCGTCAGGGATGCATTCTGTGGTCCTGGGACAATGTCCATGGGCAGAAAGATGCATCTGTGTCTGCATTCATGTCGTCATCGGTCTGGCAGGCAGGACTGAGTTCAAAAGGGACATGAAGGAAGGCGATGACACGCTCGATGATGTCGAGAGGCAGGAGGAAGCTCTCTAGTAATCTCCGAAAAGCAAGTTTCGCAGTATGCCTCCGGGTATCCCTGCATCAACAAAAAAGAGTGCGATTAGAGGTTTTCAAGGTTATGCAGCTCACCATTATGCTTATATGGTGAAACTAGTTGAGGATGTTGAGCCCACATGTTTTGAGGAGGCTGTTGGTCATGCTCATTGGAATGCAGCAATGGATGAGGAGATGGCTGCATTAGAGGCCAATAAGACTTTGGATCTAGTAACACTGCCGAAGGGCAAGAAAGCTATTGGATGTAAGTGGGTTTACAAGATTAAGCACAATGCAAATGGTTCTATTAGCAGGTACAAAGCTAGGCTGGTTGCAAAAGGCTATGCCCAGACATATGGCATAGATTATGATGAAACCTTCAGTCCAGTTGCTAGGATGGCAACTGTCAGATGTGTGATTGCTTTGGCAACAGCCAAAGGTTGAAGATTGCACCAAATGGATGTGAAGAATGCTTTCTTGCATGGTGATTTGCAGGAAGAAGTGTATATGGATCAACCAACAGGTTATGAAGATTTAGAGTATCCCACTGTTGAGTATTGAAATGACTTGTTTTTTGGCTGATTTTTGTTGTTGTTGAGAGCTGAATGGTTGATTTTATGAGATGATTGATTGGTTTGGAAGTGTTTTGAGAGTGTATTGGATTATATTTATTGTGATTTGGAAGTTCATGATGTTTATTAGTAGAGATATGAGGTTCTGAGAGGTTCTGATTGGTTCTGTATACCTTCTGTATAGCTTCTGTCTTGTTCTGTTTTCTCTCTGTAAGGAGGGATGGATTGATGATTGATGAAGATTGAGATATTTTCAAAGCTTATTGAATAGTTTTTGAGAGTTTTGAATGGTTTAAGTATGAGTTATGAGGTTTTGATGACCTTCTGTAACCTTCTGTAGGTCTTCTGTAGAGCTTCTGTCTCTGTTCTGTTCTGTACTGTACTGTGACTGTTCTGTATGCTTCTGTATGTGTTCTGATGGATGAGAGTGTAGCTTGGGAAAGTTTTCTAGCCTTGGAAAGAGGTGAATACAAGTGCAAAAGAGCTAAAAAAAAGTGAAAGAAGTAGCTGCTGAAGACTCAAGTGAAGACTGGAGTGAAGTGACAGTAGTGAGCTATGAAAGGACACTGTAGTGGCTTTGGTGACTCTTCATATCAAACATACCTCTTGGGAGGGGTATCCACGACCAAAGAAGGATTATTGAGAGCGATTATGAGAGATTTGTAGTGATGATATGATGTATTATTGATGGAGAGAGAGAGAGAGAGAGTCAGAGATAGCCAATTATACTAAAACAGAGTGATTGTATATGAGAGATTGAGAGAGAAGACTATGAAGATATTGAAGATGAATACTATGTGATGTATTTCCATTCAAAGATGGTGTATTACTTTGCTTTCTTTGTTCTATTGATGGATTTTTTGAAGATATTGAAGAATATGGTTGATTCTATCAAATCCGTGGGAGATCTACATGATGCTGCATGAAGATTTGTTGTGCCTGGTGTTCTTTTCTTCATTATAATCATATAAAACCTAATAAACAATCTTGTTGATGTTACAAGATAGATTTTATTGCAAGAGAATTCCCTTTTCCTTGGTGTTCCTCTTGGGGCTCCATGTTCTTGGTGTGCAGCCGGGGAAACTTGCCATCAACAAGCACCAGAAGAGGCTGAAAATGAAGGAAATGGCATCACCAAGAAGAGAAGAATTCAATGGATGTTTGTAAAGTTCCTTCTTCCACTGAAGAGTTGGAATTTCTCATAATCAGAGCCACTTTCCACAAGAAGTTCATCCCACAATGGCAGAAACACATCACCATCATGATGCATGCTCTATGTAGTGGACAGTTTCCTCTTCCTATTGAAGCAGCAGAAACTTGCATCTTGGTGGCAAACCGTTTGGGGACAAACTGAAGAGCAGAAACAGAGAGAATGACCATCAATGGAAGATTTGGCATTCATTGAGAAGTTTCCAGACATCATCAAGTGGGAGATTGTGAAGAAGCTTCAGGAGTCTTGGTCTATGGAGGTTCACAGAGACAAGAAGGAAAAGAGTTGGAATTTGTTCGTGGATGCTCAACAGCAAGATACGTGGGATGCTTGGTGCATTGATAATCTTCTGTTTGTTCAATTAGCAACCCACTGGAAGTTGGTAGTCAGAGTGTTCTTTACAACATACACTGTTGAAACCATCAGAAGCTGGCATTACTATGATGATGGCACCACCACAATGCTCAGACGTATGCATTTTGACACCTTCAGAACCGAATACCTTCCTCTGTGCAGTGGCATGAAAGCAAAATTTAGGGACATTGAAAAGGAAGAAGTAGAAGAAATGTTAGCAAGAGAGTCCTCCAGAGACTGAAGCCTTCTGTTATCCCTCTGCGGAGCACTAACAACATAGTGGAGCCAACCCCCTGATGAATGACGCAATAAAGAGGCAAGCATTAGAACGAGTCCAGAGGTACGTGAGAAGAGAGAAAGCAAAAATCAGAGCCGAGAACAAGCTCGCAGCAGAAGCAGCCTTTGACGCCCTTGCGAAACTCTTTACAGAAGTCCCAATGGCACATCAAGCCCTTCCTCCTCCTGCTGGAGGTCCACTTCCAAGCCAGATCCATCCTGGAAATATTGATGACAGGCCAGCGAATGTAGTCCCATTGCCAGTTTTTAAGGGAGAGTACAATGAAGACCCCGATCTTCATGTAGCAGAGTTTATGGTAGCATGTGTGGCTAACAATGCCAGAGCCCCTGAGCATTGGTTAGCAATATTCCCCGCCACTTTCAAGGGCGCGGCGTTTCAATGGTATGAGAGACAAGTAGCAGGAACTTTTGGCACATGGGACGACCTAAAGTTGGCCTTCCTCACTAAATTCAGGCGTGAAGGTTTTGAAAAGCGGATGCGAGAGGAATTTATGAATTTAAGTCAGTCCTCTGGAGAAAGAGTAGAAGCTTATGTCTCACGAATGGAATCCATCCTGAAGAGATGGACTAACCATAATCTAGATGATGGCATTCAGAAGGGGGTGTTTCTCAGAGGATTACAACCAGAAGTCCGTAAGTTTGTGGAGCTGCAAAGACCAGCCACATTGCAAGCTGCAACAGAAGGTTCAAGACTGTACGATGAGGCGGACGCTAGATTGTCGATGAATCCAGGAAGAGGAGTCTTACCTCCTCTGATGCCAGGAATGATGTACTCACCAAATGCAGTCCCAGGGACAGTCCCCTACCCCTACCAACAGATGCCCCCAGTATCAAGTACAGTGCACCAAATCCACGGTGGCCACAATCAATGCCTCACATGATGGTTCAACCACAACAACAATGGTCCCAACCAATTTCCCCAATGCTAAATCAGCAGCAACAGTGGAACCCTACCAACTGGAGCCAACAGCCAACAGTTCAAACAAGAGCTCTGAATCAGAATCAGAACAGAGATCCCTCTGCACCAGCCCAACCTGTTTATGCAGTGATTACAGAGACTCCTCAAAACCCTACTGCCAGTACCTCAGGAGGAGAAAGCTTGAAGGATTATTTATCCAACTCAGTTTTGCAAATATCAAAAAGGAGTTGATGTATGTGATTACAGAGCAGCTACTGACGCTGAAAGTGAATACCGCTAGCATATCCAACGTTGCAAGAGCAGGAAGAGATGTGATGCAGTCAAATACTTGGTGTGGAAAGTGTCATCAAGCAGGCCATTTAGCCATTGAATGTACACGAAAACCAACCATCCCTGGAGCCTTCTATTCCTACTGTTTGCGGAAGAACCATACAGAGGACATTTGCTTTCTGAAGGAGATGCATGATAGGAGAAGGAAGGAAGAAGATGCAAGATTCAACTTGCTGGAATCCAAAATGGCAACACAGGATATTGGACCCAAGCCTAGAGAGTTTGGTCCTAATTTTGGACCCAGAATATTTCCATCCCAAAGTTACAGAGGAAGACAGTCTGGCGGTGGTCAGAGATCAGAAGTGGAGTGTTATAGATGCGGAGAAAAGGGACACATCTCACCAAATTGTCCAAATCCCAGAAGGTCAATGGATTACAAGCCCTTATCTTATGCAGTCGATGCAAAGGAGAAGGCCACACTGCAAAAGACTGTCCAAGCCCAGCCCCAATGAAAAATAGTGCTACTGATACGGCTAAGGCCCAAGAGCCTACCTCCAATTTAGTGGAATTGGAAGTTGCTGCCATCACGCGTGCAAAGAATAAGGAACCACCTATCTAGCAAGAAAATAATCCTCGTGCCAGAACAGTGAAGTTCAATCTTCCACCAGAAGAACAGAACAGAACAGAGCCTGACAGTGTCGTACAGAGCACTACAGTGCCACAGAGAGTTACAAAGACAGTTCCAGAGACAGGACCAGAGGTCCAGGAGAAAGAAGAGGAGGAGGTGCCACGAGGGGCAGAAGAAGTTCCTATGATGCCCCTGTTGGAAGAAACAAGGAAAATGAAAATGGGTGTTGCCCCATTCCCTAACCGTTTAGAGAAGCCAGTGGATCCTATTAAGGAATACGATCTGGTCAGAGATCTAGATACCTTTAAACCAAACCTCACATTCCGACAATTATTGATGTTGTCTCCCAGTTGCCGAAAAAGGTTCAAAATTATACTGACAAGACGACGTGGCTTAAGGATTGCTCCCTCAACAGCAACAAAGTCTGACAAAGCTTCAACGTCTGTAAAAGAAGTGGACGTAGCTAACGCCTTCCTAGATCCGGGTAACCCAGAGACTGGCGTGTGGATAGAAGGCTGCTTCATTGCAAATGCACTGATTGATGGAGGTTTATTAGTGAACATTATGATGGATGTGACAATGAAGGATCTAGGCCTACAAGGTGCACAACCCACCCAATGGCTCATCAAACTGGCGGATCAGAGCAGAATCAAGCCTTTGGGCATTCTCCCATATGTGAAGACTACAGTGGCTGGAAAATATTATTGGCTAACCTATCTGGTGATGAAGCCAAACTCTTATGGTACATCCTACCCTCTGTTACTGGGCAGACCATGGCTTTTTGAAGCCCCAGGACGGATTGGTTCAAAGGAACCTTGACCTTGGGTAGAGGACCCAACAAAGTGGTGCTGAAGCTATATGGTGCTCAAAAAGGACATGGATCCACCTCCTTGGAATTATCTTCTGACTCCCCTAATGAGGCTACGGATGGAACATCAGCAGACGAAGATGGTGTCAAACATATCATTCCCAAGAAAACAGTGGCACATTCCTTAACAGTGGATACTGTAAGCCAACTCCCAAAAGATGCAAAGCCATTGTCAATGGGTGAATACTTCCTGCCTGAACCAGGAACGATTTCTGAAATCACTTCTGACAGTGAGATAGAAGCATGGATGTACTGCTCTCCTTGTTACATGGCCATAGCAGAGCCAGAGACAGAGGCAGAAGATGACACAGAGAACCTGTTCTTCTCTTACAGAGCTCCCACAGCGATAGAGATAGCGACAGAGACAGAGACAGAGACAGAAGAGGAGGGAGATGATATTGAAGAAGAAGGTTATGAAAGTGAGCCAGAAGAATCTATCCCACCTGCAGAGGATACATTTGAAGAAGAAGGTCCCGAAGCATCAGAAGCAGACGAGCTCATGCTGTGGGACAAAATGGCGATGGTACCATTTGGTCTGGTAAATGGATCTTCTCATAGGCAAAATCTTTATAAGAAATGGATTAAGAAGACTAAGCCGTCTTTCAGCAGTGGCTCTTGCCGTCCTCACCCATCCTTTCCAAAGAAAGATGATGATGATACACCGTGCCAACAAGCACCAGTCCCACAAACCCAACAGAAATCAGAGGGTCCCTGTTATGTGACGTTCCTAGACGTGTCATTAGAAGAGTCTTCAATCCAAGAGGTAACTGATTGTGAAACCAAACCCGAAACGGCTCTAATCCCATTTCAACATCTTAAGGAGAAACCTAAGTCTCCATCAAAAGAAGAAGTTGGTTCTAGTGGAACATCAGAAGAGGACACCACTACCTTGAAGGAGTCGGATCTGTATCCAAAAGTTGTCCGTGGGACCTTCATCCGTGAAGTAGAAGGTGAAAGGCAGTTAACCTTTGTGGATGCAGAAGGCATTGAATGCCACTTGAAGGTGGGTAGCAGCCTCCCAGAAGAGGAGTTCTCAACCTTGTACAACGTGTTGAAAGAGAATTTGGATGTGTTTGCGTGGTCCTACAAAGACCTAAAGGGGATTGATCCCACAATATGTCAGCATCATATTGACTTGGAGCCCGATGCCAAGCCAGTACGGCAACGACAGAGGCGAATGAACCCGAATTATTCCACATTGGTAAAAGCAGAGCTGCTGAAGCTTCTGGAAGCCAAGTTCATCTATCCAGTGGCAAATAGTGAATGGGTTTCACCCATCGTGCTTGTATCCAATAAGAATGGCAAATTGCAAATATGTGTTGACTTCTGAAAGCTCAATTCCCAGACGAAGAAGGATCACTTTCCTATCCCTTTCACAGACCAACTGTTGGACACAGTGGCAGGACATGAGCTTTATTCCCTTTTGGATGGATTTAGTGGATACAACCAAGTGCAGATAGCAGAAGAGGACCAGTCCAAAACAACCTTCACCACAGAATGGGGGACCTATGCTTACCGAGGGATGCCATTTGGGCTCTGCAATGCCCCTCCTACTTTTCAGGAGTCATGATGGCCGCATTCCAAAATCACCTACCTGACTTTATTGAGGTATATTTGGATGACTTCTGTGTCTATAGTTTGATCCGTGAACACTGGGGACATTTGGAACAATGCTTTGACCAATGCCGGGAGTATGGGATTTCCCTCAACCCTGAAAAATGCATATTTGGGGTCTCTTTTGGAGTTCTGTTGGGCCACATTGTCTCTGCACAAGGGATATCAACAGACCCTGCAAAGATCGAAAAGATTGCAGCTCTGACAGCACCCACCAACCTCAAACAGCTGAGGGGATTCCTAGGCCATGTAGGTTACTACAGAAGATTCATAGCCCGTTTTGCAACAAAGGCAACCTCCTTGCACAAGCTTCTGAGGAAAGATGCAGAGTTTGTTTGGACGGAAGAATGTGACAAAGCCTTCAACACTCTAAAGCAATGTCTGATTGAGGCACCCATTCTGCAACCTCCTGATTGGACGAAGGAGTTCCATGTACACACTGATGCATCTATTGAAGGCTTAGGCGCAGTTCTCTACCAGAAGGACTCCTCAAAGCTGGATCAACCGATCTATTACGCAAGCCGAAAAGTCACTGATAGGGAACGGAACTATACAGTGACAGAGCTTGAGTACTTGGCAATGGTGTTTGCCCTAGAAAAGTTTCGCCACTACCTCCTATCTACCCATTTTAAATTTTATGTGGATCACGAGGCCCTGTCCTTCCTGATGAACAAAGCAGACGTGAAAGGACGAATGATGAGATGACTCCTTCTATTCCAGGAGTTCGACTTTGAGGTAATTACCAAACATGGTCGTTCCCATGTTCTGGCTGATCATCTGTCACGTATCCCACAAACTGCAGACGAGGAGTAGGATGATCCAGACCTCCCTGATGCTTCCCTATTCCTAGTAGAAACTGTAACCCCCTGGTATGCAGATATTGCCAATCTGCTGGCAACCCAATAGTATCCTCCTGGCATTTCTAGTCGAGAGAGGAAGAAGCTTATGTTAGAATCAGCCCCCTACACCCTGCTAGGCGGTGCATTGTACAAGAAAGGTAAAGATGAAGTGCTTAGAAGATGTGTTGCAGGAGATGAGATTGGGATTGTTCTGAAGGCTTGCCATGACAAGCCATGTGGAGGCCACTTTGCAGGAGAAGCTACAGCCAGGAAGGCTCTGCTAGCAGGATACTGGTGGCCTACCCTTCATAAGGATGCCTATGATTATTGTAAAAGATGTGATGCTTGTCAGCAAATGGGGAAACCCACGAAGACAAGTGCCATGCCACTGCAACCTATCCTTCCTTTGAAGCCTTTTGAGAAGTGGGGCATCGACTTCGTAGGTCCGATCGATCCTCCCACCAGAAGGAAGCAGAACCGATACATCTTCGTATGTACGGATTATGTCACAAAGTGGTGTGAAGCTAAAGCCCTAAAGCGGGATGATGGTAACAGTGTGGCCCTGTTCATGTACGAGAATATCATCACCTGTTTTGGCAGTCCCTTAGAGCTGGTAAGTGACAGAGGCACTCATTTCATTAATAAAGTCATGGAAGAGTTGACAGAGTTGTATAAGATCCGCCATCGCAAGTCCACTCCTTATTACCCCAGAGCCAACGGCCAAGTCGAAGTCACGAATCGCATCCTCTACTCGATCCTAACAAGAACGATTGCCGCATATCATCGTGATTGGCATGATCGACTTACAGAGGCCCTCTGGGCATACAGAACCTCCCATAAAGCAGCAATAGGACAGACACCCTTCCAGCTGGTGTATGGTACAGAAGTTGTTTTCCCTATTGAACTGGAATTACCCTCTTTGAGAGTGGCCATCAAAGAGCGTTTGGGGGACGATGATTCACTGCAACGCTGTCTCCTGCACCTAGAATGTTTGGACGAAACTTGCAGGATGGCTCTACAGTGCATGGAAGCCACGCAAGCTCGACGCAAGGCTTACCATGACAGCTTCATCAAGCACAAGGAGTTCAAAGAAGGTGATTTGGTCCTAGCCTATGATTCACGATTTGGCAAGTTTCCTGGCAAGCTCCAACAGCAGTGGATGGGCCCATATAAGGTACTTGCCGTCAACCCTAATGGCTCTGTCCAAGTGCAGACCGTTGATGCCTCTGATGATCCCTTCCTGATCAATGGATTTCGCCTAAAGAAGTACTTCCCTCCTTGGGGATCCTGACAATCACGGTCATCTGATCCTTTCCCTCGTTGGCGCGGCACTGTACTTCTTATGATGCTACTTCTGATAGCCGTTCTTTAGCCACTCCTGATAAGGTGGATGCAACCCTCTGTCCCCTCAATCCCATCTTTCAGCCTTTATCTCTTATCCTCTATTTTCCACTAGCGACAGTGGCGAGGTGGGTTCTGATAAGTGGTATTTCTACCATTCCCTTCCTTAATTCGAAAAAAAAACAAAAAGAAAAAAAAATATACATATCGGTCATGGGAGAAAAGGACTGAGGTCCCTGTTATGCCGACCTATTCTTTGAGAAAAGGTGGAAACACCCTCGGGAGTAGGAGAAAAAGAAAAAAAAATGAAGAAAAAAAAAACAAGAAAAGAAAAAAAAAACAAATCTGTTATGGGAGCAAAGGAAGCAATTCCCTGTCATAGCAGGCCTCGTTCCAAGAAAAGGTGGCACACACCTTTGGGCAGAAAGTTGGCTGTGGAAAAGGTGGCAACACCCAGCAGTCCAGAAAGTGGCATCATCAATTGATATTTCTAGGATCCAGTCCCGAAGCTATCTTCCTTGGTACGCTGTGTCCTGGGTCTCTCTGCAGAGCGTCTAACTGTCCTCTAGTAGATGCTATGTTCCTATCTAACACAACGTTCGATTTGATGGCTACCTCCCTGGGTACGCCTCTTCAACAACTAACGACGCGATCTTCATCGACAAACAATCGAGTGATGTGAGCTTTCATCCTAACCGGATGGGGAAGTGAGTATGGTTGCCCTCCTGTATGTATCAACAGAGCGTGAGACAGAGGGTGGGCTGAGTGTGACTGGAGTTTCTTCAATCAATTACCGAGAGGTGAGATTGAGGGACGTTACGACACTTGGAGTCAGGTATGTTCCCGTTTCCCTATGCACCCACGGGATGGGTCTTTACCGTCATCACAGGACATGTCACCCTATTCTGTACACTGCACTGTAAGGCTCCCTTGCCTTCCTCCTTGCACTTATGCCAAACGGGTTGAACGCACTAATGCACCATCAACTGTGCACCCTGGCATACTCTCTCTGCACCATTCTCCTATCAATTTCTAAACTGGGTATGAGATATGGGTTTCAATCCTTATTCCTCGAGTGATATTAGTCATGGGGCGAGTGACAGTTCTTTCATTCCATTTGAGTGATTGTAAGTTGAGTGCAACATTCCTTATCATCGACAAATTTCCTGCGATTCCTTCAACCAGCTACCTCCCTAGGAACTGCTGCGTGGTCCCTGCCATGAAGGACGTGTGCCGAGAAGATGCCTTGGTACCTCCAGCCGACAACGACACAGGACGTGTCATTGACAATCAACCTTGATTCCCGACAGCATGGGCCAAGTTTTTCTAACCCTACACCTTCTGTTTCTCAGTGGCATTTATGTTTTAAGTGTGGGGACGTTAGTGGATGGACTGTTATATGGTTCTAGGTCCCTGTTGCTCGGTTAACCCTATCCATTAAGGTCTTAAGTGTGGGGACACGTCCCCGCGCGTCTACATTGCATACCCCTCTGCATATGCCTCAACTTGCTAATGCCTCTATACCATGCCTTGCTTTTACCCTAATGGGGATCCCTTCCCAACCACTCGTTCATTTTCCACCCACCCTTGGGGTTGTTCCCTTGTAGTTCTCCTTAATTCCCTAATTTTGCGGTCCTGTCAGGTGAACGCACCCCACATTCACCGAAGTTCAAATCCAACCTTATAGCCATGTTCTTCCCTCTGAACTAACCATTTCTCCTTTTTACCTACCCCTGTTCTGGTGCACGGTTTTCGAGTTATTACTTTTTGAAGCATTTTGCGTAAATTAGCCGGTTTTCCATATGAACGTGCTTTGCTTGCTTCGGAACCGTGATCTGACATCATAGCCCTGAAAATAAATTTCCCCCTGACATTTTTTCTTTTTACTTCGAGTCATTCCGATACACGGTTTGTCCAATATTAATTTTTCGGTTTTTAAAGACTTTTTCATGCGTCTTTTTGACATTTTTCAATGTGAACTTGCCCTATTTGCATCGGAATTCCAATTTGATTTGACAGCCGTGTCCGCTCTGCCTTCCCCTACCTTTTTCCTTTTTCCTCCACCCCCTTTCGCCTTCTGGATTTTTAATTATTAATTTTTAAATGTGTTTTCAAGTGTATTTTTGGTGTTTTTTGCATGTGAACCCCTCCTACTTCCACCGGAACTGCGTTTTAACATGACAACCCTGTGCCATCCCTTCCTGCGGACATTTTTCCTTCTTACTGCATGTCATTCCGGTGAACAGTTCGTCCAATATTAATTTCTGATCCCATTTTCGAGTCTGTTTTTTGGGTTTTTCCCATGTGAACGCATCTTAGTCGGACCTATGTTTTGATGTAATAGGATTGTCGAGCATGTCTTTTTGCACATTTTTCCTTTTTCCTGCACCTCGTTCTGATGCACGGATCTTTTGATATTAATTTTTAATTGCGTTTTTAGACACGTTTTTGCGTTTTTGCACGTGACTGCCCTTTACCCCCCCGGAACCTCCGTTGCACATTTTTCATGTCTTCCCCCTGTCGTCCTGCCCACTTTTTGTTTTTACGCCATTTCGTTTTGACGATCGAATTGGAAGTTATTAATTTTTCTTTATTTTTATGTGTTTTCACGTGCCCGTCTCGCGCGTGAACGCGCCCGTTTTCGATTTTTCGCATCTTAACGCGCTCCGGTCGCGTCCGGTGCCTCGTCCCAGCATCCGGGCACCCTTTCAATCCCGTCACGGTAAATTTTTTTACCCCGCCCCGTGCACGCACGCGGGACGGGGGTACACCTCCTTTTTGGGCCCCTACTCTAGCCTCCCTAACCTAACCTTTCCACCCCCTCCCCCTACCCTTCCCCGGGCACCCCCAACCCCTACCCCTCCCTACCCACCCTACCCCGCCCATAACCCTACCCCTATCCCGCCCATTCCCATTACCCCCAGCCTATCCCGCCCACCACCCCACCCCCACACCCCCACCTTTCCCTATCCCCCCTCCCCTCTCCCGACCCCTCCCCGCCCTAACCGCCTCCCTCCCTACCTCTCCCCTCCTCTGCGTACTCCTTCCTCCCCTCCCTCCATCTCCTGCTCTCCTCCATTCCTTCCTCCTCCCATGCTCCTCCTCTACTCCCCTCCTCTCCTTCCCTTCCTTCCCCTCCCTCTCCTTCCTCCTCGCTGCAATCCTCCTGCTCCTCGACGTCCTCCCCGCCTCTGCAACGCCTGGCTGTCTACCTTCCCCTGCTCACCCCTCCCTGCTCCTGCTGCCCCTCCCTGCTCCTACTGCCCGACAGCGCCCGCTCCCCCACCCGCCTGTGGCCCTCCCCTGTCCCGGCCTCCTCTTCTGCAGCCGCCTTCGCGCCCCTCTGGCCCGTCCCCTCTCCCGAGGGCCGCCTGCCCGACGCGTGCCCTGGACGCCCCCTGACAACGGCCGCCCTCGTGGCCCGCGCCCTCTGCGCCAAGTGCCCTCCTCCCGTTTGTGCCGCCTCGCCGACGTCCTACGCCCTCACCGGTTGCGGCGCCCCTACAGTCGCTGTGGACGCGGTGCGCACTCCTCCTGCGCCCGCACCACGTTCCCCCACCCACCCTCTACCCGTCAACAGTGCCCGCTCCACCCGCCCTCTGCCACGTGCAGCCCAACCCCCACTAACCCCCCTTTTCCCCCCTTCCCACCATCCAACCACACTACCCCCCCCTCTGCCTTCGCGCCCCTCTGGCCCGTCCCCTCTCTAGAGGGCCATCTGCCCGACGCGTGCCCTGGACACCCCCCCTAACGACGACCGCCCTCGTGGCCCGTGCCCTCTGCGCCAAGTGCCCTCCTCCCCGTTGTGCCGCCTCGCCGACGTCCTGCGCCCCCACCGGTTGCGGCGCCCCTACAACCGCTGTGGACGCGGTGCGCACTCCTCCTGGGCCCGTGCCACGGGCCCGCCACGTTCCCCCACCCGCCCTCTGCCCGCCGACAGTGCCCGCTCCACCCGCCCTCTGCCACGTGCAGCCCAACCCCCACTAACCCCCCTTTTCCCCCCTTCCCACCATCCAACCACACCACCCCCCCACCCCCAACCAAGCCCCCCTTCCTCCAACCCCCACACCCCTACCCCCAACCAAGCCCCCCTTCCTCCAACCCCCCCACCCCCACCCCCAACCAAGTCCCCCCTTCCCCCCCTTTTACCGCCCAAACACCCAAAACCAACCCACCCCCACCTAAACCCCCCTTCCCCCCCCAGCAAACCAACACCAAACCCCCCCCCCCCCCCCCTCTTCCCACCATTACCTAAACCTACCTTCCCCCCCCACTAACACACCCCCCCACACAAGCCCCCTTTCCCACCACAAACAAGCCACCCTGCTGTCAGCCCCCAGTCACACCACTAAAACACACACCCCAACCTAACCCCCACCTAAGCCTCCCTTCCCACTAAACCCACCCTACCCTGCTGTCAGCCCCCTGTTCCCCCGCCGCAGCTTACCCCACCCCTTCCATAAACCCCCGTCTCACCCGCAGCCACCCTCGCGACGCCGCCAAACGCGCGAGTGGGTGATTGAGATAGATTGTTCGTGATTGATCGTGCGTGGGTGCGGGAGTTTGTTCGTCCGTTACTGCCACGCAGCTTATTTCTGGGTATTTTCCCAGATTTTTTTAATTCACACACCCGTAACCTTTAAAAAAAACAAAAAACAAAACTATTGATTATTTTTTTTAACAACAAAAAAACCCAAACATTAAACAACCCTTAAACTTCTGAAACAATTCCCAAAAAAAAAAATCTAGCCAAATTCCTACTATTTCTGCAACACGTTGCCTTTTTTTTTAAACCCTGTAAATTTCAAGAAAGAAAAAAAATTCGAACCATTTTAAAATTCACAATTCTTTTAAACATACTCAAAAAAATGTAAAAAATTTCATTAAAAATACTAAAAAATTCCAAATTAATTTTCAAAAAATTCCTAACACTTCCATTAACATTTTTACTTATTTTTGGACATATTTTCTAAGCTGAAAACCTACTTCATGTGATACCTAAATTCATCAAAACCAAAAAACAAAAAAACAAAAACAAAAACAAAAAAAAAAACACACACACAAACAACAATATAATACACAATCCTTTTTCCTCCACATACCCACTAACCCTCCAGCGAAACAATCCAGATTTTTTTTTTTTGGATTGAGGAGAGCGCATTCTTTGCATTTCCATACATCCACTACCAGGTATTTTCCCTTTTATTTTTTATTTTTTTTCGTTACCCCAACACTCACGGTTAATTATTAAAAATGAACCCTAAACACCACCATGGCACGCGCATTTGCACTAAACACACCATCTTTTTAAAAAAATAAAAATGAACCAGCCATTCACTTAGCACGAGCTAAGTGCGCTAAAGAGGCACTTTAATATTTTTAATTAAAATAAACCCGCCGTCACAAGAGCATGCGCTGGCAAAAAAGCACTCCACATCACCTTAATTTGTAATCAATGAACTTGTATTTAGAGACCCAGTCTGGGTATCGAAGTCCGGGATTCGAATTAATGCACCGCTTTAACCTAATAATTGGTAATTAAATTTTTAAGAAGGAACCGCCGTTTTCTTGATAAGGTTTATCACTTAATAAAGCTTCACCCATTTCTTAATAATTTATTAAAATGAACCTTTCATTAAATTAATTCCCCCTCACTGCACTTAATTTTCCCTTTTTAATGAACCCGGTTTCGTGGGCTGGGTATGCGCAGTCTTCGGAATTCTTTCCATGGTCAAACACCGGTTTATCAAAGTTATGGTCTTGATGTGTGTAGGTTGTTGTGATGTTTTGGTTCAGTGTCTTTGTTACGGTTAAGGGTACGGTGTATAGTTTTTTTTCTTTATTGCCTGATACGGGGTTTTAGGTGTTTGCATGTTGCATAGAATGAAGCTTTCAGTCGCATATGTCTCGAGGTCATGTCAAATTTTTTCTAGGTTGTGGTTTGCTTGGGGATAGTTGGTCGAGTCACGTTTTATCGTTTTGGTTGATATCTTATCCTTGGTTTTTTGTCTGTTGCTTTGCAGGCATTGCTTTGCAGGCATTCTCCTTGATTGTCTGTGTTTGTGGTGTGTGTGTAACCATCTGAATGGCGCCTTCTCATGCTCCTCCCCCTATCCAGTATGTCCCACTAGTCAATAGGGATTACTCTTCCCTACTCACTTTTGAGCCTCTCACGAAGGCGGGACTCGCTGCTTTTGTGGCTACCTCCTTTCCATTGCTTCCAGAGGATCCATCGATGTGTGATGAGTTTCTAGCCTCCTACAACAAGAAGTCGGGACTGGTCCAGGGTAATTCTATGACTTTGACACCTCGAGGCCTAGGGAAGGCTCTTTCTCTTCCCTCCAAAGGTGAACCCTTTATTACCACTCGCCAGCTTTTCTCGAATGAAGAGATTTTGAAGCTGTTACAAAAGCAGACAAGGGAAATGCTGGATGTTAAGAATGTGATAAACTCTTCAGGAGTTTCCTTTTCCATGATCACTAATCCTGTGTGGAAGATGGTCTGTCAGTTTCTCCAAGACAGGTTTATGCCTGCCAAAATGCCATCCCAGTACTTGTCCAAAGAGCTTTTCACAGCTTCAAGGATGGTGTTGAAAGAGTCGCTATTGATTGGAGCACTTACCTACTCACTAAAATGAATCAACATTTCGTGAAAGTCACCAGGGGCAATGTTACCAATGTTACCTATGGATCGTATTTGTCTACCTTCTTGACCTACTCAGGTTTACAGAAGAGTGTGCCTCCACCTCCTCTATCAGATCCAGTACCTCCTCCTCCACCTTCAGATGAGTCAGAACCCATTGATATAGAGGATGATGATTCTCCGCCTCCCCTGGTCATACAGCGCAAACGCTTGAAGCCGATAGCGGATAAAGCTCCTTCAGTTCTTCCTTCAGTGCCCATTCCTGCTACCTCTGGCAGTGATCTCCCTGGGTATCTCACATGTAATAACCTGTTCAGAGCACATCGAGAAGGTTTGTTGGATATATCAGTCCCCTCACTGAACAGTCTAGTCTCGAGAGATGCAATTCCTTTCTTCTGTAAAGACATTCAGAGTTCCATTGAATTGTCAGTGACCGCCTGTGTTCAACAGCTGTACGCTTCCTTTTATGAAGAGCTGATGCAGTCTAAGGACCAGTTGCATAAGGCATTATCCGAGTTAGCTTCTGCTAAGGATACCCTAGCAGATTTGTTTAAGCAGATGGAGCAACAAACCCAACTGGTTACAACCCAACGAGATGAGATATCTTCTTTGAAGATTCAGTTAACCGAGGCTCAATCAAAGGTTACTAGCCTTTCAGAGGAGAAGGAGAGGATGTCCAAAGAAGCGCAGGAGTTCCAAACTCTTTTAGATGTCAAACTTTCAGCCTTACTGACTGCTAATGACACAATAGAATCACAAGCTTCCCAAATCCAGCAGTTGCAAGATCAACTGGCAAAGTCACGGTCTGTTCCTCCAAGCCCTCATGTTCCCTTGGTCCCTTCTCTCTCACAGCAGGACTTGGCTGCTCTTCAGAGATAGGCTACCTTGTGTCCTCTCTTCCAAGATAAAGTGGAAAGATTGCAATCCAAGATGGACTTGCTATGGTCTACATTTGAGCAATTTCAAGAATATGTTTCTCCAGACCATTCTTTCTTTGTCCACTACCAATTACAGAAGTTGACCTTCTACATGAAGCTTTCCACGATGGATCTTCCTATTCCAGAGGATGGCTGGAGTGGGGCTTGGTCTACTGAGTTGCTGACAGAGGTGGTAAGGATGGTGTTTGAAGATTTTGTCATGACAGATACCATGTTGATGTCATACATGTATCTACGAGGAGACTTGTTAATTCCAGATGAGGTGGATATGGCATGTGTTTGTGTTTTGGGTTAATTTATGTAAAAAGATCGTGGTGATTGCCTGTTGGATTGGATTTCGTGCGAGCTACATTTTTGAAGAATTGTGGTGATGGGGTCGTGGTTGGAGAGTTGAAGATGATGCAGAAGAAGAAGAAGAAACCTCTTATATCCTTTACAAGTTTGTTGTGATTTCTAGTTTGATAAGAAGTGTTAATGTATAAAGGGTTTTCCTTTCGTTGTATTTTTATATCAGATACAGGTGATAAGTTGGGGTCGTGGTTGGATGGACTGTTTTAAAGAGATATTGAATATCAAAGTTGAGCTTTTGAATGAACTTGTATTCCCTTTTTCTTGGGTCGTGAGGACGCTTCCTTATTAAGTGTGGGGATATGTTAAGTATTGAAATGACTTGTTTTTTGGATGATTTTTGTTGTTATTGAGAGCTGAATGGTTGATTTTATGAGATGATTGATTGGTTTGGAAGTGGTTTGAGAGTGTTTTGGATGATATTGATTGTGATTTGGAAGTTCATGATGTTTATTAGTAGAGATATGAGGTTCTGAGAGGTTCTGATTGGTTTTGTATACCTTCTATATAGCTTCTATTTTGTTCTATTTTCTCTCTGTAAGGAGGGATGGATTGATGATTGATGAAGATTGAGATATTGTGAAAGCTTATTGAATAGTTTTTGAGAGTTTGGAATGGTTTAAGTATGAGTTATGAGGTTTTGATGACCTTCTGTAACCTTCTGTAGGTCTTCTGTAGAGCTTCTGTCTCTGTTATGTTCTGTAATGTAGCTATTCTGGTACTGTACTGTGACTGTTCTGTATGCTTCTGTATGTATTCTGATGGATGAGAGTGTAGCTTGCAAAAGTTTTCTAGCCTTGGAAAGAGGTGAATACAAGTGCAAAAGAGCTAAAAAAAGTGAAAGAAGTAGCTGCTGAAGACTCAAGTGAAGACTGGAGTGAAGTGATAGTAGTGAGCTATGAAAGGACACTGTAGTGGCTCTGGTGACTCTTGATATCAAACATACCTCTTGGAAGGGGTATCCACGACCTAAGAAGGATTATTGAGAGTGATTATGAGAGATTTGTAGTGAGGATATGATGTATTATTGATGGAGAGAGAGAGAGAGAGTCAGAGATAGCCAATTCTACTAAAATAGAGTGATTGTATATGAGAGATTTTGAGAGAAGACTATGAAGATATTGAAGATGAATACTATGTGATGTATTTCCATTCAAAGATGGTGTATTACTTTGCTTTCTTTGTTCTATTGATGGATTTTGTGAAGATATTGAAGAATATGGTTGATTCTATCAAATCCGTGGGAGATCTACATGATGCTGCATGAAGATTTGTTGTGCCTGGTGTTCTTTTCTTCATTATAATCATATGAAACCTAATAAACAAGCTTGTTGATGTTACAAGATAGATTTTATTGCAAGAGAATTCCCTTTTCCTTGGTGTTCCTCTTGGGGCTCTACCCACGTATGTGCGCAGGTTAAAGAAGGCACTCTATGGGCTCAAGCAAGCACCTAGAGCATGGTCTGACAAGATCAGAGAGTATCTTGTCAATATTGGCTTTTATGTTTCTAATGCTGATCACTCACTTTATGTGAGAAAGGGAGATGCAGGTTTGGTCATCATAGTCATCTATGTGGATGACTTGATTATTACAGGTGATAGTGATAGTGGGATTGCTGAAGTCAAGGATTTTTTGAAGAAGAAGTTTGAAATGAAGGATTTAGGTGAGCTAAGGTACTTCCTTGGCATTGAGGTGATAAGATGTGATGATGGTGTATGGCTATCCCAAAGACAGTATGGCTTGGATATGTTGTCCAAGTATGGTATGACTACATGCAAACCACTTTCAATCCTGTTGGAGCAGAATGTAAAGTTGAGTGCTGATGTTGGGGATGAGATAGAAGACCCTACTATGTTCAGGAGGATAGTGGGGAGTTTGATCTACATGACCATTACAAGGCCAGACTTGAGCTACGATGTTGGTCTTGTGAGTCAGTTTATGCAAGTACCTAGAAAGCCACATTTGGATGCAATCAGACGCATATTGAGATATGTGAAGTCCACATTACATTATGGACTTTTCTATGAGGCAGGTACAGAGGTACAGGTGTTTGGATACACAAATGCAGATTGGGCTGGTAGTATGTCTGATAGAAGATCTACTAGTGGATACATGTTCTCTCTTGGTAGTGCAGCAGTTGCATGGAGCAGCAAAAAGCAATCTACAGTTGCTTTGTCGAGTACAGAGGCTGAGTTTAGAGGTACTGCTGTTGTAGCATGTGAGGTAGTATGGCTACAAAAGTTAATGGCTGATTTGGATGTGCAGGTGGAAGGTCCAGTTGTCATTTATTGTGACAACATGAGTAGTATACAGTTGGCTAGGAACCCTGTGTTCCATGCCAGGACAAAACATATTGAGATACACTACCACTTTGTGAGAGAGAAGGTACTAGCTGGTGAGATTGACTTGGTGTATGTCAGCACATAGGATCAGATAGCTGACATCTTCACGAAGGCATTGGATACAAAGAAGCTTCAAAAGTTTTGAAGCTTACTTGGAGTTGCAGAGATGCAGTTGAGCTTGAGGGGGAGTGTTGAGATGACAAGCTCAACACATGTGGACATTGATGATGGACCGCCTAGTTAGATGGGTCCACACGTCTACACTTAGCACTTCAGTGGTCATTATGACTCTCACATGGCCAGTGACTCATTACTTATTATATTCAGGTTGTTACACTTATTTACAGCTGGCATAGTTATAGCGTGAGTCGACTAATGTAGTTGGTTATGCATTGTTTGACTTAGTAGGCCACTTTCCTTTTATGTTGTATATTATCTATACTTTGTGTCAATTGTAAAGAGTGTGGAAGAAGAAGAAGAAACCAGCAAGAAAATGTTTTGGCCTCCATCTCTCTTCTTGTCTCTTGAGTGAGCTTCTCCTTGTGTATTTTGTGTGTGTTCGGCGCAGCATCTTGAGCAAGTCCCCCCACCACACGATTCTTGACATGTATGTATAATTTGCATGTGTGTGCGTGCGCACGCGCGTGCACACACACATGCATGCACGCACGCACACACACACACACACACGCACATATATACACACACACTTGAAAAAATGGGTGATTTTGATTTCAAAAATATGTTCAGAAGACCCAAAAATATTTAAATCGATTGTAAACATTATCTATTTTATAAATATATACATACACACTTGAAAAAATTGGTGCTTTTGATTTCAAAAATATGGTTAGAAGACCCAAAAATCTTTAAGTCGATTGTAAACATGATCTATTTTAGCACTAGGTGAAATTTTATGGATGTACTTTTTGAGCCTAGAATGGTGCATTAGAGTAGACAACACTAGAGCTTGAAAAATGCAAAGGAAAAATCACACTTTTCAAGCTTATGGTGATACCTACTTGGCTATTTAGCAACAAAATGCAATTGTTGGCATGTGGTATTAGAAAAAAAAAATGTATATTTGAATAAGAAAGGGAAACCTTTGATGTGTATGTGTATTAAGGATATGTCTACTTTAAAACTTGGATGCATAAAAAAGTATATAATAATGTAAATTTTGGTGATTTTGATCTCAGAATTAAGCGTAGAAGGTCCTAAACCTTATAAATGAATATAAATACAACCTCTTTTAGCTCTACATAAAAGTATAATCTCTTGGACCTTTTTAAAAAGTTCTAAACATGATCTATTTTAGCTCTAGATAAAGTTTCAAGGATGTATTTTTTAGGCCCTTAGGAAAGGTCTTTTTTGGACCTTTTGAGCTCAATTTTGTAGTTGAAATCACCAAATTTTGCACTTTTATGTATTTTTTAATACATGTCCAATTGTTAAAATATTATTGGGATACTATTAAATTCAAGTTATTTTTTCTACTAGTAACATTTGGTCTTTCTGCAAATCAATCCATGAAAAAATAATCATGTAAGGCCCAAGAATCCTCACATGGATAAGTAGGCAATAAATACACATGTGCTACTAACACATTGACGTTGGCAACATGGGTTTAGGATTAGGATTTTGAAGTTTAAACACCATGTGGACTATATATATATATATATATATATATATAGAGAGAGAGAGAGAGAGATCTCTAAGTAGTGTGCATGTGTTCACTTTGAGGAAGAGAGGTGATGGCCACATCAAGGTGTGGAGAATCATTGGACTTAATGTGACCCTAGAAATAGACACAAGTAACATAGAAGGAGACCAACCCAAAGATGAAAAGGAAAATCCAAGAGAGAAATAAATGAGGTGCCTGATGTAAAGGGACATGGTGTTGAAAAGGCAAGGGAGTGGTCAAAATACATACTACTCCATAAGGCCAAGGAAGGGTAGGCCAAAGGAAAAATGAGCACGCACTTAAGGGAGGACTATGAGGAAAACATAGCCAAAGCCTTATGGACTCAGCCTTGAGATAGGTCTAGGAAATGTGAGCTTCAAATGTGAAACATGACATATCTTTCACAAGGAGAAGAGGAGTTGGGGCCCAAAGAGAAGGTCATTTGAAAAGCAAGAAGGTCCCATGAGGGAAATCCAATCTTTTTTAAAAAAAATCACATATCATTAAGGAGGGGATCAAAGAAGATATCTCATCCAAAATTTGAGTAAAACCTCACCTAAAGTCTTTGATGATCCAAAAAGCTTCCGAAAGAAGTCCTCTCAATTTTGTCTTGGTAAAATTGTATACCATACAAAAGTCTTTAAAAAATCTGAATGTATTAAGTGATGAAGAGTCAAACCAACATATGGCCATGCATAATTAGTGAAAGGTGGGTTAAAAATGGTTAAGCCTCTTGGTCTCTCTTCTGGATTTTTGAACTCTTTATTTTCCTCTTTATATCTGGCAAGACCATAACCAATCTTTGGGTCATTAATTTGACTTATTAGCTGCCATGTTGTGTAACCAAGTCTATCCCTTTGTCTTTTTCTTTACTCTAGGTATATTATTAGAATAATGGGATCAATTAATCATCTAATGCACTTAGAGTCCTTGTTGATTTTTGGGATGAATTGACTTATTTTTTGGGATGATTTTTGTTGTTTTTGTGAGTTGAAGGTTGATTTTGAGAGTTTATTGATTGATTTTAGTTGTATTGGAAGTGTTTTGGAATGTAAAGGGATGGGTTAAGTATGTTTTAGAAGCTCATGATGGTTTTTAGTTGAGATATAATATGTTATTAGGTTCTATGATGTGTTTGTTTGGTTTTGATAGGGTTTGTTTTATGTCTTGTTTTAATCTGGATTCTTTCTGTTTGTGAGGTTAGGATTGTGAATAAGCCTTTTAAGGAATGATTGATAGAATTTTGAATGGTTTGAAGTGGTTTTAGTTTGGGCTATATGGTTTTGATGTCTTCTGTTGACCCTATGTAATGTTTTGATGTCTTCTGTTGACCCTATGTAATGTTTTATAGATCCTCTATCTCTATTCTGTAAGCCTCAGTTTGCTTCTATATCTATTCTATTTTGATGGATGAACGTTTAGCATGGTGAATGTTTTGCAATATGAAAAGAGGAAGCATATAAGCTTGAAATAGCTCGAAGAAGTAGATGAAGAAGACTTGAAGTGAAGACTATAATGACACTTACAGTAGTGAGCTCTCAAGGACACTATAGTAGCATTGGTGACTCTTCATATCAGACATACCCCTTAGGAGGGGTATCCATGACCAAGAGAGTATTATTGAAGATTATTCATTATTATTCCAATGTACTATTGAGAGAGGGTATATGTGAGAGAGATAGAGTATGGAGAGCCAATTTTATATGAAGAAACATTGCATCTACATGAGAGAGACTATGAAGACTATGAAGATGATGAAAAATGAATACTATGTTACGAATTCTTTTCTTTTGTTTCATGTGGTTCTTTGACGATTTCTATGAAGAATATGAAGAATGTGTTGAAGATTTGTGGTGATAAATCAGTGGGAGATTCTTTCTATGATGTTGCGTGAAGATTTGTTATGCCTAGTGTTCTTTTTTCTATTGTGGTTACATAATGGATAAAAACATGCTTGTTGATGTGACAATATAGATTTTATTGTAGTAGATTCCCCATTTTTTGTTGGTGTTCCTCTTGGGGCTCCATATTTTCAGTGCACAGAGCTGGAAAATACTGCCATCAACAAGCACCAATAGATGCTAAAAATTGAAGAAGTGGCATTGTTGAAGAGGAAGAAAAGCAATGGAAGATTATAGAATTCCTGCTATTGTTGAAGAATTGGAGATCTTCATTCCCAAAGCCACTTTCTACAAGAAGTGCATCCCTCAATGGAGGAAGCATGCCACTATCCTAATGAGAGCTCTATGTGCCATAGACTAATCCCACTATCTTTTGAAGCTATAGAAAGTTGTATCATTATAGCCAATTGTTCCCCACAAAACTGAAGAGCAAAGGAGAAACAAAGAGAATGCCCATTCATGGGAGATATGACCTTCATTGAAGAATTTCTAAACATCATCAAGTGGGAGATAGCAAAGAAGCTTCAAGAGTCATGGCCAGTTGAAGTTCACAAGAAGAATAAGAAGGAAAAGAGTTGGAATTTGTTTGTGGATGCTCAACATCAAGATACATAGGATGCTTATCAATGCATGTTGATCCCTAATTTTTCCCCATGCTCTGCACAACTCAATAGTATCATCATTAGGCTTATCATAACAACATCAAGCACCAATTCCATTGATTTTTTGAGATTATTTCCTTTAGGATCTCTTAGATTTTTTTATTTTTTAACTTGCTACATATTGGGACAATCCCTTGCAATGCCACCCTCTTGTTCACAAATAAAACATTTATTTGTAGTCATCAATTCCCTACATTGCACCAATATTTTTTAGCCCTTTGTTTGTTGTTTTGGCCTCTTTTCAAGCTGATTTTTAGATCTTCCTCTTTTCTCAACCTTAAAATTTTTTTAATTCAACTTCTATCCACTCTCTAGAAAGCCCAAATCCTTCCCTTGCATTGCATTGAATTGTACCCATGTTAATGGTGCACTGATGCACTTATAACCTTCTGTTTGTTTGATTGGCAATCCATTGGAAGTTAGTAGATAGAGTGCTCTTCACAACCTATGCTATTGAAATCCTTTGAAGTTGGTATTATCAGGACAATGGAACTATGGCAATCCTTAGAAGAATGAGTTTTGATACCTTCGGAATTGAATATCTTTCCCTATGTAGTAGAATGAAAGCCCCATTTAGAGACATTGAAAAAAACGAAGTAGAAGAAATATTGGCAAGAGAATCCTCTAGAGGCTTCCCCTCTCATGATGCTGTTCTGTTGAGTAGAGACAAGCTAGGCAGAGTTAACTCCCTAATGAATGAAGATATCAAGAGGCAAGCACTAGAATGAATCTAGAGGTATGTGAGAAGAGAGAAAGGAAAAATAAAAGCTGAGAGCAAGCTTGCATGCAACACGGAAGCCTCCTTTGACACCCTTGTAGCACTCTTTAAAGGAGTCCCAGTGGTGAATGAAGGTCCCCTTCCTAGCCAGATCCATCTTGGAAATATTGATGGCAGGCCAATGAATATAGTTTTGTTGTCAATCTTTAAGGGAGAGTACAATGAAGACCATGATCTTCATGTGGCCAAATTCATGGTAGCATGTGTAGCCAACAATGCTAGAACCCTCAAGCTATCAATGACTTAAGAAAGAGGAGTCTTATCTCCTCCCATGCCACGAATGGTATACCCACCAAATGCAATCCTAGGGACTGTTTCCTACCCCTACTCTCAAATACAAATAGTGCCACAATACAATGCACTGAATCCATAGTGGTTGTGACCACAATACCTCAAATGATGGTTCAACCACAATAATAATGGCCTCAAATAGTTTCCCCAATGGCAACTCAATAACAACTGTGGAACTCTATCATGACTGGAACCAACAACCACTAGTCTCAATAGGAGCTCCAAATTAGAATCAAAATAGAGGACCCTCTAGATCAACTCAGCCAGTCTATGCAATAATTAAAGAGACTTCGCAAAACCCTACTATGAGCAACTCGAGGAGAAATTTTGAAAGACTATTTTTCCAATTTAGTTGCAAGCATCAAGAAAGAGATGATGGACATGATTATGGAACAACTACAGACACTAAAGGTGAATACTACCAATATATCTAGTCCTACAGAAGGTGAAAGAGATGTGATGTGATCTGATATATAGTGTGGAAAGTGCCATCAAGTGGGACATTTAGCCATTGAACGTACCCAAGAATCAACTATCCCTAGAGCCTTCTATTCGTACTGTTTAAGGAAGGACCATACAGAGGATATCTACTCTCTGAAGGAGATGCATGAAAGAAGGAAGAAATATGAGAAAGTAAGATTAAACTTGTTGAAATCCAAGATGACTAGCCAATATATCAAACCAAAGCCTAAAGTATCCTAATTTTGATCAAGGAGGTTTCCCTCTTAAATTTATAGAGGACGACAGTATCTCTGGAGACTTGGTCAAAGACCTAGACACATTCAAACCTAACCTAACATTTTTATATTTGTTAATGTTGTCCCCTAGTTGTTGAAAGAATTTTAAAAGCATATTGACAAGAAGACATGGCCTAACGATTGCCCCCATAGCTACCACTGAGTCCAATAAAGCCCCAGGCTCTATGAAAGAAATAGATGTGGTTAACGCCTTTCTAGATCCTAGTATCCCAGAGATTGACATTTGGATTGAGGGACATTTTATTGCCGATGCATTGATTGATGACAACTCATCAGTGAACATAATGATGGATGTGACAATGAAAAATTTAGGCATGCAAGGAATGCAACCTACACAATGGCTTATTAAACTATCATACCAAAGTAGAATTAAGCATTTGGGCATTCCCCCATATGTGAAGACAACTCTCGCAAGATGAGATTATTGGGCTTGACCTATTTGGTGGTAAAAGAAAATTCCTACGGGACCTCATATCCTTTGCTATTGGAAAAACCATGGCTTTTTGAAGCAAGAGCACGAATGGTTTGGTTCAAGGGAATCTTGACCCTAGGCAAAGGGCCCAACAAGCTGGTAATAAAGTTGTATAGCTTAGAAAAAGGCAATGGATCCACCTTCATCGAAGTTTTAATAGACTCCTCCAACAAAGTTACATATGGTACATGAGTAGACTAAGAAGTTGTCAAATAGATATTTCCCAAGAAGTAGAGGGATAATCCTTGACAAATGGGTAATGTAAGCCATCTTCCAAAAGAAGCAAAGTCCTTGTCAATGGGATGAATATCTACTTCTTGAACCAAGAACAACTTCTAATAGTGAGATAGAGGTATGGATGCACTGTTCTCCCTATTATATGGCCACAATAGAGACAGAGGTAGACACGGTAGCAAAGACAACAATAGTGCTAGAGACAAAAGCAAAAGCAAAAGATATAATAGAGAGTCTATTTTTCTCCTATAGAGCACCTATAGAAGCAGACATAGAGAGTTTATTTTTCTCCTATAGAGCACCTATAGAATTAGAGATAGACTCTGAAGAAGAAGACAATAAAAGTCAAGATGTAGATTACAAAAGTGATATGGAAGAATCTATTTAGCTTCAAGAGGATACTAATGAGGAGGAACTCCCAAAAGCGTTTGAAGCTAAAGCTCCTTTACTATTGGATAGAATGACTCTAGTACCGTTTGGATTGGTAAATGAATCACATCATATGCAAAACCTTCATAAGGAATGGATTAAGCAAAATAAGCCTTCCTTTAGCACCAATAGCTCTTGTCAACCTAATTTACCCTTCTTAAGAAAGGATGATGATGATGCATCTTACCAACAAACACTAGTCCTACAGCCCAAGCAAAATTCAGATGGTTCTTCTTGTTATATGACGTTCTTGGAGACATCCTCAAAAGAAGATTCATTTAGTCAAGAGATGATCCCTTCCTCATCGATACCTATCACCTAAAGAAGTACTTCTCTCCTTGGGGACCCTAACAATCATAGCTAACACTCACTCTCCCACTAAGATGTTGCTCACTCTTGCCTCTAATGCTATTAATTGTAGTCTTCATTCTAACATGCATTTAGAGACCCATGGAGTTAGGATTCGAAGTTTGGGTTCGTTTAATGCATCGTAAAACATAATAATTTTCTTTAAAGGATAAAATGAATCACTGTTTTCTTTTTAAGGTTTATCACCTAATAAAAATTCATCCATTGTTAATAATTGATAAAATCATCCTTTCATTAATTCTAAATCCATCTTCACTACACATCTCTCATCTAATTAATGAATGCGATGTGTGGGATAGAGGAAGACATAGTTGATTTGTCAGTCCAAGTTGACATGTTTCAGTTTGGTCCTAGTTCAGTTATGTTCAAAGTTTTGTAGCTTGTGATATTTCTTTAACTTTGATGGTCATGATGATGATGTAGTTTGGGATACAACATGTTTATTTCTTTTTATTTTGTTGCTTGATATACGAGGACCATGGTACCTAATTATTGCATTTCACAAAGCTATCGATCACATGCATGCGTAGGTCATGCCAAATTTTTTCTAGAATGTGGTTTGATTGGGATGGTCTTCTGTATTGTGGACAAATTGATCATTTGTCAAGATCTTAATCATTCCTTGTTTCCTTATTTTGCAAGCCTCTTTTGTGTATGTTTTTGGTGTGTGTTTTGTATTTTCTATCTGAATGGCACCCCGCACTCCTCCTCAAGTCCAATATGTTTCATTGGTTAGTTAAGATTATTCTTAGCTCAAACGACCTCAGACCTTTTACTAAGGCTGGCTCTCTCCTTGCCACTCATTCCTGATGATCCCACCCTCTATGATGAATTTTTAACCTCATACAACAATAAGCAGTCTAGCTCTGCTTGAGGTAATATTGTTCTGATAACACCTTGAGGATTGGGAAAGGCTTTGTCCCTTCCCTATCATGGGGAATCCTTTCTTGCAGTCCGGCAGCTCTTTCCAATGCTAATATTTTGAAGCTCTCGTAGGGACAAACCAAAGAATTACTGGATGCCAAATGGGTCATCACCACATCTGGGGTCTGTGTCACCATGATATCAGATCCTTTTTGGAAACAATTATGTTAGTTCCTTCAAGATAGGTTTATGCCTCCTAAGATTCTGTCCAATTATATGTCCAAGGAGCTCTTCACTGCTTCTAGAATGGTGCTCAAGGGCATAACCATTAAATAGAGTTTCTATCTCCTAGCTAAAATGGATCAACATTTCATTAGGGTGACTAGGGGTGATATAACTAATATCACATATGGCTCTTATTTATACATTTCTTGACATAATTTGCCCCTCCCAAAAAAATTCCACCACCTCCTGAAAACCCTCCAGTGGTTCCCCCTCTTTCTATTGAGGATTTTGAACTGATCCTTGAAGATCAAGACTCCCTTCCTCTTGTGGTTGCCTAGAGGAAGTGCTTAAAGTGAGTAGCTGAAACATTTCATGTTGTTGTTCCTCCAGTATTGATCCCTACTACATGTAGTATCCTTCCTCCATGCCTTACAACTCTAAATTTTTTTAGGGTAGACATATATGGTAGTTTGGACATACCTATTTTCTCTTCATCCCCTAGTTTTAAGAGATGCCATACCTTTCCTCTGTAAGGATATTCAAAGTTCTATAGAGATCTTAGTTACAGTTTGCGTTCAACTGTTGTATTCTGCTTTTCATGAGGAGATTCAACACTCTAAGGAGGAGTTACATAAGATTACCATTGAGCTTGCCTCATCTAAGGCAACTCTTTCCAATCTTTTCAAGCTGACGGAGTCACAAACTAAGTTGATAGAAGCCCAAAAAGTTGAAATTGCCTCTTTGCAAGCTTAGTAGTTGATTGAAACAAAAGCTCAAGTAGCTATTGACAATGAGGCTAAGGACCATCTTTTTTAGGAGACCCAAGATCTTAAAGCTTTAATTTCTATCCAAATAGTAAAGTCCTAGTGTACCATCAGTACCTTCTGTGTTTGTGGCTACTCTTCAACGTTCAACAACTTTATGTCCTTTGTTCCAAGCCAAAGTGGAAAGACTTTATTCTAGAATGGATCTTTTGTGGTCTTATTTTGAGTAGCTTATGGAATATATCCCACCCAACCATTTCTTTTTTGTGCACTATCAGCAACAAAAGCTAGATTTTTACATGAAGTTATCCACTATGGATTTGCATCCTCCAAAGGATGGATGGAGTGATGTTGGTCTTTATAACTTTTATCAAAAGTTGCAAGGATAGTTTTTGTGAATTCGGTCATTCCTGGCACCATGCTACTATCTTGTATGTACCTTAGAGGTAATCTTCTGATTCCTGATGATGAGGACATATCTTGGTATGTGGGGGATGTGATCTTACAAGCTGTTCTCTATGATAGACCATTTGAATGGTAGATGGATAAGATGTTTCAAGCCTATCCTTCTAAAGTGGATGCATGTCATCATGAGGTGTCTTGGCATTCCATGATTGAGTCTGTGGTACTGAATCAGAGGCAACTAAAAGCTCTTGCATGATTACAAACTACTAACCAATTGAGGGAGGATCTTTTAGCCCATATTTCTAATCAATCCTCTTTTGATACCTCTTTCTTTGAATCTTATACTCATCGCTCTGTTCTAGGTCCATCAATGTCTTCCCTTGCTTACTATCAAACAGATTTCCCATAAACTGGAATCTTATCTGTCCATACTTAAAACGACTCATATCATTTTCCCTCTTCTTTTCCAACCACAAGATGCTCCTCAAATTTCTATTTTTACTCATTGTCCATTTATTGACGATTGTGTTTTCTCTCCTACTCCTCCTTGTTCTACCCCATCTACCACACTCCTTTCCACTTTTTTAGCATATTTCCTGAACCCTTTCCTATCTGATTTAGTAAAATTACCCAAATCTCCTTCTTTGACCCTTTCTTCTTTTCATGATTTTGCTTATCCATCACTTCATCCCTTGGTACTTGTTCCACTTCCTCCATCTAGTTATTTTATTCCTAGCCCCCCTTTATTGGTTATAGTCACTCTGGTTTATAAAGACCTTAAGGTGGAGCCAGATTGATTCAATGATAGGCCTCAAATTGACTAGCTAGTAATTCTAAGGGATTGGCCTATCCAAGCTTATCAAAATTAGTTGCAATTTGCCTAGATTCATCATCGATTACTAATCCTTCAATTAGATTGCCTGCTCACTTTGCTTGGTACCTAGTGTATATGCATCGATACTCTTATAATGATTTTAAAAAAATCCCAAAGTTGTGCTTGAATGCTAATGTGGATATTGATCCCCATCAATTACCAATCTCATTGCATCATCACAATTTGTTAAAAGCAAATTAGAGTTTAAATTGAAGGGCCTTTTTTTGGAACCAAAATGATTATCCTGCCAAAGCCACTGCTTTTGAAAAGACTTTTGTCGCTTTAATTCCAAATTCAATTGAGAAGCTACATATCTTGTCCTTGTGGAGAGGATGTGTTGTTTGCATTTCTTTCAAAAACCTCCCACAATTTTTGTAGATGAATCTCTTTCTATGGATAGGTTCCAAAATCATTAGACCTTTAAAAGGGAACATCTTCATTGATGATTTGTTTTATGGTTATACTTGTTGGATTGAGTTTTAATGAAAGATGTCTTTTTCATTCTTCCTTGTTGGGGTATCATTCAGATTTGTCTATGTTATATGTGTGTGAGTGTGTGGATGTGTTTATTTGGATCTCTAGTTCAAGACAATAAAAAGATTTGACAATGCTGATTTATGAATTTGGCTAAAGTTTTGAAGACTTAAAGAGAACTAGAAGATTCTCTTGTATCCTTTACTAATTTGTTTGGTTCTATTTTGCAAACTAAGGATTGGTTATGCTTTAAGGTGTTTTCCTTTTGTCAATCTGTTTGATAAATCCAAGTTTTTTGGAGCTTGATGGCATTGAGGTTGGTTCGTGAATGCTGATTGCTTGATGTTGAAGTTGGAAGTGATGTGCTAATTTTTGGGCTTAGTATTCTTCCTTGTTTCAAGGTTGCAAGGATGCTCCCTGATTAAGTGTGGGGATATGTTGAGAATTGAATTAACTTGTTTTTTGGGTTGATTTTTGTTATTTTTGTGAGTTGAATAGTAGATTTTGAGGGTTTATTGATTGATTTTTCTTGTGTTGGAAGTGTTTTGGAATGTATTGGCATGGGTTAAGTATGTTTGGGAAGCTCATGTGATGGTTTTTAGTTGAGATATGATGTGTTTATTTGGTTTTGGTAGGGTTTGTTTTGCCTCTATTTTTTTATCTAGATTCTTTTTGTTTGTAAGGTTAGGATTGTGAATGAGTCTTTTGAGAAATGATTGAGAGAATGTTGAATGGTTTTGGATGGTTTGAAGTGGTTTTAGTTTGAGTGGTATGGTTTTTATGTCTTTTGTTGACCTCTGTCTTTGTTCTCTAAGCCTCTGTTTGCTTCTGTATCTGTTCTAATGGATGGATGTTTAGCTTGGAGAATGTTTTGTAGTCTTGAAAGAGAAATAATACAAGCTCAAAATAGCTCAAAGAAGTAGAAGTAGATGAAGAAGATTTGAAGCAAAGACTATAGTGGTAGTGACAATAGTAGTGAGCTCTCAAGGGACAATATAATGGCTTTGGTGACTCTTCATATCAGGCATATCTCTTGGGAGGGGTATCTACAACCAAGAGAGGATTATTAATTATTATTTTGATATACTATTGAGAGAGGGTATATGTGAGAGAGATAGAGTATGAGGGATAGCCAATTTTCTATGAAGAAACATTGTATCTATATGAGAGAGACTATGAAGATGATGAAAGATAAATACTATGTAATGAATTCCATTCAAAGTTGATCTTTTCTTTTGTGTCATTGTGTTTCTTTGACAGTTTTTGGTGATAAATTTGTGGGAGATTCTTTCTATGATGTTGCGGTGAAGATTTGTTATGCATGGTGTTCTTTTTCTTGTTGTGGTTACATAAAGGATAAAAACATGCTTGTTGGTGTGACAAGATAGATTTTTTTACAGTAGATTCCCCATTTTTCTTGGCGTTCCTCTTGGGACTCCAAGCCTTTGACACGAGCAAGTTTGATTTAATTGGTGCAATTTAAGTATTTGCACTCAATTTTGTGACCAAGTCTCCTCTATTTTAGAAATGGAGATTATAATTTCAAACTTCATTAAATAGGGTAGAGTTTGCCTAACATTGACACATTCAACTTCAAACTTCATTAAATATGGCTAGTGTCATAAATATTGTGATTACAAAGTGAGATTCCCACCGCTCGAGTCCCCTATCATACTCATAAGTATATGGTGTAACTAAAGTAAGATGCGAGCAAATAGCTTTGGAAAGTTATCCCCTTTGCTACATCATTGGTGCCAATGGTGAATATTACAATCATAGGATTTAGAATAGGTATCCATTGGATGGAGATACATCATTGGATTCATTTGATTTAGGTACATCATGATTTTGAGGTAGCTTGTTTGCATAATTTGCTTAGTTGTTATAGCACTCTCTCTCAAAATGATTGAAATGTTTATAAATTGTGCATTAATGTTTACCTTTGTTTCTATAGTTCTTTTCTTCATGGTTTAGTTAATCTACAATGATTGCATTTGAGCCTTGAGTTTGTTATAGTAATACATACATTGTCATGAGAAATAGTTGTAGTGCTTCCAATGGATTTAATTTTGCTCTCTCTCTTAAAGAACCAATGAAGCAACATATCAAATCCATCATGATGGCTTAAAGAAAGTCTTTAATGTAACTTGTACCTTGTCACTAATTCATATGAAGCACTCTCTTTTGCACACAACAGTGTTCCAAAATAGAGAAAAATCACATTACTCACTGTGGCATGAGTGTAGCAGTGAGGTCACATACACTTTGCACTTCCTACAATAGGAATGAAACTTGTTCAGACCATTCAAAGCTTGACTCATTGTATATATGTTTCTCTACATCATGTACATTCAAGCTCTATTTATGAATACCCTCATTTGTGAATTTTTCTTGAATAAAAACAAATAAGGTGTCACACATGAAAATGTAATTAAATATTGATAAAATTTGAGGACTACTTCTCCCAAGAGACTTGTAAAATACATAGATATCTATTGGATCTCATACTACTACTTCATGAATTGCAGTAGTCACATGAATTAAATAAATTCATGCCACTTGTTGAGCCTATGAATCCTTCTTTGGCTCATCATAATGGGGTTGGATTAATCTTTAGCCTAAAGCCATTAATTGCAGGTTTTATAATGTCTCCATGCAAAGTGGCTAAGATAAAAGTACATTGGCCAACATCCTTGACTATTTAAAAAAACATGTGTAATGGATCTTCAAGTTTTTCGAATGCTTACCAATCTTTAAATTGTAGACCAACACTGAATCTCCTTCTTTGAAAATATTATTCTTGACATGTCAATCAATCCATGATTGCCATCTTGAATGCACAACTATAGATAAGTAATGAGCAATGATTCTATCTCCTCCAATTGCATCAACTATAATAACATGTTACGCATTGACTCCTCAAGAGATAATCTGTGAGTTATAGCAACTCTCAAGTTGGGTACTTTGAATTCCATAAGAACTACCATTTCCATTCCATATACCGACTTGAAAAAAGTCAAACCCAAAGTCAAACATGTTGTGACCTTATAGGCTATTCTAAAGGACCAAAGAGAAGAATCTAGCTTGGTATCCTAGTCCTTATGGTATTTGTCACTAATAATCTTCTTTAAAGTACATAACAATAAATTATTTGAATGCTTTGTCCCTCCTTTTTAATTCATTAAATGACCTTTCATTAGATAAAGGTTACCCCCAATTATTGAAGAGTTAATGATAGTACTCCCCCCTCCAATCCAATAAATCAATTCAATATAGGATGCCCCCCCTTCAAAAATAATAATGTATTTAATGATTGTACTCTCCCCTCCCCCTCATTTATGAGGATATTTTGTACTCTCCCCCCTAAAATTGACACTTGACTAATAAGAATTAAGACATTTTGGCACATGGATTTTTTACTTTATGATACTTAGATATTTTACACTCCTCTTAACACATGCTAACACCTCAAAGATCCCATGACATAAATAGAATTCCCCCTACTCAACTTTAAAAGTAATGCCAATTGTAAGCAAATGATACGGGAGGCAAGTGATAGTAGATCGATGCTCTAGACAAAGAGGATTGATAAAATACTAGAGCATGTAGGAGAGAGTGAGAAGGCAAAGACCAATATTCTTGAAATACTTTCCCTCTAAGCCGTAAATCCTATCTACTTTCTTTTTCCCTCATCCATCATCCTTTAACTCATCTTACCTACTTCTCTTTCTTCATCAATCATGCCCTTCACAAAAAGTTCAGCATGCAACCAAGTGGAAGCACATAAGTAGAAGCTAGAGCTATGGCAAATGGAGAAAAAGAGCAAGAGAGAGAGACACCATATGTGGAAACTTCAATAGTCACAATGTGTGACCAACCTTCCCTTATTCAAATATCAATGAAAGAATAAAGACTGAAGTGATAGTGATGGGCACCCGCCACTTACAATATATGTAGGTTTTATCAATGCAATGAATACATGGGTGGTTAGGCATAGGTGCCTTTACCCCAAAAAACTTCCCAATTAAAGGTGAATGTGCCCCTATCAACAAGGAGAGAAGAAGAAAAAAGTGGCAAAGTAAAAATGTACATAAAAGTACAAAAGGATTAGGAATACATATCATCTCATCCTACGTCCATCATTTTTCTAAAGAAGGCAAAACATTCCACTGAGAGACTTTTAGTGAGCAAATCTACAGAATTCTTGGCAGTCAAGATCTTGAGAAGCTCAACAGACTTGCTCCCTACCACCTCCTTGATGAAGTGATAGCACACCTTAGTGTTAAGAGTGTAAGCATGTGAGCTCTCCTTATACTCAAGGGGATAAGGGTAGCTAAGTTTGAATGGTCCTAAGTGGAAGGGGAAACCCTAACCCTAGCTAGCTAGGGCTATATAAACATCCCATGGGTCTACATCAACTGATGAGTGAGAGTGACCCAAGTTGTGCTTTCATGAGCAACTGAACAAGCAAGACTTGTTCTTATACTTGTGAGCTCTTCTCTCCCTCTCGTGCGCACTTCAATCTTTGCTTCCACTCTGATTTTCCACATGGTATCAGAGCTATCTCTGATTCTTCAGCTTCCCTCAGCCTCTTTACACACCTAAGTGCACAAGAAGATCCTTTGCCTTCTCATTTACCTTCTTTTCCACCATAGCTAGCTAGATCCACCTTTGTTGTTGGAGGATCTAGGGAGAGTAAAGGAGAGCATTTCAGCTTTTGATTCCTTCTAGAGATCTTCTCCCCAGCTCAACGCACTTGAGCATGGCAGATGAAATGCAGGGATTAGGTGACATGGAGGGCAGCATTGCTTAGTTCTCAGAAAACAGTGCAGTTTGGGCAGTGTGAAGTTCCAAAGCATGGCGTGATCTCTAGGTGATGCAATCTTCCCGACTATCATAGGGCTATTGTAGCCCCTATAGTGGACCATGATCACCTAAGAGGGTTTGTCCTAATTCCTCTCCTACTGTCTGTTGTGACCAAAACTTTAATTGTGGATTTTCTAGCAGCCATAGCCAAGAAGCTTCAAGCTTCCTATTTTTCACTTTTTTCAATCTGGGAATCGTTAATAGTGATTTTAATCACTGAACCACATGCTATAAAGTGTATTCATAATTTTTGAATAGATTCAACACTTGGAGGACATCATAAGCTCACCAAGAAGCCTGCTCTCAACATTGATAATTAGTCAAGTATCTCACCAAGCTTGACAAGGTAAATACCTAAACATCTCAATCTTAAGATGAGTGCTTCTAAGCACTGAAAAGGCATTTAGTGACATTAGTACTACTGCCTTATGTCAAATAATGAATATTTATGTGATTGAAATCTCCTCGGACTCTTCATCAAGTGTCGAATTCATTAATCGACCTTGCTCAACCAAATTTTCGTACACTAAACCACAAGGTGGGGAGGAGCCAAAACTCCAATCAAAGTTCACCTCATTGAAACCTAAGAAAATAATAAAACTTAAATCAAGGGTTGGCCGAAGGAAAGGACCGCCAAAATCTTACCTTGAGATATTACATATATATGATTTCCAACCTTTTTCATCCTTACAGTTTTAAAGTTGGTTATCATTTGTAAGCCTATCAATTATGCTAGTTGGTTCATACTTGGCCATCTGTAAAGGACTAGACATTGCCATTGCATAGGGAAATAGGTAAGACCTTCCTATTATGGCCATGGCTTATGTAGATATAAGGCCTCAAATCCGCAAGTTTAATGGAAAAGATTTCCATCCCTGGCAAGTCCTGGTGAAATATAAAATGATGGAATGGGGCTACTGGCCCTTCATAAAAGGGACCAAAGTTATTGATCCATCAAATCCCCTTGATGTAGAAGATGATGAAAGAGCTTGGGCCATCATCATGCTTCATTTGAATGAATCCCTAATTCATCATATTGACCAACTCTCCACTGCCAAGGAGAAATGGGATGAGCTTGAAAGGCTCTATGGTGCTATAGGGAAGAACTCTAATATTTTCTAAGGATTGAATTTTTTAGCTTGGAGTATAAACAAGGAGAAGACTTAAGTAAGTTTATTTCACATATGAAGGGGCTCATGGCACAGTTGGCCTCCATTCAAGCACCAATTCATGATGAAGATGCCATTGCCATCCTTTTGAAGTTTGTAAAGAAGGTCTTTCCAACCCTTGTTACTACCTTTACCAATATCCCTAATCCAACTTTGGCAAGTACCATCTAGTCATGTCTGGATGAAGAGAAGAGGAACCATAATGAAGGCACTTCAACATCTACTTTCCCTGAGCAAGTGTTAGTCCATACAGTTTCTACAAAGTGCTCTTTCTATCATAAAAAAGGGCATATTGTAAGTAATTGCTAGAAGAAGTACCCAAAAAAAAAAGAAGTTCAATAAATCCAAAAGACTGGGCATATCACCAGTAAGTGTCCCAGTGTTTCAGAACCACCTTAGGAATTGGAGGCTAACTTTGCCTCCCAATCCACTGAAGATTGAATGTTTTGAGGCTTGTAAACTCTCTACCTATAACCATCTTTTGTAGCTTGATTTATAAAGGCATCTCATTGTGGATTAAGGGGGGTGCATCCTATCATACTTTATCCAATGCCACTTGGCATTGAGGGGGGTGTTGAGAGTGTAAGCATGTGAACTCTCCTTATACTCGAGGGGATCAGAGTAGCTGAGTGTGAATGGTCCTGAGGGGAAGGGGAGACCCTAACCCTAACCATCTAGGGCTATATAAATAGCCCATGGGTCTACATCGACTGATGAGTGAGAGTGACCCAAGTTGTACTTTCATGAGAAACTGAATAAGCAAGACTTGTTCTTGTACTTGTGAGCTCTTCTCTCCCTCTTGTGCACACTTCAATCTTTGCTTCCACTCTGAATGTCCACACTTAATATGCTTTATCTTTCCATGGAAGACTCAATGATTCTTGGCCAACTAAATGGCTCTTATAGAATTTGAATGTAGTGTAGGGACCACATAAGTAATACCAAGGTCTTTGACCAGATGAGAGTCTCCTTTTGCAAACCTCAATGGTTGCAACATACTCACTTTTGTAGTAGATAGGGCTATGCATTTCTACATCCTAGAGGTCCAAGAAACAATGCCTCTAGTAAAGGTGAAGACATAGCCCCAGAGGTGGACTTCCTACTGCCTGCATGTCCTCATAATCAAAGTCAGTATACCCCATGATTCATGTATCCTAGCCACTATAATATATGCACATATCTACAATGCCCTTAAGCTATATCATGATACCCTTTAAAACATTTCAATGCCACCTACTAGTTTTAGCATGCCACAATCCCACTGCAAATGCTATGTCAGGATGAGTGGCTATCATGGCATACACCAAACTACACACTACAAATGTATAAGGGATCTTGGCCATCTCGGCCTTCTGCTCAACAAATGGTGAAAAATTGGCCTAAGTAACCTTCACATGAGAAGGTAAAGGACAACCAATAGGCTTAATATCTTTCATATAAAATTGCTCAAGAACCTTCTAGATGTACTCCTTCTACGATAAGTAAAGGAGACCCTTTGAGTGATCATGTGTAATGTGCATCCTAAGAATATGTGAGACTTGTTCCATGTCTTTCTCAAAGCTCTTCTTGAGCTAATCTTCCAAGGTATCTAGCTTGTGATTGTTCCATCTGGATGCTCTTTGCAATCAACATATCATCAACATAGAGTATCAAAATCATAAGGCTACCATCACAAGCCTTCTTTAGTATAGACATAGACCTATATCACTATGGGTATATCCTTGGGAATGTATGAAAGTATCAAACTTGTGGTACTACTGCCTTGAAAAGAGAGGGGGAGAGATGCGCAACAGAGAGTGGACGGCATGGGATATGGAGGCTCAACCATTTTTCATATTCATCTTCTTCTATCTCTTCATTCTTCCATTCTTACAGTCTACTCCAAGTGGTATCCTCAAAGTGATAGATACCCTCAACTTAAGGACACTTTATGTATGCTTCTATTTTAGATAAATACAACCATAGGATATGACTTAGGATATGTCATATTTGTTGAGATGACAAGCTCAACACATGCGGACATTGATGATGGACCGCCTGGTTAGATGGGTCCACACGTCTACACTTAGCACGTCGGTGGTCATTATGCATCTCACATGGCCACTAACTCATTATTTATTATATTCAGGTCGTTACACCTATTTACAGCTGGCATAGTTATAGCGCCAGTCGACTAGTGTAGCCGATTATGCATTGTTTGACTTAGTAGGCCACTTTCCTTTTATGTTGTATCTTATCTATACTTTGTGTACATTGAAAAGTGTGTGGAAGAAGAAGAAAAAATCAACAAGAAAACGTTTTGGCCTCCATCTCTCTTCTTGTCTCTTGAGTGAGCTTCTCCTTGTGCATTCTGTGTGTGTTCGGCGCAACATCTTGAGCAACCCCCTCCACCACACGATTCTTGACATGGTATCAGAGCCGCACCATTGAGAGAGGCTGATTTTGAAGGTTGAAGCAAAGGAGAAGAAGCAAGGTTCGAGCAAGCAAGCCACGGGTAAGAAGCTCTCCCATCCTTCAACTCTTTCTCTTGGATAGTGCCTGTGGAGGCACCAGAAGCAGGGCAGAGCAAAAATCTCAGATTGCAGTGAGATTTGGTGTGTGTGAAGAGCGTTGTGTATTCTGCAGATAGGCCCTTTAGGGCTTTCCCGCAATTATTTTGGGCATCTGAGGCCGTTTCAGGGCCCGTTTTAGAGCCACAAGGTTGCGGACAGCAGTTTCAGGGTACGCTGTGACTTCGACTGTATTGACCGAACGTGGGTGCGCAGGTTACAGATTTCAGATCTGTAAGTTCAAAGGTATTTACCAGTGAGTAAACACAAGGTTTATCTGCAAAGAGGTTGCAGATTGCATGTACTGTTGAGCAGACAATGAAAAAGGTTGTCTGGTGTATTGTTGTGCACTACAGGTTGAGGGTTGCAGAAGATTTGCTTACTGTTGGTATTAATTTTGTGATAATGGCAGAGAACAGTGGAAGCCCCATCATTGAGAAGCTCAACAAGAACAACTACCCTTCATGGAAGTTCTGTGTCACGAACTTCCTTATTGGAAAAGGCCTCTATGAGTTCGTTTCAGGTGAAGAAAAGGAGCCAGAGATGAGTGATCCTCCAACTACAGAAGAGACAAAGGCACGGAAAGAATGGAATGCAAAGGATAAAAAGGTCATGTATTGGTTGTCTGCAGTAATTGACAATAATATGCTGGGACACATTAGAAATGCAGAGAATTTATATGTAGCTTGGACCATACTTGAAAGTATGTTTTCTGTAAATACAAAGGCATGAAAGATTCAACTCAAGCAAGAGTTGAATACATTGAAGAAAGGGAAGATGTCTATCAATGAGTATGCACTGAAAGTAAGAAGCATTGCAGATGCATTGGCAGTGATTGATGCAATGCCTGATGATGATGATTTGGTGTCGTCTACCTTGGGTGGACTTAACAATGAAAAGGCTTGGAAGTCTTTTGTAACTTCCGTATATGTTAGAAAACCATTTCCAGATTTCGATGAATTGGTCTCCCTTATGATCACTGAAGAGATCAACATGCAGAGTGAGACATTTGAAAGAAGTGGTGAACAGGTCCAAGCTTTCTACTCTAGTTCTGGAAGGGGACGTGGCAGGTTCTCTTCAAGAGGCCTTGGTACAGGACGTGGTAGTGACAACCAGCAAAACAGATTGAATCAGCAATTTGGCGATATGCAGGTTTCAGGAGGTCGTGGTAACTTTAGAGGCAGGGGGAGCTTTAGAGGAAGAGGTGGATGGCAGAATAGAGGTTCTAACAACTCTGGTATTGTGTGCCACTACTGTGGCAAAACAGGTCATATTGCAGCCCAATGTTATGCTAAGAAAGATGATATCCGCAGTGGTAAGTTGCAGCAAGGAAACTATGCATCGTCTTCACGATAGAATGAAGACAAAAATGAATGTTTGTTCGTTATGCAGCATATGCTGAATGCTGTTATAGGGAAGGGAACACATGAAGATATTTGGTATGTTGATTCAGGTGCATCCAACCATATGACCAGCCATGTAGAATGGTTTGGAGAGATGTAGGATTTGCAGAATGCAGGTTATATGCAGACGAGTGATGACTCATGCCACCCAATTTCACACATTGGAAAAGTTCCCTTGTCCTTGCATGATGGTAAGACAAAGAGTCTTTCAGATGTATTACATGTGCCATCTATTACAAAGAACTTGGTGTCACTCAGTCAAATGGTAGAGCAAGGGCTGCAAGTCAGATTTAATGCAAAGGGCTGCTTTGTAGAAGACTTCAATGACAAGTGCAGGTTGGTAGCAAAGGGAAGTAGAGTTGGACGTATGTTCACTCTAGATGCTGGAATTCCTACTATGAATGCTGCTATGTATGCCAAAGAAAAAGGTGTTATTGCAGACATTGAAATTTAGCACAAACGCATTGGACATGCAAATGTACAAAGGATGAAATTAATGCAGTCCAAAGGGTTGGTTACAGGTTTGCCTACATTTAAAGTTGCAGACTTTCAGAAGGTATGCGAAGCATGTCAGTTTGGTAAGCAGGCAAGATAACCCTTTTCACATGATGATAGAGATGTAAGCAAAAATATTCTTGATGTTGTGCATACAGACATTTGGGGGCCTACACAAAATGTATCTCTTGGACGTAGTTCATACTTCGTCACATTCATTGATGATTGTTCTAGAAAGTTGTGGGTATATTTTATGAAGGAAAAGAGTGAAGCTTTTGAGCACTTTAGAACTTTCAAGGCTGCAGTTGAAAGAGAAACAAGCTTGAAAGTAAAGTGCTTGAGGTCAGATGGAGGGGGAGAGTACCTCTCCAATGAGTTCAGTGATTTTCTGAGGTCTCATGGGATAAAGAGACAGTTCACATGCAGGTATACCCCACAACAAAATGGGGTTGCAGAAAGGAAAAATAGGCATATTGCAGAAGCTGCATGCGCCTTGATGGCTGAAAAGAATATGCCTAAGCATTTTTTGTCTGAGACTGTTCATACTGCTGTTTATATTATGAACAGAACTCCCACAGCTGCAGTTCATGGTATGACCCCCGAAGAATGTTTTACAGGTAAGAAGCCTGATGTTTTACACTTGAAAGTATTTGACTGCATTGCGTATGTTCATGTGCCAGATGAGTTGCGGAAGAAACTGGATCCAAAGGCTGAAAAGTGTGTCTTTATTGGATACTCTTTAGAGCAGAAAGGGTATCACTGTTACAACCCTGTCACATGTAAGTTTAGAGTGAGCAGGGATGTTATCTTTGATGAAATGAGCAGTTGGTATGCATCTAGTGGTGATAAATTGGATGATGATGATGATCATGACACTCATGTGCAGGCTGAAAAGCAAGAATCACGGACTCTTAGTGGACCAGAGACATCATCTAGTAGTCCTTGGTCTGGGAGACTAAGGAGTACCTCTACATCTTCGAGTGCATCTAGTAGCACTACAGGTAAAGACAAAGGAAAGAATAAAGTGTCAGAAGGCATTGATGCAGTTCTTGATGGAGACTCCAGTGGCTCAGAGAGCTTGGATGATGAGCTTGGCATTCCTTCAGTGAGGACTCCAGGTGTGCAGAGAGCACGCGTTAATGAAAAGACTCCATTGAGTAATCCAGTGGTATGCAGGTCTAGCAGGGTGAGATACCCTATTAAAAGATTTGGTTTTGAAGGTTATGCAGCTCACCATTATGCTTATATGGTGAAACTAGTTGAGGATGTTGAGCCCACATGTTTTGAGAAGGCTGTTGGTCATGCTCATTGGGATGCAGCAATGGATGAGGAGATGGCTGCATTAGAGGCCAATAAGACTTGGGATCTAGTATCATTGCCGAAGGGAAAGAAAGCTATTGGATGTAAGTGGGTTTATAAGATTAAGCACAATGCAGATGGTTCTATTAGCAGGTACAAAGCTAGGCTGGTTGCAAAAGGCTATGCCCAGACATATGGCATAGATTATGATGAAACCTTCAATCCAGTTGCTAGGATGGCAACTGTCAGATGTGTGATTGCTTTGGCAGCAGCCAAAGGTTGGAGGTTGCAGCAAATGGATGTAAAGAATGCCTTCTTGCATGGTGATTTGCAGGAAGAAGTGTATATGGATCAGCCAGCAGGTTATGAAGATTTAGAGCATCCCACGTATGTGTGCAGGTTGAAGAAGGCACTCTATGGGCTCAAGCAAGCACCTAGAGCATGGTCTGACAAGATTAGGGAGTATCTTGTCAATATTGGCTTTTATGTTTTTTATGTTGATCACTCACTTTATGTGAGAAAGGGAGATGCAGGTTTGGTCATCATAGTCATCTATGTGGATGACTTGATTATTACAGGTGATAGTGATAGTGGAATTGCTGAAGTCAAGGGCTGTTTGAAGATGAAGTTTGAGATGAAGGATTTAGGTGAGCTAAGGTACTTCCTTGGCATTGAGGTGATTAGATGTGATGATGGTATATAGCTGTCCCAAAGACAGTATGGCTTGGATATGTTGTCCAAGTATGGTATGACTGCATGCAAACCACTTTCAGTCCTGTTGGAACAGAATGTAAAGCTGAGTGCTGATGTTGGGGATGAGATAGAAGACCCTAGTATGTTCAAGAGGATAGTGGGGAGTTTGATCTACATGACCATTACAAGGCCAGACTTGAGCTAGGCTGTTGGTCTTGTGAGTCAGTTTATGCAAGTACCTAGAAAGCCACATTTGGATGCAATCAGAAGCATATTGAGATATGTGAAGTCCACATTACATTATGGTCTTTTCTATGAGGCACGTACAGATATACAGGTATTTGGATACACAGATGCAGATTGGGCTGGTAGTATGTCTGATAGAAGATCTACCAGCGAATACATGTTCTCTCTTGGTAGTGCAGCAGTTGCATGGAGCAGCAAAAAGCAATCTACAGTTGCTTTGTCGAGTACAGAGGCTGAGTATAGAGGTGCTGTTGTTGCAGCATGTGAGGTAGTATGGCTGAAAAAGCTATTGGCTGATTTGGATGTGCAGGTGGAAGGTCCAGTTGTCATTTATTGTGACAACATGAGCAGTATATAGTTGGCTTGGAACCCTGTGTTCCATGCCAGGATAAAACATATTGAGGTACACTACCACTTTGTGAGAGAGAAGGTACTAGCAGGTGAGATTGACTTTGTGTATGTCAGCACACAGGATCAGATAGCTGACATCTTCATGAAGGCATTGGATACAGAGAAGCTTCAAAAGTTTCGAAGCTTACTTGGAGTTGCAGAGATGCAGTTGAGCTTCAAGGGGAGTGTTGAGATAACAAGCTCAACACATGCGGACATTGATGATGGACTGCCTGGTTAGATGGGTCCACACGTCTACACTTAGCATGTCGGTGGTCATTATGCATCTCACATGGCCACTGACTCATTACTTATTATATTCAGGTCGTTACACCTATTTACAGCTGGCATAGTTATAGCGCCAGTCGACTAGTGTAGTCGGTTATGCATTGTTTGACTTAGTAGGCCACTTTCCTTTTATGTTGTATCTTATCTATACTTTGTGTACATTGAAAAGTGTGTGGAAGAAGAAGAAGAAATCAGCAAGAAAACGTTTTGGCCTCCATCTCTCTTCTTGTCTCTTGAGTGAGCTTCTCCTTGTGCACTCTGTGTGTGTTCGGCGCAGCATCTTGAGCAACCCCCTCCACCACGCGATTCTTAACAATATTTATCAACACTCCCCCTCAAGCTCAGAATGAGCTTGCACACATAAGACTCCAAGTGCACTCCTAAAGTACTCAAACTTATCTTTACCTAATGCTTTGGTAAAGATATCAACAACTTGGTCATTTGTTTTCACATGGACCAAGTTCATCTCTCCATCAATGAATTTTTCTCTAATTAAGTGATAGTGCACTTCTTTGTGTTTTGTCCTTGCATGGTAGATTGGGTTCTTTGCCAACATAATGCTGCTAACATTGTCACAATACATAATGACTTCACCATTAATCTCTATCCCCATGTCATATAAGATCAATCTCAGGCATGTCTGCTCACATGTTGCCAATGCAATGCCGCTATACTCTGCTTTAGTGCTTGATAGAAAAACTATAGGTTGCTTCTTACTGCTCCAACTTACCATGGCTGAACCAAATGAGAATGCATAGACACTAATAGATCTTCTATCCATAGAGCTATCTGCCTAGTCGGCATCTGAGTATCCAAACAATGTAGGCTTGATTCCTTTTTCATAAAACAAGACATATCCAACTGTCTTCTTCACATACCTAAGAACTCTTCTCACTACATCCAAATGTGATTTGCATGGTTTCTGCATAAACTGACTTATCAACCAACAACATAACTCAAGTCTGGTCTTGTAATGGTTAAGTAGATAAGACTACCAACCATCTTTCTGAACATAGTGAACTCCTCAACATAAGGTCCATCATCCATCAACTTAACATTTTGATCCAATGGTGTATCAACCGGTTTGCATCCTATCATGCCATATTTTTCCAATATCTCTAATGCATATAGCCTTTGTATCAGCCATATACCATGAGGTGTATCAATAACCTCAATACCCAAGAAGTATCTCAACAAACCAAGGTCCTTTATATCAAACTCTATATGTAACCCATGCTTGACTTCAACAATCTCCTTCTCAAGTGTACCTGTAATAATGAGGTCATTAACATAGATGACAACAACAACCATACCATCTTCTGTATGCCTCACATAAAGTGAATAATCAGATTTGCTCTGTTGAAATTCCATACTGCATAAGAATTTGTTGATTCTATCACACCATGATCTTGGTGCTTGCTTCAGTCCATATAAAGCCTTCTTCAACCTGCATACATACTGTGGGTATTTTGGACCTACATAGCCCTCTGCCTGATCCATGTACACTTCCTCTTCTAAGTTTCCATTCAAAAATGCATTTTTCACATCCATTTGATAAAGCTTCCAACCATATATAGAAGCCAATGCAATCACCGATCTCACTGTTGTCATTTTAGCTACTGCACTGAATGTTTCTTCATAGTCCACCATAAGTTTGTGCATATTTTGCAACCAGCCTTGCTTTATACCTCTCAAGGGAACCATCCGACTTAATTTGACCTTATAAACCCATTTACATCCAATGGATTTCTTGCCATGAGGTAATTTCACAAAATCCCAAGTCTTGTTTTTCCTTAGTGCATCCATCTCTTCATCCATTGCTTGTCTCCACTCTTTGCTCTCTATTGCTTCTTCAAAGCAAGTAGGCTCCACATGTTGTACAAAAGAAACCATGAATGCATGATGCATATTCATGAACCCATTATAAGTCAATCTATCAACTAGATACCTTAACATTTCTAGCATTCTCAATTGAGATGCACTACCATGTGTCTCAACTAATCTAGTGTGTGGTGGAACATACTTTCCTGTACTTTTAGTGCCAGGTTTTTTAACATGCGGAATTCCATACTCATCATATATAGATTCATCTTTTGAACTTTCAGCCATAGGTTTCTTTCCTTTCACAACTACTACACTCCTTTGTGTACTTCTCAACCTACCACTCCATGGACTGTAATTGCCATTGCTTTCCACATTCTCTTGAGGTCCTGAAGCATCTTCCACATGTTGATTTTCAGCCTTGTTGTTTGCTGAAATTTTCCTTCCATAGCCATCATCATCATTGCTTTCATATGAATCAAAATCCACTGCAATTTTGGGCTTGTACCATGATTCACATTCACCGAATCTGACATCCCTGCTTATGTATACTTCCTTACTCACTAGATCATAGCATTTGTATCCATTCTTCTCATCAGGATATTAAAGGAAAATGCATTTTACAGTCTTTGGTTCCATCTTCTTTCTAAAATCATCTGAAACATGAACATAACAAACACATCTAAAGACTCTAAAGTATGCAACAGTGGGTGTCCTGCCATACATTTTCTCATATGGTGACATAAGGTTGTAGGTGTTCTATTCATAATGTGAATTGTAGTATGCACTGCTTCTGCCCAATATGACAGTGGCATGTTCATTTGGTTCATCATTGCCCTTGCAACCTCTGCAATGATTTGATTCTTCCTTTCAGCCACACCATTTTGCTAAGGTGTGTACATGCATGTCAATTGCCTTTTGATACCATGATCTCTCAAGAAGTCACAAAACTCATATGATATGTACTCTCCACCATTATTTGACCTCAAACATTTTATGTAGCATCCAAATTGCTTTTTAGCCATAGATTTAAATTCCAAAAACTTTTCAAATGCTTCACTTTTATGCTACATAAAGTATACCTAAGTCATTCTGCTAAAATCATCAATGAAAGTGATATAGAATCTACATCTTTTTCTCATGGAAACATTCTGACATGGGCCCCAAATATCTGAGTATACCATTTCCAAAGGATAGCTGCTTATTCTCCCCCTCTTTGGAAATGGAAATTTGGACTGCTTGCCAAATTGACAAGCCTCACATACATGATCAAAATTCACATATCCAAAATGCGATACTATCTGTCTTGATTGCATTTGCTTCAATCTTTGCAAATTGACATGACCAATCCTTCTATGCCATAATTCCACATCCTTATCTTGCCCATGTCCTCTCTCAACATACATAGAGTTTTGAATCACCGGAGTACCTACATCCAAAGCAAATAATCTCCCTTTCTTTCTACCATGAACAATCACCTTACCAGGTCTTCCATTATGGAACTTCTCAATGAAACATCCAAACTTATTGAATCTCACCTACAATCATTGATCTATCATTTGACCCCAACCGATGCTAACTTCTTAGTTATTGTGGGCACATAAAGTACATCACCAAGCTTATTCTCAATCCCATCTTTAGTAACAAGTGGCACACTACCAATATGTGTAATTTTATGTAAAGTATCATCACCAACGGCAACATATTTTTCATTTTGCATCTGCTCCTTGCTATCAAACCACTCAGCATGATGAGTCATGTGGTTTGTAGCTTCTGAATCCAAAAACCAGTCATCCTCACGAGGAGGGTGAGTCATGCTCCCAAGCATGCTCCATAGCAAATAGGTGACCTCTAGGAAATCCGCCTCTAGGTCCATAACATGTATCACCATAAGTGCTTGCATAGTGGCCATATTGGGTCTTTCCACGACCCCTAGACATGGCATTCTGTTTGTGATAACAATCCCTCTCAAAATGACCAAACTGCCCACAATAATGACAAGTGCCATCTATCTATGAAGGAATAAACCATCCTCTACCTCTAGGGAAAGATCTTCCCCTGCCTCTATGCATGAAGTCACCACGACCAAAGTTACCTCTTCCACGAGCAAAACTATCATTACCACGACCAAGTGAAGAGCCTCTCACTCTAGATGAGCTGCCACGACGACCCCTCTTGTGATAGAAAACACTATCTCCACCTGCATTTTTGCAACTGCTAGATGTTAGAATATCAAGCTCCCGTTACTCTATAATCAGTCTATCTTTATGTGTGTGACCGACATTAGCTGGATACAGCTATACATGTGTGTGACATTCAATAAGTCGATGTAGTTAATGACTTAACCACAATTAGTCTTAGTTAGTCATATCTATGTGTGTAAGTCACTTTCAGTTAGTATAATGGAAGAATAATGAAAGAAGAACAACAATGAGCTGAGGCTCATCTTCTACTCCACTCTGTCTCTCTCTTTCTCTTCCAACATGGTATCAGATCTTGAACGCCTGAAGCTTCAAGGTTTGGCAGTTGCCATTTGACATCAAGACATCACATCTGAAGAAAACATCATCAAAGGAGATTGTTCCTGCAATCCATTTTTTTTGTAGAAGCTATATCTTGCTACAGAAATGGTTTTTGGAGAAACGGCCCTATGCTCCTGACTGTTTCGATGTGGTCTACAACTTTGTAGAAGAAATTTTTTTCAAATTCCTCATAGATTTTGAGATATTCAGCACAAACCTGTGCTGACTCATTGTTTACTCAGTAAACAACAGGTGATGCCAGGGGACTGGTGGCTTTCATCCTAACAATGTATATGCCCTTATTATCATGCATTTGATCATGATATTGGAATGTTAAATGGTCAAATTTGGAGCTTATTTGTAGGCTGGAAATAGTGAACTGGTTGTTGTCCTGAATTTGGAAACAATATACCTATAGGGTCGAAGAATCTGTGATGCTTATTTGCTAGTGACAAATGCTTCAATCATACCACTTGAGTGGTAAATGCTTTTTGGGATATTGTGAGTCCTGAAAGTCCAAAGTTTGGACTGATTTGTTGATGGTTATACTAGGGTATTGACTGGTTATTGTATGTAGGAAGGATATCTATCATCTTCACTTGACATACATGCAATATATTCTGACCGGTTGGACATGTATCAACTCTTGCATAGAGTGAACTGAATGAGATGTGTTGGGGCTTTTTTGAGGTCTGAATACTCTTGTTTTAACAGAGAAAATATTGTTGATTATAGCAGTGGGCTGGCTGTATTTGGTACTGCTACTTGCATGCAGTATAAACATTGATACTTATGGATATAGTTTGTTGCTGGGATGTTTTGCCACTACCATAGAATGTTTTGAACTGATTTGAGCTTGGTTTATGCTAAGTTGACTGTGTTTTTTTCATTGTTGGAATACAATTTATAGTAAGCAGGTTGTCAGGAAAACTGTCCTGAATTGTAGGAAACTGTTCTGACTAGCAGGAAACTAGTTCTGAACTCTAGGAAAAGGAGTTAGATACTTATAGGTTGTATACATCACTAAATACCTAAGCTGCAACTATGGCAAATGGTCAAGGCACTGACAATATCACTCAAATTGTGGGAGAAAAGGTGGACAACAAAAATTTTGCTTTATGGAAGTTCCGTATGAAGAATTTTTTGGTTGGCAGAGGTTATTGGAACTTATGTACATGCGATGAGGCTGAACCTGAAATGCATGAAAGGAATCTGATAAATGATTAGAAAAGGGCTCATAAGCTATGGATTAAGAGAGCATGCAAGGTATTACATTGGTTTTCCCTAAGTATATGAGATTCTATGGTTATACAAATTACTGGATGCAGTTTCCCAAAGGATGCATGGGAGATATTCATGAAGAATTATGGAAATGTAACACATGCAAGAAACATTCAACTAAAGCAACAGTTCAATGACATGTCTAGGAATGGTAGAAGCATTCAGGCCTACACTACAAAGATCAAGAATATAGCGGATCAGCCTGTACCATTGGGTCTTCAGTGTGTCTGAGCATGATATGATTGCATTGACATTGAATGGACTTGGCAAAGAGTATAAAGCATTTGATACGTCTATTTCTGTGAGAGTTAAATCCCCTGATTGGGATGAGCTAATTGCTTTGTTGCTGCATGAGGAAGTTAAGCTTGGATTGAATACACGTTCTAGTACGTCTCAAAGCAAAGACATTGTTCTTTACTCTAGCCAACGTGGTAGAGGCAGAGCAGAGGCCATGGCTCTTTTCGAGGTCGAGGAGACACTCAAAATGCTTATGGACAGCATCATCAGAATGCCTGGCATGGCACAAATACACAGGGCTAGCGTAGATTTGGTGGCTTTAGAGTCAGGATTTGGTTCATGGTAGTCAAATGATAAGTCAAACAGAGATAATTACTGTCATTACTACGACAGATATGGACACATTGAAAAGGATTGCTACAAGAAGCAAGGAGATATGAAGGCAAAGGGCAAACAACATGGGCACTATGCATCTTCTAGTGGTGCTCATGATGAGCAGGTTGACAGATTGTTTGCCATGTAGCATGTGTCTAAGAATGCATCTAGGCAGAACAAAGATGAGAGATGGTACATGGCTTCAAATCATATGACACCCCATGGAGAATGCTTTGATGAGATGGTTGTAGGTTCACATGGTTATGTGTGTACTACTGGGGATGACACCCAACATGAAATTTAGCACACAAGAATTGTTCCATTGTTGATGCTTGATGGCAAGAAAAAGAGCTTGCATGATGTACTACATGTACCTACAATAACCAAGAATCTTTTGTTAGTTGGATAGATGGCAGAACTGAATCTGCAAGTGAGATTTAATAGAGATGGATGCTTTGTTGAAGAATATGGTAATGGCTACAAATTGATTGCTAGAGGCCGAAGAGATGGCATAATGTTTACTCTTGATACGTCAATTCTAGAATTGAAAGCAGCCATGTTTGCACATGATGATGGTGCTAAATGGGATGTTAAGAAATGGCATAACCAGATTGTCCATTCGAATGTACAAAAGCTAAAATCTATGTAGCAGAAGGAGATTGTGATTGGACTGCCTAAGTTCAAGTATCATGACTTTGGACATGTATGTGATGCATGTCAGTTTGGAAAGCAGACAAGGTTTCCATTTATGAGACGTGTACGGAATAGCTCATGACCCTTGCAGTTGGTACATTTAGATGTATGGAGTCCATCTCATAATTCTTCATTTGGTGATGCTCGTTACTATGTATCCTTCATTGATGATTTCAGTAAGGTATACTTGGCTTTACATACTAAAACATAAGGATGATGTATTTGATACATTCAAGGACTTCAAGAAGCATGTTGAAAATGATTTGAGTTGTAAAATTTCATGTCTTAGATCAGATGGAGATGGAGAACATGTCTCTAATTACTTTGACAGGTACCTTGTTAAACATGGGATTAGAAGACAGTTAACTTGCAGCTATACACCGCAGCAAAATGGTGTAGCAGAAAGGAAAAGTAGGGTACTGATGGAATCAGCAAGAGCTATGCTGAATGAGAAGAGTTTGCCAAATGGTTATTGGACTAAAGCAGTAGTGACTACTGTCTATGTGCTGAATGGAACCCCTACAGCAAGGATTCATGATGTAACTCCATATGAGAGGTTGTATGGTCATAAGCTTGACATTTTACACTTGAAGGTATTTGGAAGCATTGCATATGTGCATGTTTCTAATGAAAAGAGGAAGAAATTGGATCCTAAAGCTGTCAAGAGTGTGTTCCTTGGTTATGCACAAGACCAGAAAGCTTACAAGTGTTATGTACCATCTACCCATGAGACATTGATTAGCAGAGATGTTGTTTTTGATGAGCTGGCATCATGGTATGGTAATCCTATTGCAGGGGCTACTGATGGATCAACCAGCACTAGTAATGTTGAAAATACACCTACAGTGAGTACATCTATGAGTGGTTCTACAGGTGATGGGTCACCTACAGTAAGTCCTTGGTCAGGACGCTTGCAGAGTCACACTCTTGGTCCACTGACACAGATATATCAGTGAGAGGGAGATTGGATAAGGAAAAAGAAAAGATGCTTGAGGATGTGACAGGTCCACTTACAACAGGTTATGAGTCATCTAACAACGATAGTTTGGATAGTGAGTAGGGCATTCCTTCTGTTATGATGCCTGGAGCAAAGGTAAAGTCATTATGTACCGCCTCATGAGAGAAAATCTCAGAGTGAGCCACAATTACGAAGATCTGAGAGAGTTAGAAAACTAGTTGACAGGTTTACATACACTAGTTATTCAGCCCGCCATTATGCATATATGGCTAGTGTGACAGGTTACAAAGAATCTACAAAGTTTGATGATGTAGTTATAGATGATAATTGGTTTGCTACCATGGATGAGGAGTATGCAGCCCTCGTTGAAAATGAGACATGGGAATTGGTTGAGTTGCATGAAGGAAAATTCCCCATTGGCTGCAAATGGGTGTACAAGGTTAAGTGCAAGCCAGATGGTTCGTTAGAATGCTATAAGGCCAAGCTGGTTGCAAAAGGGTATGCACAGCAATATGTCCTTGACTATGAGGAGACTTTCAGTCCGGTGGCTAAAATGCCAACAGTTAGAACTGACATTGCTTTGGTAGCATGCAAAGATTGGAAATTATGGCAAATGGACATCAAGAATGCTTTCTTGAATGGTGATTTGGTTGAGGAAGTATATATGGAGCAGCCTGAAGGCTATGTTCACCCGGACTTTCCTACACATGTATGTAAGCTGAAAAAGGCTTTATATGGACTGAAACATGCACCTAGAGCATGGAATGCTCAGATTAGCAATGATTTATAGCAACATGGATTTAGATTGGGTGATGCAGATCACAGTCTGTTCACGAAGAAGACAGATTATGGATATGTGTTTCTAGTGGTTTATGTAGACGATCGTATCATCACTGGAGATGATGAAGAGGGCATTGCTGAAATTAAATCATGTTTACAGGTTGAATTTAGAGTCAAAGACCTTGGTGAACTAAAGTATTTTATTGGAATTGAGGTAGTATCTATGCCTCAAGGTATATGGTTGCTACTACAGAAGTAGTATGCTCATGACATGTTATAGAAGTATGGTATGAATGAATGCAAGCCTATGGAGACACCTCTTGATTAGAATGTCAAGCTACAGATTGATGTTGGGAATGAAATGAAGAATGTGACGATGTATCAATAGATGGTGGGCAGTTTGATATACTTGACTATTACCCACCATCCTGACTTATGTTATGCAGTGGGGCTGATTAGTCACTTCTTCATGCAGAAGCCTCACAAACCACATTTAGATGCAGTCAGGATGATCATGAGATATGTAAAGGATACTAAAGATTATGGGTTGTTTTATGCATATGGAAAATCTCTTGACTTGATAGGGTTTACTGATGCTGATTGGGTTGGTTATGCCTATGACAAGAGGTCAACCAGTGGTTATGCATTTGGATTGGGCAACAATATGATCAGTTGTTGGCAGAGTAAGAAACAACCTACTATTGCATTGTCCAGTAGAGAAGTTGAGTACAGAGGAGTTGCCTTAGCAACTTGCGAAGCAATTTGATTAATGAAATTGCTGAAAGTCTTGGGAATACAGCTAAAAAGTAGAGTGAGATTGCATTGTGATAACCTCAGTAGTGTTATGTTGGCTAGCAATCCTATCTAACATGCTAGGTCCAAACATATTGAGGTTTACTACCATTTCATCAGAGAAATGGTTATTACATGGCAGATTGACTTGATTCATGTGAAGACTAAAGACCAGGTAGTAGACATATTTACCAAGTCACTTGGTAAAGAAAAGTTCATATACTTTAGACAGCTACTTGGAGTTTATCAGATGGTTTGAGCTTGAGGGGGAGTGTTAGAATATCAAGCTCCCATTACTCTTCAGTCAGTCTATCTTTATGTGTGTGACTGACATTAGCTGGATACAACTGTACACGTGTGTGACATTCAATAAGTCAGTGTAGTCAATGACTTAACCATAATTAGTCTTGGTTAGTCATACCTATGTGTGTAAGTCTCTTTTAGTTAGTATGATGGAAGAATAATGAAAGAAGAACAACAACGAGTTGAGGCTCATCTTCCGCTCCACTTTGTCTCTCTCCCTCTCTTCCAACACTAGATGCATTCAATCCCAACTTGATTTCTTCTGTAAGTAGCAATCCAATAAGCTCCTCAAAGTTAGGCATAGAGACTCCTGTAACTGAAATAGAGGTATCCAAAGATTTGAAAGCTGGTCCAAGTCCATTTAGTGTCAGTGACACTAAATCATCATCATCAACTGGTGCATTAATGGATGCAAGGTCTTCTGCAATTTGCTTGATTTCTGCCACATAGTCACTGCTATTGTGATTGCCTCTCCCCATGCACCATGCAATCTCTACTTAATTTGTATCTTACGAGCCTCTGTACATGTTCCATACAATTTTTCTATGATTTCCCATGCCTCCTTACAAGTATTTTCCTTTTTTATATGAGGAATCAAGGTTTCTGAAATACATATGGAGATCCAATGTAAAACCTTCATGTTTTTCCATGTCCAATCCTTGTACGCTTTCTTTTTCTCTTCAGTTGGATGTTCAAGAACTTCTGAACATTCATCGTCACTTGTTATGAGGTCCCATAGACCTCTACCCAATCAAAAAATTCCATCCTTTAAGACCAAACACTATAATTGTCTTTGGTTAATTTGTCTCCCACAATCTAAGTGATCTATGTTGTGTCAGACATTATGGCTGTTGCAAATTTAGAAAAACCAACAATACAAACTGTCCACAAATGGTATTCAATAGCATGCCCTAATCCAAAACATCAATGGTCCAATCCAAGACCAAAAAGCATTAAAAATAGCCCTAAAATGCATGTAAAAATAACTTCCAGCAATATGACTATCATATATGTGTCCAAAAATTGTCATATGCATCCATCCATGATGCCAACATGTCATGCATTCAATTCCCAACAAGAAACATCCAAATCAGATCCCAAATGATGTCCGTATGACTCAAAATGCATAAAAAACACGGGTCTAAAATTGACCTTTTTTGTACAATTTTTATGCTATTTTTGTGCCAAGCTGGAAGAACATAGCAAGATGAAGCTAGAAGAAATTTCCCAAAATTGTTTGAGAAAAAATCGGCCTCCAAATAGCTTCCCGTAAGATGCATAGAAATTGACACCATAGCCTAATCATATTTGCAAATCATAACATACATCTACACCTTTTGTTGCTGGTGAGCTCAAACGACAACCCCAACATTGCATGAATGGCTGCCCTAGCATCACCAGGCTTTTCCTTGTCCTTGACGTTGACTGTGCGGCAATCCGTCGCGATACCAAGTGTCTTCTTCTTCCCAACTCTCGTCTTATCGGTCCTCCTACTACTTCTTTTGTGGAACTGAGGCTAGTTTGCTCTGACACGCTCTTGAGCTCCAAAGACCGTCCAAAATACCTTTGTCTTCCTGTGCAATGTGTGGCGATGGCTCAATAGAGTGTTCCCATAGTCTCTGAAACTAAGATTGTGTTCCTTACCAAGTTCCGTAAACCAATTCCTAGCATCTATAAAATGTCATTCAGGAGCTGATTGTCCAGCAGCATTTGTTGTGGTATAACCAGATGTACAAATATCACGTTGTCCTTGCCTTGGGTTTTGTTATAGTCTATGATCAACTTATGGCTGGATATTCGAGCTCTGAAACCAATTGAAAAGAGAGGGGGAGAGATACACAACGAAGAGTGGACGGCATGGGATATGGAGGCTCAACCATTTTTCATGTTCATCTTCTTCTATCTCTTCATTATTCCATTCCCACAGTCTACTCCAAGTGATACCCTCAAAGTGATAGATACCCTCAACTTAAGGACACTTTACATATGCTTCTACTTTAGATACATACAACCATAGGATATGACTTAGAATATGTCATATTTATCAACATCCCTAGGTGCCTACTTAAGGCCATAAAGGCTCTTTATCAACTTGCACACTAAGTGTTCCCTATCTTTTTCCTCAAAGCCCTTAGACTCTTGCATATAAATCTCATCATGCAAGTCCCCATGTAAGAAATGCATCTTGACATCCATCTGATAGAGGTCTAGATTCGGGTTGTACAACTAAAGCCAAAACCAAGCATAGGGTAGTCATCTTGATGACTAGAGATAAGACTTCATCAAAGTCAACACCATGCTTATGCTTAAAATCATTAGCTACACCAATTTGGCCTTATAGGCTTGGGGTATCCATAAGTACTCTTCAACTTGTACACCCACTAGTATGGCAAAGCATGTTTTTCACTAGGCAAAGAAATCAAATTCCATATATGATTTTTTAGCAATGCGTATGGCCTCATCATAGGTAAGAGACTTACCATTATCTGTCACACCATAACATAATCCATAGAGGGTGCAAACCAATCAGGATGACATTTGTCTCTAGTAAACCGCCATAAAATAAACTATGAAATTTTTATCCCTTTTCTAACATCATGGTTTTAGTCCATTGGAGCATCAACTACTATAGGTTGCCTAGCTATTTGTACAATAATAGGAAGCTCCTCATGAAATATCACAATGTGTACCTGAACTAGTTGCTCAAGCAGCTTATGCATTTTCTCTTCATGGAAAACAACGTCATGGCTATGGATGATTTTTTGAGCTTGTGGATCTTATAGGTGATAGCCAATCTCACTTGCATCCTCATAACCAAGAAAGATGCATTTCAAGATACAGCTTATTGCATGTGTCCTTGGAAACATGGCAAAAAGTCTCACAAAGCAAAGACATGCAAATGGGCATAGTGCATGGGGATTGATTAGTCAAATATACAGTAGTAGTAATAACTAACTCAACTCAAAACTATTGAAGTAAGCCTTCCTAGCTAAGCATACTACAAACTCGCTCTTGAATTATCCTATTCATGTGCTTATCCATGCCATTCTGGGGTGGGGTGTACGGAGTAGTCAATTGACCCTTAATATCCCTCTCATCATAAAACTACTCAAAAGTTTAGATAGATACTCACCCCCATTGGTAGATCATAGGTATTTGAGCCTATACTTAGACTGGTTCTCAACAAAAGCAAGCCAATACTAAAATGTAGCTAGGAAACTTTATGGGGTTTACCTAGATTAGAATGAATAAGAGCTAGAGACTCACTGATGTGCGTAATGCCAAACTTCTTATGCAAGTTATGAGTCTGCCAACCAAAAAAACAATAATCACAAGAATTAAAACACTTATAGTAGCCAAGGGATGAAAGATATAGCAAATGGGTAAGTATTTTCATTTCCTTTAATGATATGTGCCCAAGGCAATGATACCATAACAATACATGTGGTACAATAGGTTCTATCAAAACATGGTCAATAGACCTAGATACAAGTAAGAGATAACAAGGTCCAGACTTGGCATCTCATGCCAAGATAATATTTCCACGGGTAAGCTTCCACGAGAAATCACCAAAAGATATAGCATGACTTGCATCATCCAATTGTCCAACTGAACAGGCTTGTGGTCAAAGTTGAAACATGGCATATATCATGTAACGTAAACATATTACCTGAAGAAAACTATAGATGGACATCTCCAATACAAAAAATATATCCACGCCCAGATCGTTACTTAATCTGACAAATCTTGTCATGTTGCGATAAGAGTGGAATCACTTACAATGAGGGGTGACATGAAATGAAGCCCCTAAATCAAGCAACCAACACTAAGCATAGGTAGATGAAGCATCAATCAACTATGAACAATCAAGGAGAAGAAGCTGCAAGTATATAGTCATCATAAAAATCAATCTACATGACATTAATCTCTTCAATCTTGATACTAGACTTGTTAGGGACAATGCTACAATCATCATTCATTTCTTGCACTTTATTCTTTTCCTTTTCGTTGCACCTATCATTGCACATTTTATGGCACTATGGCTGAATATGACCCTTCTTCCACAATAGCAACAGGTCAATGTAGACTTACAACCACAAGACTCGTGTAAGACTGTACGCGTGATTGAGGATGAGATTTCTGAGAGTCTCTCCCACAACTCTCATTGCCACTCCTACCATTACTACCTCTGACTATTAAAGCATGAGAGGTGCAAGAAGCATTGATATTCTTTCTATTAAACTCTTCATTCAAGAGTGCATCCTCTACATCTTACAATTTGAGTCCATCATTAGGTATATTTGTATACATAGTAGTATAGAATGTGTCCTATGACACTCAGACAATATAACCAACATGACAATTGTCCTTAAATTCAATTTTCTATGAAGATAAGTGGCTTAAAATAGAATGAAACTCATTCAAGTGGACAAACATAGAGGTTCCCTCCTTCATACAAAGGTCCATGAGTTGCTTCACCTAATATATCTGAGAGATATGGAAAATCTTATCCCATAACTCCCATGCAATCTACCCATCAAAGATAACATTATAGTAGACTTGATTAGAGAGTGACAAAACGATTGTAGACTTACATAACATATCTAGTTCATTCCAATCCTCTACATCAAAGCATTTGATATTTACACCCTCATGTCTCAATGGCGTCATCTATAATTTTTACACTAGAACATGCCAAATTTGTACCTTCTAATAGCTGTACTTTGTGCCATCCAACTTCTCAATATTAAAGATATCATTGTTATTTGACCCACCAGTCTCCATAATGCAAAAGATGAAAGCACAATCCAAGACAAATAGGTTGTTGTGAATGATAGCAAAACAATCCCAAAATCACAACCAAATCAAGGGATGAGCAAGAGAAACTTCCAGAAGGATGAGCCATCCACTAACTATAATTAAGTAATTGTCAAATCCAAGTGATTATCCTCAAATAGAATGCATAAAACTAGAATGATAGGCTAATGTAATAAATTGCAGCAATATACCAGCAACCAAGTGTGAGCAACCAAGAAAGAAAGACCATGAACAATTGGAACTCAAGGCTATCACAATTGTAGTGTATCAATAACCATACATGCAGTAGGCATGAGAGATCCTAGGGTAAAGAGAGGAAAGTCACCAAATGCATAACCCACTGAGAAAATCTCAATATATAACCCATAAGTATATAAATATCACTAATAAAATACTGATAGACAAAGTGTAAAGTCCAAATTAAGTTATCAAATCAGCCCATTGTGGGGTAACTACATCCAATACATATCAAGAGAGCATGTACATGAAGTAAGTGTCCCATGGTCTTGGTGAAAGTAAGCTCAAGCTCAATTGCATAAATCCAAAGCTCTATGTAACATCCAAAGTAGTATAGGTAACTCCCATTGGAATCAAATCAAAAGCCAAATGAGCAATGTAAGCTCAAAATATCAACTATATGATATCCAAATATCCAATATACATGAAGCATAAGATTAGAGTATAGAACTTAATATATTCTTCAAGCTTGTAATTGTGCAAGCCACTGAAGTAACCAAGGCATGTAATCATAGTCAATATCAATGTAACGAAGCCCAAATCTCAGCTCAAAAGCATGTGTAGTATATCAAGAAGTATACATAACAATTGAAGTAGCAGTACATCCATTGAATATCTGTAAAGCATCGATGAACATTAGGTATGTGTATAATCTTTTCATGAACAAATGCTTGTTGCCCTATTATTACAACAGTGAAATAACAATGAAATTTGGACTATTTTAAGCTCAAATCTATTCCAAAAGCATAACCATACCATCAAGCACCAAAATAGCATCCCAGAAGCATCAAATATGCAAACCAAAATTGTTTTGTTTTGTGTAAAACCTAGAATAGAAAACTACATGGAATAAATCTATGAATGTCTATATCTATAGCTCTCATCATGTTCTCTGTTTCTAGCTATGGAACACCTAAATGTGATACCATGTGCAAAAGTTATGGCCACAATATGACAATATTGTCAAGTTTGCATAACTATCCAGACTTCTATAGTATGATTTATATCTACTCAAAATAGATAAAATGCCTACTTCTCCTTACCTCAATAAGCACTCAAAAAGGCTCAAGTAAGCCTTGGAGAGCTTCTCAACAAGTATGAAGCAACTAGAACGAGTTGGAAGAAGGAAAGGCTCATTGCATACCTCAAGAGGAAGAAACAATGGCTACCATGAAACCTTGAGTTGAAGCTTTGAATCCAGGCTGAAGCAAAGGATAAAGAAGCTCCTCAAATGGTTGGCTCTAGTATAGTTGAAAGGTAGAGCCTAAGTGAAAACACACAAGTCAAAGCAAGAGCTATGGTAGATGGAACAAGAGAGAGATACCATACATGGGAACTCTAATAGTCACAATGTGTGACCAACGTTCTCTTATTCAAATGTCACTGAAATAATAAAGAATGAAGTGACAATGATGGGTGCATGTCACCTAGAATATACAAGTGTACAGGTATTATCAATGTAATGAATATGTAGGCAGTTAGGCACATACACCTTTATCCTTACCAGTAGTAGCTAACAAGGCAAGACCTTCCAATGTGCCATGTTCATGCTCAACGATGCTCAATGCAAGAAAAATCATAGCCAATGATGCTATCGATTCTAATGCCCAAAATTAGGTATTTTATTCTTAAATATTTGGGAAAATGTTAGAAAATAATAGATTATCTATATCTTTCACATATAAAATTTTGATATTTTCAAATAGTCAAAATATAAGAATTAGCCCCTCGTTTTAGCAACAATGGAAACTATATAATAATGAGATAGTTATAAGATTAGAGGCATTTTTGAAATGTTCATATGTATAGATATGTTACAAATGGATCATGCACATGTGAACATATCAACTCTGCAAGTATACAACCATGAGAATGGTGATGTTACAATAATATTAAACATGTTCTTGTATGTACATAAAAAGGACCATTTGATTAATAAAAGTGTTTTAGTTTAAATGAAGGCTAGTGGTGGATTTGTTGATTGACAAAGATGTTTTAACTTAGTTAAAGCCATTTTTGGTCATAGATGGGTATCGCTCATTTTGGATATGTGAAAAGATCATGTAGACAAGATGTGATGGTATAGTGTAGATTTGCTGCAAAAGCCCGGGGAGGTCAATCATTAATGTATGTATGTATCATGTGGATTTGATATAAGAGATTTTTAAAATACTATTTTATACATTTTTTACATATAGAAGGGTCTCATATAAAAGGGTTACTTACATATTAAATAGAAAATGGTTGTGTTTTATTAAGAAAAAACTCATAAATAAGGATATTTATAAATAGGCTTTGAATACACGTGATATAGAGTGTATACATATAGTGAACTACTTGAGCATAATAGGTAGCAGTATGATTTATGTGAGGATGTAGTGTAGATTCTCTACAAGAGGTAGCACTATGGTTGTGTAAATTCACAAGAGGCAATACAATGGCCACAATATGTACTCTTCCTAAGGTCTCACTATCGTGGTTTACACACGATTGATTTATATCCATCTAGAGTGTAGATTACCACCTAGACAAGATATTAGACGTGCGAGAAAGGTTCATCTCACTTTAAAAGCTAAGAACTAGTGGGACTTTGGTAGTAATTCTTAAACTTTCCTAAGATAGGAAAAGAAATCTCAGGAGTTGAACATTAACTTTTCTTAGGGTTTGGCCTTAGATCTTGATCATATGTCATTCTAGGGGAGTAGAGATGAGATTTTCCTTATGGGTAAAGGGCTAGATTCAACTTCCTCTCATCTCTTACTCACTATAAATCAAGTGTGGCACAATTGATCTACTCTCAATCTTGTAGGGTCACAATGAGATTGCTTGGACTGAGTGCTAGAATGTTGTGAGAGAATGTTAGTCTTTTGGAAACCTTTAGGTTGATTCTCATGGATCAAGGCCAAGTGCTTCACAGTGAGGTACTAGACCCACAATCACCCAGTCAAACCTATGAGGTGTGGACAACTAGGTGACCCTAGATGACTACCAAATGTTACCTTATGTAGTCAAGCGATGAGTACATTATATAAAGTCACACAAGACAAGGGCTGCCATCCCCTTTCACAATATATGAGATACATATGTGCAGAGAAGAAAACCCCCTTTTCATTTAGTTTTTAACCATTCTCATTTCAAGCATGCTAGCTTGGTCCATGCATTCTATTTTTTACTATCACTTGCCTCCTAATAGTAGAGCACGAGGGGAAGAAACAAGAATCGAGTTTTTTGAGCAAGTTTTTTTTGGCAATCCCTTTATTCTTATTTCACATAGTTCACTTATTTCACTCTTAGATGTACCTACCTCCACTTCCACTTTTACGACTACCATTTTTGCCGCTAGCTCTACCACCACCACCACCACCACCACTACCATGACAAAGTCATAGAATCTCTCTCTCTCTCTCTCTCTCTCTCTCTCTCTCTCTCTCTCTCTCTCTCTCTCTCTCTCTCTCTCTCTCTCTCTCTCTCTCTCTCTCTCTCTCTCTCTCTCTCTCTCTCTCTCTCTCTCTCTCTCTCTCTCTCTCTCTCTCTCTCTCTCTCTCTCTCTCTTAATGAGGAAACTTCTACAATATTCAAATGGATAAAGATTGTTTCCTTGTTTTTAATGAGGAAACTACTACAACGTTCAAATGGATAAAGATTTTTTCCTCTAGTTTACATAGGAGATAAATAGAATTTCAAACCAAATGATGATATTTATCTACAGGCATAACTTGATGTTTGTAATGGTATCTTATCAAGTTGTGTAAGTTAGTAACATGGAGACTTCTCTACATGCATAATTTGGTATCCTTCTATAGAATTATATTTTTAATGGTATCTTATCGATGTGTTCTCTATATATAATAGAACTATGAATGGCAGGTTCAAGTATGTGCAATTGGAGAAGGGGGTGTTGCAAACTACTTTGCCAAGGAAATGCATGGATTAGG